>NC_089805.1:29611912-30225484 GCF_029633855.1 Hoplias malabaricus | reverse complement strand
ATTTCTGCCACTCATCAAACACATACTGCAGACCTGTACACTTGCAAGCTGTATTTATAAATAAACAATAATCTCTTAAGAAATAGATAACGCAGAATTGCTATGAATTCCACTGTATAGAACTTGTGTTAAATAAGTACCTGTTAATAGTCTTTGGGTGTTTTTTTAATTAATCAGTAAATATCAGGGATAAATATATGCTTATAATAATGTCATTTCACATTGTGGCCACTACAAAAATTTTTTTTTCCATTTTAACAAATCACCAGATCATGCCCTCACATATATACACTCAGTTTTATTGGACACTGAACTAATTATGTTAATGAACCATTCCCCACCCTCCCTCAAAAGTTACATAGTGTAGTTTCTGCAGTGCTGAGCCTGGAGTAGCAAATCCAGAGGTTCCGTTCTCCCCATTACAATCCAATGGAGCATTTCAATGATTTTAAAGCTATAGTTTCAAGGTAAAGGTACTAACTAGGGCTCCTTTATTTTAAAGTTGTCAGTTCAGACCTTTTTAAATTTGACCACAAAAGTCACAAGCTTGGTAGCCCAAGTGGACTGTGCAAAATGTTTAATTTATATACATTTTGTTATGTAAATTATATCATATGACAAGGCGGCACGGTGGCACAGCAGGTAGTGTCCTGGAGGTTGTGGGTTCAAGTCCTGCTCTGGGTGACTGTCTGTGAGGAGTTTGGTGTGTTCTCTGCGTGGGTTTCCTACCTACCACAGTCCAAAAACACACGTTGGTAGATGGAGTGGTGACTCAAAAGTGTTCATAGGTGCGAGTGTGTGAGTTTGTGTGTGTCACCCTGTGAAGGACTGGGACCCCCCCTAGGGTGTGTTCCTGCCTTGCGCTGGCTCTGGACCCGCTGTGACCCTGATCTGGATAAGCGGTTACAGAAAATGAATGAATGAAAATGAATTCATTACTCTATGGTTTACAGCCAGTTTAAGGACCTCATATTTAAAATGTCATCGTCCATTTTCAGCTTATGACAGCATTCAACATATATTATGTATAATCCAGTATTCATCACATATATACATACACACAATAAAAAACAAAAGCTGCACTTAATAGTGTCTAAACATAAGACTCATTTCACACAAGACACCATATATTCACAAATGTCAGAAAAAAAATAAACAAGATAATACAAAATTTACGGATCAATACATTTGCTTAATCATTAAAAGCTAATAATCAACTACTGAAATCCACCAGAGTAAACTGGCCAGTAAAACAATGATGTTTTTTTTTCAAGTTTGTCTTGTTGATTACGAATGTGAACCAATCCAAACCCATTTTCCTAAAAACTGTTTTAGGTCTGCACTGCACCTCTGACAGTGAGTGGTGCTCTCTGGGCTGAGGGCATGCACCGACTCATCAATAGGAGAGCGAAGGTAGCATTAAGCGTGTGATCCTTCCACCTACGTCAACACAGAGCTCTCCACACCACTGCCTCCCACCCAGTCACTCTTTATGCTGCTCCATGGCAACACAGCACTGATTTACTGCATGCTTGAGCTCTCTGGGAAATTGGTGAAGCTTTAAGCACTGTTCAAAAACACGAGGGGTTCAAATCTGATCCCAAGAGCCCAGGCAGAAGTTGTCAGGATTCTGGCCTGATGTGGTCGATGTAAGTAATGACTTAAAAGAAACAAAACATAACCTTCAAAAAGCATTTTTAGTGGTTGTCTGATTGCAAACAAACAAAAAAAAAAAATAGAAAAAGAAATGGACCACTGAGCAGAGGTAAGCTCACTATCTCACACACACCCCGAAGCCACAGGTACAGGCTTTCAAAAGGTGAAACTTTGCTCATGGTTTCGGAGCTAGGCAGAGGAGCTGAGTTGAATCAGTGTTGTACTGTCTATGCATTCTTTCCAGCCTGGTGTCACTGGCTAGTTCTTCCACCGTCCAACTGTCCACTTAAATCTCCCCCCTCATCCTACCCTCCTACCCCGACAGACATTGGCAAAGCTGCACTGAGGCAGCACTTAAAGCCATTTGGCTCAGAATCGGCCAGTCCCGTCTCCCTCCAAATCAACTGGCCCCGACATATAAATAAGAACAATATCAGATAAGTCTTGCAGGAAGCCTATAAACATTTACATTCTCTTTCAAGTGCTGTTTATGGATATATTATCTCCTATCTGGAAGTTGAGGACACGGCGAAAGAGAGAGAGAGAGAGAGAAAAAAAAATAAAAAAATGAGACGGAATCCGAGGCTAGCGGTGAATCAAAAAGGCAGCAGGGCCTGACAGGGCCCCGGGCCCGATGACCATAATAGGTGCTGAGAGTGGCGAGCGGTGCGAGCCGGGGGGGACCGGCTCTGTGCTTAGCTCCCCCAGCCTGGCTGAAGAGTTATGGACCACAGCAAAGGATAGGAGGGGAGGGAGGCCAGCTAAATTTCTCCTTTACACCCCCACCCTCCCTCCCCCGACAAAGATAAAGTGCAGCCTACTAGGGTTCAGGTTGGGAGAGATGGGGATGGGCTTGTTCAACACTGCATTTTACACAAGATTCTACTGCCTGCCTGTCCTCGAGGCCTGATGACTATCTGTGTCCAGACCAGACCGTAGACGGCTAAGGGCTAGCAACAGGCCTGTGGGAGCTTAGTGGAAAGTCAAAATATTATGAGAACTATCTACTTCTTCCCCATTGCTGAAGATACATGGGATATTCTATTTATTTATCTCCCCATCTCCCCAAATCTGTGGCCTAATTAAGAACCCTGACCTGACGTTTCTAGCAGTGGCTTCCTAAATACTAATACTAATCAGAAAGAAAGCATTTAAGCCGACTGTGTTTACTTAAATGGTAAACTTACAGAAACCTCACTATTCCATCATCTACGATGGATTGTGCAATCACAGAGCTCAAATTAAGCTGCATGTGACCACAAGCACATATGGTATCTGAACAGTGCCCTTTCAAATCGAGCACAGGCTGAGAAACAGTAACTGAAACCTAGCAGAGGCTTCTCCTATGCTAAACTTACCTATGCTAGATCATACCTTTGAGCAGCAGACCTAGAGAAGCTTCACTATCTGATCCCTTCAATTAAGAAAAGAAACGTAGGCCTTGCAGCAATCTACACCATTGTTTGACACCATGCCTCTTGTCTCATCTGCACTGTAACAACACCTACATTTGTAAATTGCTTTCCCTGTAAAAGAGAAACATCTGATAACCACACGAGGAGGGGGCGAGGGACTGAGACAAGCCTCTGGGACTTCGTCTAAATAAATGAGGAGATCTTTGAAGGCCCTTGTTTGTGTCTGCCAAAGACACGGCCTGGATACACGAAGCTACTCTCAATGGCCTCGGGCTGCTATTCAAGGAGGTTGAATTCACCCACCGGGGCTTACAACACAGGGTCTCAAACCACAGCCTGAAAGAGGGAGATGCAAATGACCCAACCAGCGACTGTCTTGTCAAGGTGGCAGGCTTGGTCATGTAGTTCAAAGCAGGCCTCTGCATCAGGCAACATAATCTGCGCCTTTTAAGAAAACCCGAGAGTCGACTCCAAATAGCCAGTTACACAGTGCAGAGGGTACAGTGTGGGATTCTGGGCCCTAAACCAGCAGTGCAGTGCTGCGCCTTGATGCTGTGCAGACATCACTCACAAGTGTGAAGAGTGGGGTTGGGAGCTCTTTGTCAGAGCTACTCTTTGGCTTGGCAATTATCAAAAAAAAAAAGAAAGAAGAAAAAAGAGGGGAAAAAATAGGTGAAAATAGTTCATTATTCAATCTGCCAAATATAATGATAAAGACATTGACTAATGCTGTTCAGCTTTTTAAATAAACAAGCCCTGAGTGTTTGGTGTTCACCATTACCCTTCCATTTCGCCAACTTGAGACGTTTTGTTTGCACTTTCATTGCTGTGTCCAGGCCCCTTTTCTGTAGCCCCTTTCAGGGCCCTTTTTCCACCACCATATGCTGCAGGCCTCTCGGAAACAATCCGCTAAAAACAACAGGCCTGCGCTCAACCATCGCTGCCGCCGCCTTTTTTTTTTTTCTTTT
Organism: Hoplias malabaricus; assembly: GCF_029633855.1. Lineage (NCBI taxonomy): Eukaryota > Metazoa > Chordata > Actinopteri > Characiformes > Erythrinidae > Hoplias > Hoplias malabaricus. Next base: position 30,221,445 of record NC_089805.1, on the reverse strand, counting down.
TCAAAAACACCACGGGAGGATGAATGACTCCCTTATTTTGCATTCTGCCAATAGCGCAGGATTTTTGCTCTCGATCTAATTATATTAGTTGGTGTGGTGGGTTTGGGGTTAGTACAAGAAGGTGCCGTGTAAGGAGGGAAATATAGGCTTAATTGGTTGGCAGATGCAGGCCTTGTCTCCTCACTCTCCAGCAGGTTCACCCCACCCACCAACCAGCACTCATTACTGTCATTTTGCAACTGTCTCCAAATTTCATACTTACTTAGCTTACCACAATCTTGGCAAGTTAACAGATGCAGCCATAGGGGAGGTAAGCTACAGAATACCTGGATGCCTCATTAAGCATGCTCAGAACTGACAATGCTCACTGCTGAAGCCTGAGCTACTTAATTAAGGCCTGTGTTCAGACCTGAAACAGGCCTACAGATAGAAGTGGACTTTCCACCAGCTAAAATTTCACATGTAAGCCCTAACTGAAAGAAACCCAGACTTGACAACTTTTGGGAGCTGATTAGTCACAAATATATTCTGACACTCACCTGCTGTGAGCTTTTACACTGCCATGGCATGCCACAAGTTAAACCAAAGCAGGGTTGTGCGACTTAAACTCAGCCTGAAAAAGCTTGAAAATCGTTTCTTTCTGCATTGGTTTAAGAAGCAGTAAGCCCACAATACCACACTACTCCAGAATTCTAAGAGTTTTAAAGTTTAGACACTACCATTAGCATTACAACATCATTTGGCACCGATAGTTTCTGGGTACACTCGCACACCATAGATCACATAGACACCTACAAGGGAACTATGCAGACCACTAGCACTTTTCTCCACATAATTCACACAGATTGCACAGTGCAAGGTTACAGATAATAAGCACGACAGAAATGCTAGGCATAAAATGTTGTTTAGTCTTAAAAATGGATGCTAAAGGGAGATCTCTCCACACAAGACAAACCTTAAAGGGTGAGTAGATGTGTATTCATAAATAAAAAAGGCACTCTAACTCAGAACAAACCACTTAAATGATGAAAGTAAATGATTAAATAAATATGACTCATACTAATGGCAAGTTTTAGCATGCACATTTATATCTCACACTCACTGTACATCTTCACAGACAAACAGAAACCACAGATGTGTGTGGATATCTGGGTCAGTTACATTCTAGGCAGGGTTGGTCTAGCTGAAATTCAGATATGATAATTTACTCCTTGTACATGGAGTAATACAGTACTTTTACTAAGACAGACTGAATGCAGTACAGTACTAAAACTGAATGTCTCTTAAAAGTGCACTGGTCTGCTCGCATCAACACAAACATTAGTGCAACTTCTATTAATGTCCAACAATTACCAATCACCAAACTATGGTATAATCTGAATTCATTTTAAGATCATCCATCTCAGATTGTGATTTATATTATCATCACTTCGAATGTCACAGATATTCTCCTTGGCAAGCAATCAAACACAAAGCCATTCAATAAGAGACACCAGGGGCCTCTAGGTGCTCATCTTAGTAGTTAGAGATGTCAGGTGACCTTCAACCTAGGAGCCATTGTCAGACTGTGTGAGCGAGGGATTCGTGAAGGTTAATCCCTACATCCCCTCTCAGTCTTCCTGCATAACTCGCCAGATCTAAAAATGCAAGCAGCCAAAGCACATTACACAGACGTGAGCAGAGGAGGTAATTGCAAGTGCAAAAGCACAGACAGATTTTCCTACCCAGTGTGGAAAAGATAGCATATGTTTAACATTACGCTAATCTGCTGAAATCGCATGGCACATCAGAGAAGCCTCCATTTCTGCAGCGTTAACAAAGTGAGTATCTCGTAATCGGCGCTCGTTACAGGGCGTTTAATATGCACGTCCGCACAGGAGAAAAGCAGTCGACTATGACATTCTTTCACATTACTTTATTTAGGATCAACTACTGTTGGAAATCTAGACTGCAAAGCATGCGGTCAGTTTTGGAACTTAATAAGATTATTGGATTTCTACGCTCATTGCTTTTGCATTATTAGTTCAAGACTAAAGCCAGAAACACATGTACAAAGTACAACGGAGAACATTGTGTTACGCTGAAAACCACGTCAAGGATTTCAGAACACCAAATTGCATGAAATTACCACAACAAGCAATTGACTATTGGAGATATTGCTCAATAAGGCTTTACATTTATGTAGCGCATGGGAATAACCTGTATTTATTACTAAGTCCGATAACTGTAAATGTCATGCATTGAAACCAACCTCCAAAAGTAGCAAGTTTGTCCACAGGCCGAGACATCCTACAGCTGGTAAAATATTACATACTAAGGAAAAAAGAAAACCTGACAGTCAAGAAAAAGAACATCAAGAAATACGTCTGCTCCACATAAACCCTAAAGCGTGGAACGATGGTCTTGCTCAGGATCAAAGCACTTTAACGGCTGAGTTCTCTAACGGTGAAGATGACAGAGGAAGCAGAGAACAGGAAGACTGGGTTAGAAGTGACCATAAAGGAGTTTAGAAAGCCATGTGAACATCATATAACCCTAATTAGCCGACCACCATAACAATGTGGGAATTTAGCAAAGCAAAAGAACTTCTCGCTTTTTGCGGTGTCTGCTAAACTGTTGGTCACTTTGGTAGACCTCTCGGATTTGAGTTGCAATTGAGAAAAACCCAAATAATACCTCATTTTCTCTTTCTCTCTCAGACAGACACTCACACATACAGTGTTTAAACCCTGAGTATTTCCAGCATGTAAAAATACATATACATACCTCTGCTGAGCATTGGGTTATAGCATTATCAGTACCAGTTCCACAGGGAGGCAGATATCAAAGTTGGCTGAAAAAATCCAAAGCCCTTGCCCTGCCTCTGAGGTATCCTTTATTCCACGTCCATGCTGACTTCAAATTTATTCCATTGTCACCATCACTCTGAGCAGAGTTCATTCGTATCGGGGTTGTTTCCGCATTCGTTTTTCTTACAAAATATGCCCTCCTTCTTCGTCTGTTCTTCAACCTTGCTCACAGATGATCCTGGATGGGACTGGGGGGCTGCATCACACTGTTCTCTGCTCTTGCAGTAAAATCTGCCTCAACACACATAGAGAAAAAGACATAGATTAAATAAGACAAACAAAAACAATGACCGCATTTGTTTGTAATACACATTTTTACATTTATCAGGCAAACAGAGCTCTGGTGCTAAAACTATAAGAAAGTGTACAGCAGGACTTTGCTATGAAAATCATTTTGGCCTACCGTAAAACTCTGTAAGCATATAATCAGAGACAGAGAACAACAATTTTGGCTCAACTCAAAAGGCATCGTCATGAAAACTACAGCACAGAGACCACAATAAACATCCAGACAGAAAAGCGCTGCTCTGTATGGCGGAGTCCATGAATGGGATCTCTGACAGAACAGGCCCTCTGGCCGACCAAATTGGAAACAGGAAAACAAACATTCTGAAGGAATACTCCTCCGTCCTCACCACCCCCACCCCACCCCCTCTCCAAACCCCGTCAACGTTCCCTCCAACTCATTCTGTCCGACCTGTGTCCAACAATGTAGGAGTCTATGTTACTGCCATGACACAAGCCTCCAAGACCACACAGATGGAGAAGGAATAGTCAGCCACAATGAGGGGGAGAGAGAGACAGCACGAGAGAGAGAGAGAGAGAGAGAAAAGGAAATCTAAAAAAGAAAAAAGTGTGCTAAGGGAACGCACGCCACAACTCAGAGAACAGGAGAGAAGGCTAAACTGACTCATCGCTGCTCCAGAGGAACGCAGGCCGTACACAGCAATCGGACACACACACACACACAAAACTTGCCACTGCCACAGAGAGGAAGCACAGTTGGAGAAAAACAAAAGATTTTAAAAAACTTTTCTAAAAGTTTCCCCAGCCAAACGTTGATGTACCGCACCAGTCACTTCTCAAAGACCCATGGTACTGTTGGGCTAGTAAATACTTCATATGTCCAGAGTACTTCCACCATTCTCATTTTTCCTTTTCATGTTTTCTTGAGGTTTTGAAAAACTGTATTTATACATAAAATGAAATACACTCTTTACAAGACATTTTTATTTATTTATCAGGCATCACAAGTTCACATGTATGACAAAAGTGCAGAAAATATAAGGATAAGCTCATTTGTCCATAAGAATTTACTAATTTTCATAACACTATGGGTGTTAGTAAAGTTTTATCTCATCTTAACTTATTCAGTGTGCACTTAAAACACATTAATAAAATAAATTTAAAAAATTGACTCCAAATCAGTAAAATCACTTCATAGAAAGAAAGTGAGAATGCTGCAAGGGTCCTGATTCTGATCAAAAACACAAAAGGAAACAAAACACTAACGATTGAAGACTGAAATACTTCAGATTAGTCTAGATCAGTCAAATCAGAGATCATCACGGTAGCTTCTAGAGTTTGACTAAGCTGGAAATACATAATGACAAACAGAAAAAGATAAAGTTTTTTAACTGCAAAATCAGTCACAATATCAGTCCACCTGTGGATAGTCACACAAGGCCGACCTGATAACTTCTGCTACATTACACTGATAACACCTTTGGTCTCTCTCATGCACATGCACACATGCACACACACACACACACACGGATGATAAAAACAGACATCTCAACAACCTTGCATTCATATAACACCTCACTTCAGGAAACTGTCCGCTCACCCTAACACAAACCTTTCACACTCTTACTGAGCAGACTTTTTTTAGTGAAGACAACAACATAGGTCAGTTAATATTACAAGATAACACCATACAGCACTACAAATATATCTGCCTTGTCACTCACACAAAGAACCATTAAAGAATAATCAAATGAGCAGGAAAGCCTTTAACTACGACTCGTGTTGCAAAACTAAAAGAAAAGAAAAAAAGAAAAACACTGGGATGATTCAGATGTACTCAGAATCTGTTTTGTCGGTGCAGACACTGGTATGTCAGAAAACAAAACGTACAAAAAGTATCTGAATACCTTAGAGATTACGTATTGAAAACTTGATCAACTAGTGAAAACTATTTAGCACTTAGACAGCTGCAGTCCTATAACTGTAACTCCTACAGAAAATGGTTATAACTAAAAACAAACAAAAATAATTGCAATAGAGTGCAACGGTGCAACACTAACTTACAGCATCTTGTTAGTTTTGCTGGTATAGAATTAGCCTTCATCACAACAGTAATCTTCATGCTGGAGTGCATATTACAAACATGTTTAAAAGTATTAACATCTGTCATCAGCAAGAAAATTTGAGGTTTGCAAAAACTTAAAATCAATAATAATAAAAATATTAAATAATAATAATAATAATACCTTTAAAATCCTAGCTGAAAGTTTCAAACAAATATTAAAAACCCAAAAGTCATATATTCCGTAACTCCTTGCACCGCATGTGTGTGAACCAACTTTTGTTTGAGCACATCTAAAACTGATATATCGTCAAACAAGTAATACACAATAACCACTTATGAATCTTTTCAAGCTGAGAAAAACAGAGCAGGGCAAAGGAACTTCATTTATATTTACTTTATAAAACTGTCCAGAAGCTTAAATATGCCAAACGTACCTCTTCACAAAAAAGAAAAGGAAAAAAAAAGGGAAAATCTCAAAAATTCCTTTTTCTTCAACAGCCTCTTCATTCAACAGCAAGCACATGAATCTGCAGGGAAGAGACAAAGTGTGGGGCTCATCTTGCTGTGATAAGAAGCGAGTCCAAAAAAAGAAGTTGTGCAAACTCAAAAGCCATGTAGAACAAATGCAAGCCCCCCCACTGGTGCTTTCTCCAAGAGCCCAGGCCCAAATTCATCTGTCAGCCGTAAAGTTCCTGACTATACAACGCTGATCTATTGCATCCCGCCCAAAGGGCTCACAGATGCGGACCCATTTACATTTCAAATCTACCTCAGCCATTTCAATCACTTCAAACAGCCCTTATCAGACAACCCATGCAGATCTTATTCTTCTCTTTAAAAAAAGAGAACTGAAAGCGCCAATGTGAGTCTCAATACATTCAGCTCAACATCAAGACTCGTATGTGAAAAGACAAACTTGGAGAAGTGAAATGATATGCTGAACAAAGGCGAGGATTTAAAAAAAAAATGTTAAAGTTTCCTTTAAGCAGTAATAAGATGCTGGTTTAACGGCTGCAATATTAAAAATGAAGCATTCTGTTTTCTTAAATGTAAGATTCACTAGCACACTGAAAACACAAAAAGCCATAAGCCAGCATGGCTATAAGTGCGGAACAATACCCATGACACAGTGGTTCCTTGTTGACGCTATCTGAAACTCTGTTTACAGCTGTGTGTCTCTCTTCTTTTCACCAAATGATGAGCGGCGTTTGTTTGCACAGGCCTTGTCATTAAGAAACTTTCACTGACAAGAAAGCAGCCCTTTCAGCGGCTGTGTGTGCATCATTTCCAGACTGCCTGAGTGTGGCTGCTTTCACAGTTTACAGGAAACAGTACAACCCATCTACTGGAACCAACTTGGGAATTTTGTGTCATAACAATCAGATATGGGTTATGCTTCAGTGCCACAAAAGGCGGGTGATTTTTATCTCAGGTTAAAGTAAAATAGTGTTGTTAGTTTCTTTTTTCCGCCCACTTAAACCTACCAATAATGGATCAGTGTGGGTTAGGGCCGTAAAAGCCAGTCAATTGGCACTCTTCAAAGTTTAGCAAAGCAACACTTGATATAAAAGCAACTAGACGAGTTGATAACATTTCAACCTCAATTCACATATTTTGGATCATTGAAAAACAAGCCTCTTTAGTCAGTAGGTCACACTATCAGTGCTCTTTACAGCATAAAACAGTGAAAGTACTACTACAAACTAACTTTTGATTAAACGGTTGTTGCATGGGTCAGAATGCAGTAATAACATTTACTGAAGTACACTTTATATTAAATGCACGTTTAAATATAATCTGGACAATTTATATTACTGAAATACAATCAAATTTCATGGACTGTTATCTTTACTATTTGAGTTAAGTAATGGTTTAGTCCAAAATGACAAAAAGACACTGTCTTCTTCTTTAATGTCTTATTACATGGAATCTTGTCTTAAATGTACTGATAGCCACAAGTCGTGAAATTTGATTTGCTGTTACACAATGTAATTACATGAACGTAACTACAATAAAGATAATCTTCTTATTCTGGACCATGGAATATTTTGTTTAGTTGAGTTAGTTGTGCAATAAATATATGACAGATTGCACTGAAAAAACATTAACATAACAATAAGGTGCTAGCCTATTTTTAAAAAGAGAAGGGTGACAATTAAAGAAGTCTGAAAGTGTAAACAGTGAAACAAGTCCGTACATTAAAAGAAAATATCTGACACGTGTTAGATAGGAAGCTTAAGTTTGTGATCCAGAAAGAAGTTTACAAGAAATGTCTAGAGTCCTACAGCAAGCTAACCATTACACATCCACCTAAATCACGTGTGGAACTTACAATTCTTCCTTTTCCAGAACAGAAAATTCAGAAACTTCTTTAAAAAAAAACTTGTAGCACTCACGAAGGTCTCGAGGAAACTACAACAACGGCTCCCAGCAAACTTCAGCTCACACAGGCTACAAACAATCCTAGAAAACGAGCTAACTTAATCCACTCAAGGCAAACTTCTCAGGGTGCCCTTAGTTAAGTTTAGTTTTCCATCAGAAGAACACACACGACTCTCACTCTCTCGCAGTTCTGCCTTCAGCACGCTGCCGCACTTTATCACCACTACATCACTTACGGAAAGTTTCTCTTTAAAAAGGAAAAAAAGCGTAACGGGTCCAGGATTAACGGGATTATACTAACGTTGAGAAATAACGAGACGAGGCGTCCCAGAGCAAAAGTAACTAGCCACTCGCTCGGACTTTACTTTTGATATGAACTGCACTCTCCCACTAACACGCATTTCCTTCCAAACAATAAAAGGAGCAGAAGGAGAAGGGTTTCCACGCTGCGGCACAAAGCCACCCCATCCCACACACACACACACACACACACACACACTCTCTCTCTCACACACACACATATATTCCAGCGCATTTCACACAGCAAAGTACCTGCTAGCATCCACGCATGCTAACCGCGCGCGACAACAATAACAACAAAAACAAACCCAGCGTCGCTACGAAAACGAGACCAACAGAGTCGGCGTTTTTTAACAGTCGGACTTTTTCTTTTTTATATAAAAAGGAGTAAAAACCTACTGGAAGTCATGTTTTTCTTCCCCCGTGTGTGAACATGACCCCACAGCCGGGAGGAGGAGGAGGAGGAGGAAGAAGGAGAAGAAGAAGAAGAAGAGGAGGAGGGGGCACCGAGCAGAAAGCAGCCGATTTCAATTTCTCACGCGTTTGACCCAGCAAAAGCTAAATGGCATGGGGAACCCGAGCCGCCTCTCTGCTCCTCTTTTCACTGCGAAACTAGCTCCTAAAGTGAGTCGCGAAAAACCCTCAGCCTCCACCGGCATTACATAACGCTCGCCTGGACGACGAGAAGAAGAAGAAGAAGAAACACCGTTCAGGAACTATACTGCGACCAAACAAACCCTCCGAAATAACCCACACGACGCGTGTTTTTGTGCTACTCCTCCTCGCCGTGCTCATTCATCTCGCTTTCTCTTACCTGTTGATTAAACTGCATTTGGCTTCGCGCTCTGAAAGATGGAGGGTTTAGCGAGAGCCATTGACACCGTCTTTGTGTTGTTTTGTTTGTTCATCTCGGGAATTGTTTCTTGTCTCGCTCTCCCTCTGTGTGTGTGGGTCTCTCTCTCACTGGCTCTGTGTTTGTGGGCATTTAAGATTGCTCCTGAAGTGAAACCAGGGTGAAAATATGAAATTGCTATAATAAAACCCCACCTGAGTCTGTTTGGAAGAAATAAAATAAGCAAGGTGGAGTTTTGCAGTGCTCTCAGTTCTTTTCTTTTTATCAGAAATGTTATCGCTTGTCAGGACCTCAGACTCTAAGCATTACGTCAGTTTCAAGACACCAACACTATTAATATCAAGAAGCCCTTGCGGAGGGAAGCGCCACCCTAGAGCGGGCGCTCTTAAAGGGGAAGACTCCTCCACCCCGGCTCCCATCACTGTCTCAATCCACAGTGAAAGTCTCCTCACATTCAAACAGCTTCCCTCTCTTCACGTGGAACCTCGAACACCAGCCTCAGTGTTTCTTCTCTGACTCCATTACGAACGAGTGTGCTGACACCTTATAGGGGAATTCCAGCTTATTGCCGCAGAAATAAAAGCTTCAGGTGTAAACATAGACTTCAGAGTAGTTATATGTCAATTGCTCCATGCCACAGGGTCAGTTCTTTTTTCACTGCCACAGTGATTGGAACCAACCACCTGAACGTTCTTACACAATGTTTATGAACAATACTTCCTGAGATGAGGTTTTGGTCTAAATATATTTAAAGATACATCCAGTAAATCAGTACAGGGCAGAGGGGATGTATGGGATTCTAATGCAAAATATGTTCCAAAGAGTACTACTTTTACGACTTCGCCCTTTATCTGCATTGCCAATAAAAAACCAGCAGGCATTTGGCTGCACTGGTTGTTTTGGAGAGGACACATTTGAATTGTAAACAGCACAACCACTCGTTTATATGCCCAACATTATAAATAAATGAGAGTATGTTTATCTACAGTGGACAATTTAACTTTAAACCAGTCCAAAAAGATTTAGTTGAGTTTTAATATTAACATTTTGTAGAAATGTATTAAAAACATTATGGAGTTCCCTTTTAAGTTTGCTAATGTTTTATTACATCCAGTAGTAATCCAGTCCAAACATTAATGCCTTTAAGCTTACAAATAATACATAATGCTAACAGGTGACTCAGCAGTGTCACCTCAAGAGGAGTTCAAGAGTGGCTAACTAGATTATTTATATTACTACAATATTTATATATATATATGACAGAGAGAGAGAGAAAAGAGTAACTTAGCAAATCCCAAACAGAAAATGACAAATTACAAAACTTGATTTAAATGTGTATGTTGATAACATTTTCTGAGAGAGAGTTAAATGACTGATATTTAGATATTGATATTGAGAGTTAGGTGATTATCAACAAATGTTTTTAAATGGTGAGGTGGCACTTCATATTCTAATGATTTGTAAGCATAAAAAGCACAGAAATAGCTACAACAATTTTTTTTAAGATTGAAGCTATATATTGTGCAATATTAATATCTGAAAGTGCCAGAATTCTTACATCGACATGCACAAAACAGACGCTCAGAAATCTCCTTTACCCACAGTGTGTTTACTCTAAAAATGTCCCCAAAAAACCTAGAGTGAAGTAAGAGATTAATGTAAGCTTTGGGTGAAATTCTGCAAATATTGATGCATTTTCAGCCTCCTCAACTGACTCATTCTTTGTATTAAGGAAATCTGAAATAATTTTTCAGCAAGAAGGAAAAGTAAATGGTGCGTGGGGCACCAGGTTTTTCTTTTCCCAGCCACACCAGCAAGAATATAAGCATTTTCATTTTAGAATAAATGGCAAAGAACGAGTGGAGTAATACCCTGGTTACACATGTGTTTAGTTTTTTTTTAAATACTTGCACATAAAAGTTTTTAAGGATTTTTTTTCTTTCATTCTTTCTAGCTCTTTGTCTGTGTTCAATCCAGCTGACCATATAGAAAATGAATTGCATTAAAATTCTCCACATTGGCTGGTTTTGATTGATGACGTTCAAGCACACAATTTGTTTCCTGGGACTTTAAATGATGGGAAAGTTACGCTGCACACAGAGAGGAGGGGGGATTGCTCTCATCTTTTCCAGCAGTTTTGTATAATATCCCTCTGTTCTCTTCGGTCCATGCTGGTAGTGGCGGTGGTGCTGGACTTATAACTTGGGCAGAAAAATTCTCATCCACTTCTGCCAACTGATTATAGTGCAAAAAACAGCTTTAGGGAACCTAACGAAAAATGATGCTTCTGTGAAGTCGATATGCATTCCAGAAACCTGATTATATGTTTCCATGGATATATTTCAAAACACACTAAGAAAGTCTATCCAAACCCAAAGTCCCAGTCCTTATTCTTTTAAGACTTTGCTTTTTCCCTTGATAATCTCCCAACACTGTGAGCTATGGTGCTCATACTTCTGGCCAGAGGAAACTAGAGCAGTGAAATCAAAGCTGTTTATCTCACTTCGAGATATCATGCCACGAGGTGGCCGTCACTATTATATTTTTAGTTTGGGTGGCTATATTCTGCAAGATACATTACATACTCTGATAGCTGGCTCACCACTGTCACCTATCACAGCTCACTACTCTTTCAGTATTGCCTTTCGTCTGTCCATGTTAACAGCCAGACACATCATGTGGTCATATTTAGAACTCCTCATGGGTAGGTGACTGCCCTCAATTGAGCTTTTCACTGCCTCCCACAGAACACTTTATTTTGATCGAAAAATACCACACACTGTCTCAGCTCAAGTAGTGATTAACCACTTTATGAATGGTAACAGTCAGCTTATTCCATCCCAGTCTCTATCTGAGCAATGGAACAACTAACTTGTCATTTGGAGAACCCTCTTTAGAAGTATTCTGAAATAAATAAATACATTTGTATTCATCATTGCTTTCCATAAGCACCAGGGCTAGAAGCTGTTTTGCAAATGTTCACTTCCATCTGTTCTTATATATTTAATAGGGCAAATTATCTTCTGTATAAACCATTCAGTCCCCAATACAATCACATTCATATGTATTTCATGATGAATGAATCAACAGAAAGGCTCTAAAATTGTCTTCTTGCCATTTCATCAAATTATTAACTTAGCTTACACACTTAGCCTTTCTTCTAGTTGACAAAACAGAACTACAAATAAGGGTTCTCCTCAAAGTGTGTTGAACTGTGCAACAACGCTGTGTTTCCAGTAGTGGGGACAGTTGTAATGACTGGCTGATTTGTTCACATAGAAAGGATGTGCTAAACATGTGTGAAGAAAAGTTGTAACTAAATCAGATGAAATAACGTGGTAAAATAAAACGAATTAAATTAGTTTTCAGTAAATTCATCATTTTGCACATGTGGTGTTATGATAAAAACAATACAGTTTTGAAATAAACTTTTACAGTTACCCTAAAGAGGCATCGGGCATGTTCAGTTCTATCCTTTGTGTTATAACACAGATTATGGTATTATTTAAACCTGCAGAATTTATGGCTTTTATTTTGCATACAGAGTGATCATTCAATTGAACACAACTGAAACAATGAAGGGGAAATTCTCTGCACCACAGACCTGGAAAGATATTTTCAGATACAGATTCCTCCAATATTTTTGTGTGCTGGAAATAAAGGTTTTACAGAATAAAAGTTAACTGTTTCCCGTGTGAAAATTTAAAATTTTAGTCCTGGATTATCAGTCAGATCCAACTGTTACACACAGAGAGAGTGAATATTCTTCCTTTTATAGTATTCCCTGCCTGGCTTCATAATGAACACTGTTTCACAGAGAAATAAAGGAATGGAATGGCGTATTTAAAAAGCTTAGGGGGAGTCATTTTGACATTTATAAACTCGGTGTAGGACGGAATATTGAAAATAATAAAACATAGAGGGAGAGACGAAAATGATTTCCCTGTGCTGGAATTAGCGTAGGGTACGACAATATGAAAATCAGGGATAATGATGACCTTTATAAAAGGGTTTGATTAAAGCACAGTGCAAATTGAATTTGAGTCCGTGAAGAATCTTTAATTCAGTTCGGAATTCAGCCACTTGATAAAAGACTCCCAGTGTGGAGGTTAACCCATGATCAAAATGAGAAAATCTGGGATCTGGGCTTGAATATGTCCAAACAAACTTGATCTTAATTTCAGCAAGCACACACACTGCAAAATAGCCTATAGGCAAAAGAAAGAAAGAAAGAGAGAGAGAGAGAGAGAGAGAGAGAGAGGGAGAGAGAGAGAGAGACTATACGTGAGCAAGAAAAAGAAAGAAAGGAAAGAAAAGAAAAAGCAGAAAAATGAGAGAGAAATAAGAGTGAGAAGAGGGAGAGAAACAGAGAGTGTCAGATTTTGAAAGACAGAAGCAAAGAGAGAGAGAGAGAGAATCACTAAAATGCAGGCCTATCCTCTCTCTATAAATAGCTATTCCAAGTGCATCTCCTATGGAACTGTATATCCAGAACAAATCCAATTCATAAATGAGCAGTTTTCAATTTTAATGTTTGCCTCCATCCATGCAGTTTAAATGGAACTCACAGACTGTAACTTTTAAATAAAAGGAAAGACAAAGAAGTCAGAATGGAGGAACTGTTCACTGCAGAAAGGTGAGTGATTTTAAGAAAGGGGCCTGAACACAGACAGTGCTATTTATTTTATATTGCAATGCATTTCTGCAAGAAAAGATACTGATGTTCTTTCCTGTGAAAAACAAATGAGATGATATGAGTTATTGCTACAGGCAGAAGCCCTGGTGTGGGTTTGTCTGGGAGCCATCGACGCAGCAGCTTCTTGTTTTTTCTCTTTAGACCTCGCACAAGTGGCACTATGCAGGGACAGAGAGAGAGAGTGTGACTGGGTACAGCCCGAATGTAGAGCAGACAAATAGAGCTAGAGAAATGAGAACAAAAATAGAGAGTCCAAACAAGCTACAAATGTATTGATTGTTCTGTACTATTTAAAAGAAAAAAAGATTAATAGTTAAAAAAAAATCTGGAATTATACTGTGTAAACATTTTTTACATTCTGTGGAAGTTACTGAAAGCTTATATAGTTTTTATATTTCTTTTTTAAGGACATCACAGTTAAGGTGGACCCAAATTAAGACTTAAATCACTTTTGCTGTGTAAAGAAATCTGTATAGTCATTTGCTGCTGAAGAAAAAGGACAGGAAAAAGGAGTGAGGAACAGACAAAAAGAGTCTGAGAGTAATTTAAATAAATATATTATTATCTTGTGATCTCAACTTACTGTTATTTTGAGATCACATCTTAGTATTCTTGTGATCTAAAAAATAACATTTAGTCAACGTCACAAATTAGTCATCTGACCATCTCAAGATGAAGGAGTTTTCAAGGTAACAGCAGTTTTTATTTTCTGAGATCATATGATAAATGATAGATAATAAACACATAATAAACAGTTTAATTAAGGTTTAATTATCAATTAATTAAATTAAGATAATAACAGAAGAGAAAACAATACATTAACCACAACACAGTCGTTTGTTTTCTAAGAAACTCTGCAGAAGGAAAAATATAAAAACACTGCAGTAAGGAACAGCAGCTGAAATCCTACAAATCACATAGAAGTGTTTAAACTAATTCTCTTGCTTTATAAATGTTGTTTTTATATTATTTCATCTTCATCCAGGTCTTCAAAACAAAGTTATAATGGCGCTGTGTCTCTAGTAAAAAAATAAATAAATCCCTGATGTCACTAACGTGCTTTAACTATTTAATCATGGAATACCACTTTAGCAATCATGATATCACAGTGGAACTATTGTTAGCTAAAGAAGCGTGGCCTTTTATTTACAAAAAATAATTTACATTTAAATCTCAATCGCAGTATTGGAAAGGAAGATCACAACTGTAAATTTTACCCAAATCATCTTGCACTGCTTGAGAATACAATATTTTCTGTGATGAGATTGCAATAAAATTGCAACAAGATCAGAATAACAGTACAATTAGTTCATTGCCTCTCAGAGAGCGTCTGTCTCTGTGTGTGTGTGTGTGTGTGTGTGTGTGTGTGTGTGTGTGTGTGTGAGAGAGAGAGAGAGAGAGAGAGAGAGAGAGATGCATTTTAATTTTCTTCCACCAGCTGAGAGATTAGAGCAGTATCCGAAAAATGTACCTCCTTCAATGGGTGCAGCGCTGCTAGTGTCAAAAGTCAAAGAGAGAAATAAGATTGTAGAAATCATGACTATGCATGGAATTGTAGCCATATAAAATAATGCATTTTCCACCCAAGGCTATAGAAGGCCTGAATATGCTAAGATGATTCTGCCAGACCTCCACAAGAGGTCAGAAACATTCAAAGACTTTGAATTATTCAAATTGATCCAAGAGCAATTTACACTGTAAGGGAGTGAACGTAAACTGCTGCCAAATTGCTTTCGGAGCTCCATGGACCCGTCACCCCCGCAAAGTTCCTCACCTTGTGAGTGAAAGGAAGTATTAAAATAGGCACAAAATCATATCTCCTCTGTATTCTCTCTCTGTCACTTGACAAAATGATGCCCCCCAAGGTCATCCCACTCTTCTTAATGAGAGGCGGAACAGAAGGAGAACACCATTCCTCCATACGGAATATAACAAGCTTGTCTTTGTGTCTCATCCTTCTGCCAGTGCTTCTACTCTGAAAAGTTGTCCGTGTTTAAACCCAAGTGACTGGAACTGAGGGATGGGCACTTAAAGTGCTCTCACGCTGCTTAATCATAGCATGAACTAACTCTTAGACTTGTTGCTCTATGCCTCTCCCTCTCAAACATACACACACCATTCCAGAGGTCAAGAAATTCCATGTACGTTGGAGCCATTAACCAGACGTTTTCATTACAGCAGAGGGAGAGAGAAAAGTAGAGAGAGAGAGAGAAAGACAGAGTTGCAAAATATGTTTCTTTATTTTTTTTTAATTATTATTATTATTTTTTTAAACTATGCAGCATAATTCATTACTCCTTAAAAGATTGGAATCATTTGTCATAATAATTGATGTTATCCTTCTCAGTAATAATTTAAGTATAGTTTTAACGGTAATACGATATCAGAAGGCCTGTAGAATATATTTAAAGTAATTCTCTGAATAATTACGCCTTGACATTTAAATCAGTTTTTTATCATCTTTACTTTTATTCTGGGCACATCAAATATTTCATCACTGTAAGAAAAAAAAAACACCCAATCTCCAAACCACTTTATTGGAGCAGAACAACAGACACAACAATGATCTTGATTTTGAAACATTTTAGTGGTCTGTTTGTTATAAAAGTTTGACAGTGTAAACAGCAGCTGATGTTATGATTTTTTTATTTATATTTTTTTAGATTCACATTTTTGTTCCAAGAATAGGCAAGGGGGGTTTTATATATAACAGTTACCAAACAATCTGCATGCCCAAAGTATCTTTTATGATCAGTGAAATCAGCTATTTTAAATGTGAGTGACATATTACACCGTTGTGTTTACACAGTTCTTGGGTCGTAATGTTTCTTAATGTAACACCTCTGACGTGATTTGTTCCAAATAACACAAGGATCAAATACCACAGAAGTTCTCCCCCTATCTAAACAGCCCTATTCAGAAAGACTTCCTATAAATGAGAATGAGCAGGTGTTAACTTCAAATGTGAAGTTCTCAGCACTGAGGCATGAGGAACAGAAATGCTGGTTTTTAGTCATTTTCATCTTGACCTCTTTCTTCTCTGAGGGGTTACTGGATGTTCCTAAGGTCACGTGCTGAGGCACTGAACCAGAAATGAGTCAATTGTAGTTTCGATTCTGGTTCATTATTTTGGGGATGAGTTGGAGTTGGTAATAAAGAACCCATCATCATTATCTATAACAGCTGAATGCAATCAAATTCTCACATCTACTATAAAGCATGCCAGTAGCATAAAAGCTGTTACTGGGGGAAGAAGGGAACAAATTACCTAGTGATTATCCTTAATTTTAAATTAGATATTGGATGAGCACAAAAATTGCTTATAGTTTATATAAGGCAAAAAAAAAAAAAAAATAGAATGTGGATCTTCAAATCTGACCAGAAAATCTGAATTGAGCAATAATGTGAATGTGGCCTATAACAGAGGAGAACGGTGGCTAATGGAGCTCAGTTACATCTCACACTCTGAGCTCAGATAGCATCATTTCAATCGAGAGACTCAAATAAGACCGTTCAAATATAAATGTTTCCCAACAGATGTTGGCTGTGGCTGTGTCTTCCTGAGTCTGTGACACATTCCCTCTCTGTATCTCTCACTTTTTTCCCTTCAAACCCTGAACAGCAAGATAGCCACAAGGACAGACATGAAGGGAAGAAACACACTGTGCAATTTCATACTATCTTGATCTGGGAAATGTGACTTTGACAGTGTTGGTAGAGACGACTCACAAACAGCATTACATCCCGGCATTCGTATTGCAAAAAAAAAAAAAAAAATGGTATCGACAAATGCTGGCCAAAATGACTTCAAGATAGATGGAAATAAAGAATGGTTCATGCTCATCTGTTCTCTGTTGGAGATACTGATCAGATGCCGAATATTAGAAGTTGACATTTCCTCTGGATCTCTCACTATATTTGATAGCTCCTTCTCATGCCTCTATTTTGTAAGTCTCTGACATTTCTTGTCTGTGGAAGTGGACTTATGTACATCCAGAAGAAAGCAGTCATAATGAAACTTTGCAACTAGCAATTATTCGAGTTTTATTGCATGTCACTGGTGTTATTCCAAAATCTCATAACTCTGTTTTTACTTTTTGCACTCTTTAAAAACACCAGCTTCTCTTTACAAGAATATTTAATGATAAATGTACCAATGGAAAGGACCCAAATGCATTTATGATAAAAGCTGGTAGCATGAACATACATTACCACTAACAATGCTTTATATATCCTCTGTAAAATTACAATTTTTGTTACAAATTTGTTATACATTATCATCATGATTGGGCTGTGATTATTATTCTGTGACTGATTCCAACTGATTCTCTTTCTGTAATTGTAATTCTGGACTTAAGGTTCACTGATTGTAATCAATGATATAAGAATCTCTAGGTACTTTGTAACCTCAACCATTTAATGAGAAAGACTAACCTTCCTTTTAATTAGATGAGTCTGCTTAATAAATGCTCATGATTAGGGCTACCTGACCATTTCAAGTTGAACTTTTGTCTGATGGCTGGGGTTCTCCACATTAAATACATCATCCCAGTGTAAAAAAAAGAAGCCTAAAATGCACCTCCCACATTAAAAACAATAAGGTGATTCACTCCACATAAACCAAAAACAATACGTAATATGATCCTTCCACTAACACCAAACCTCTCCAGTTTCCTGTCATATAACTACAGTCAGATGAGCACAAGTACAAAGATCCCCACTTATGAAAATTGAATTCCATAAATGAAGTTAAAATATAAAAACTCATTGTAAAACAAACAAAAAAAAATGATGGTGAGGCCATTCCACTGCTCTGTTAACGTGTAATATTAAAATAAATACTAATACGACACTCTCTATTTAGAGTTATATCTGAGTGTATTAAGCAAGGAATGTATCATATTGCAGGTTTTGAAGCATTTATTGAAAATTGTTTCCATGGATGAGATTCTTTCTGTGTAACAGAGAGATAAACAGAGATCAAGGCTATGTTTGTAGTGTTGATGGAAGCTAACTGTTGAGTTATGTTGTTGGGAAACTGGATCCTGTCTCCGAGTCATGGGTGTACAGTTATGTCAGTATCTATATGAAGCCTAATAAAGATTTTAAGATGGCACCATACACTATGGGGCCTAAAAGTCAAATAAGGGTTGCAGATATATTTATTCAAGAATAGTACTCCTGAAATCCTTATAAGATAATTTAAGATAAGATAACACTTTACTGATCCTGAAGGAAATTGTAGTGTCACAGTACTGTACATAGTGCATAAGAAAAAACATACAGAAAGAAATAACTATAAATAATGCAGAGATATAGTAGTGGGTTACAGGGATAAAAGGAAAAATGTTTGGTACAACAGTGCTATGAACCTCAATATATTAAAATTGAGGAGGGTCTATATAAATTTGAGTTCTGTATATGACACAAGAGCAGCCGTAGCAGGTATAGCACTAAATAACAAGTGGCAAGATATCTTACAACTCAAGTGAAAAATATCTATATACATAAATGACAATGTACATGTTAAAAACACAGCAGCATAATTATTATTGCATTAATGGTGTTGAGAGTCAGTGAAGTTTTCATTAAAAGATAAAAGCAGTGAATTTAAGTGAATTAAGCAGTTATTTGAAACATAAAAAAAGATCTATTACTTTATTAACTGTAAGATAAAATATATTACTCTAATGTACATAAAGCACACTGCAAATGTAAACAGCAAATAGTAAAATAGCAGCAGTTGACTTCTGCTTTCTTGCTCTGTTTTAGTTCCATCTTAAAAGTCCAGCAGTTACATTCTAGCGACAGCATATGAATATGACATTGTTGTCATTAATACCAATATTTCTTTTTATTTTTAAGTATACATACAGTCCACCTAAGTAGGCAAATATGCAGCACATGCCTATTTTGTAAATGGAATGCCCTCATTAACATATTTGTAAATATCTGACAGCAGGTAGTGTCGCAGTCACACAGCTGCAGGGACCTAGAGGTTGTGGGTTCAAGTCCCGCTCCAGGTGATTGACTGTGAGGAGTTTGGTGTGTTCTCCCTGTGTCCGTGTGAGGTTCCTCTGGGTGCTCCAGTTTCCCACAGTCCAAAAACACACGTTGGTAGGTGGAATGGCAACTCAAAAGTGTTCATAGGTGTGAGTGAATGTGTGTGTCACCCTGTGAAGGACCGGCACCCCCTCCAGGGTGTGTTCCTGCCTTGCGCTCGAAGATTCCAGGTAGGCTCCGGACCCAGTGCAACCCTGAACTGGATAAGTAGTTACAGACGATGAATGAATGAATGTTTCCAGTTCTTTTTTGAAGTAGAAGACTGGGCTGCTGCATTACAGTCCTAGAAACAATATTGATGAGCATTTCAGATTCAATCCAACACAAAAATCCTGTCCAGTCACATTAAACCCCTAAAAAGTCATTGTCATCTCTATTCATCAATCTGAATCTATTCTCTATTCATTGTTCAAACTGATAAACTTTATTGTTTTTTTTTTGTTTTTTTTTACAAATATTCACTTTCAATTTGAGACCTGCAACATATTCCAAAAATGTTTACCACTGCGTTACATCACCTTTCCTTTTAACAACACTCAATAAGCATTTGGGAAATGAGGATACTAGTTGCTGAAGCTTTGTAGGTGGAATTCTTTCCTATTCTTGCTTGATGTATAGCTTCAGTTGCTCAACAGTCTGGGGTCTTAGAATTGGGTTTGTATATCCCCTTATGCCAGTGGTGGCTTCTGCCACATTTCTCATGACAGTTAAGTTTTCTGGTTCAATGGGTAAATTAAGCTTACTAAGAGCTAGCAATCTAGACCACTGACATAAAAAAAGAATCAGAACACAGACTGACACTAGGGCTGAAACAACTAATCAATAAAAATCCATTATAGAAATAGTTGGCAATGAATTTCATTATCGATTAGAAATGTGGTATAGAGAAGATTGACATTTCTAAATTGGCCTATTTTTTTTTATTCTAGAGTATATCAGTGTTCTGTTTGTCACTCTGGCCATGTGCAGCTGCTTTGACACAGCAGGTATAAACACTGGCTGTGGCTAGTACTAATATTATTACTGTGGGCACCCCCCCTCTAAATATTCAAGCCTACTCACTTTAAATATGTATAGTTTATATTTTTAAATAGATTTATCTCCACGCCGTGAGGGACCAGCAGAGTAGTGCTAATAATAAACTATGAACACTCAAGAAGAGTCTGCATGCCTAACAGTTTTCTCAACATTCAAACAAACTGCTGTGTTAAAATCACAGCTCTAGCACATTACAATGGCCATGATTAGCAGTTTACAGAACATGATATAATCTGTGTGATTCTGTGCTTGTTTTAATACAAAGGTCTATCTCACAGAGAAATTAAGTTCTATTTGGTTTACGTGTGTATCAGTGAAACACATTAAATAGAGCAACTAACTCTGAATGAACCTTAGATCCCTGCACCTTTGTCTCCTTTAAATCCTCAAACTTAACAAGATTTTTATAGCTATATGTTTGATTCGTCTTTTTTAAATGCTGCATTTGTTTACACTGTGCGCTGGTCGCATTTGTCTCCCAAATTCCCACTATGGGAAGTTGATTCCAAAACAGCTAATTCTATGACTCAGAACATATCCTGCTCTGTCCTACATATGTATCCCTGGCACATCAACACCATCTGCAGCCTGTTTTTTACAGCAGGCAATATAGCTTCCAAAACAGAAAGCCAGACTTAACCCAGAACATTTGACATGTTGTAATGAAAATTCCTATAGAAAGAGGAAGTGTTCGGAAAGGGTCAGTCAGTAAGCAATAGATTAATCATGTAGAAAAATAATCATTCAATGCAGCCCTGCTTGACACTGTCATATAATACTGAACAGTTTTTTCTTTGATTTTTTTTCACCTCATGTAGCAGTACCACTGTAACAACCAGTTAAAGATTCCTACCCTCCTGAATTCAGTTCCTTATGACAATGCACAATATAGTGAGTAATGTAGGGATTACGGATTTATGTAGGACAAAAGCATGTTAGGGCTAGTCCTCCAAGAACCCTTAGAGACTTACTGCAGCCTCTGCAGTACAAACAAAGATCCTAAATATGAGAGTATATCAGAGTTTGAAACCAGCTGATATTCAGAGGCAGGAACAGCCATCTAGAACTGGCAGAGCTAGTATAACACTGTGGTAGAAATGTGATGTGAAAAATGTCATCCTTTGCTCTTTTAGTGATACTTCACCACATCTCCCTAATGAACAATCTGCTAGTGACTTATACCTTAAACATTTTCTTCATAAATATGAAAAATATGTATTTTCTGGATTCTTTCTGAAATCTTAATATTTTGTTTATTTATTATTATTATTTTTACATTTTAGACACACATATGTAGATACTAATAACCTTTTTGTATACAATATAATCCCAATTTTATTTATTTATTTATTTATTGTGATATGTTTTATCTCATTTTTCACTTTGTGGCTTTAGAGTTTTAAATTAGACCAAAATACTGAAAATAAAAATAGAACCAGAGATGTGTCTGAAAGTCTAACTGAATAAATACTAAGGAAAGTATAACTCCATTACTATTTTACTAAATTACATGTGCCTAAATGTACATTTTTACCACCCAAAAACTAAATAAAGCTGTAGAGTTTAGAACCACTGCTGATGGATACTGGATGGAAGTTCCTCTGCAGTTACTAAATGAATCGGTGCTGAAGCATTATTTGAATATTTCTACTGGGTTTTTTTCTACTTCTACTAAGTTTTTAAAGAAAGATGCATATAGTTTTACTACATGTCATTATTTTATCTAAGTAATAAATTACCAAGTATGGACTTTAGCTATTCTCCCCAACTCTGCCAGCAGCTGCATCACTACATCCTTTGTTCTTTAGGCATCTCCACATTTGAAGCTGCAGGAAGATTATGAGCTCTGATCCAGT
Source organism: Hoplias malabaricus (assembly GCF_029633855.1). Lineage (NCBI taxonomy): Eukaryota > Metazoa > Chordata > Actinopteri > Characiformes > Erythrinidae > Hoplias > Hoplias malabaricus. The sequence goes on along the minus strand of NC_089805.1, from coordinate 30,199,097 downwards.
GGAGCTGAGAGAAGTGCATGTAAATAGTGAGACCAGTGGGTGATTCGTCATATTTCGTCTTCTTAATGATGGAGGTGTGCGGATATGACAGATGGCTACACACACACACATACACTCACACCCTTCATCACATTTATGCAAAAAGGCCATGATAAGTTATGAGATAATGCAACAGCATTATCTGAAGAAGATAAATGATTCATTATAGTCTCTCCCTCTCTACATATAATCTAGAAACACTATATGACCATAAGTTTGTGGACTGGACACTTGCTCTGAAATTGAGAGTAGTAATAAGTAGTTTGCCCCACTCCCCTTGCTTCAGATTTGGCTTCTATTTTTCAAGACAGTTTTCAACAGGAGATTTTGAAGCATAGATTTCTTTTCTACATTCAGCCACGTGAGCATTATTAATGTATTGAAGTCTATTCATTCTGGATGACCAAATACATAAGTGTGTGGATGGGGGTGAGAGTTGAAGGCCTTTCTTGAGTGTGTAAACATTGCCTGTACACATCAGCATCCCAGTACCTTAAAGTAGCTCATTACACTGAACAAAGGTGTCTACAAACTTTTGGATTTATAGTGTCTCTGGATATAAGATACAGATAGATAGATAGATAGATAGATAGATAGAGAGAGAGAGAGAGAGAGAGAGAGAGAGAGAGAGAGAGAGAGAGAGACCATCAATGCTGCTGAGGTACTATATGGAGTGGTTCAGTCAGGGACAGTGAAAGTTGCTTAGCATTTGGCTAGTTCCCAAGCATAATAAAGCAACACTGCTGTATTTGTTGTACTATTAAATCACCAGGCTTGGCTACAGTGCTAACATATGGGGCAAAGCAGCACAATAAATAGCATCCAATTAAGCTTTCTGACACAAGGAATACACATACATGTAATACTTCACATTTAGTTCCAGTTATCAGTAATAAACACCAAGTGGTGAATAAAAGAAATCGCATCTGAAATTGTATTTAGTTTGTTTAAGAGTAGTACAGAACAAACCTCAGGAGATGTCCTATACATTACACAATGAGAACTGCAGCACATGAATCAGAGCACTTTTTTGTAAATGATGGTAATCTGCAATTCAACAGTCAATTGAGACTCTGACTCACATCCTTCAAGATATTATTGTTGTCTTTGCACTTGGGTGCTAATCTCTACCAGTAATCACTTTCCATTCACGCATTTATCCAAAGGCAAGCAGAGACACACAGAGAGAAAGAGAGAGAGAGAGAGAGAGAGAGAGAGAGAGTCTAATTAATATATTACACATCAGTACTTAAATTAATATATAACACTGTTATTACACTTCAGTACTTTATTGTTAATTCGTTTTATGTTCATTTTAAGTTACTATACGTATTTTACAACATGGCTGTTAAATCTATTGGTAATCTAGATGCTTCTGAAACAGTTTCTGTATCTCCAGTATTACATCACACATGCAGCTATGCAATTTGACCTATTTTTTGCCCGACCGCTTACCAGGCCATCCTAGAAGAGCATTTTTGCTTACTGACTGACTAACTCCTAATGTTGAAACCCGCATGTGGGATTAGGAACTGTTAGTTCAGCAGTATTTCACATAGAGAACATAAGCTGGCGCTAATACACCGTCTATTGTTAGTTCAGCCATTTGGAACCATTGTACGATTCCACCAACATAAACTGGTTCACAAGCCAGAAAAATTAGTTCCCAGCTAAAACCAGAGTAGAGTAGGTTGTTCAGCACGAACCATGGCTGAATTATAGCTCCGTTTGTGTGTGTTTCTGGGGCTGTGTTTGGAGCGACAGCATGCGCGTTGGCCAGAGCCTCGGCTCGGCATTGGTTTGTCCACAAGCTCAGCAGGACGGCTCAGAACTCGGCAACATTTTCACACATATTATATCTCACAGAGAGAGGAGGACTGCTGAATTTGTGTTATTTTACATGAGTGTGTGTCTTTGCCTGAAATATTGTAAAGGGAAGTGGTGGGGAGACATTTTGTGCCATTAGGATGTTTATAAAACTTCATATAGCTGCGCACAGCCTCATTAAATTTCATTCTTAAACAATTTTGAATGACATACAGTCAGTGGTCAAAGACATATGGATTGTTGTTTTTTCTTTCATTTGTAAGTGTGTGTGTGTGTGTGTATGTGTGTTTACCAGGTTCCAGAAATGTTCTGGGGAAAAACATGATTTAGACATTTGCGTTGTGCTGTCTCCACAATGAAAATGTTATATTTTAAGGTGAAAACATGTTTAAAGTTAATGTTAGTATTAGACAATTAGTGGTAATCTTTAAGTTTAGGATATGTCAACAGTAATTTAAGGCAAATCAATGTAAATTCCCACAATGCATGGAAACAAACTGTGTGAGTGTGTGTGTGTGTGTGTGTGTGTGTGTGAGAGAGAGAGAGAGAGAGAGAGAGAGTGTCCATCCTTGCCTGCGACTGACTGTTACAGAAATATAAATCAGATGGAACAGAAGAAAACTGAGCCAGACAGACAGAGAGAATGATTCCCAATCTCTCTCTCTCTCTCTCTCTCTCTCTCTTTACAATTCCCCTCTCCCTCCCCCCTTCCCTCTCTCTCTCTCTCTCTCTCTCTCTGTCTCTCTCTCTCTGATAGTCATTAAGCTGAGTGTCTGGTGTGTGGTGAATAGTTTGTGGTGTAGGTCATGGTGGAGGATCAGGCGTTAGGATCTTGAGCAGTGGCGGAGGCACACGTCTGTGTTAATGCAGAAGATCTGCTCTCAGCTGCTGCAGCTCAGAGAGGACTGGGGGAAGGGGGTTAAGTAGCTGCCAGGCCAACTCTCCAGACCCTCCAGACACTAACTGAGTTATGGAGGAACTCCAGGATAACTGATATGCCCCATGATAATACTGTGCATCATGGGCCTCTTCTCACTCCCTGTCTTCTCTATCCGCACACAAAGAGAGAAATTCCACCTTAAAACAACTATAAAGACGTACAACTGTGATTCATATTAGTCAGTGCAGGGTGCTTTTATTGGCTCTGATGGACATATATAACGTTTTAGAATAGAACATTCCTGACGACGTCAAAGTTTTGAGACACTTTGGTTTCTTTAACTATTTTTGAGCTCACTAACCTGGCCATTCAGGATGATTCTGTTTACCCGTAACTATGAGCTGGCACAAGGTAACACTGAGGTTTGATAAACCTGGTTATATTATATCTCCAGTGCCAAATTATCTTTAAATTAAAAAGTTATTTATGAAAGCAATAACCTATCCAGTTTCTCTGGGTATAATATGTGTTACAACACAGTACTCAAATATCATATATGGGTTTTTTTTTTCTTTATAAAGCACAGTATATAATATCTATCCAAAGGAAACCTTACATATCCCAACATCTGTTGGGTTGTGGGGTAATTTAACGTTGTGTGTTTTTGCCTCATCATCGTGATGTCTTCAGTTGTTTTATTTAATCCTACTGGTAAATCCTGCAATTAGCATAAACATAATAAACAATAGGTTTGGGCTTCTTTGGGGAAGAGTTTAGGGGAATAATGTTTTGTTTCCACACCGACTAAAGTGGTTTATAGGGAAGAATACACCTTTTCACCATTTTTTTAAATCTCTTTTCTGAAAAAGTTGGGATTTTTTGAAATGCAACACAAACAAGAATCTGGTTTGTTAATTATCGTCAAGCTTTATTTAACTGAGCAAATTACTAATAGAACATTTCCAAAGTTTTCACTGAACAACTTGGTTGTATTTTGTAAATATGAACAAACTGAGAGTTGGGTGTCTTCAGTGCACTCAGTAAACTTGGATTTCTCCACAGGCAGGTGAAATAATAACAGCTGAGTGTATTATGGTTGGATATGTAATCATTATAAATCAGTTTTAGATAGTCGAGTGCTGTTAGAATACCAGTTTATATACTGTTTGTTCATATTTACAACATCTAGTTGACAAATCCATTAAACCAATACAGACACATTTCAGAGCAGACTTTTAGCCAAACGAGAGGAAGTGAAGGGAAGATCCATGAAAGTGTGTATATGTGTTTGTGTGTGTTATATCAGTGGCAGGGTTTGCTCTAAGGGACATGTCATCATGCTGGGCCTCTTCCTCCCTGATAGCAAACAGCATCTGGAGCTTCCTGTCACCTGCAGGAATTTCCCATCTTTTTCTCCTCCATTCTGTCCGGGGGAAGGAAGGAAGTGTTCTAACTCACTCTTACGCTGGGACAAGTGTCATTTCATATTTCTGCCAAGAACAAGCCAGCAGGTTCCCCTTTGGCTTTCCCAACATATAACTCGGTTTCCAGATAAGAACCCGTCCCTTACAGGACACAACTGATCAAAAGTCTGGAATCATAATTTGCAATAACATGCAATGATCCAAAGATTTGCTGTATCCCAGGTTTCAAATAATTCATAAAGCATTTACACATGCCGGTAAAAAATGTGAGGAGATTGTAGATGTGTCCATAATAAAGCACAGAGCCACAGAACTTATTACAAACTGATTGAGGAACCTGTGAAAATATGCTAATTATTCTTCCTTTTAAGCCGCACACAGGCGCAACTGGTAGTGTCACTGCCAAACAGCTCCAGGGTCTTGGGGTCAATCCTCCCCTCAGGGCACTGTCCTTTGACAGGTTTGTCTGTTCTCCCTATGCCTGCATGGGTTTCCTACAGATGCTCTGTTTTCTTCCCACAATTCAAAAGCACTTGCTGGTAGGTGGATGGGCTGTTTAAGTGTGTGTGTGTGTGTGTGTGTGTGTGTGTGTGTGTGTGTGTGTGTGTGTGTGTGTGTGTGTGACTGGGCAAGTGTATTGTGCCCTGCTATGGACTGTCGTCTAGGTTATGTTCCTTCCTTGCTCCCAGTGAGTCCAGGCGGAGCTGACCTTAATCAGGATGAATGAATGATTTTGATGACTGTGGTGTTGTAAATATCAAAGAGCTGCAAATCAAAGGTAGCATTGTCATAATGATAGTGATTTTAATACAATAAATGTTGTCATCCATTTTATAGTTTAATTGGCTATTATTGTACTACTCTGTGTCAACGTACACCGATCAGCCATAACATTATAACCACCTGCTTGTTTCTACACTCACTGTTCATTCTCTTAGTTCCACTGACCACACATTAGCACTCTGTATTTATAAAATTATGCATCATAGTCCATCTGTTGCTCTGTATACTTTGTTTACCCACTTTTACCCCCATTTACCCCACTCCACTCATGCCATCACAAACACATAACAGTCACTGCAGCACTGAGCATGATCTACCACCCAAATCATACTTGCTTTGTGGTGGTCCTGACCATTGCAGAACAGTGAAACAGTGAAAGAGGGCCTAAAGATGTATGCAAGGAAAGAAATGGAATAAAGTCTGTAGTACTACAAAGTGCTGCTGGATGTTCAGTGGAGCCAAGAGAATGGGAAGCGATTCTAGAAACAAGGAGGTGATCTTGAAATAATGTTATGACCGATCATTAGGGGTAAATCACTGATTATCCTGAGGTTGACCTTGAACCATTTCTCATACAAAACAGAAACAAGTCACCAGTCGTTGCTAGTTTTATATATATATATTTATTCGGAATAAATCCTCCTCTGTATGCTTTTGCTTTGCGTCCTTTATCGCCCTTCTTCCTGGTTTAAATAAATGGCGGTGACTGGCCTTTCAGCTGCTGATGGCCTGGAGTGATTTACTGCTCACTTCTGACCCCGTCACATTTTTATGTCACCTGCTATTGGCCGAGCCCTGTTGGCCGAGAGATGGATGTGTGCGATAGCCTATCCGGTCAGCACCTTCAGCACTTGCTCTCTTCTCAATGGCTGGCCATCTCCCTGGGGGCAGTTTCTCTGCGTCCGTCTCGCTGCTGGAATGTCCCTGCTTACGGTAATTGAAACAGGTTTTCTAGGTCTGCTTCCATTCAATCATGTCCTAGCAGATTCCTTTGTTCTTTGATCCGCACAATTAGCTCAGAGACGTCAGTGTTCTTGTTGACAGATGGGTAGAAGGATTTGATGTCCCTTTCGGCCTCCCTTTATGTCTTCCAAACTATATATACATATATATATATATATATATATATATACATATATATATATATATATATATATATATATACATATATATATATATATATATATACATATATGTATATATATATATATATATATATGTATATATATATATATATATATATATATATATATATATATTTTTTTTTTTTTTTCCCTCCTTTGTCCATATACATTCACCCTCCGCTTGCTGAGTGCAACATTCTGCGGGTGGTTTGGATCATAATTGGAAAGAAAGAAACACAGGCCTATTTTCCAACCATGCAGACTGAGAGAAATATCATCTTCATGCTGTAAGCGTCAGTGACTGAGCATGAAATGGATGCTTTCCAGTATCAATCATTGGCCACGTCCAAAGGGGGAGAGATTGCCATCATCGATGTTATATAATGCACCACCAGGGTAGGCCTGCGAAGTGATGGGGCAATTCATTTTTCTGGACATGGTGTACTGCAGTACTGGGACCATGATGCGAACATGGAGTATGTGCCATATATCTACTGGCAGACATCAAAAAGACAATGAAAGAGAAAGAGAAGGAGTATGAAAGAAAGGAAGAAAGAGGGAGAGAGAGGAAGAGAGACAGAAAGAGAGAGAGAGAGAGATTTTTTAGGAAATGTCTCCTGCACAGCTGTAGCAGGCAGGCGCAGAGCCAAGTGAAATATGCAGGCCTGCCAAAGTGAATTACGCCCACCAAACAGGGGGATTGTCTGTGCCGTTAGTTACTTTGTCAAGTCGTAATTGATTTGAGGGGGAAAAAACCTGAATGTTTTGAAAAACACTCAGCCGCAAGTAATTCGGCGAATCAAAAACGCTGCATTTCATACGGTAATACGTTCCTGCTTCTCCCTCGTTCAGCAGAAGAGGAGATGAAGTTTTGGCGATGAGGAGGATGATTGAAATGCTGCAAGGTGTAAAAAAGCTGACTGCTTTCTTAATGAGAGTTATCTTGACAAATGGTGCCGTGATTGGTCTTGGGAGTTTGCGAAATGTTTAGCGCATTCAGAGACATCTGTTCTGATGTATGGGGCCCCATTCACTTTCTTTTTTTTCCAGGGCCCAGACACTGTGTTTGGCAGACAGAGCTGATCTCTCTCAGAGGCAGCAGCGGGACTTTATCTCTGCCGAGCCTCTTCCACTCCCTTCCCTTGGATTTTTCTGTTTTAGAAGCTGTGGTCAGGGGAAAGGCGATACACCCATGCACGCAGGGCCTGACCGCTGCTTCGGCTGCATCTTAGAGGGGCAGAAGTGGCCCCTGGTTTCTGCTCTGGGTCTTCAGTGTACTGCTGGAAAAAGACTTAACGGGACCAATTAAACAGCCTGGAGAATGGGGCGACGCAGAAACCTCAACAAATAGGGAAACCTCAACAAATAAGGCATGTTCAAAGGAACAAGGCATGTGTAAAAATGCCAGAAAGCAGAGGGAGGCAGGCACGGCCTCGCACGAAAAAATGAAGCAGGAAATAACAACAGTGAGAGAAAGAGAGATGGAGTATTTGTTCTCCCCAAAGCCAAGCCATCCATCGCTCGTTGCCGTACGAGCAGCTGCTCGGGAACCACGGCTATTCCCAGCTAATGTCTTTTACAGTGCGAGTATCGCTGGCCTGTTTGAACCTGTATTGTTAAGGCCTGGCAGGCCACAGGACTTCATGAGAAGGCAGGGAAACCCTGGGCCGACTGATGTCTCTGTGGTCAGCCTGTCTGCCCGAGAAGTCCCCTTTTTTTAGATTTAGGACTGGGCTGACTCAAACCTGGCACGCAGTGGGAACCCACAACTTTCCAGCCCCAGGCGACAGAGCTGACCGCTACATCATTTGGTCAGTCGCAGCAGCAGTGATGGTAGCATTTGCTAACCGACTGGCCTGCTCTACGCACTGTCCCTGCTGTAATAATTATAGTCCAGCAGATCGTTCATGGCAGGAAGATGATAAAGTTATAAAAATTTACAATATGAAATGTCGATCCCTTGTAGTAGTTGTTGTTGTTGTTGTTATTGTTGTCGTCTGTGGCATGAACTGAACCCAGTCGGCTTGTCACGCGATGAGGAGAGGCCACTTCTAGACACAAGGGACAGCAAGCTACAGGAAAACAATTCGCCACAGCACTCACCACAACACAGACAGTGCTGAGAAAGCAGCCGACAATGGCTTAGGCTTTGCAAGCTTGGATAACATAAACCTAAATCCAGAATGAAAGATATCTTTGATAACATGGTTGACCTTCTGCCCTAGCAACCAGATTGTTGTGTCCATAAATCGCTTCTCATCCCTCTCAGCAATTGCAGCAGCAGTGGCCTAGTGGGACTACAGACATAAGCAGTACAGAGGGCCAGATGTGTACAAGCACAGGTGCAGCTCACAAAGCCTGGATGCGGCTACACTATGCACTCAGTGCAACTGGAATTGACCTTTGTATTCCCAAGGCTGTGCAGATGACTGGGAACTGTGAGAAGGAATGCCTACTAACTACTCTCTTGAAACACAAGTGTTTAAAGGACCAGTGATATAGTGGAGCTGTCAACAGGCTTGACTTAAAAGAGAAAACCCAAATTCAGTGGTGAGGCAACATCCGCATTAATTTTGTCCAACAAGACAATGTATAGTAGTGATTTAAAAAGAAAAACTAAAAGTTGCAAATACTGTACAGAATTGTGGTACATTTTAGTAAGCTGAAACACTGGTAAATATTGTTGCAGTTGGCTAGGCTTGTGCAGAGTTTTAAAGTTGTAGCAAACTGCACAAAACACTGAATGTGTTTCACTGAATTTTTCAGGTTTTCAAGTCATGCAAAAAATGAATACTGACCATGGGGGCTATATTACACTCTCAGAAAAACTGTCACTGTGGTGGTACCATCTGAAATCACTCTGGTGGGATGCCCACAATTTGGTGAAGAGTCTGATACTTTCAGTGTGTTAAGTTGGCCTCACTGTCCGGATTCTGGCTCTCTGCCTCCTTCTACACATCAGGCCAAAATAGCAGATCTGTGATTGGTCCTATTGCGTGTCAGTCATATTCCGTTTCCTGCAGTAGTAGGCGGTCCTTGGCCACATTAAGTGGTGAAATATAAGAGACTCTCCCTAGTGAGTCTGGCAGTGCGAGACTACATATTCAGTACTGTTACTTAGGGAATATAATTGTACCATATTCTATATTAACTGTAGATTTTTTATGTTGCACTGATTTCATGATTTAAAGAGTTTTTTTTTAACAATGTTCTATAAAGATAGCTTACAAATATTCATTACAATATAATGTACCTTTACGGAACACAACTGGACTTTAACACCACCGTTTTACTTTTAATTACACATTTCCACTCTTTGTACATTTAGAGAACAAACATGTACCTGTACAATATGTTTTTGTCCATCACTGCAGGTTAGAAAATATCAAACAAGAAACCCCTTTCCCAGGAGACAATTTATAAAAAATATAATTAATGGTTCCTTGCTAATCATTAGTCACCTAAAGAGTTTAAGCACATGTGCACTATTCTCTCTCTCTCTCTTTCTCTCTCTCTCTCTCTCTCTCTCTCTCTCTCTCTCTCTGTGTGTTTTTGTGCCCCACAGCTGGCACTGGACACCAGTTTCCTGTGTATCTCCCACTGTCTGGATGGCTTAACATCAAGGCCATAACCTCCTCAGAGCTGAGGGGATGCAGAGCAAGGAATGGTTTTATTCATGTATGTAAAGAATGAGTGTTCGGCTCTGGTCACAGGCTGGTGATGGACTGTGTGTTTCAGAGGGTCGGGATCCTCCCCCTTGGCTGTTTATGTGAAGAAAGTGTGTCCAGAAATCGCTGATGACAGCATTTCATTGTGAGACTGCATTTGTTGATTGCGGAATAATCCAGAGAAGATGAAGCGGCACATTTTTGACGCTGTGAACATCGATCAAAAGTACAACCATCTGTCCTGAGCTCCTGCTTCTCTATACCACACCCTCCATTTCTCGAACAGAAATCACCTGCAGGGAGCTCAGCTTACCACAGGTTAGCAGATTCAGGAAAGTAAACATTCGGACATCAATGGGCAGGTTTCCATTTCAAGGTATTTTAAATACATTTTTCAGGTTTTGCTACAAGCAGCTCAAACTATCTGCTTCGTACAAAAATGTAATGACATCATTTCCCACATATACATTTAGGTTTCCATAATAATAATAGTGATACATTATTATTATTATTATTATTATTATTATTATTATTATTATTATTATACATTTAAATACTGTACATTTAGATCCTGAAATGCCTAAAATAGTAATATACACAATACAAAAAATAAATAAATAAATAATGCATAACCAGCCAATGAGCAACACAAGAAGGGACTGTGTGGATCGGCAGGTATTGCAGATAGTAGCATTAATAGCATGTCATTGTCATTTCAGTCAGAAATTGTTTACAAATTACTTTTTTTCTCTTTGTTCTATTGCATAGCATGTGGTAGTCATTTGTTGTTGTTGATTATGATAAATATTATTATTATTATTATACAAAGATGACAAACTTTAATACATTTTGTTTACTTTAATGTCCTGCTTTTTTATTGTTTTAATGAGTTTTCAGCAGTTGCCATGAAACAGTCTAAAGTACTAAATGTACCTTGGCGAAAGGTACTAAGCCACAGAGGAATTCTAATTTCCACTAAAATGTAAATGATTATTGTAGATTTTTTTTAGACAGTTCAAGTGTGAAAGCCTTTGCCGCATACAGTTCGATTGGTGGAAAACTGCCTTTATTGATAACATTTTCAGTCCCTGTACACAGTAATTTGGGGATTTAAAGCACATACCAACTAAAAAAACTGACCGGGCTGATTTATTATGATCTGCCAAAGTCTGAAATACGGGATAAAACAAGTGGTTCAAAGTTTGTGCTGGATGTCACGTAGATATCAGGCACTTCAGAGTTGTCTTGACTCCTCATCCAAGTTTTTCCAACCACAGAGCTGGACCCATGTGTGACAGCACAAAGACTAGATTAAACTGAGCAAAGTGAATACAACGAGGGCTGGTGAAAATGAGAATGGCAAAAAGAAGAACAACGTGAAAATGACTAAAAAAACTGCATCTCTACTACTCGCACCTCACTGCTGGGCTCTCTGGCATTTAGAGAAAACAGAGGCTCGTTCTCAGCAGGCACTGAAATGGTCTTTCAGAACAGTGCATATACACAGGGTAGGAAATGTGCTGTACTTTTTGTGACAGATGTTTCATTAACATCCCAAGGAACTGTGTGGAAAAATGAAATTTCCCCTTTAAGAAGAACCATTTTCTGTTTTTAACTTAGTTTTAAAACTTGCATGGTTACAGGGAAATGCAGTTAATTATATTTTGAATCCACATTTTAATGTAGTCTTTGTTTACTGAGGAAGAATGTCAATTTTGCAGTTTTTTCGTGTTTTCACATACTTCAGAAATGTCTACTGCTCTTTAAACCGTGTTCAGATGTCATGATGAATGAACCAATGCAAACATATTTGGAGATAAGAGATTTTCTAACAAGTTAGTAAATCAGATGTGCCTAAGTGGTAAAATCAGAGCTGTGTTGGGCAGTCCTGGTCAATAAGGCACTCCCAGTACACAGTTTATTCACATACACAGCTCAGGAAATTGATCAGAGCCTGAAGACTGAAAACATGACATTTCTCATGATTCCCACTCTCTCGGGTTCCATGTCTTCTTTCCAATTTCTAGAGCTGCGCCTCTGGTAGAATATTCCGCAATGTCTGTGGACATGAATGAATGCATAATGAATCAATATTAAACACTGCATTGATTTACTGAACAGAACACGACTCATACAACATCACAGCCAGCCACTGACAAATGACTCAGCCCTGCATTCTGCTACTCCATCATGACTAAGCATAGTGAATCAGTGTGAATCAGAGTCGCTCAGTGCCAAAATACACTCTCTGCATATGGCATTTTATGAGCTTGGTTAGAAAGTCGGGGGCACTGTTTATTGTTGAAAGACACAGTGGAATCACAGCTCTATGAAATGTATGAAGATCATAAAGCATGTATAAATATCATATCCGTTCATGATACCTCCATAAGTATAAGGCATAAATTCAGCTACTTTGTGCACCCATTGTGGACACAGATGTTCAATTGTGCACACACAGCTCCTCCATATAAAAAAGCATGGACCAGTAAAATGGAATGGTCCACACTGCCAAGTGTAGGCACTGAGCTGCAAAGCAGAAGCAATATGTTTTCTGGCGTGATAGAGCATCATTCATTACCTTGTGGATTTGGGTAGGGCTTTTGATTCAAAAATAAGTCATCCAGCATCAGTTCCTGACCACACAGATGATGCCATCTAATTGCAACAACTGAAATATTTAATCAATTATTGTAAAACTTTCCCAGAAAAGTAGGGACACACTGCAAAAATGTAAGTAAAAACACTTTATCTACATTTCAGAAGTTTTAAAAAAATAACAGCCATATAGTGTATTATAGCCTTATGACATAAATATTAGAATACTAGTTGTGATATCTTTCAGTGGAGGAGTATGGCATATTTACAACTAGGCAAAGATGTAATGTGTTCTTTTCATATATTTCATTCATACTATTTTCTCCTCAAATAATTTGACAAAAGGAATTCCTAATTCTTGGATTTTACTGACGATGAGAGGCCCATTACAACAGCATTTTAACTTGGACTTTATACTTTCTGTTTAAGAAAAAAAAACACCATTAGTTTAGATTTTAAATATCTGGAGAGTTTTCACTTCTAAAAAGAGATGACACACAACGGTATAGAGCTCTTGGAAAATAGGACCTTCCACAAAGGACACCGCCTTGAATATTTTTACTGTAGTTTTAGGCCTGATTTACTGACCTTTGCTTTCTGTGATGTGAGAGTAATTATTTTGGGGTGTTTTGTCTTTTCTTTCTTTTTTTTTTGTTAAGTCCTACCACTTGATTGTTGCTATCAGCTGTGGAAACTTGTGTGTTTATGACTTATAAATGTTCTCTCTAAAGGGAGTCAGTATGTAGAGGCAGGTGGTGTGTATTATAAATATTCTGCTCAGAAGTGCCTGGATTTATACCTGGACCTGTGTCGTTTTACATTACGTATAAATGAGGCTGGCAGCCCCAGAGAAAATAGTGAAATACAGTTCTGTGTTCTTGACATCGTAATTTATTCTCGCGCCACCTCCATGACTCCAGCAATGGAAAACTCAGAGAAAGACTTGATTCAGACATGCACACAGGACCTCAGAGCGCTGAAAGACATGAAGGTCAAAAACACTGTTTTCTAGCTCTTGTAAATGCCATGTTTTTTATAATAATAACATGCCAATGTTATTATTATTAAATAACCTGCTTGAACATAATAATGATGTTACAATAATGAACATAATGAAAAAGATTATAATTTGTGTGAAAAAAACATTGTCTCTCAGTAAGAAAAAATTTCACAGGTTAGAAAAATGTCTTAACTTTGAGTGAGACTTAATGGTATATATATATATATTTTTTTTTTTTTTTCTTTTCCTCAGAGTAAATATGGAGTATTGCTATTGGTCCATTCATCAGAACATTTTAGCACAATGTAATTGGAGTAACATTGGAGTTACTAAAAGTGAAGGTACAAGTGTTTGACTCCACAGTAGTGATTTATTATATCATTTGCATTTAGGGTTATTATTAACATTATAGTAATTTAACAGTATGTTAAACAGGGCATCAGGCAATGGTGGGATATATTACCTGGAGCCTGTCAATAGCCTAGGACCGTGGTTTTCAAACTGTGGTACATCATTATTTGGGGGTACACCAGATGATATCTGAAAATGTCTGTTAAATAATCTAAACAAAAAACTATTGAAAAATTGAAAATCCAAACTTTCATGTGTTAATTACACAATATATTCTAGTTTTCACAATTCAATTTTAATCAAATGAATTTGTGAAAAAAAGTGGGCAAAAAAAAAAGACGTGGGCAAATCTGAAGCAGTGCACATACACCTCCACCCACAATCCAAAACCAATTTGCCAAACCACTTTCCAATTTCCAAGATACAAAACCAGGTAGCCATAGAAAATGGTGAGAACTTTGTTTACCACTTACCAGACAGATGACCAAGATCAAGTACTTTAACAAAATGGATGCTGAGCCAGTTCTGTGTGTAAGCTCACTGATCTGGTCCCTTCCACTGCATGACCAGACTCAGCCCTTTCACTAAAATAGTAAGCTGTCAATGCATATCGTCTCTGTCCAACTAAAGATCTGTTTTTTTTAGTTTATTACATCATTTGGAAACAGCAGCTGTGAAAATTTCATAAAAAATCAACTAATAGAAATGCTCCAATATGACATTTTTTCTTTCTTCTATATAGTTACTATTTTGGGAGATTTTTTTAATTGGACAGCGATTATATGAATATCTATTGTGTACAATGCTTTTTATTTATTTATTTATTTATTTGTGTATGTGGTTCTGTAATGATATCTATATGATCAGGTCTCTCTGTGATTCACAAGAAGAGACGGCAATGCACAATGTCAGGACTAGTCTTTGGTCGGTTTCAACTGAGTATCCCACCTCACACATATATATCGCAGTGAAATTCAGTAGCAATAAAATATTTGTTTGCTGCGAAGTGGGTGTTGACCAAAGAGGCCAATCCAAAACTAGGATAATTTTTTTTGTTGTTTTTTGTAGCGAGTTTTCATTGTTCTGTCACAGGTCAATTAGAGTATTTCTGATTCCTGATGAGGGGTTAGCTTTAGCGATCCTATTGATCTTGGTTGTTTCAGAGTCGAAGGGGTTTTTCACCCTCTGCTTATTATTCTTATCGGCAAACTTCCCAGGCTAAAATCAGTGCATGAAATTCCATGTTAGTTTGTCCAGATGTGTCTCAATGAAGTGCGTCAAAGCCCACAACCACTTTCTTTGAAAGTTTCTTTAATGTGTTTATTCATGTTGGGAAATGTAGGAAAATGTGTTTTTGATTCACATTTGCCACAACTTTATTGACTTCTGGAAACTTTGAATTTGTTCACAGTGTCTGAAAAGACAGTCAGGTCCTTGGAAGTTTGGGTTCAGGATGAAAAAATAAATAAAATAATATTAGCATAAATACATCAGCAATGTACAAAAAGTTAGCAGCCATTTCTTATCAACAAATCTGCAAACAGTGAATTCTTATGTGAACAATGTAGCACACAGAAATATCAATGATTTCATCCAGCTGAAGAGCAAGATGTCTGGATATTCTGTTTGATATTCTCAATTCCGTGTGATTCAGTATTATCTCTAAGAGGAATCTGTTTTAGCTTTTCTGCAGCCTTCTGTGGGGCACACAATATGGAAAATATATGTGATCGTAATTGCATTATGTTGTGTGACAGCACTCTACTGAACACCTAATCTGACATTTGCATTACTTGGGCTTTCGACAACGGTTTATCTGCCAGACCTCCATGATGGATGATTAAATAACAGTAGCTTCCCTGGCTTTAGAGTTTCACCAGCTTTTCCCCCACAAATAAAGCACATTGGCTTGGCATCTTGATTCATTCTGACTACTTTACCAAATCCAAATCCAAAAAAAAAAAAAATCATCTAGCCTCACTCTCGATTTTTGTTTTTTTCTTGGTTGGACCAGTAGCAACATTGCTAACTTACAGCTCATTGTTGCATTCTCCTGCTTGCTTGGAAGGATCATAGACCTTTTCAGTTGCTTGTGGAGCCGTTCTCTCAGTTTGTCTTTTTCTTCAAAAGAACCTTTTAGCGATACTGGCAGTGAATGTTAACCTATTCATTTCTCTATTTAGAATTAACGTTTGAACAGTAGCAGCTAGGCAAACCGTAGATGCAATCAATTGCAAGGTGTCCTTCATCTACATTTTATGTGCATGTTAAATATGGGTATTTTTTTTTCTCTCTGAATCTGAACCCCTCCCCAGCCTTTTATTTATTTAAAAACAAACAACAACAAAAATCATATAGTATAAATCTTGCTTTGTAGAACAACCCCAGGTTAAAATCCCCCAGACGGAAATCAGGAAGGGAGGCAGAGGGAGAAAGAGAGAGAGAGAGAGAGAGAGAGAGAGAGAGAGAGAACGAAAAGAGCACCTCTGACATATTTCTCTCAGGATTAAAAGGGACCTGAAAATTTTAAATATGCCCGGGTGATATATGCTAACTATCTAAGTAGTGATTAGCAACATTTGGGGTAATTAAAATAAGATAGACTGAGCAGTCTGCACTCCTCTCAACTGAAAACCAGTTAGCAAAATGTTGGACTTCAGTGGTCTGATAAATGGCATTGCCAAAAAGAAGACCTGGCAGTGGAATTTATCTTGGGAAACAAATGGCCTAATAATGCAGACAGTGTGCACTAGCTGTATCAAAGGTGTGGCAACATTTGAACAGACAGCAAGTGCAAAATCCCTGCTTCAACAACTGTTATTACTGATTTAAAGCACACTTGCCTTCTCAGCTGTTTTTCTCTTTTCAGAGAAGCAATTTAAACTTAGCTATAGTGAACTACAGTGGGTAATTTTTTGGCTCGTGGATCATTCTCAGATCTGCATTGACACTGACATGGTGGCTGTGTGTTGTGATTGTATGAGTGGATCAGACACAGCAGTGCTGCTGGAGGGTTTAAACACCTTGTTCACTCTATTAAACACACCTACCTGTTGGTCCACCTTGTAGATGTAAAGTCAGAGACAGTAGCTGATCTTTTGCTGCACAGTTTGTGTTTTTCCTTCTCTAGTCCTTCATTTGAAGACACTGGATGCTGTTGGCTGGATATTCTTTGTTGGTGGACTATTCTTAGTCCCGCAGTGACACTGAGTGGTTTAAACTCCAGCAGCAGTGCTGAGTCTGATCCACTTGTACCATTGCAACACACACTAAGACACCACCACCACATCAGTGTCACTGCAGCACTGACAACAATCCATTGTGGACTGTGGAAGCCTAGTGGGAGTCCTAACCACTGAACAACATGACACTGACTGTAAACAGAACTACAAAGGGCTCCTCAATGATCAGTGAAGCAGAGAGAATGGACAGTGAGTGTAGAAACAAGGAGGTGGTCATAATGTTATGGCTGATTGGTGTTAATACATTATGCATTTTTCTTTTTCTGTTTCTTTATATCCTTTCTTAAGAGGAAGGCTGGGTGGGAGAAGGGGCCCTAGACAAACCTAAAATGCCCGAGGCACAAGGTTTGGTACTACACCCTGGATTGGACAGATTTATACGTTTAAAATGAATCTAGCTCTTATGTACTTAGTGTGAACAAAATCGTTTTTAGGCTTTTTAAAAGTTTAAAATAAACAGCACATATCGTCTTGGAAAGCATTCTCAAGCAAGGCTCTGGTTCTACTAAAAAGTAAATAAAGAGGGATGTTAGCCTCAAAGCACACATTACATTCTAATGGCATCTATATTTTGACATGACAAATGCATTTGGATTGGCACTGTTGGCATTGTTCTCCTTTAGAAGCGACCATGCAGTCTTTTCATCTTCTTCTCTTTCTTCCCTCCATGCCCCAAGATCAAAACACAACAGTTGCTTTTTTTTTCTTCTGGAGCCAAAGCGCTTTTTCATCCATAAAACTTTCCAACCACTAACACCATGATTGGATTTTATCTGTGGGTATGCTGCCTCTCTTAAGAGGCCATTCTCAGATTCTCAAAAGCAACATACAATCAGAGCATACAAAGAAAGTATTGGGTGGTGACCCTCTTAGAAAGGATGGGAGGAAGGGGCTGGCTGGTAATCAGATGTACAACTACAGTATTTAATCAGCTTTCAGTAGTCAACAGTACTCATTATCCCCTTAAATGACTGGTGGGTCCAAACGTTTATTTCACACATCACACTATAATGAGTTTAAGGTTAGAGTACATAGTTATTGCAGCCTACAGTTTTCCTGAACATTATGTATTAGGACAGAGTTTCTCACCCATGGAAGTCTGGTAGTCCTCAGGCCTAAGGGTAACCCAATAGTCTATAGTGGGCTGGATATAACATTTTGTCATAACAATAAGTAAAAAAAATAATTTGGTATGCAGGAGAGTTTGAAAAAGTGAAACTGAATAGAATATCAGTACAAGCCCTGCAGTGAAGGTGCAGGTCGCTTCATCTAGAGTTTGCACCTCACACCTGTAAAAATAAAAAGTTCCTAGATGTTTAATTATTCACTTGTGAATGACCGGTTAAAAAAAGTGCTGCCCCTTAATTTGCCAACATTTCAAGTTTACCGCAGTTGATATTTTGTGTTTCTGAAACACACTATCCATCCATCCATCCATCCATTATCTGTAACCGTTTATCCAATTTAGGGTCACGGGGGGTCCAGAGCCTACCTGGAATCATCGGGCGCAAGGCGGGAATACACACTGGAGGGGACGCCAGTCCTTCACAGGGCAACACACACACATTCACTCACACACTCACACCTACGGACACTTTCGAGTCGCCAATCCACCTGCAACGTGTGTTTTTGGACTGTGGGAGGAAACCGGAGCACCCGGAGGAAACCCACGCGGACACGGGGAGAACACACCAACTCCTCACAGACAGTCACCCGGAGCTGGAATCGAACCCACAGCCTCCAAGCCCCTGGAGCTGTGTGACTGCGACACTACCTGCTGCGCCACCGTGCCGCCCTGAAACACACTAGTGCTTCTAAAAAATTAAAAGTTAAAGGTTTAGATCATGATTGTAATCAAAAAAATTTTTTTTATAGAATTCAGAAGATTTTTCCTGACCATTCGCTAGCTCTCAAGTCTTTGTGTCTCAAGTGTTTTCAAGACTGGTCTAATGTGTTTACGAATCCCCAGTGTCTGCAAATAAATGAAAAGTCATACCAGCTTGTTCCCGTATTGTAGTTATTCAGTGGTAGTTTCGGATCATTTAATGTGGAAATGTCTCCAAACTAGAGGGATGCTAATTGTATTACCGAAAGTGCTACAAAACTAAACAAATGAGATTCTGTGGTAATTCAAACAGTGACTAAAAACTTACTGACAAGTTAAACTTCAGCCACATACAATCAGCAATCATTATTCTCCCTCAGACTTACCGTACCACATTAAAAGACGCGGAGCTTAGAGCTACAATCATAGGCAATCCCTTTAAGCAAAGAAGTTCCACTTAAATAATTACTAGTGATAAATACTATAGGTAGGCTTCAAGGTTGAAAGGCTGAGAACCCCAGTCTTAGGATAAAAGAACTCTGGGATTTTAAAGGGTTAAATGGTGCATTAATAGGTAACCATTTACATTTCAAGAACATGATTGACTTTGATTTGCTGATGTTGACTTTGGTTTCCTAGCACTAGTTATTTCTTGGAAGTGTGTTGATAAATCAGAATGTGGTCTAATTTGTAAGTGTGAAGTGTTCAGAAATATTCCATCCCTCAATCATCATCTTTCCACAGGTGTCTTTGAATTTTAAAACCTGTTTGTTATATTTAGAAATAAATATATTTTTCACTTAGTCCTCCTGATGGAGTGATACACAGGGATGTTGCCGAACTGACAGTGATGAATGGATTAACAAGTCATTTATAACTCACAGAAGCAGGGCCTGGTGACTGGGGCCTCTTCAGAGGAAATTCCATAAATGTTCACAAACTGTCATTAAGTTCATCCATCTTTGCCCAGGCTCTGCGCCCCAGCATTGCAAACAGTCACGAAAACAATGCCAATGTGGCTTTCACATAAAACAAGAGGAGAGCGAGAAATGAGGGACGGAGAGGAGTGGAGAGGGGGGCTGGAAGGACTCGAATTACAGACTCTGAGCAGTACTGATTGTACTGAGATCTGAAGGGAGCTGGAGGCCAAACTTCATCTTTAACTTATTATATATCCATGAAGAAAACCACATCTCTCTGAGCCAATGTTGCGCTCTGACATTCGCTTCTGTCTTTATTTACATTCGAGCTCTGAGAAGAGGACTGTTACAGGCAGCTCTACATAACACTAAAACATAAGTAACTTAAGTAGCTCAAGACACGCAGTCTGCTCAAATACAACATTCAGAGAAATTTACCAAAGATCTCTTTGCACAGGATCTAAACTAATTAGACATTCAGCGTCGTCAAGGCCGCTACTTTTTCCTAAAGCAAGCCAACATATAATCCACAAGCAGGCTTCAAACAAAGCTGAATAAATGTTCTTAGTTGCCTAAAAAATTTCTTTGGGAGAGCCACTTGTAATTCCCTAAAGAACCAAATGGATGGTCCTTTAAGGTCCTATAAGGTCTTCCAGGTTCTCAGTTCTCAGCACAATTTTGAAGACACATTAGTCAAATGCTGATTTATGACTTAATATTTATGAAAAACATAAAAAAAATCTGCTGTATTTCTATTTAATTCATTGGTGTGATACTTCACGACCAGGAATGAGAATTTCTAGTTCCGACCAATCAAAACAAGTTCTAAAGCATTTTCTCTTATCCTACTAAACCCAAATACACAGTTTAAATTTGGAGTTCTATTGGTGATATACACAAAGATGAAAAACCTTTTAACATTCCAAATATGTTTATATAACCACTTTTAAACCAATTAAAAATGTTCTGATGACCATGTCCAAGCCAAGGACCATACTTTATGTTCAAGGTTGTATGGTAACTCTCTAAAAGAAGTCCTTTTTCTGAGAAAAAATACAATGCCCACTGTTTGCTGTCCTCATGTGAGGGTAATCTGAGTGAGTGTGGATGCAATTGTAAGGCAGGGCTCATAAAGAACAGTGAGCAACAGGAAAATGAGGGCTACATTTGATTGCAGAACAAGTAAATAATGTCCATGCACTCATTCAGCCACTAATGCTTGACTGACGTTCATCCATTTGGACGGGACTGTGGTACAGATCAGTTTCTTATTTATAACAACATTGTGAGCATGGGAAAAGTAGCTGGGAAATTGTGCCCCCAAGGGTGCCAGTCATTTCATGTGCTTTTCAACCACCGATACTTGTGGAAATGGAGTATTATGTAGCCATTTCATGATATTCGGAAAATTCTGTTGCGGCATGGCGCTCTAAAGCTTGAATGCGATAATAAATCAGGACGACTGTTTCCAAGACTCTATGAGAAAGCTTTGTGGCCACTTTTGTACCACAACTATTTTAGTCACTAATGAAGTGGTCTAATGGGCAGTGATGTATGGTGAAGGAGCTCCTACTGTACACCAGATGAGGTCATGCTAACTTCTGGACAGCAATAAGGGGAGATGTATATGTATGGCACTTCATTGCACTGGTCACTAACTCTCAAACTCTCCTGTATGCAGTAGTGGAGCATTAAACATTGCGTCTAAAGGAGAGAAGTCGTTAAGGAATGCTCATTTTCTTTTTTTTTACACTAATGGCAGCAGGAGGAGCAGAGAGAGAGTGGGCCTGGGGTGAGCGAGCACAAGGCTTCACTCAATCTCTCTCACACACTCATCATGCCAAACCCAACAGTCCTACTCACCAAGACACCACACACTCACCGGAGAGACCCGTTTTATTTTATTTTTTTAAATATACTTATATTTTCTTTCGCCCACACTCGTTTGGAAAGGAGACTCTAATTGTGTAAGAATTTTTAGCCTTGCATTATGCAAATGGTGGCTATGAGGTCATGCCATGTCAAGGAGAACTGCCATTCTGACCACAGAGTAAGCTCATGGACCACGGTCCCCATAGCTGCTGTTACCATAGAGACCTTCGGTCCACATAAACTGTTCCATTTCTCAGCCATCATGCCAAGTTTGCACTTATGACTGAGCATGTATTATAAGAACAAACCACAATCAGCGTCTGAGGCCTTAGGAACCTCCCAGAGGAAAATCGGATTGCTCAAAAGTTGCTTATTTACTGTTTAGGAGACTTACCGGTCAGTCTCCTGTAATTCAATCTGAGAAATAGCATCCAGCAACAATGAGACATGAGATACTTCTGCCCAAGGATAATAGTTATTGACAAAATTACAAATGAGTAAATTCTTGGCATTGGGATAGGTAATGGTTGAATTCCTGTCTTTTGTTCCGTTGTTATTATTATTTTGTTTGCAAGCATTATTTTATCTGAACTCATTGTGTGATTTCAGTGGGATGTCTATTATAAGTCTGGAAAAGAATCGTCTGAGCAACAGGAGACTAAAGCCAAAGCATTTGTTTTCATCTCATTGTTGTCTTGATTAAACTTCAGAGATATTAAATTAGCATTCTTTCACTTGTACTACTGACATCTAGTGACTTGGATGTGTCAGAGATTCTGTACTAAACCTATTTATATACTACGGCTACCTCATATGCTCTAAGGAGCATGAAATACTCCATTCAGGGACTACAAAGCAACTACATTCTTCATCTCAGCCTCTTTATAGACAAATGTTAAAACAATAAATATCCACTGTTGTAAATACTGTGTGCTACGTTTGCTACAAGTCTGATCCAAAATTAATTGCACGACACTAAGCCCTGGGTAGTAGGCAGTGATATGCCCCTGCAATTTTGAAGGAGTACAGTGAGCTCAATTAGGACACATTTAACTAAGTATGTGAAAATAAGTGTGAGGGTGATGATGTTGATGCTGCTAAGAGCCCTCCACATCCGTTACACTGTAACTCTGCACTCCACATTATTCATTCATTCCATTACCACATTGCAGTGGTGCAGAGTTCACAGTCATTTAGAGAGTCACACACATCCCACCGAGTGATACATCTGGACTGTCAGGCAGGATATTGCATCCTAATATGTATTTGCTCCAGTCATATCCCGTTTTCTGAGTTAAGTTTCCCAGTGTTGGTATCACATCCTTCCATCAAGCTTAATGCAGCCCTGAATTAAAGGCAACATTCACAATTGTAATCAAACACATTTTGTAAAATTCAGAAGATGTTTCCTCACCTTTTGCTAGCTCTCCAGTCTGTTTGTGTGTTCGAATCAGGTCTAATGTGTTTACAAAGCCACAGGGTCTGTAAAAGAATAAATAAAAAAACATATTGTTCCACCTTAAAAGACGTGATGCTTCTGAACATAAACAAACCAGAGAGAACTTTGTTTCTCCACAATCATAAATGTTCTGGGGGTTTTTTAATCAGACCTGAAGATGATAATAATCCATCAAATACATTTAATATACATCTAATTATTAGATGTTCAGCTCAGGCATTAAGACTGTAGACAAAGACCTGATATGTAATGAGACCTTTAGATGGTGTCGCGAAGTATGTATCCATAATCTTTATTTCATATTTAATTTTATTGTTTATCATATATTATATATAACAGGACCTCTCTAAACTTCATTTACATGTGTTTTTATTTTTCCCAAAACTTTCAATTTATTGTCTATAATTTTAATATTTTATCTCAGAAAGTATTTATATTTAGATTTTATTATGAAAGTAATGTTATTATTCACATACATCAGTCTGATATAATATTATTTACAACTGTAGGTTGGCGGCAGGTAGTGTCACAGTCACACAGCTCCAGGGACCTGGAGGTTGTGAGTTCAAGTCCCGCTCTGGGTGACTGTCTTTGAGGAGTTGATGTGTTCTCCCTGTGTCCGTGTGGGTTTCCTCCGGGTGCTCCGGTTTCCTCCCACGGTCACGGTCACAGGTGGCCCTGTGAAGGACTGGTGCCCCCTCCAGGGTGTGTTCCTGCCTTGTGCACAGTGATTCCGGGTAGGCTCCGGACCCACTACAACCCTAAATTGGATAAGCGCTTACAGACAATGAGTGAATGAATATAGTGTAGGTGCACTTTGTAGTTCTACAATTGCTCTACATATTTTCTTATCCCCATGTCTCCATTTGTTAATGGTCTGAACTCAACAGGACCACCACTGAGCAGGATGTTAGTGTGTGTGGTGCTGGTATAAATGGATCAGACACAGCAAGGCTGCTGGAGTGGCAGATGTGCCACTTACTAGCTACCGAATTATACACACACCTTTTGATCTACCTTTTAGATGCAAAGTCAGAGACATTGCTGCATAGTTTGTGTAAGTCATCAGTGGTCACAGAACACTGCCCAAATAATGTCAGCACATATTACGAATTAATTAAGCTACCACAAGGAACAGTACGAAGGTTCACAGTGTGGACACAGATATTTAGTTGAACATGTACAGTTTGTATCTCTACAAAAGAGCATGAAAAGAAAGAGAATGCTCTATGGAAGCTACACATGAGCCATGGGTCACTCTGTCTCATAAAATGTAAGTAAATGTGTCTGTATTTGTAACTACAAAAACAAATTAAAAATGTGCAGTTTTTGCATTTTACAGTCATAAATGTCTGCATCCACAATTGGTGCATCAATGTAAATAAGTATATTACAGTGGTGCCAGCTCATGGTGTGTTTTAAAAACACTTACAGATTTTGCAAAAAAATTAAAAAAAAAGATTTACATATTATGTGTAAACATGTTGCTTGTAAACATACTTACACTTACGCCGAACTCTATCTCTCAATGGCTAATAAAACTGTATTGAAATGCTCTCTGTCTAAAAAAGGCACATCTGTGAGGCCTGATGTAAATGGAATGGTCAGATATTATTTGGACATTATCTAGACAGGAAATGTATGACATGACAAGTGTAAACAGGCTGTGGGAAGGTTCAGTTACATGTTAAACAGTAAAGAGAGGCACAGCCATGCAGTATTGATGACAGCTCAGCGTGGTCACAGGTAGAGGTGGCTGGAGGCTGTGTGCCGCTCATTACTCAGATCCTGGTGTCATTTCTGCATGCTGGATGTGACTGATTGCTGCTGTTTTTGCCATTCGGATATGCCCTGAAGAGGATGAGGCAGAGATGCAGTGCTGTGATGATGGAGTGGATTAAGTCTTCTTGCTCTTGCTGGAAACTCAGGGAGTTTTTCATGGTCCTGAATAACCACTTTCTCAGACACATGCTGGGACTTCCTGAACGTTCTAGGCTCTGTGCAAATGCAGTTACCTGGAGCCCTCTTTCAAAATGTATAACAGTACAATACAACAAACTACTCCAGTTCAATTGAGCAGTGACAATAGTGAAAACGCCCAGACCAATAATAGTGTAGCTGGTCCTATAAGTTCAGTTTGGCAGTATGTAGTAGATGGTTTAAGATGATGTTTGCGGTTTTAATCCAAAAACACTTAGTATAAAATTCAATGGATGGTCTGTTTGCACATGAGAAAAAAGCTCCTGTCTTTGTATGCAACTCCAGCTCAGTAAATAGGAGAAAATGAAGGGCATTGGAATGACTCAGGCTTTCTCTGTGTATTGGACAGTGAAAAGACCACAGAACTCTGAAAACAATACAGAGCTTTTGAATGTATATGAACAGGGAGGAGTTCCCTGGCATCGTCTACATTCCCTTTAAGTCTGTCATCCGACATTTCTTCCAAAACAGTGGGAATTAATATAGAGTTTAGCCAGATATGGCAGCAGCAACAGCTTCTGCTCTTTTAGGAAGGCTTTATAATAGATGCTGGAAAAATTCTGTGAGAATTTGATGGCATTCTTCCATGGGTGCATTAGGGAAATCAGGTACTGATGTTGAATGATTAGTTCTGGATCACAAAAGCCACCCCAACTCATCCCAGAGGTATTGGACAGAGCTCCATCACTCCAAAGAACAGGGATTTCATACCCCTCCTTCCAACACTTGGCACTGACCATGCTGACTTCCACAGCACAGCTGCTTCAGAGCATCCCATTTCATTTCATGCTTTTCGTTTTCTTTTTGGGGAAGATTCAAGCTGTGAGGGTACAACTGAACATCTGTGTCCACAATAATATAAGTAATGTCTACAAAATTGTGGATATGAAGTGTATAAATGTATCATTTAGAATTGGTTTAGAGCAACAAATAAAAAGGGGGATAGTGTGTGTGGGTGGGTGGTGGGGTTGTTGTATATCTGCCAATCTTTCGATAGCCACTTTCAGCTGGGACCTAAATATTCAGTTCCCTTGCTCCTCCAGCATAGCCCACATATAGGGTCTGTCCCAAAACATAGTGAGGTGTCTAACTGGAGAGCATTTTACATCAGAGTGTGCGCACTCCCAACACGTAGGCTGTAACAATTCTTAGACACCTCATTATACTGTCTACTTATCTAACTCTAGCCGAATTTTAAGGCAGCATTGAACCCTTCATTAGACGCGAAGGCAATCCCAGGATGCAACGCAAGAACATTTCCCGTCCATTTCGCTCTTCCGCCAGAGCAAAATCATTAAAATCGCGATTAAAACGGTACGATTACAATCCACAACGCTGAAACGCTGAGGCGACGCTAGCTGCTGATGTAAAAAAAAAAAAAAAAAAGAAATACCGGTTGCGTGCGGTGGGCGGGAACAAGCCGTGACGCAATTTCTCTCTAACTAGAGCGTCTCAATAATCTCCCTCATGGGGACAGACGACCGTTAGAACGCTGTCTATGCAGTCAGTACCTACCTAGGTAGATCACTAGGTTTTGGGACAGACCTCCACTCTCACAGCACGGGTTCTGCTGCACTCTGGAGGGGGCCTTGGAGGGCAAGTAGTATGTCTTCTGCCATACGCCATGTGAAAGCAGCTCTCCTGGAAGCCAGTGTGCCAAGTATGGGTTCAGGCTACACTGCCCACCTCTGCATGCAGGCAGTTAGCTGTAACTCTCATTTATTGGGTTGATATTGCTTGTAAAGGCTTTGAAGTAAATCCCACCCTCTGTCTGGCGCACACGTGGCTTTATATTCTTTCCAAGACCTCAGAAATGTCATCCACCATCTCAGTATTCAAAGCTTTGCCTCCCATGTTGAGATATTAATTTCCCTAGCCCCAAGATGTGGCCTTATCGTCTGACTGCACATCCCTGCTCTGAGCCACACGCATATACACTGCATCGGTTCATCCAGCAGCCCCTGTCACATGGCCTCACCCCCGCTGGCAGCAGGGAGAAGGACAGCACAGTGAAGTCTCTTTCATCTGGCGCCCTGTGCGAGGACAGGCCGAGGTGGTGTCTATATCTGAGCAGAGGAGTTGCTCTTCACACACAAACTCATTTCCAGCAGTCAGCCACCCTGTCACATGGCGCTCTTCAGGCCTTCACCATGAACAGGGGACAGATGTTCATGCTGCACTCAGCATTTCTAATCACTGGGATAAGAGTACTTTAGATACACAGGAGGTTCTTCCTGTATACTAAGAAGTACCTGTTTAGAGGTCACAGTTTCCATGTCCTGGCTCCACCCTCTTCAGCTTCAGTTCACGTTCTCTTCCCCTTAATCAGCATTTTCCTCTGTCTGTGTTTGAGTAGTCGTGTTTGGTGTTCTTTTGTCAGATCTTGAATGCTTCCATGTGTTTGAATGTCTCATGCTTTGTGTTATTGTCTTTGCCATGTTTCTAGTTTTGCTGTTAGCTGGTGCTTGTGTTTTTTTTTTTGTTTTTTTTTGTGCCACGTTTGGTTTTAATTTTAATAACGGAAAGCTCCCTCTTGCTTCTTCCTGACTTGCATTTGTGACACAGTTTAATGAAATGCAGGGGGGGGGGATCATATAAAGGTGTTGTTAAAACTCCTAACTGAATATGTACAGTATACACAACAATTTATTAGAAACAGCTTCCTGAGTTTCCAACTAAATTGTATTTTTGCATTTTAGTGTTATTGCATTGCTGCTCTGTGTGAAATACTCCCTATATTCTACTGTGGGCTGAACACTTAAAGCAACACTGTAACATTTCATTTATAGTCTGCAACCACTTATCCAGTTCAGGGTTGCGGTGGGTCTGGAGCCTACGCAGAATCACTAGGCACAAGTCAGGAACACACCCAGTCCTACACAGGGTGACTCCCACATTCACACCTATGGACACTTCTACAGGGGTTGGACAATGAAACTGAAACACCTGTCATTTTAGTGTGGGAGGGTTCATGGCTAAATTGTACCGGCCTGGTGGCCAATCTTCATTAACTGCACATTGCACCAGTAAGAGCAGAGTGTGAAGGGTTAATTAGCAGAGGGTAAGAGCACAGTTTTGCTCAAAATATTGCAATGCACACAACATTATGGGTGACATACCAGAGTTCAAACGAGGACAAATTGTTGGTGCACGTCTTGCTGGCGCATCTGTGACCAAGACAGCAAGTCTTTGTGATGTATCAAGAGCCACGGTATCCAGGGTAATGTCAGTATACCACCAAGAAGGACGAAACACATCCAACAGGATTAACTGTGGACACAAGAGGAAGCTGTCTGAAAGGGATGTTCGGGTGCTGACCCGGATTGTATCCAAAAAACATAAAACCATGGCTGCCCAGATCACGGCAGAATTAAACGTGCACCTCAACTCTCCTGTTTCCACCAGAACTATCCGTCGGGAGCTCCACAGGGTCAATATACACGGCCGGGCTGCTATAGTCAAACCTTTGGTCACTCATGTCAACGCCAAATGTTGGTTTCAATGGTGCAAGGAGCGCAAATCTTGGGCTGTGGACAATGTGAAACATGTATTGTTCTCTGATGAGTCCACCTTTACTGTTTTCACCACATCCGTTTTTTGACCATGGGAGGAAACCCACACGGACACGGGGAGAACACACTGAACTCCTCACAGTCACCTGGAGCAGGACTTGAACCCACAACCTCCAGGTCCCTGGAGCTGTGTGACTGCAACACTAAATGCTGTGCCACCACGTCATCTTTATGTAACATTTCTATATCTTAAAATTACAGCTTCAAAATAACAGATGATTTAGTGACCTGTAATAGAGAGATCAGCGCCTATGTTGTTGCTACTCCAGGTTCAGCACAGTAAAAACTAGACTTTGAGACTTTTGTCGGAGGGTAGGAAACTTCTCACAACACAAGCCATATACACTAACAACTTTAGAGGAAGTGAAGAAGAAAAAAAAGAGAGCATGACTGAAAGCAAGAGACCAGACAATTGTGATTTGATATTACGACTGTGCTGGAAAAGTGAATAACAATCTAAAATTCTAGGGGGAGCACATGAGCAAAAATTTCCATTTTGATGCAAAACAATAAAAAAAAAAAAAATATATATATATATATATATAATAATATAATATATATAACTCCTGTTTTTAAACTGCTGCAAGCACAAACGCCACTGGACAGCTCCACATGCTGGAGGAGAATGCCAACTGCCCAGATCTATCAACTCAGTCAACAGATGCCTGGGCTGCTCAGCACTGTATTTGTGTGACAGGGGGAGGGAGGACCATCCTACTCACACAAAAATTGAGGACAATTTTGTCTCTTGGACACCTGGCCTTGACAAAGGCATCACCCTGGATCAAACTAGCAAACTCTTTATAATAAGACCCACACTTAGACTGCTGCACCACACAGGACCTTAGGTGCAAGCAAATCTAACTGATTTAACTAAGTTTTCAGATATTTCAGATCATATTTCTTCAAAACGTCACCTGGGTTAGCACACTACCTACCTAGCATATATACTGTACCAAATATAGGATAACCAACTGTTTCAAACTGCACTGGCTTGAGATTAATTTAGACGGTCAGGATTGACTTCTCCAAACATGTTTATCTTGCTTCCACTCATGAGATTCTACTTTTTTAAAGGTCCATGCGGTGTTGTAGGCGAATGTAGGTGTCTCCAGGATCAGCACAGCAAGACAGGGTATCACTTATATCGTTATTCCCAACACACAGTCTTGCAGGTGCTGCCACCCGGAGGATGCACCCAGCTAACAATCCAGGTCAGTAATCACGTCCGATTTATCTGAATTATCTTGTTCCAGGTGCAAGCATTTACTCCTAGCTATAGCTTCATATAAACAAAGATATTATTATTAAGTCGTGTTAGTAGTTTACCGATATTAGAAAAGTATGAATGACAATACTTTGTCATTCATAACGGTACAATGCTCCATATAATTAGTATCCGCAGGTCCAGCGAGTGCAACAGGGGGGCTGTGTGCGCCCGCAGCGCTTTGCCTCCTCTCCCTCCCTTAATAATTTTGCCACTAGTTTTAACGACTTTTCAGACCTTCTAGCGAGTTATTTAAAAATAAAAAACCAGCCAGCACCAGCGACTTTCTGTACAAACCTTAGCTAGCGACTTGTTATAGAAGAGAATCGCCGGTAGCACAGCTCGGTAGAACACCAGGACTAACCGTGAGGAGGAGAGACAGCTCTCTCTCTCTCTCTCTCTCTCTCTCTCTCTCTCTCTCTCTCTGCGGCTTCTCAGCTCCCTCCTCTGCTCCAGCACAGTCTGTTCGTACGGCAGCTCACACAGATCAGAATGAGCTGTGAATGTGCAAAAAGTGCTGCCAAAGACACTTGCTTCCTTTTATGTTTAACATATTCCTGTCTCTGAACTCATATACTCACATAATTGATTGAGAGCTTTATTCAAACTGTAAACACGTCTTATGAATGTATGACATGGGACCGAAGGCGCGATTGGACCCAGAAATGGGGGAAAAGTCATGTGTGGCCTCACAATTAATAACCAGATACCAGCGATTTTGCCGACCGCCTTCAGCTTGTAGAGAAATTACATTACTTTTCCTGATGGTTTGGGTTTTTGCCATGTTATAATTTCAGTGTCAGTATCAAGATATTTAGGCAGGTATTGTATCGAAATTCATAATTTTGGTATCTCAACAACACTAGGAGCTAGTGTACCGTAGGTGGTGATGTTTCTAGTGTCTTGACATCATCACAGTCCACTATACAGATGCAGAATTACTGATTTTAGCCCTGTAATCTGGCACAGGCTGTGGCCTAATGGTTAGAGAAGAGGTCTTAGGACTGTTGGTTCGATTCCCACAACCAGCAGATACATTGGGGGTGGTGGGGGTGAAGGAACACACCCTGGTCTCACACCTATTCGTGATGTAGTCACATGTTAAGGGACTGCAATTCCACTTTTTATGCAACAATATCACGATCATAAGTGTATGGGTAATTATCATAGAAATACTATGCGACAGTAACATGAAAACTCTTCCTCATTACAGGCGTCATTGCTTATAACATAGAAAAAGGCATAATGCGAATTACATATCATAGGTTCTTATTCCAACAAAGGCATAAACTATTTTATTATAATATTTCTCCAAAGCAATGCTTATTATTGGTGTCCTAACGAGAACATTTCTTTCACTTAACATTATTCTGACTAATTTTCAAAAGTTTAATACTGAAAAAGACATTTCTCTAGCCATTATTTGCTTCAATATTTTAATAACGATTTAGTAAAGTCATATTTTCCGTAAATAAAAATAAGACCGTGGTATTAACGGATGGTAATGACGGCTTAATGAGGAGTGTTACTGTCGCATAACACGGGGCACGGATATGACGGTTTTTATGGTAATTGCCCATTCACTTATGATCGTGATATTGTCGCATAAAATGTGGAAAATATGCAACTATATCATGAGTTGCAGTTCCCTATATATGTGACTATATCACAAATAGGCGTGAGACCGGGTTGAGGAACAGTACTGTCCTTCTCTCTCAACCCACGGGTGAAAGTCCCTTGAGCAAGGAACCGAACCCACGACTGCTTCCCAGGCGCCCGGGATGGCTGTCCACCAGTGTGCATTTACTGCCCCAGATAGGTTAAATGCGGAAGACACATTAATCCATCCATCCATTATCTGTAACCATTTATCCAATTCAGGGTCGCGGGGGGTCCAGAGCCTACCTGGAATCATCGGACGCAAGGCGGGAATACACCCTGGAGGGGACGCCAGTCCTTCACAGGGCAGACACATTAATAAGACAAATAATTCCACATTATAAATCTACCCTTTCATGACTGGCCAGGTTCATCAGCACAGGCCTGTTTCTGACAACAGGACTGCCAGCACAGTGTTGTCAATGAGGTTTTTACAAAATGGTTTCACTGCTAGGTTGAGAATGGTACACCTTTCAAAATGATCTTGTCAACAGTAACAGTGCTCTTACCACAATCTGACCACTGATAAGGGACCAGAGGGTGGTTAACACTACAGTCTCTAACGGTACTGGGATTTTGGTTAAGGGTTAGGATTATGTTTTTGGTTAAGGTTGGTGTTATGGGCATGGTTAAATGTGGGGTGTGTGTGATTGTGTGTGTGTGTGTGTGTGTGTGTGTTGGGGTGGGGGGCGGTACTTGTTTTGAAACTTGGGAATGGTCTTTTAGTCCAATATCTATGAATTCAAAAAAGTGTCATGAGCCAGATTTAAATTCCAATGCAGAATATATTTGCATGTTTTAAAATGCTTATAAATGCAAGATAAATGCTGTAGAGAAATAATTTTTCACATTTCATATTATTGATTACAAATATGCATTTACTCTCTCGTTAATAAATTCTCGTTATTGTGTATTCTTCCCAGTGGTAGCTTAGATGCGTATGATTGATGTAACTACAATAAGAGAAATTAAAGACAGCGCATGCCCTAAGATATTTACATACAGTGCTTTCCCACAGCACCTCAGCACTCTCTATTATAAATTCCTCTGAGAGGAGCAAATATATGCACGTATAGGAAGACATGTTTATACCTGAAGAAAACCAGTCTTACCCCAGTAAATCAGTCCACTCAGAGTGCGCGTGTTCTATTGTCTT
This sequence comes from Hoplias malabaricus, assembly GCF_029633855.1. Lineage (NCBI taxonomy): Eukaryota > Metazoa > Chordata > Actinopteri > Characiformes > Erythrinidae > Hoplias > Hoplias malabaricus. Next base: position 30,166,451 of record NC_089805.1, on the reverse strand, counting down.
TAAATTCATTTGTTCTCTCAGGTTTGTGCACAGTGCTGTCATAAACCTTTCCTGAGCATAATTAAATGGACTCATTAGATCATTAAGTAAACCAATGGCCTTTAATCATTTCCATTAGAGCTGAATGGATTCATCAAAATGTTCTAGACACAAAAAGCACAGTAATTACTCCAAATCACCTGCCTCGTTTTCCTGTGTGTGCCCCGTTATCTCTGTCAATTAATGCCATGGGATGATAATTAGAGCAGTAACTTAACATCCATTACAAAGGGAAATGTTGCATTTGAACTTGTGGTGGTACAGTTGCATTAGTTCTTTGGGGAACATTTAGTTAAACTCCTCTTCCCCTTTGTCAGTCTTTCTCTTCGCCCAAAGCCAGAGGCATGACGGCTGGGCAAATGGCTGCCAGTCATTGTAGCTCTTCTTTGATTTCGATTAACCTTTCCTTAAGCTCTTATGATGTTTGTGCTTTAAACATGCCTAACAAGCTAATAACCATTCACCAAAACATTTACACTCTGTACTTATTATTCTTCTACCAGAAGAGTAAACACAGTTTGAAAGGTAGACTGTTTGTTTCCACTGACTGGTGCTTTCCAACTGACCTCACAAATTTAGAATTGATTTCAACAGTTTTCATCAACACATCACAGTGGCAGGAGAAACACTGTGGGTGATTATGGACATCTTGGGTGACTGAACTCACTGTCCAAACCCATATAATTATCAATGGCTGATGTTCCCAAAAAGTGGCTGGAATAATATAGTCTCGATTTGTCTGGTGTAAAAAGTACCACACAATAAATCAATTTGAAATGGAGCAGCACAGTGATACTACATGTGGTGTCAGTGTCCCACAGCCTGGGTTCGATTCTCACCTCAGGTCACTGTCTGTGAGGAGTTCAGTGTGTTCTCCCCACGTCTGCATACGTTTCCTCTGGGTACTTTGGTTTCCACCTGCAATATAAAACACATGCATGCTATATGAATTGATGGATTGTGTGTGTGTGTGTGAGAGAGAGAGAGAGAGACGAGGTGAGGGTGTAATGCCCTGTGATGGACTGGCACCCTATCTAGGTGTTCCAGCCTTGCGGCCCAATGATTCCGACTAGGCTCTGGACCCACTGCGACTCTGAACAGGATGAAATGTTTAAAGTACATGAATTATTGAATGAATTGAATTGATGCCCACAGGAGCTTGCTGGGCTTGGTGGTGACACTCAGACTATTTGACTTCAAACTCTCTGTGAAGCACTCATACACATCAAATGCCACTCTGGTTAAGTTTTAATATTTATAAATACTTTTATAGGATATTTCTTCTCCTCAGTGGCTCAAATGGAACAATTCTGCTGTGTTTGCAAACATCAAATAACTGTCCTTTGTTCTGTGGCTTACTGTATGAAAAGCAGTCTTCTGCTTTTAAAGCTCTGAAATGTTTTTGAGCTTTAAGAAGCAGCAGACGGCCCTGTAGTTTTCGTCCATTGGCATCAGAGCGTGGACTTTTTCCACAAACAAATATAAACTGAGGGAAGCATCTGGTGGATAGTCCAAAACATGTTTGGGCATTTGAATGGAAAGCGTTGAAGAAAAGCATGAGAAATGGATTTTGGATGGGTTTCACATGAAATCTTCAAACATGTTCCTGTCTATTAGGCTAATCTGCATATCCATGTGCTCATCCCTGCTTCTTTTAGACGCTGCTCAATTACAGGACACTGTGAAGAAATATTTCTCTTCTAAAGTGTCGTTTTTTTATTGGATATGTAAGTTAGTCACATTACACAATCAAAAGCTTCACGCTTCCCTTTGGCACTCTGCAGTGATACATACATCAATAAATAATACAGGCATATGAATAATATATTCTGACATAAAATGTACATAATTAAATAATAAATACCATATAAAGACCCAATCACAAGCTTCAAACACCTTGGCTCTGGAACAAGAAAGCATCAAACTACCATTTAAGCCCAAAACCAGGATCTCCAAACACCATTCAGGGAGCTTTTTCCTGTTTCCATAGACTTGCTCATTAGGAACTTGGCTCAGAGTGGCTTTGTGACAACATCTGCTGAATTAAAGCATCTAACTGAATTAAAGCTTTTCTGCCAGATCCTTCTCACCATTTAAAAAGTGAACAGTTGCATTAAAATAATATTATTTGGATAAAATGACTAACATGTGCTGTTTAATTGCTTCTGAACATATGGCCAGATTAGCCTTTTCTGGAATTACAGTTCTGTTCATTCTGCTTATTAATGGGCACTGTTCCTGATGAGTAAAATAGACAAATTTGGTACAAATGTTGCTTTGTGGAGGCTGACAGTGGAGGAACTAAATATTCACTTTTGTTTGTGTTATGTTTTATTAAAATATCTTTATTCCTAAGAACAGAAACAAAACATTATGTATTCATGACCATGATGGGGACCAAAATATTCCAGCATCATTGCTATTTTGTAGTTTGTTGGCAAATGCAGATTCATGATATCTATTGTGGGAAGTAATTAGGTTTTTGTGGCCTTTTATTTGTTTATTTAAGTTGAGTTATAGAGGCCAATGAAATTAAATTAGACTCTATAAAATAATATCTCCCTGAAACATGCTCAACCTATGCTTTTATTTTCAATTTCTAACCAGTACCTTGTGCAGAGACATAGCCCGGTGTCATGATGTCCCCACCTCTGCAATTCTCATTAAAAATAATGAGCAGAATTGTTGTCAAAGAAATATATTTCATTTTGTTTGTTATGTCTGAGAAGTTCTATTTTGTTTTGTTTGCTGTAAAAAAGTATCAAATCTACCTTAATTTTATGGTAGCTTTAAAATACTACTAATAGTAAGATTAGTTGTTTCTTATTGCCCCAAGAAAAGTCCTAATTTGCATAAGTGCCTTTTTTTATTTTCAAGAAGACTTCTCCTAGACCTGAGCACATAAAGAAGCTTTTCACTTTCTTCAGGTTTGTTGCTTGTTTGGTGAAAATAAAAAAGACTTTCTATAAAAAGACTATTACACTAGCATTAAGATGTAGGAAATAGCACTGAATAGGATGGTGCTGTTATACTACAGAAAGATTGGGCTGATAGTCCTAAGATTATGTATGTAGGCCCCAGCAAGTGACATATGCATGTTTATAGACTGGAATTAAACCCTAACACACCCACATTAACAGGCAAAGATACAAGCACCCACAAACACTCACACACACATACACACAAATATGAGCTACTTTACAAGCAGTCCCTCTCGCATCACAAATTGAGGAAGAAAGCCCACTTTGTAAAATCCTGGGTCTCTGAAGATCAGTATGATAATGGAGTCAATATCGCATTATGACAGCTGAGTGACAATAACACTACCATCAACCGCTCATTTAAACAACACCAACAGCCACTAAGCAGGGGCGTCTCTCTCTCTCTCTCTCTCTCTCTCTCTCTCTCTCTCTCTCTCTCTCTCGCTGCAAGCCTCGTGTCAGCCAGTTGAAACAAATTATGTTCATTTCATCGCTTGCCTCAGTCCTCTGACATGAGGAACAAAGCTCCCCCTGCCCTAAATGTGTTCCATTTACTCATTACTTAATAGCTTTTCCTGCACGCATGTTAAAAGCTTGATCTTTTGCACATAATGAGCTTTCTAACCTTTGCCAGTTTTTCTCTATCTGAGGTCCTACTATATTAAATTAATGCAGTTACAGTGGCGCTGTCTGCTGCCAAACTGTTAACTAACCCTCCTGCAGGACTTCTGAGCACACAGCATCACAGCACTGCTGATAGCAACCTAGTGTTTTATTTTGATCATAAACCGCCATAAACAAATGTCTCCCATCGTGCCCAGCCACAATTCGCATCCAAAAAAGATTTTATTTGACCATGCAATCAATGTATAATCACTGTACAAAGAAATAATAAAAAAAACAAACAAACAAACAAACAAAAAAAACACGCTCTATTTTTGAGAATTATTAGTTTATTAAATTATTTGAACATTTCATGATGAATAGACCAAAATTACTTGGAATTAAATCTTTTTACATCGGCTTCCATTGAAAGTTAACAAAGTGTTTTCCTTCTTCTGTAATTTTTTTCTGGACAGTGATGATATGCATATTAAATGTGATTTAATTCAGCCACTCAAACATAGTACAGATCTTCCTGATATATCATCTAAATCATCCCATGTACTGGATCGATTCTGCAGATGCCTTATACCTTGAACACTTGGCTTTGCATATGTTGACCTCAGTCCCATGTGTAGCTCTGAAGCTAGAAAAAGAGCATTACTAAATTGTTCACATGCCATAAGTGGCAGTTATGCAGGAAGCTGTAACCAAGCTGAGTGGTTTGCAGAACCCAAACATTTGTCTGCAACTGTGAAATCTGGTCTAAGACCATGCCGTGTGCAATGGGCTAAAATTAGATTTCTTGCTAAACTATGCCTTTTACATTCCCTTTTAGACTCAGTAGACTACATCTGTCTGCTGAAGCACATTTGATTAGTCAGATGTGCTTGAGTGGAGACCATTGGATTCTCATTTACTCATACCTACTTGTTGATAAACAGAAAAAGGCCCAGTGTAGAGGGCACAGTGTCCTGGAGTAAATCTCACATAAATACAAGCAATGATACAAAGTAAAACAGAGCCTCCATCTTCACACAGAATCCACCATGAGCCATCAGCCACCAAACCTCCCTTCACAACGGGAGAAACGAGAGATCTCTCCTGGAGCCAGGCACTCACTTTCATCCAGACACACCCAATGAAATATGGAACTGCTCAAAGTCTACGAGATGGAGGATATAGGGGATGAGGAAGAGGGGTCGAGTCTCTCAGACTTTTCTTTTAAAAAGCTTCCTCTCATGGCCCCTCCATCCCTCTTTCCCTCCGCTTGGTTTTTGATTGTGCATTTAACATGGCACCCAAACAAAAGCCATGAAGGATGTGGAGCGGCTTTGATCTCTTTGGACGCCCTGGACCTTGCGCTATTTTTCCCAAGTTTCTCGCGGTCCTGCAGACCCAGGATATGCAGGACTCCTATGCTCTGCCAGCCACGGGCCTCAGTTCAAATGGAAACGCTCGCAGCTGCTGAGCTGAATTACCCAGAGTTCCGCTTCCTTTACTGGCCTGCTATATTGGATTAGCCAGAGCGCTCCAGTCTCTCAACGAAGCCAAAACCCAGCTTCACTCCCAACTGCGAGCTGCGGGTCCAATCACAACCATGACCAGCAACTGATTAGGCCCGATTCTGGACACAGAGCCGGCTTCTCCATTAATATTTCAACAGCAGGAGTCAGTGTAGGCGCTGAGGTCATGAGGAGAGCGCTCTGTGATACACCAAAACAAAGCCGGCCTACCTCTGTTCACAGGCTACGTGGGAGGAGCAGAGAAACAGAGGAAGCAAACAGAGTATATCTGAAAGACTGACAAGAATTTGGTTCATGAAATTACACAAGCTGGTCTGTGTTTAACATGTTTTATATACTAGATTCAAAATTCAAGCCTCACATCTTTTAAAAGGACTTCAAATGTGATGGAAAAATTGAACATAATTATAATATTAATAAATATTAAATATAATTTTATTCCACACAATCCTTTATCCTTTCTATCAGTCCAGGCATTGTGAAATGCTCATGTAAAGCAACAATGATGTATAAAATCCAGCTATGATATATCAGCATTGACAGTCTACCTTAGATATATTAGAGTTAGGCTCACTTTATTGGCCACTGTGGTTGTTCTCTGCATTTAACCCAATCCGTGCAGTGAAACACATTTACACACTCACTAGTGAACACTAGGGGGCATTGAGCACACATGCCCAGAGCGGTGGGCAGCCCTAGCCAAGGTCATGACCTGCCAGCTCTGGGGATCGAACCTTCTGGTTACAAGCCCAGTTCCCTAACTGCCAGGCCATGGAAACTTAATGGTGTAAGTACAGACATATCAGATGAGGCAAAGTGAAATCCTCCAATCAGATAACATCAGGCAGCATCCTGTTACATCTGCAAAGCTTTGCAACAAAATTTCATATAAGCCTCCACACATGTACAATGTGGAAAAAACAAAGCTTCAAGCTCTTTCCACCCAGGGGTTTTAGGTCACTTACAATTGTTTAAGCAGGGTATGTAGATGAGGCCAGCAGGGTCCAGGAACACACCCTGGACAGGACACCAGTCCAGTACCAGGAGGAATCCTACACAGACACAGGGAGAAAACATCAAACAACTGACAGACAGTGACTTGAGTAAAGGATCGAACCCAGGACCCCGGGACCATGGAGCCGTGTTGCCATAGCAATGACACTTCCTGTACCAAACCATGCCACTTACTCATATTATAATATATCTATATAATGTTAAAATATTAAGATCAGTTGCATTAGGTGACAATTGATTTTGTTACAGAATGCTTGGTAAAAGGTCACGCTTTGCCAGTAGAGTAAACATTTACTATTCTACACTGTAAATGAACCTGTTAACTTATATTATGTATTATGTGCAGGTTTGTGTTTACAGTAGATGACATTGTTTGAGAAGTTTAAAATTTATTGTATAACACCTATGTCCTCACCCATTCAGTCCACAGAACTCTTTCCTTAGCTCTGACATTAATCTCCGCCAGTTTCTTGAGCCAGGAGAAAGCTTCATAAAGCCAGGAGCAGAGGTCAGTAAAAGTAAAGGCCCAGCAGACGCTCCATAATCGCAGTGAATCTTCATCCATTCAGATTCAGTTGCGTGTGTGCGACTACGTGTGGGTTATCAGCATTGTGAATTTAATTATGCTTTGGATGTGAAAGGGACTTTATAAATGTCAGCGGAGGGGAAGCTGTGTCGTCTGTTGAGTCTCGTCTCTCTAATGGTAAATTCCCACAAATCAGTCAAGTTGCCAAAATATCACTTGGTCTCCAGTTCGCACTGTATCACGTAACTGGAGGATTACGCAAAGCGTTCGGATGAATCTCTGCTGCGAGGCACTAAATTGATCTCATATGCATCTGAAATCACAGGGAAATGATTGATGATCTTGGCCGTCGCACAATAAAAGAGCATTCTCAGCCAGTTTCTCAAATTAAAGCGATCCTGTTGGGGTCCTGCAATGCCGCAGAGACATCTCTGCTCTGTCATGTGAATGGCAAAGGGTAAAAGACATCTGTCTGAGCCTCACTCCTGCAGTATCTACAGGTGCCTGTAGTGTGGCTCGCCAAACTGTGTCAAAGGAAGGCAATTGGGAGCAACATATTAAGAGGCTTGGAGAGCAAATGGAAGCTGTCTACTTTTAGCAGCCATCCCAGAGGCTTTTTTGTTATTGTCATTCACACGCTCAGAGTAGCTATGAGAGCATTTTCCTCAGGGCGAGGTTATTAGCATGCTATTAACAGTCGTCTACTACTGCTGCTACTTCATGGATTGACTTAGGGAAGATGGAGCGTAAGAGGTCCTTAGATGAACTTCTCTTCCTCGGTGCAAGAAAAAATATGAAGCCAGCCGCTCAGCGGCGACACATAAATCAGAGAAATGAATAAGTGCAAATGGAGGGCTCTTTAATCGGAGTGGCGGAGAGTCCCGGGACATTTATGGACTCGTGCTCTGGGGCCACGCTGACAGCTCCACTCCTCCGGCCTGTTATAGCATCTGTGAAGAGGAGTGAGGAGAGGAGGTCTGCAGACAGTAGGAGAGGAGAAAGAGGAGGGCCTGAGGGAGACACTTCAGTGAGCTTTATATCATCTATAGGCATAGATCAAAGTGCTTCAGAATGTACTAAACATTAACTAGTATCACACATTCATCACACAAATAAACAGAAGTCTTATTTCTGTTATTTATTTCCTATGTAGCGCACATCTGGATGATCAGAATTGTTTTAAAATTTCATGTGGAAACCTGCAAAAATGGAACAAATCTGAGACCATTACATTTGTGAATGGCAGAATTTGCTGGACAAACAGAGTGGTCTGCCCTCTAATGAAAGACTCCAGTAACATACATAGCAACCAGTTGTCTACTTAAATTCATGGAAAAACTGCAAGTCTGTTTCTAGCCCAATGCAAGGCCATGAGTTAGTAAAGCATGAGGACATCTTTGTAAGACCTAGGAAAGCAGTCCTTGGCCAAAGAATGTTGTGGAGAATGTGGAGATACTTATCTCAGCATCGCAATTAAGTAATCATATTCATATCCATTTTAGTAGCTTCGTTTAAAATAATGCATATACCGTTGTGGAAATGGGATTTATCAAAAGTACATGCACAAGTAATGCACAAGACAAGACAGTTTGGATATTTTCACAACTTTTTAAAGTATTAGAAGACGACAGTTAAGCCATTGCCATGACTTAATATTAACATTAGACAGTTTCTTGAACATAGATACAATAAACACCTCCCAGCAGGTAGTGCCGCAGTCACACAGCTCCAGGGTCCTGAAGGTTGTGGGTTCAAGTCCTGCTCCGGGTGACTGTCTGTGAGGAGTTTGGTGTGTTCTCCCCATGTCCGCGTGGGTTTCCTCCAGGTGTGTCGTTCTGTGAAGGACCTCCAGGGTGTATTCCTACCCTGTGCCCAGTGATTCCAGGTAGGCTCCAGACCCACTGCGACCCTGAGCTGGATAAGTGGTCACAGACAATGAATGAATGAATATATACCGTATATTTCCAATGAGTGTCAGCCTTTTAGCCCTGTGAGTTTGTGCTGCTCACTGGCTTCTATGTACTTTTTTTATGCTGTTTTGTGCTCTTTGTGTTGCTGTGAGTCTATTTGTCCATTGAAGTTCTTTGTTGTGTCTTAATATCATCAGCATTTTGGGTTCTTGAGAAGTGCTTTATAAGTAAGATTTATTTATTATTATTGTTGTGGTTGTTGCTGTTGATAATAACAATTAAAAAAATATTCTCTTCTTCATCTTCCAGCTACTCCTACTAAGAGATTATTGCGATCATATCCAACAGCACAGGTTTTATGCCATTCATGCCACTGCACCACCAGTGGTTGGGACGCTTGTTCACAAACATGCAATTTTGCATAGCCATTCAACCTTCTAACTCATTTTTTGGACTGTGGAGGGGGATTGGAACATATAAAGGAAACACACACAGACACAAAGAAAAAACACAGGCTCCTCACTGACATGGTTTCTGATATGGTGATCAGATGAGGTCCCTGGAGCTGTGTGGGAGCAAGTCTACCTGCAGGGTCATGATGTTTCTATATATATTTATATTCAAAAGGATCCCATGAAATGTGACCATGAATGACAAGGTTATGAAAAAGCTTAAGAGTGGATTTAATACTCATCATGTTCCTTATGACCTTATTAGTATAAAATGCAATGAAATGGTTCTCCATTGTTATTAGGGTTGATAAATTCTCCAGGGGAAGGTATTAGATATGCTATATATGACCACACAGGCCACACCATGCCATACAGTATAGCAGAATATATACAGGTTGGAGCCCGCTGGCTTTAGCTGGTTCACATCACTCTATGGAATATCAATAGGATTGTCCACAGATGAGTGAATTCACACGCAGAGGACAAATGCCATAAGCGCCTCATTTGCCATTCATCTTCCCTGATGATGGGAATTGCAGCCAGGCCATGCATCTGGCGAGGTACATTCTTCTCCCGTCTCAGCTGTGCAAGTGCAGGGATTTGATGAGAATTCAAATTTCATGAGGGCTAACGTCACTCTCCCCTGTGACGCCGTACCACGTCCATGGGAGGAGCCCAGGAGAAAATGTCCTTGTCAATATGTCAGGCCCCAATCAGAGCCCAATCACTCGAGCATGTAGCTCTCCATGCCTTCAACTTTAATTTATTTTGCCTCTGTTCCCTCCACTCATGCCCCACCAACTGACGGCCTGAGAATCATTCACATGCGAAGAGTTTTTCAGTGCTGAGATTATCATATTGATGGTAACCCAACCCCTGGCTGCAGATGTTTCACTGACTGCAGATATTTTGCCCTAAGACACTTTTTAAAATGATTTAGTTTTTCATCAGTTTTTGCAGAAATTTCTCCCGTACCCTCCAACTACACCCATTTTTCAAACCCTTTTCTAGCTACGTGAAACCAGTTTAGTGCATTTCCATCAATAAAAATAGGTTCTTCAAGAACCAGAAAAGTTTGTTCCCTGGAAACCTAGAATAATAAAGTTTATCAGTGCAAATTATGACAGTTTCTGTGGATATGTCAAATTAAACAAGCTCCTCAAAGCATGGACACCACAAGGAAATAAAAAGAGGGAAATGCTCTGTCTGTTTTTCTGGGGCTAGACTGACACTAGGGACATTCTTTTTTAGACTACTTTTCTCCACTGTTCAATTCACAAACCAAGCGGGATGTCTCTGGAGTTACAATCGAGGTACATTATTGGTTACTAAAGGTACAAACAGTTGTAATGTACCTTTTAAAGTACAATATTGGTCCAGTTCTGTTCCTTAAAGTACATTACATTCTCTGCTCCAGAAGGAGAGGTGAATATTTGAAATCTTTTATTATAAAACTGTGTAAAATAAAAGAACATATGTCCTAGAGATGAAACGGGGCGTGTGAAATCAACACCATTTTAAAATCTACAGTTATAATAGAACTAAAAGTACAGAATATGTTCGCTTGCCAGCAAAAAGCACCACCACAGTGATAGTTTTTTTTTTCTGTACACCAAAATATGCCAGTTTTACCAGGCAGGGTTTGGCATCATTTACACATGTATCTTATATCACTCTGTTCGTAAACCATAAACAGTGGATAAACCACGATTCTGTCCTGACTCATTTTTCTCTGGCTGATTTCAGACACGGCAATGCTGGAATGGAGGATCCCCACAGTGTCCCTGCTGATGTCATATCCTAGTTCACTTCAAAACAGGTGGAAATGTAGGCCAGTTCCCTGGATGAGACCAAGGATTTAAGAATCCTGCATGGAACTTGTTTAAAGACCAGAGTTCATTTGGTGGTAAATGGCTAAGTGACTCTCCCCTCGATCACAAAATGGGCCACCGGTCTTGGGAGATTGGAGGTGAACACATGCTTTCTCTAAGACACTACAGGCTAGCCCTCTTCTTCTTTATGAATGGCCGCTGTGGATGGAAATATAAATGAACAGCCAGCACTACAGGCAGAGATGGGAAAGGGGATGTCCTACCCAGCCTAAGCAAAACCAGCATCAGGAAACTTCACCAAGAGTCAAACTTGTAATCTCTGGATGATATGGGGCAATGCTTAGACTGTTGTGCTACTTGGGAGCCCCTGCTCTTGCCCTTTAACTATATTTACAGCGCTTGGGTGGACACTTACCAAAAACTCTGAGAGTGGTTGGCCACTGGGGCCATTAAACCATATAAAGGTGGACCCCACAAAACGTTTCCTTCGCAGCACCCTTCAGTTTGGGGCTGACAGATGGGTGTAAACACAAGTAAAAGAAGACAAATTTAATACAGTGCTCTCGCACTTGGAAGTAGTGAGGTCACCTTCTGCACCCCTCTCACCTGCTGGTAATAACTGAGTAGGTTGAAAGATAAAAACCTTGTAAGAAAACTGTGTATTTTAACATGTGTATTTGTAGATGGTGTTACTCAATGGTCCAGAAAACGCCCCATGCTTGCTGAAAGTGAGAAAGCAAATATCTGAAAGGCAGGTACAGTTTGTTCAGAGAAGAGAAAGGAAAAAACAAATATAAAGCAGGGCACTGATAGTGTTCATAGTATTTGCAGAGAGTGCATCCACTGAGCCAACGAATGAGTGTCTGGTTCACAGCAACAAGAGGAAAGCACAGAAAAGTGTTTAGACCCCACTCCAAAGGTCAATACACAGTTAGGAGAAACAGCAGGTTTAACACAGTTCAAGCATAAACATACAACCATCTAATGTGTTCTCTCTCTCTCTCTCACTCTCTCTCTCTCTCTCTCTCTCTCTCTCTCTCTCAGATCAGTAAGCTTTACTGGCATGACCATATTCAACTACAATATTGTCAAAACAGGGCGGCACGGTGGCGCAGCAGGTAGTGTCACAGTCACACAGCTCCAGGGACCTGGAGGTTGTGGGTTTGAGTCCTGCTTCAGGTGACTGTCTGTGAGGAGTTGGTGTGTTCTCCCTGTGTCTGCATGGGTTTCCTCTGGCTGCTCCGGTTTTCTCCCACAGTCCAAAAACACACGTTGGTAGGTGGATTGGCGACTCAAAAGTGTCCGTAGGTGTGAGTGTGTGTGAGTGTCTGTGTTTTCCTGTGAAGGACTGGCGCCCCCTCCAGGGTGTATTCCCGGTAGGCATTATGAATATGAATGGTTTGATGAATATGAATGCAAATATCATGTGTGTGTGTGTGTGTGTCTTAATAGACATTGTATACACTGTATACATTCTCGCTCTCTCTCTCTCTGTCTCTTTCTTTCTCTCTTCTCACCTCATATGCTCATATTTTTAACCTCTTCCTCTTTTTCTCTTTTCTGTATTCATCTTACACTCTCTCTTAATCTTAATCTTCCTCTCTCCCTCTGCAGTATATAGTATGTGTATATGCCCCTAGTGGTCAAATGAAAAACTGCTCACATTTAAAACAACCAGTGTCCTCCATTGGACGTGTTTGTCAGACAGGGTGTGTTTAAACATGTTTTTTTTTTTTTTTTTTTTTGGTATAACTTGTTTCATCTGTGTTTGAACACTTCATAATTTGTTATCTGACATGTAAGGAAGGAGATCTGCCCAAGACCAACCACTGCGTCTTAAAAGAAGCTTCTAATTAAGATCCGCTGCATTTATTGATCTCTGGTGTAGCTTTAGGAACTCAGGCTGCAGGGAGTCAATCGCTGAGTAAATCCTGTCATTAACTGGAGAATTCACCAAACCCTCACAGACAGTGCTCCAAAGTGGGCACTGAGCGTACGACTCCAGACCCCAGCAAGAGAGTTAACAAATCATAGCGTCTTGTTTTTATTCCATTTTACAGAACGTTCCACTTTTATTCTGAAAATGGGCTCATATCACACATTTATGGTAAAATCTTAATAAGTCATTCATCATTCCGTGAATGCCGGCAACTTATGATCTTATTATGGTTTCCATTAAAGGTCTTCATCCGGCTGTGTCTATATGGATCCTCGTTTATGACGAGAACTCCTCACTGTGTATATATTCCAGCGTTCTGAGCACTGATTCATATCCTGCTCTCATAGCACAGTGACCTCAATCAGCACACAACTGATGAGCTAATGCACTGACAGTTTCCTTGCAGCTGGATGCCTAAGCAGAAGCCAGTCTCTTCCAGACAGTCCCTTCTACAACAAACTACCCAAAGTTCTCAGAATGAGAGTTATTTATCAGACTCGATCTACCACATGAAATAGACCAAATATATCCCAAAATATAGATTTCTGTTGTTGTTGTTGTTCTAAAAGAACAGAACCTTTCCACCAAAACAATGCTTTGAAAGGCTTTTTTTTTTAACAACCACTTGAAAGTGACAATGAAACCTCCCTGTCTACTGATGTTCAGATAATATAATCTTTTTTTGGTAGCACACCAGATTTAATTAGACAATAAAGACTTTTATGAAGCAATTGTGAAAGACCAGAACTTGCTGACCCATGGCTGAAGATCACACGGCAGCTCCAGTGACCTGCTGCACAGTCTGGTAGTGGAAGGCAATAAAATGAGGCCTGTGTGAAGGAATATACGGCTTCCAGAACGTTTCCTCTGAACCAGTTATTGATTTGCGATGACTCCTTAAGAGCCTGATGTTAAACATTTTTCAGAGTCAGGAATAAGGCGGAATTCAAATTATGGCTATACATCACTCACTGTCTGTCCTGTGTCTCTCTCTCTCTCTCTCTCTCTCTCTCTCTCTCTCTTGTTCCTTCCCTTTTGCTCTCTCTTTCTCTCACCTCTGTTTGTGTCTCCTCCTTGCACTCGTTTTTCTCTCTTGTTCTCAATCCTTGTTTCCGTGTCCCTCTCACTCTGTTCTTCTCTCTCACTCAGTCTGTCTGCTTTCATGTTTCTCTCAATCCTTCCCTCTCTTTCCTTCCCTGTCACTCTCTTTTTCTCTTTCAGCATCTCTCCTCTATTTCCTTCAGTGTTTTGTGTGTGGGGGGGGGGTTGGTCCTCTGTTCACTACTGTTTTAAAATTTGTAAGTTACATTTATGATAATCTGGTTTGGGAAAGAGACACTGAGATACACTGAGGAGAGAGAGCGAGAGAGAGCGAGAGAAAGCGAGAGAGAGAGAGAGAGAGAGAGAGAGAGAGAGAGAGAGACAGAGAGAGACAGAGAGAGAGAGAGAGAGAGACAGAGAGAGAGAGAGAGAGAGAGAGAGAGAGAGAGAGAGAGAGAGAGACAGGGACAGATTAATCACTCTGGGAGATGGTTCACTCCTTTATCTGGAGCCTGGGCCTGTGTAGGGACTTCATCTTTCTGTGAATACAGAGCTCTGTGGTGAGTCTGAGACTTCACTGGAGATTTACAACAGTGCACTGTCCAGGACAATGAATACAACAACAACCAGCCCAGAGCCTCATACACACCTCGACACACTCATCAAAGACCTTTCAGCATCAGCATTTCAGAGAGACGCTTACACCCTCCCTATGCCTTCTGGTCAGATTCTGTCCAGACCCACAACACCCAGAGACAGTGGATTAGGCGTTAGATTAATGAGATTCAGTCTTATTTGTTTCTGAATTAATTTATTAATCGTTATATTGATTATTACATTATATTACATTAGATGTCAGACTAATTTTATTTAGTTAATGATGTATAATATGTAAATATAAGACATTCTTGCCACAATATGAATTACTATAACTGAATATTATTATTGTATTTATTTTTATTATTGTAGTTATTATTAATAATATTTTATTTTTAGGCTGGTAATTCTATATAATTGTTTAGTTAACTCATTTTTGAACATAGTTAATTAATTAATAATTAACAAAATCAGTAATATTTATTAACTAATATTTATTTATATATATACAATCTCTAATTTATAATTATTATTACATTAGATTCAGTATAAATATTTTATTTAATATTTTTATTTATATAAATATTTTTATTTGGTTAATTAGTTATGCTATTAATAACATTATCTGTAAGCACTTATCCAGTTCAGGGTCACAGTGGGTCCAGAGCTTACCTGGAATCATTGGGCGCAAGGCAGGAATACACCCTGGAGGGGGAGCCAGTCCTTCACAGGGCAACACACACACATTCACTTACACCTACGGACACTTTTGAGTCACCAATCCACCTACCAATGTGTGTTTTTGGACTGTGGGAGGAATCCAGAGCTATTAATAACTCATTATTTAATTAAATATTATTATTATTATTATTATGCTTGTTATTAATATTAAATTATATTTTCAGTTGGTAGGATAAATCATTTTTAGAATGTATAATTATTAGATGGTGTATTACATTAGTTGCATTTTAGTTAGTTTAGTTTAGTTTGATTGTCTGTTAATTAATGAATCAAACTAATCAAGTAACTAATATAATACAAATATAGATTAGTCACATGGTTAGTTTGATTAATTATTGGACTATGTTATGGTCCTTTAGTCAGTGATTGACAGAATGCAGGATGAAGCCTGATGTTTAAAGCCTGTATGAAATGATGCCTGGTTTTAATCTGACAGCAGTCATGGTGGAAGATGTTGCTTTTCAAAAAATAAGTTTACAGATGCTTCAGTGACTAAACAGAATCTAACTTTCTCCAACATTCACAGGGTTCACTGTGTGCATTTGTTAAAGCTACAGCTCTCTTTACGAGAATTGCTTTCTTTTTTTTTTAAGGAGATCTGCAGGAACATTCTTTCACTCCTCAGTAGTAGTTCAATTACTTATAAATTCAGGTGTTTTCTTTTATAAGAGCTTTTTAGAGCAAAAAGAGAGTTCATTCCCTTGTCTCAGTAATGGCTTCCAGACCTTATCAGCTGTTGCTTGGTCGTTATTGTTTCTGTTTTGTATCTTTCTTTTTTTTTTTTTTTTTACATTTTTATAAATGGATATTTTTTTTCTTTTGCAGGAATGTGAAAGGCAGCTGAGGCGTTTGAGGGTTGTTTGTGTGACTGTGAGTGTCTTTGAGGGGAAACATAACCTCAGTGACTCCTGTTGGGAGCAGTGTTAGTTGCAGGGTGCGGCAGTAACTTGCTGGCTTTTTAATGGCAGAAATAGAGAAGTTGAAATTGAAGTTGGTGCACTAAAGTAAAGTGGACAAATGAAAGCAATTATACTCTATAACTGCATATGCTCCAGATGCAGCTGAAAGTAAACATTCCAGCCATAACATTAACACAAACTTGTTTCTTCCCTCTACCTATCATACAGGTGCACTTTGGATTACAGACTGTAGTCCATATGTTGTATGAATACTTTTAATCCCCTTTTTACCCTGTTCTTTAATTGTCATGACACCCACACGACCACCACAGAGGATCTATTATTTGTGTGGTGCATTATTCTCAGTGCTGAAGTGACAACATCAAATGCTTTTTGTGTAAGTCATCTTCTAGTCTTTCAGCTCAGAGGCTGGATATCTTTCATTTGTGGACTATTCTCAGTTCAGCAGTGATACAGTGAAAAACTCCACCAGCCCTGCTGTGTCTGATCCACCCATAACAGCACAAGACACACTAACACACCACCACCACATCAGTGTCAGTGCAGCCCTGAGAATGATCCACCACTCAAATAATATCGCCTCTGTGGTGGGCCTGTGGGGGTCCAGAACAATGGAGAATAGTGTAAAGACATTTAAAGACCTTTTAAAGAATTTGTCAAAGAGAATGAATAATTTTTTTAATTATTAGCAGCAGAATGAAAGTCCTCAGAACCCTTGCCACAGTTTAAAATAAATTTCTCTTCTCAAATCAGTGGGAAACCATTAAGACAAAGGCAAAAGCAAGAATGTTTCAGACTGGCTTTTATTGTAGTATTTTTTCCATGTGATCTTGCCTGGTCCTTTTAACTCCTGTTATAGCTTTGTGAGGACATTTCTTTGGTCTATCCAGACATCACAGTTAGTGTCTCTTGTGAACAAAAGCATTGCATTGTTGAGGGAAATGAATGAATGCACCCCACCACTGCTGTCCCACCGCAGCCATCAGTTAATGCTGCTTTAATTAAAGCCGATCTGAAGAAATCAACACACACCAACACAGCGAAGAAAACCCAATTCAATCCAATTGAGTTTTTTCAACATCCAGTCTTTCAAGGTCATGAATGTTGATGAGAGACCATCCATTGCAGTAGAGAGAGAGAGAGAGAGAGAGAGAGAGAGAGAGAGAGAGAGAAACAGACAGAGAGAGAGAGGGATGTGCAATCACCTAACTGAGGAGTGAAGACAACAAAAGATAAATATATATATATATATATATATATATAAGAGAGAGAGAGAGAGAGAGAAAGAGAGAGAAAACATGTTTTAGATGTTCTTTGAGGTTTCTTGGAAACGCGATAGGGCTGGCAAACATGCTCCCTGGAAGCCAATCCCCCCTCGTGCACACACACACACACACATGCACCCCCCTGAAAGTGGGCCTGAACAAAGCGGAAGGCTCACACATTAGAAGACAGAGTGTGTCTGCTGCATGCAGAGTACTACAGCTCTTCTTGGTTTTCTGCAGAGGACCAACTTCACTCCAGTAAAGACAACGGGCAAACGTTCTGACACTGAATATTAAGGCTTTGTGCATTCAGAGTTAAGTACCTATGTACAACATGTAATATTTGTGCAATTGTGTAGAATCACTGCTATCAAAAAGCAATAACACACACTGGACAGGGCCGAAGTGTTCATTTTCATTCATATTTTCTAATATGTTTGAAAAAACATACATCCCATTACTTTTTAATGGAAAGGGAGTTTGCATGTATGGATGCAGACATAAAGGTCTACCTTAGAAATTGCACATTAGTTGTATATGTGTGTGTGTGCCCCCCCCCCCCCTACACCCCCAACACCCCCGCTTAAACCACCAACCCCCCAACAACCCCACATCAAAAAAGTCCTGGTTTTCAGGATTCTTTATCTTTACCTTCAGTACATGCTATCCAATGTAAATTTTCTCCAAAAACAGCTGAAACATGATGATCATGTGAGAGAACTCACCTGCATTTCCTTGCAGAATGAACATATGACTTCTGTTTACACATTATACTATAAGGTTGCATTTCTTGATGCAGCTGTGGGCTGTGTTAAGTGACAATGAATTCCTAAATACTCCATAGCCCATGTAGCTATGTCAATCATGGCAGCATGACAGTTTCTTAAACAGTACCGTCTGAGGGCTTGATGGTCATGCAAATTCAGCCGGTGTTCCCTTCCTTGGCCTGAACTTGCCCTTACTGCCTGAATCTTGTCATGATGTTATAAACTGTAATTGGTGAAAGACCTAAATTCTTTGCAAACTTGCACTTAGAAACTTTGTCTTTGACAAGACTGACAATTATCTCTGAAAGTCTAGTACAAAGGTGGTGAACTAAGACTCACCCTTGCTTGCAAAGACTAAGCCTTTGGTGCACACACTTTTAATACTCAGTCTTGATAACCTCTCTTGTTACCAGTTAAATAGGTAAATGTTGGACCTTCCAGAATGGTGTTACTTGTATAAACTTTTCCGTTAAAATTTGCTTCTTTTGAGTGTGTTGCAGACATACATTAAGGTTTGTCAGTGAAAACTGAGAGAACATTTTCTTAGTGCTCAGTTAAATTTCAGTTTCATAGATATAGATACACCAAAGTTGCCCATAAACCCACCTCCTATCTACATTCATTGTCCATGGAGGTACACAAATATATATCATTGTTTTAGACTTACAGACGCTAGTCAAGATGTTGCTCTGCATACCTTAATGTCACTACTAAACTGAAAATAATCTGCCACCCAAATCATCCAACAACCAAATGCATCCTGTAGGAAGGGTCCTTTGTCCACTGCTCAAGAACCAAGTCAAACCAACACAAACTGTGCAGCAACAGATGAGCTACTGTGTTTGAATTTGCTTCTGCGAAGTGGACCATGAAAGAAGGTGTGTCTAGTGGAGAGTGAGTGGGCACAATACTTTAAAAACACCAGGAGCACTGCAATGTCTCATACAAAAAATTCTGATATTTGAAAGAGTGTGTACCAGTGCAACACACACTAACACACTTTGTCAATGTCACTGCAGTGCTGACAATGATCCATTACTATGTACTAAAAGATATACGTTAATAAGGTTTAATTACACAATAACAGACCTCGAGTTCAAGAAGTTTTGAAAATGAACTGTCCAGAATACTCTGCTGCTTATAATAGGATCATAACTGAAAGTGACATTAGTTAATTACTATACATAAATCACTTTACTTTAAAAGTGAAAGGTTGAAACACAGGAAGAGTTGTATTATCAGGTTGGTAAACACACACAGATTACACATACCTTTTTTTTATTGTTTTAAAGTTACAGAAACTAAACCACGTCATAAGGTTCAGTAAGTCAAATGACTGCTATAATTTTTGTTACTTTTGAGTCATCTATAGCTTCATAGCTTCATGGTTTACAATATATATATATATATATATATATATATATATATATATATATATATATAAATAAAATTTTAACCAGGTAAATGTACTCTTAAAGACACAATATGATTTTTAAAATCCAAGATATCCAAAAATTAATACATGTATTATGACAAATCCAGGGTTTGTGCTTGTAGGTTTGAACCACAGATCTGGTCTTTGAGGAGTTTGCTGTGTTCTGCACAGTCCAAAACACATGCTGTTAGGTTCATTGTCTGTGCAACAAGTGGCAATATGTTTGAGTGCGTGAGTGATTGAGAGCGAATTTATGATGTCCTGTGATGGACTGGCACCCCATACGAGGTGTTTTTCCTTCTAGTACCCAATGATTTGGGGTTGGCTCCAGACACACTGTGAGCCTGAACAAGATGGAAAAGGTTACAGAAAATGAACAAATTAATTAATTAATTAATGTACAATCAAACTAATTAATGAATGAATACTATTAAAATGAGCAGCCTGGTGATTCATAATATTTGCACACTATAATCTGTTGTAATTGGTAGATATTTTAAGATCACTAAACAAGTTCTTATCACTGTTTAGCTGAATCCTGGCCTCAAATTCACAGGTACAGCCACAAAGTGCAAACTATATTTCAGAAATAACTACTAAAATATCCAGTCCAGACTGTTTTTAGAATGATCAGAAGGCATTGGACAGCTGTTTTCTGTATAAACCCACATTTCCAAACATAGAATATTGCAGTGCTGTGATACTAAGTCTAATTTTTGAAGTCCACCAGTAAAGATCACAGGGCTTTAATGATCCTGTTCTGTTGTAAACTCTGATTGAGACACTTCTCTGAGCCAGACCCTCTGAACAAGGGCCTCCAGTAATGCTTTGCTCCTCTTCTTTCCCCTCCATTCACACATTCATGCACAGTCACACAAAGAGGTGTAATTTCAGTCTGTTCTCCTGGCAGAGAGCCGCTTGCTTTGACGTTATTCAGAAGCATTGTCTTGAAAGAGTGCAGGGCTATAGCAAGCCATTGTAGATATTTGCCTCCTCCACATTCTCTCAGATTTCTGAGTGACTGCAAACATCGTAATCTCAAGTTTCCCGCTCTGCAAAGGATCTTACAGTATATTCCAAAAGATACAGCCCTTTGTTCAAAAGCTGTAATTACTTTCCTGATTTTACTGATTTCAGGCTTCCCAAGTGCCAGGCAGGTTTTGTGAGTTTTCAATGGACCGGATGCCATAATTACCCATATTGTCAATGTTGGTTGTGGCTAGGTATTTTGAAGCAGGCTAGTTATTTTGTGGCATAAGAGGGAGTTCATGAAAAGACCCTGAGAATAGGCTATTTCATCTGCCTGGGGGTAACACCAGATAATAAGACACATTTCTAGCCTCCAAAAAAAAAACAAAAAAAACCTCTGTCTTGTTCATGTGTTTTGGTATCGGACACAAACATTCAATAAGCATGAATAAGGGCCATATCAATTCCTGAATAAGGGCCATATCCTACATCTTTGATATATATTAATGAACCCCATTCTGGTTAGTTGACTTGCACTGAACAACATTTCTTAGAATTTCAGAGTGATAATGGGAATGGAAAGGGCTGATGTAAGGCTGAAAATGTTGATTTATTAAAGGTGACGTTCGTGAATAGAAAAAAAAACAACACTTTTTATAATATTCAGAAGATATTTCCTCACCATTTGCTACTCTCCAGTCTGTTTGCGTGCTGGAAAGCAGTCTAATGTATTTACGAAGCCCCAGTGTCAGTAAATGTGTAAAAATGTCTAGTTTCTCTTTCTGCTATGCTAGGCTTTCGGTCTCTCTGCTCATGGCTGAGGCATTTGGAATTTTTTAGATGTTTTTTCTTTTACTCAAACATACTGTTCCAGCTTGAATGATGCAGAGCTGAGCATAAACAAATCAGAGAGACCTGCGTTTTTCCGTGATTGTACATTCTCTAGGGACATTTGGGGATGGGCCAAAATATCAAAAATGTTCAAGAATGGGCACTTTTAGTTTGCTGTACAATAAAAAGTTTGACTAAAGAATATTGTTTACTAAATCCACTCAGACTCTTTGTTATGTATCTAAGCTAGGGCTATAGAATTGGACCAGCATTTTGTCTGTGAAAGCAGAAACACTGTTTCTAATATTAGAAGCATATACGGTTAGGTAAGGGATAGTCCCAGTCACAATCGCTCCGCCCTCACCTTGAAAGAGTCTGCTGCATTCAGTGCGGTAAGCTGGCCTCACTGTCAGGATTCTGCCAGTTGCATTCTGATTGGCTATGTGCCTCGATCTACACATACGCCAAAACTACTGCAGGAAAATAATTTGACTGATACGCAAAAGGGCCAATCACAAGATTCGTCATTGGACCTTTTGCATGTCAGTTCATTTCCTTGCAGTAGTAGGGGGTTTATGGTTATGTATTAATGGTATCATTAACAAGCACCAAATACTACAGTTTATTAACATTTAGCTCAGAGGTTTATGATTTAGATTTTTGTTTAAATCTTGGGTATGGTAAGAGTTTGATTCAGAATTAGGTTTAGGGTTAATTTGGACAATTTGCACTTAAACTGTTATAACATTTCTATACATCAAACATTAATTTCATAAAAGCAAGTAAAATTCTGCTTTCCAACATATGGACCTTAAAATATACAGCATGAAATGGGATATTACCTGAGTAGAGCCAACAGAATTTTAAGGTAGCTTTAGCACCGTATTTTTATTATATGGCTCATTTCACATATTGGGTTGTGGTAAATACACACAGCTGTTCAGCTTCCAGAAATACATAGTACATCTATGACAATTCCGATTATCTGCCGAAACTATGGAACGTCTGGAGAAGCTGGTGAAAGCGTCTAAGGCCTAGCGTGACCTTTTAACAAGCCAATAAACAATTATATTCAGCCTAACCTTTTCAACATTACAGTAAATCTGAATCATATTGATCTTCTCTGATCTGCTGCTGTTCATAGCACACACACACACACACACATACACACACACAGAGAGAGAGAGAGAGAAAACACAAACAGAGAACACAGCTCAGTTGAAATGCCATAGAGAAGAAAAACCCTCATATGATTCCTATTGTTTGGAGACGAGTAACCACATATAAAAGATAAGGAATTGTTTCAAAAGCACATCATTAGCGCATTTGGTTTCAATTTGCCGATCTATACATCAAAGTGAGCCGTGCATGTTGATAGCCCTGCCGGAATCCCTCAGCCAGAGTGTGTGATGTTCCTCCCCAGTATTAATCACACAATTACAAGCCCAAATACAGATGGCATGTTACTGTACAGGCCAAATAGAACCCACATGCGGTCAGACGATCGCTGAGCAGCCAGGCTGAGGCCCCGCAAAGGCCTGTATTTGCGTGTAAAGACATAAAAGTGTTTCATTTCTGGGATAAATCGAGCCGTATTGAACAGAGACAGATTTTGATATTTTCTTTTCTTCATCTTTGTTCTTCAGTCTTTTCCTGTGCTTGATTTTTCCTGTGCTTGTTATGATGAATGGAGGAACCCACCAACCAATAGCTCTGAGACATCATAATTTGATAACATCTTTTTTATGTTACTTATATTTATATTGCTCATATTTGTATTGGTCTTCATTTCTTCCCAGCCTTTCTTTTTGAGATTCTTTGGAACAGTATACATTTTGGGAGATGTAACCTCATGGAAGTGATATTCTGAGTTGTGGTGAAAATGTTATGTAACACACAAACAAATATAAAGATGCTTTTTCCCCTCTCTCTCTCTCTCTCTCTCTCTCTCTCTCTCTCTTTCTCTCTCTTGTCTTTTATTTTGTTTCTTTTAATGTAGATAGCATCTTCCACATATCATGGTGAATTTCTCTCAGTCAGCCCAATGCCACGGTGGATTATTAGGCAAAGTTGTCTTTCATTTATCTGATATTTTAGCATTTGCATGCTCTGGAATGAACAAATTAAAAGTTTGCTAGCTGTGTACACCACGTCTTATTCCTTTTCTGAAAGTGATCTACCTCAGAGAATTAGGTCATTGCTTCAATCTTCTAGGTTACGAAATGCTATGAAAATTCCCAGGTGTTACACTGTGCATACCATCCAAATAATATTTAGACTATCAAATTTCCAGCCAAATCATTAAAAATGCTTTCCAGTGGGCATATTACATTATATTTTATTCAAGTATATTCACTGCATACCATGTAAAATCAGGCCCCATACAGTACTACCCTTGTACCTTCATCAGGGCTTTACTATTATGACAGGGAAAGGCACACTTATTAAAATGAGTGTAATCACAGTGTATTCATTGTGTTAATAATAGCATGGGACCAGATGGTAGCAGAGTTAATGTTATTCTGTATATTTCTTAAAGAAATTTATGAGGAACTGATATGCTTTTTGCAGGGCAATTGGTTGTGACAGGTTTACAGTAGAGTCACATGGTTCTCACTGAGTGTGTGTTTCATGAGCTTGTAAAAGCAGTAGAGTAACAAAACTCTAAAAGAGACCAGATGGACAAGCACACGAGCATACTCACCTGCAACATTTGAACCTGCTGTCCACACACACACACACACACACACACACACACACACACACATATATATATTCATATTTTTCATGAATATTCGTTTAATATATTTTTACACATATAGTCATCATGGGACATGCTGGATATCATCGCTGTCCAGTGAAAAAGAGATATCCCTGTTTTTGTTGATTTTTTGTTTACTACATAAACTCAGCAGCTGTCCTTCCTACTAGAAATACCCCAAAATTACTTGGAATAAAACCTTTTTACACTGACTCCCACAGGATCAGAAGATTTTTCCCTTCTACTATGAAGTTACAATTATGTAGTACTTAGTTTATTTTGGTTAGTTTGTTTGACAGCATCAATATACACATAAGTACCCATATACATAATGACCCATGTACATTATAGATACATATAAGAACAGTTGTGTAATATTATGTCCTGTAGTATTTTTTCTGTCGACTCCAAATATTTTGTATCTATATTTATTTAAATCAGTTGTTGACTTATTTACTATGTCAAAATGTCACAGAAATTAACCAATACACTGTCTCTAAATTGACTTCAAATATATTGTATAGCTGCATTTATCTTAACTTAAGAGGGTGTTTTTTCTTCTCCTCATTACAGTTACACCTGTTACATTTATAGAGCTTTTGATCTGAGAGCAACAATATTTAACATAATAATTGAAAAGAAATGGTTGTGATAGTTGTGACTTTTTTCTTAACACTGTGGACTTTAGTTTTTTTCAGATTTTTATACAAAATTAAGTTTTTGTCCTGAGCATGTTAACACACACACACACACACATTAAAACAGTGTCTGTGAGCAGAAAGCACACTGCCAGTCACACTCACAGGTGTGGGACAGTTATGTGTACATAAATTATGCACAGCCAGTGATGTGTGCCTCTTAAGAAATTTCACTGACAATTTTCTTCACAGAGAGAAAGAGAGACAGAGAGAGAGAGAGAGAGAGAGAGAGAGAGAGAGAGAGAGAGAGAGAGAGAGAGAGAGAGGGAGAGAGAGAGAACAGAAACACAAAGGAAGAGACAGGTCTGTGGAAAGGCCATGTAATATAGCCAGTGGCCTTCATTACAAATGTGCAGCATTCACTGGTGGTAATGGCAGCATTATCACTTAAAGTTCAGCTATTTCAAACCCTATTTATTTGTTTCAAACTCCTGCCTCCAATGCATTTCAGGCTAGGCTTAGAGCAGAGGATCAATCTGTCACAGGCCTTTGAAGCAGACATGGGGCTTAATCAGTTACAGCAGAGCATATGGTGTAATGCATTTCGCTTTCCAAAGTGCACCAGACAATGCGCCACATGAAAGCATCGTGTCCAAACTGAAAGCAGAGTGAGCCTGAGACTCGCAGGCATATAGATTAAGTCTAGGCCCAATTCTAAATGAAGTGGCAGATTAGGATTGGTCTCTGTGTAAAAGCTTATTCAGACAGACTGTGATCCTGAATGAATCTGGGCTGAGTGGGCCTTAAATAGAGAAGGTACAAGTGAAAAACCGCTGCAATAAAAAATAAGAAACTGCAGAATGACTTTATTGTTTCATAAAAACAATATTATAATCGTTCATGCTTACTGCACCGTGTAATATTCCTGCAGTACTATTAAACGCAGGTCTTAAATCTATGATATTATCCATGACTTTTGTTTCCGTAGGTATATTCATTCTAAGCTAATTTAAAGCTTATAAAAGACATTCCATGTCATATATATTTTACATTATTGTAGTTTAACATTGACACCTTCCCTGGCACAGAGCCGTTACATATCCATTTGTCAGGATACCACCCATATTCACGGATCTAGGACTTTTAGAAAGATAAACATTTCAAACGTTCCCCTGCTCTTGTGTCATTTTTTAGTAAGTGTAGTGTAGTATATAAAAAAAAAACAGACAATTTTTATTTTATTCATGAACACACTAATAATGAAGTATTTATATGCTATGTTCATGATCATAAATGTCCGAATCACCATCTAATAACGATTGTGAAAATGTCTGCATTATTAAAATTACAATTATGACTCATCAAAAAATAAATAAATTAAAAATGCTTTAACACATATTTGCACAGCTAATATTTATATTTAAATACATCTATATTTGTAGAAACGTCCAGTCCGTTTGAGTGAATTTGGCCAAACTTTTTGATAATTAGATCCCTGTCATATAAAAGGTACATATCTAGGGGTTCATGCACATATATTCGGACCTAACTATCTCTGTATTTTTCTGCCATCTACACCTAATGTTGCTACAAAGTGTTCTTTAAATGAATAAAGAGCCAGCTTTGTTAAAGTGATGTCTGAATGTGAAGAAACCTGTAGAGTTTTTGTAGAGGTCTTTCCCAATCTAAATGTTATTAGTAAAAATTGATTCTTTATGTAACCAAAAGTGGTTCTTGTGTGGCATCATGCAAAGAACACTTTGTAGCATTGTAGAGTATTGTCCGAGCAGAACGTCCTCGCCTGTCTGTCGCCTGTTCCAGCTCTGACCATGAGATTGCACCAACACATCCTCCCAGAACATGCTCATTTCACTGACCCCTCTGCAAGCTCCTGAGTGTCTCACCTCCATGCCACTGACTCACCACTGAGACTGAGCTAAAATAGAGTTGTTCAGCTTAGTTCCTGAAGAACAAACCAATGGGAGAAAATCTGACATTAATTTACAATTTATTACTGGGTCCAAATCTATGGAATTCTTTAGACAATCTGGTAGATTTACAATGTTTTTTTTTTTTTCTGTAATGAGTGAATCTGGATGATACATTGTATATTGTTGCATTCGCAAATTAATCTGATATACATTGTGTAAAACTACAATTACACTTGATACTTACACATTGTGTTACACATCTGCAGGTTTATAGCATTCAGTCATTTTTGGTTACACATTGCAGCTTGAAACAAGATCTCCAAAAATGAGCATATATTATTAAAAAGAACACTACAGATATTTATAACGTTTCTGTGTTTTGCTTCATTGTAATTTGTAGTTTGTACACTCTCTGAAAAACTGTCACTGTGCCTTTTGCTGTCACTGTTCTGTGTCCTTTACATATTTAGTAACTTTAGCTAGGGAACATAATTGTACCATATTCTATGTTTCATATATACTGTTTCATCCACAGGACTTATTTTGTAAATAGCATGGCCTTCTATTTTACACAGTCCTATAATGAAAACTTATGACTTTTTGTTGAATGAAACAAATATTCACCTCTCCTTCTGCAGATGAAAATGTAGTGTAACTTTTCGGAACACAACTGGACTCTAAAAGCACTGTTGTAGTTTTGAAGGTACACTTTTGTACCTTTAGTGGAAAAAATGTACATTTATCATACCTTTTTTTCTGAGAGTTTATGTTCAGTAATATAGATCCCGACCACTGGTGGTGCTATTTCATGAAATACTCTACAATTCACTGTTATATACCCAAAGAAGAGCTACAAAAACAGTGCAGTTTTCTGTTTTGTGGATGGAGTAGATGTGGGTTAGGGTTAGCTGTTAGTGATGGCATTAAACCAGCAGAAATCATTGCTTTTTCTAACTATTGGAAGCTTGGTGTTAGGTTTAGGTTTAGTATCAGGGTTTGCATTTAACTTTATGTCCGCACATGAACATGAATATAACTAGTACTCATTTCATGCATGGCAATTATCTTTCCTACACGTACAAATCATTGGAATGGTCTTTTAGTTAAATGTAATCACATTTATGCCAGCCACTACAGTACATACCCAGCCAATAAACTCCTCAGAGATGCTTTTCTCTTCCACTGTAGAGCAACATTTTATTTAATTTAAGGCACACAGGGTGCCCATTTTCTAAAATATCTAAATAAGCCTGGCAGTTATCACACCTATCAGGCAGTGGCATATTCAATCAACCACTGCCGATTTTCTTTTTCAGCTTGGAATTATTAAACTCACGAAAAGTAAATAAGGGTAAAATTGGGTTTATTTGTTGAGGCTGGCTAGTGCTTGCCATTTTTAGCCCATGAGATAATGTGAATGACTGTTTTGATTAAAAGCACACATTCTCCATCTAGTTTCTCCAGCAAATTACAACCCAAAATAACCATTAATGTCCCGCTCCTAAAATGAGGCAAAGCGGCAAGCCTATTTTTACAGTGCAGAAAGACAAACCGGCATGTTAATAGTGTTGTTCTTGCCTTTTAACAGCTCTGCACTGTGAATGAATTGAATCACAGTAGCTGAAATAAATTCTACATTTACCGGCAGCTTATGTGAGCTGTCTTCAGATGAATGATTTACATGTTTTAATGTCATCTCAGTCTTTCCTCTGTCCTACTAAAACTTTCCAGACATGTGATTTTCAAAAGTAATTTACACAGACTTAGCTTTTTGTGACTTTTGTGAATTAATCAGTATCCTCATATGGAATATGTGAAGTGATGTTTTAAAATTAGACATTTTACAATGACCTTAACTGTTATTTAAAATAATGTAGTCTCAAATAGTTCTTTGATTAATACCATAGAAGAACCGTTTCATTTCCCTAAAGAACCATACAATGGACCTGCTGTGACATCTCTTTAAAAATGTCTAAAATGTCTAAATTTCTAAGTATATGAGTATATGTATTTCTAAATATAAATAGCAAACTGATTTGCTTTAATTTCATTAATGGTCAATAATTCACAAATACAAAGAACCAGGAAAGAAGAAATACAGAATCAGAAAAACAGAAATCTACACTCTCAGCAAAAAAGGCTCCTCTATAGCACTGACAATGTAGCAATAGTGGAATCCTTTGTTGGTAATAAATATAGAACTATTTTAAACAGTTCTTAAAGCAAAGATTTTCAACCTGTTTTGATTTTATATGTTTTAATATACTATGAATGTATTATTTATGCACTAAGTAGTTAATAATATATTAATATTATAGCCACAAGTTATATTTACCCATAAATATGTACCCTAATATGTTCCCTAGTTTTTATTAAATAATTATTCTGTAATTTCTTCTGCAAAAACTCATGTAATATTAGACTTACACAATGAGGTAGTTCTGCTGAAAATATGTGGTATAAGTGCTGCAGAAGAATCCCTACCTTGTTTCTGCTTTGTTTCTAATCTGTTCTGCCTATGAATGGTTAGGTAGAGTGTGATGAATGAATATCTGGATTTATCCTAATAATACACAGAGGTAGTGCTGTAAAAAACAAACTTAATTCTTCCATTTTGTGAAAGCATAAATCATCAAGTAACAAAATCGGTTCCTCAAAACAAAGAGGAGAACTGCTGTACTGTGAGGTTGATATAGCAGGTACAGCCAGTGACTTCTACACAGAAGACTGTAGGGTTCATCTACAGTACTGCGGCATCAAAGCACAGATGACTAGGGTTCAGTTCCCTGCTCAGGTAAAACATTGATCAGTAAGAACCAGTGACTACATTTCACTACCCTGCTCAGGTAATGCACAGTTCACTGAGAACTATTGACTAGAGGCTCATTTGATGTGAACTGCAGTAACTCTGGTGTCTGTTCATCACACTGTACCTGATCATTTATAAACATATCAGATCAGAAGTAAAGCAGAACAAAGTGAATGAGTATTTTCTACTAATTACCAAACATTTAATTTGATTCTATATTATGAATATGTTACTAAAATATTACCATCTTATTACTTATTACATTTAAAAATGTATGCATTCATATAGTTCTTTACAACTTCATGGATCTGAATAGAACCATTGCCTTTACTAAAGAAACCTTTTTCAAGGTGTGCTTTTGAAATGTTTCAAGTTTTGCTTACTCTACAAACACAAGCCCTGCAAGTGAAAAGCAGACACTACTTCAGCCCACCGCTGTAGAAGACTAAGCCCAGTTTCTAAAGATCTTTGACTTATAGAGACTGTTTCAAGCTTTCTTTGAGAGAAGTCTATATTATCTTACACATTAAAAGATTTAACACCCTCAGACTCAAATCTGAGCAGGCTCTTTTCGAATTAAAACACAGTTTTGACTTTAATTCTTTTCATCATCGGCTCCTTCAGGGTGGAGGTTATATTTTACGGTAAATGTCTCAGTCTGTATGTAAATGTGCAGTGGAATGTCTCTCTCTCTCTCACTCTTGAGCGTGCCTCACTGTGTTTACAGGGCTCTGAGCTGCAGCTTTATGGAACAGTAGTGCCCTTTGTGGTCCAGAAACTCATAGTGGATTTGTCTCTGGCAAGAACCGTCCAGCACACGCCCCGTCCAGGGGAGAACGGTGGAAAATCCATCTGGCATTCACTGCACTGGGGAATGACACTGTGCCAAGTGCAAATGATCTCCAGAAAAAAAATGAAAATGAGGAAAAAAAAAATGTATATGGTGCAAACTATTTGACTTGGGTTGCATGGTGCATGCAGTGGTCTTGTTTGAGAGTCTTTTCCCATCTCTCTCTCTCTCTCTCTCTCTCTCTCTCTCTCTCTCTCTCTCTCTCTCTCCCTTTCTCACCCACTCCCACTGACATGAAATTAAAAGCAGTTAAGGAGTGAAGCAAGATCTTGCAAATTTTGTGACGGCTGGGAAAAAGCTCACAAATGGTCTTGAAAGTCTTACTTCACACTTCGCCCAGATTGTAAAAAAAAAAAAGGGTTGAATCTGTTGCCAACATGCCCTCCCTCCCCTTAAACCACCCCCAACCCTCCTGTACTCCCCTCTGTATCACTCAGACTTGCTGGAATAGGTTAGGCATGGAAGTCATTTCCCCTGTAGGTGCTCCAGCCTCGCTGTCCAGACTCAACAAGGTCCTGAAATATCATTAACATCTGATTTTCACCGGCGTCGCACAACTGCCTCTTTGTTCCCTGAGCAGTAGACTTGGGGGGAGCGGCTCCACATTACCATATCAGCAATATAATTAGGCCTATTAGAGCCCAGAAATATAGGATTCATTTCTGTTCACTAGTTCAGTTTTTTCCTTCATCTTTTTGCTTTTTACGTGTTCGCGTTTTTTCTGTCCCGTGAAGCAGCCTGTGTGAATATGTCTATTGTGCTCATTTGGGTTTCGGAAAAGTGGTTTGGTATAATGGTACATAAACATTACCTCACCTTAACTCAAAGCAGAGCCTATTGGAGGCAAAATAGACTAGTTAACTTAATGACCCACACAATCAGCTCTTTGTGCCTTTTTCCGTCACCAGGAGAAAAATGTTCCCATCTTTCTAAAGTCGTGAGGGCGATGTGATGAAATGGGTGAAGTCGTGGAAGGCTGGTGAATATCTGCAGCTCCAGCCAGAAGTCCAGTTTACTGTCAGTCTGCATTTCACTCACTTGTTGCAGCGCTGTCACACTGCACCCTTTCTCCACACGCTTTGGGTTATGGATAAACAGGAGTAGTATTTATGTATCCTCCGATTTAATCTGTCACAAAAGTAATAAAGTACGCCTCTGTGTAGGATTTCAGCTCTGTCAGAAAGTGTGTGCCTCGCAAAGATTTATCCTAGAGAAGTTCACATGTCAACCACACAAGAACCTGCAGGCTATCTCAACCATCAACTCCCCAGCTGCTGTGAAATGAAGCCTGTTTTACACATACAGCTGGATGAGGATAAAAGCAGAACAGTGTTTTACATCAGTGTTTTTGAAAAAAGCAAGTGAAATCATAGACTTCCATAGTAACTATTTATATCCCTAATATCAGCATACTGTAGCACTGCAAGAAAGGAGCTACGGCAGGAATATTACCATGACTACATATCACTAGACACAGATCAAGGGTTTTCTGTCATTTTCATAGTTAAAGTGAAGATCTCTGCCACTACAATATTGTACACTCAAAATATGGGCTTTTTATCTAGAACAGTACAGTGGTGAACTCCATTTAATTCACATTTTCAGTAATAATAGTTATTTATTGCACCTTATATTTTTTTTCAGGACATATTTCTGAGGCAGTTGGAAATTCTTCATTAGAAAAGGGAACTCCAAAGGGAAAAAAGTGTTTATAAAACTGTAGATATGTATTAGTAATGGTAGCACTCATTCAAATATCAAGCTCCACTAGACACCTCAACACTTTGGGTCACAAAGGATGTGGAACACTCAAGAAGATAGAGACAAGAATTTCTCAGAACAATGGCATGTCCTTCCAAGAGCCCAGACATCAACAACCCTGAATGTGTTGAAAACTTTAAAGTCACTTGGAGAATTCTCTTGGAAAATGGCATATAGTGAAGGACATATTAAACACAACAACTATTCATATAATAATTGGTGTAGTCATGGGTTAGTATTCTTGGATTCTGCACAGATGATGAAAACATTTATGATCAATAATAACCTATTTAATTGTTTGTAAACATAATCTGCACAGTTTACAGATAGTTTACCAGATTTACCCTTAAAAATGGTGAAGGTGGGCAGAATTTTTGCAGAAAAAAACTGTGATAATCAAAGAATGGCTGAGCTACAAGCTAACATGGGTCAGCAATACTGTGTTTTACATGCATTTGGCATTTGTGGTTTGTATGTATCACCACTGTCCAATTATAATTACACACTGTATAAGATGTGTAATATCCTACGCCAATACATCAGAGTTTCATATAGGGCCCCCAGCACTCTCTTCCTACCCGCAACCATAACATTCCTGTAATTATCTACGTTTGGCCATTTAAATCGTATCCCAAACTAATTTGGCCTGTGGCCGAATGTTCCAAACAGCAGCCAGCAACACCTACAACCAAAGCCTATTCATTGGGCCCAGCTCATTTGTACCCACCTCTGGAAGGCTCCACAGTAAAGTCAGGCATCCCAGACCCATCACCCTCTGAGTTAGCTTTACAACCATATCATATTCTTAACCATCAACAACCGTAAATGCAAACTGGCCTCACTGGTGACTAAAGCTAGCACCATTGGCACAGTTAATGCATGCTCAGTGCCACCAGTTCCATGTGGATTTAACACATTTACAGTGTTTCCCTAACCAGTTTGTGTTCTCCTTGTCCACAAAAATTCACTTTACCTTTCAGCTACTTCTGTCATGTATGTCAATTTTTTTCTATCTTGGATTTTCCTGATTATTTGAGCACAATGTATGTTTGTGTAAAGAGATTGTGTGAAAGTTTCATTAATAATGGATAAAAATGCTCCAAAATGACCTGGAAAATCAAATCACTTACTCTTAACATCCATTAGAGGTAAAGACACTTTCTGCATTCTCCTGTAAAGCTGGCATTTTTTTAGATACTGTGTATTTATTTGGATGGCCTGTAATAGTGAGAAGGGCTACCCATGCTGTAAAGGGCTACCCTATCTTAGACAGGAAGGCAAAATCTGTCACGCTTACAGCAGAAAAGAGGCTAACTTCTGGATGTATTTTTAGAGGCTAATTCAACTCAGTAATGCAGCTTTTCATTGTAGCATGTAGTGTACCATGCAACATATGCTCACAAAATCCTCTCTTCCCTCAACACACAGAGACAGTCCACAGAGAGAAAGAATGGCATTTAATTCTGATCTGCAAAGTTGTTTGATTTCAGGCTCATGTTACAATGGTTCCCTAGCAACCCACTGTAAAGTCTCACTGGCTGAGAGAGGCCCCCATGTGGAAGCACAGAGCTATGGTGAATTTCTCACTGTGTGCTTAAACATGTGGCAGCGAGACAGAGTGTGCTTCAGCCATTGAACTAATGGCTTCTGATAGCTCAGCCACCATAAGCCAGACTGCATCTTAATTGAATAATGGTAATACAAACTCCACTAGATCATACAAATGGGCTCCACTGCAGGCTGAATAAAACAGTCATGAATGCAGTCTACCATGTCATGGCACCCTTTAGAAGAATGAAATCAAGTTTACATTTTAGCCATATTAGCTGCTTTCGTTTGTATACGCAGGTGCAAGTACTGACTGACTCTTACGACGTGGACAGAGTAGATCTTGGGATGTGGTAAGTAAAATAAGAAATAACAAACCCTTCAGCAGTTCTATAAGAGGCACAGTATGATCAGTTGGGCCTGACATGGTCAAAAAGACTGGCAAATGTAACAATGATATGCATTGCAGATGCACAGATTGACTACAGTGTTGTAGGTCAAAAAAGGCTTCATTACAGTCAGAGCTGAGCTTGTTCTAAACATTTTCATATGAAATGTAGGGACATTGTGTTTTTAAAGATACATTTATGAAGATATGCAAAAATTGTAAAAATCCATGTGTAGCCCATAATTACTTAATCAAAATGGAGGTCTTTTAACAAAAAACATAGCTACGATTTCAAGTGACCTGAAGTTTTGTTATTGTTCTATTAAACCTTTTCAACCTAGCAGCATGTTGTGAAAATGTGCATTTGTGTGTGGCTTACACACAGATCAATTTGTCGTTGTTATCTTTATTAATCACTGAAGGCTATCTCCAAAAAAATCTAATCTCCATTTTACTTTAATGGAAGTGCTATGTACTGGTGGACACCGTGGACTCTGCTCAGAAATGTCTTGAATTGATCCAACTTTCTTCTCCAATGTTTTAAAAATAAAAAAGAAGTTGTGTCCTGTGGTCATCATTAATGGATGATGTTGTGCTGTGGAGACGTGCTGATGGTGAAATTTGATGCTGAGAACTAACCTTTAGGCCCCGGAGGGCCTTTCTTTAATACGAAAGTGCCAGAAACAGAGAAAGTGAGCGAGAGGAAGGGAGAAAGTGGCAGAGGTTACGAAAAGGGATCTCGGCTCTACACTCTACACTCAATGCGAGTCTGTGGCATCAATCGAGCGAGGAGTCTGCCAACTTCTAACTCCCACCTCTCAGCGATCGATGAAGCTCCTCAATTAACAATAAACACTAGGATGTCTGTCCACTACCAACTATTACTCACTTGTGCAGCTATCCAGCTAATTAATCCTGCTGAAACTCTAACAAGCTCAGAGCTTCCGGATCCCGGCGGGCAGCAGAAAGATTCAGTACAAAACACACCGTCCTGCAGCCATTATCTTCTGAGTTATGGACCCACAACTTGGAGTGAAATTGATCCTTTGATAAACGCTTGACAGGGTCTCATCTTTCCTCTCAGACAACAGACAAATCAATGTGACAGCTTCTCTGAAAAAGCAGGGCCCTTACATAAAAGCCCAAAGTATTAGATTAAAGAAGATTTACATTCACACTCAATTCTGTTGTTAATTTTTTCTTCATGGGTGTTTTTTTTTGTTTTGTTTTTCTTTTACTTTCTTTGTTTTTTTCTTTTATTTTCCGGTAAGCATCAGAGGTGATGGCAAAACACAGGATAATAAAGATGCATGGACTCATGAGCAAAGCTTGCAAATCAAACACATATTCTGCATCTTTGTGGGCGAGACTCAGAACCATCTCTCCAAAAAGTTTGGCCTTTGAAGGCAAACAAAGTCATGTGGGTGTTCATACGTCTGTTTCTCAACTCATCGCAAAAGATTACAAGCAATTGTTTTTGGCCACCAACCATGGGAAAGAGATCACAATTAACCACAGCTATGTGCCGCCGGGGTTTGAAGTGGAAATGAAATTGGAAATGTGTGGAGAAAAACACATTGTTCTCTTTATCTTTAAAAACGCAAATGTTTCATTTCAAACATTTTCGCTTGTAACACATAACACTCTTTACGTGGTCCTCTCACACATTTGTTTGTTCTGGCCTTTTGGGAAAGACTTGTCATGTACTGCTGGGGCTGCCCATTCTGCATGTGGACATGTGTTGTCCGTCAATCAAAATGATGTACTGAAGATTTAGATTTTATTACGTTTCGTACACAAAGACAGTACTCCTCCTCATTACTCTAGTTTTCTGGCCTTACATTTCTGGCTTTATAAATAAAACTTTACTCCAATTATATAGTTTGCTAACTCAAAAGTGTACAACCAACTTTTCAAGCATGGATTTGCATAACTTACCTCTCAGTGTGATTCCAGCACTCATGAGGACTCAGCTGATTGTATATTTGTGTTTTCAGTTTGGAAAGACATCTGTCAAATCGTGTTTAGGACATATTTCATATCTCTTCAAAACTCATGACTTGATCAAAACTTTTGCAGGTACTATTTATCACATTATTAATGCAAATCTAATATTTTCTGATGTCTCCAAACTTTCAAGCATGTAAATGCATTGTAAGAAAACTGCAAATCTCTTTTTTTCTAAAACATAACTAGTTTGAGAAATCACAGGGGAGAAAAAACAGACAGATAAAGAAAAGTAGGAACGAAGCAGAAAGCTATGTGACAGAATGGTGTGGACAGGTTCAGACAGACAGGGTAGTCACTGAGACATGAGCCAGCAGTCTGGAGCTCCACTGGACTATAATATCCAGGCAATGAACCAGTATTTGTTTCTGCTTTCAGTGTAGCCTTGCCATAGAGCCACTCCCAGAGAGCCCCTCTCACACGTTTTTATAGATCACCATTAAATCGTCAAATTGTTGGGACTTGGAACGGTTTCATCCCCTGGGCTTAATGAGTCTAGCAGGTGTGCTTATAGACGCTGCTGTCTGCATGGGAGAAATCCAGGCAATTTACTGACAGAAGTCTAACATTTTACCTGGATTCCAACAAAGCCGCTTTATCACTGTGCTGTAAATAATGGCTGTAATTGTACAGTACATTACAATACTGCTTTTGCAATAGGATGCTGTATTCTCAAAATATCCTATGCTGTTATATTTTGCTTTGAATTCTGGTTGATAATTTGAATGTAGCTTCATGCAAAATAATTCCAAAATTCCCTGCAATTCCTATAGAAGTAGAATGAAAAACAAAAAAAATGCATTACACATAATGGAAACTTGTAATAATACCCATCAAGGTGAAAAGTGTGTCTCTGTTTCTGTATAAAAATAAGAAGTGGAGGCAGTGAATCAGCAGGAATGTACTTCTACAGAATCTGGCCCAAAGATTATAACAATCTGCAGCTCCCTTAAAGGCAGGAAGTTACAATCAAGCAAAACACAATACTAAGTTTTTGCAGCACTTCTAAAAAAAATATGAAAGAGAACTAAGTCAGTAAATAAAAGGAAATGATATTGCACCCATTTCTTCTAGAGGTATTTCTGGCAGTGAGAGCAGGCAAACACAGGGGTCTAGGCAAGACAAGGCTAATTTTATTATAAAGCATCTTTCATACAAGGTGTAACTTTACCAGCTTATAGTAATGTAATAGAAAACCTTCACTCAATGTGTGTTAACCTCTAAGTTCATCTTCACCTGTTGGCTGGTAGCCAAATACATTTGTGCTGCCTCCAAAACAGTTTTTAGTAGTGATTTTGCACATGAGCTGTAGTGGGTGGAGCTATAGCTACAGTATCTATAGGGTGAAGTAGTTTAGTGTGTCTCTGCTGGTTTTTCTACAAGAAGTGCATCATGGAATTAGTGAAACAATGGGTCTCAGTTTGTGATAGAAGTGGCACTTACTGTGTATAATACAGAATGTGCATAGAATGAAAGGAAGATATCTGTAAAATGTCGTACAGTAATATTATATACTACAGCTTGTATGTTCATGTACAATTTACAGGCGTTTTTTAGGCTACACAAATCACACTGCTGTGAGTGAGTCCTTCCATGGCGACTATGCATTTCAGTTCATTCACCTCAGGATCATTACAAGTCTGACATAATCCTCTGTCCATTTTGTGAAGTAAGAGGAACCGTGGATAGAGTACATCACAATAGAAAGCAATATGTAACCATTAAGGCTGACACAAACAGAGTGACAGTTCAGAGAGTGGAACAGGAGACTTGGACATTTCTGAGACATCAATCCTACCCACCACTTTCATGTCAGAATGACTAATGTGTGATATTTGAGGGAAAGCAATGAATAAAAATGGCCGTTTGTCCTCAGAAACAGGGAACAAACTATCCTCCTGTTTGAGCTAGGAAAAACTAGGGTTAAAACAACACAGCTTTACAAACAGTCTGCACTGCTCATGCTTCAGAGAGTTACTTAATAGAACAGCTGTGCACTTACACTCGAGAAAAGCATTTAAGAAAAGAGAGATAGCACAACACTGAGATGAGGTCTGAATGCTCCACGAGGAAAGATTAAAGTCATCAGAACTAAACTAAAATATGCTCCCTTTAAAGTTCAAGTTAATCAGAGATTATCACAATATGCACTAGCAGCTGAGAAAAGGTCTTTCAAGATAAATTATGTCTACATTCATCACTTTATAAAGAGTACGACTGTTTCTACTGCTACGGAGAGAGCCTTCGAGATTTGAGGCTGACTGGGTGGTCTTATTTCAAAGTTAGTGATTAAGGGTTTGTTACTTAAAGAGGACATATTCTACCAAGTTCCATGTGGTTTTAATGAAATGTCTGTGATATGCTTTGGTCAAACTACCAAAAGCATGCAGAACCTCAGAACCATCCTCCTCCTGTCTAAACAGCCCTATTCAAAATGGCAGGATTCTGGACCTATGTATTTAAATGACAATGAGGCACACATTGAGCTCAACACAGCCCTGAGAGCATAGCAGCGAGAAGTGGATGAGAAGAAATAGTTATTTCTGACACTTTTCTCATTGTTATTTTACTCCATTGTTTCTATCTTTTGTTTTCACAGTTTTATCAGTACTTATATTCGTCCACGTTTACACGTATTATGCCACTTAACCCCGCCTTTGTGCTTTCACATAAAAGCAGTTCCAGCACTGTGACTGATTGGGTATGCAATTCTAATAACACCCTGCTGATATGAGAAGTGAAGAATATTCTGAATGACCCATTGAATCTAATGTTTTCTGACATAGGCAGATTCACAGTGTCTTGACTGTTGCATTACATTGCAGTCCCACAGTGTTGTCGTGTGTTCTCTCAGTCAGAGGATAGACAGAAACATCTGAGTATGTATTTATTTATTTATTTACTTTCAGATCTAGAGCAGGAATGAAGCTTGGTTTTCTCCTGTTTC
Source organism: Hoplias malabaricus (assembly GCF_029633855.1). Taxonomy (NCBI): domain Eukaryota; kingdom Metazoa; phylum Chordata; class Actinopteri; order Characiformes; family Erythrinidae; genus Hoplias; species Hoplias malabaricus. The sequence goes on along the minus strand of NC_089805.1, from coordinate 30,127,423 downwards.
TTAAAGATAAAAACCTTATGTGATCTAAAAGAGGGAGTATTTGTGGTCTGGGGCACTGTCCAGGGTTTGTCCCTGCCGTGAATCCAGTGATTCCGGGTAGGTTCTGGACACACTACAACCCCAAACAGGATACATCACTTACAGAGAATGAATGAGTGAAAGACAGTCCTGGAGTTTTACACAGAAAATAAATGTAATAAAATTAAAATCAGAGTCATTCTGAAAGTTTTCTTTTAAAGGACAGCTGCGGTTTTTAAATTAAATGAAGAAGAAGAAACGTCACAAATATCTCATATGTTCAGCAGTATTTAATAATGTGAGCAATTAACGTCTAGTTCCTTATCAGTAAGATAAATGGCAACAGGGGCCTGTTCAGCAGACCTTTTCTATTTAGGTGAGGTTTTTTTTCCACCATCCATCACAAATCACCTCCCTGATAATCACAACATGATTTGACTTATTGGGTAGTTGTCCGATGATATTAATTAAATGAATTATTCATTAACTTTTGAGAGGTATTAATCACAGACCCCTATTAAACATGCTAATTGACATCAGTGATTCACATACAGAAGGAGGTCTTTTACAGGGTAAATTAAAAGACTCTGAAGTGTAAACAACCCATGTCTCATAGCTCATTGGTGACTAAACCAACAAGAAAAGCCCATTCATTACTGCTGGTCTTTGCTTGGTTTGGTGAGTTAGCATTGTCTCTGCCTTAAAATAGCTTCAAGGAGCAATCAGTCACTTTCTCCAATGATTTCTCTACCCATCGTGTAACAAGACTTATTCTCACATCTAAAGTGTCAGACATTCTATAGCTATTTAAACATGGCTGCCCCTGTGTGGGAGACACATTCATTAGCTATGTTCTCCTTATTACATCACAATGATTTTAATATTAAGGTCAGAAATACTACCTAGTGTTGTGATATGATTTTTTTCTTAATGAGTGACAACAGTAAGAAATAAAAATTCTGTCATTTGCATATAAGTGAGGGTTTCCACAGGCTGTAATAAAAAAGTCCAGGAATCAGTACAAGTGCTTCACAAGAATTTCACATGTGCTGCAACAAAAAAATCCCAATAAAAACAGACAAGGTGTTTATTAATTTCGGAGCAGGCCCTTAGGGAGGCAGTGATAGGCATTCCTCACACTCACAGGCATCATGCTGCATTTGGGTGTGTTCTGCCAATGCATCTGTATGATATGTCATCAAAGCCAACACTTAATTGTTTGATGCAGTGGCATTGGAGCAGTGCGATGAAAGAAGTAGCAAAGGCAAATGTAGGAAACCCGGGGAGCCAATTAGCTGCTTTCAAGCTGCACTTAGACACCATGCAGGGTCTCAGACATACTTCCTATTCTCCACAAGTCAAGCAAATGTGGCTGCCACTGATATTCCATGTTCCTGCTAATTAATCAGAACCATTGTCTTTGCAGCAAGAAGAAAAATGGCACTAGAGTAATGGCAGCTTACTGCATACCACTATGAGGGCCTAAAAAGACAATAATTATATCTGTGAAATATTGCCATCTAAAGGACCACTGTTATTTTTATTGACTCAGTTCTGCTTGAATTTATCAGTGTTTAGAGACAGCAGCACACTCTATTATTGGGAATAAACACACAGCCATATTTTCCCATATGCCAGTCTTATAGAAAGTTATAGTAGTCAAAAATCATATCATAAATTGCCCTTTTTAATACTATGGGTATGAGGTGGGAAGGAGAGGTCTCAGTTACATGTTTTTGGCTGGACATTTACACTGGAAAAGCCATCACATTTACAGATGGCAAGTAAATCACAGACAACAATACTGAGCAGAATGGTGTGGACAGACAGTTTCTGAGGCATTTCATAGTGACCCTTTTTTCCTATAATAACTTTTTGTCTGGGCAAAAACTTCAGGCCCATTATAAATAGCCCTCTGGAAAGTAAATCCACATCACACAAGGAGAAATCCTACACTTCTAATTTGGAGACAAAACAACAACGCAGGCCAAAAGGCATCATAAGGAGGATCAGTTACTCAGGTGAAAAAGTGTGCAGTTCAAAATTTCTAAACTTTATTGTGCACCATTTGCAAACCTTTTTCAGAATACACACACACCTTCACACATTATGATTAAAAAATGTTATTTTTTTCCAGATATCATTCGGATGTGGTCCAATTATGGCAAAGATACCCCTGGCCCACTCTTGATAATGGCACACCTGCATATGAACTAAAATGACCTACATATTAAAATGCTCCTTTGGCTCACATTTCACAAAATAGGTCTGGCCTACTTCTGGCAAGACATGACTGTGCTTGCCATAGCAAATAGGATGTGAATCAAAAAAGGCCCAAAAAGACATTTCTGAATTTTTTTATTATATAGTCCTCATGTGGCAAGTTTGAGTGGTCCCCTACCCCAAGTGCCATCAATCTGAGTAGGCCAGACTGGGGCCAGGATAACTTTGCTGTCTAAGTTATGGAATAACATGGATACATTCATTCATTCATGGTCTGTAACCGAATATCAAGTTCCGGTCGCGATGGGTCCGGAGCCTACCCTGGGCGCAAGGCAGGAACACACCCTGGGGGTGTTTGAGTGGACCATGGGAGGAAAACGGAGCACCTGGAGGAATTCCATGCGGACACAGGGAGAACACACCAAATTCCTCACAGACAGTCACCTGGAGTGGGACTTGGTCCAGGTCCCTGGAGCTGTGTGACTTCAAAACTGCCTGCTGTGCCACCGTATGTTCATAAGGGCTGCAAAATACCCTATGTTCATTGTCACTGAAATTGTCACATTTGTCACGAAATTTTGTTTTGTTAAATAAGAATTTGCAGTTTTGTATAAAGGTTTTGCATGTTTAAAATACATTTCAGTGCAGTGTAGTAGCAAAAAAATGTGCACATATTTGTCGGGGGGGGGGTCCAAAAATATTCATATCTACAAAAGGGGAGCGCTGCAGAAAAACTTTGAGAACCAGTGTTTTAAGCAATGAATAATCTATATCCACCACAACCCTGAACAGGATAAAGCAGTTACAGAGAATGGATGAATAAAGTATATATAAAAAAATATACATATATATAGCACACACAAAATAACACACACAATCTTGTATATATGAATTGTGGGGACATAACCTAGACACCTAACCTTAACATTAGAAGAAGAAACACCTTTATTGATCCCCTTGAGGAAATTGCTTCTTTGCATTTGACCCACCCATGGTAGTCAACACACAAACACGATAGTGAGCTTCACACACACACAACCAGAGCAAGGTGCTGCCAACCACCTCTGTGCCTGGGGAGCAGCTTGGGGGTTTGGTGCCTTGCTTAAGGGCACTTCAGCCGTGAATGAATTTTCTCTTGCCAGTCCTGGGAATTGAACCAGCAACCCTCTGGCCTCAAGCTTGCTTCCCTAACTTCAAGGCCACGGCTTCCTCTTAGTTTTTCCATAAGTACTAACCATAAGACATGTCACCCTAAAATGCAATGATTTCCAATGTGGGAATCAGCTGGTGGTCCCCACAAGAGGGAAAGTGTGTACACAATGTGAGTGTGTAAACCGGATTTGGTCACAACATTGTTATATACATTGTATTCCTGGTACATACACACACACGCACACACACACACGCACACACACACACACAAACAAAACCACTTGGCCCTTCACTTACCTGCCTTCCTGGTTTCATAAGCCCATCTCGAGTGCTAAACCTATTGGTCTGTAAGCATTTGGTCTCTGGGCAGGAGGTCAAAAGGCACTGAAGAATAAATACACTAAGTCGGCCTCACGTCATTTAGGTTCTACACACACAACAAAACAAACTCCTTTCTATGCCTCAACAGAACATAGAGTACCCAGTCTCTCTATCAGTGTCCACTCTTCAGCTGTAGTGGAGAGCTCAACAGTAATGGTCATATGGCTTTCTTTCTCTCAATTCAAGCCAAACATACATTTGTAAAAGTAAAGATTTCTTTTAGCTTCTTTTTCTCTTTTCTTTCAATTACTGAAATAAATGCTTTTCATTCGCTGACCCTGTGCGTACAAACCCCACAGAAAAATAGCTACGATCAAAGTAAACCGCCATGTCTGTCAAAAGCCTGTTGGAAAGTCATAAAAGCTGGGTTGTTTTTCTGGCGAGTGACTTTTTCCAGGCTTTATCATGTTGTTGAGAGTGTACTGTATTATAGCCCTTCGTTCTTTTGACAAGTCAATAAGGGCCACAAGTGTGGCTGTGAGGGTTTTATTGCTCTAATGCTGTTCCGCATGGGGAGAGGCAGTGGGATGGCATTCACTCACTAGCCTCATTGCAGAAAGCCGGCACTAAAACCAATCACCAGGTGAAAAGAAACAACCACTAAAATGTTTTGGAGGAGGGGACATTGAAGAAAGGCTGAGTGTCTGGCGGAGGAAAATGCAGCAAGGTGGTGTTGAGTAGTTTCAAAGAAGGGGAAACACTAAATGAGTCTAACTGTGTATTCTTAGGCTTCCAAATAGGTGGGTTGCTGAGTTGTAGTGAGTTTTTTTCTCCTGCCAGATAACAACACCAGATAAAATCCGGGGGTGTGCCAAGGCCCAGGAGCTGGAAAAATGCAATGAGCCACAAAGGAACATATGGGCAGAATTATGTTTGATTCATATGGGAGTTTGCATGCTAATGTGCTTTAAGTGAATGATTTAATTAGCACTCTCACAGCGAGACTCATATTGAGGCAGCAATATAATACACTTTGAGGCTGTAAAGCATTAGCTGCAGGACAGCATAGCACTTGAGGAAATATTTGCCACTATCAGACTTTCAGAAACAGGGATCACTAGTAGCTCCTAGTTTTAAACTGTGTGACTTGAATTTCAGATTTACCTTTCAAATCTTGAGGAATACAAGTTGGTGGTAAATGGCTGTAATTAGATACTACAGCAAATTGTTGCTGTCAGAATATTTTTAAGATGAAAAGTCCACCTGAATAAACATTATGTCAATGCTCCATCATAAATGGACCAGTAGAAATGGTCAGAAATTACATGTTTATGACCAGGCCCGGACTGACCATCAGGAGAACCGGGAGATTTCCCAGTGGCCTGGCCTGTCACCTGGTCTGGATGCTTTTGATGAGTTCAACAGCATAGTACCACTTGTGAAAACACAAGGCTTTCCATCCAAAAATGTAGCAAGTATGATGCACAGTAAAGAGATATATGCAGACAAAAAGAGAAATGGATCATGTTTCCATCCACTTCACTTTTGGAAATTAACATCAGATGATGGCGCCGTGATTAGGGACAGCATTGAAACGAGGGAGATGAGATTTGAGTGAGGTTGCTTTGATCAGAATGGTTTTTACAGAAGTCTATATCAAAAACAAACTTTGTATCAGAATGTTTGTTTTAATATTTTTTTGTTGGGGGATGTTTCTGTTGTATCATTGTTCTTAATGTTTTGACAGGAAATGAATGTGTGGTCTCTGACTTCTGCGCAGTGCTGTACATATGCACTAAAAGTCTAAGCTCAGGTGGTGCTGGTATGAAAAACACAGTGGTTCAAACAAATAAAAATGATCAAAAACATAAAAATTATCCACATTCACGCACTCAATTAAGCTGGCCAGTTCGTGTGTAGCGCAGCTTAAATAGACAGAGGAGAGGTGGTTCTTGGAGCTGTGTTACAGCGACACCATCTGTGCACCACTGTGCCACCTGTATGTAAATATACATTTCTAATTAATTGATAAATTAGCTGGTAATTAAAGAGTGGGTAATTATGAAGCATATATTGTTTACTTTAATATACACATTAAAAAAAACACACTAGTCATATTCATGCATATACAGTAGCTGTGAGTACACATGTGACCTGAGTAGTACCAGCTGTCCCAATCCGGCCTTGTTTATGACTGAGTCTTGTTTCTTTTTCCAAATAGTACAATTATAATTATAAAAACAAGATTTAGTTCTGACTATGAAGGCAACGTCACTTCAGCTGGCCACAACAATGTTTGCACAAATCCTGACCTGTAGAACAAATGATTTTGGTGTGATTGTAATCAACAATAGCATCAGGTGGGCAGAGTAGCCTAAAGTCACACTCCAGGAAAAGCATTGTTACTAGGAAAACATAATGATTTGAGCTAAAGTGCAACCAGAAACTACTTACCTTTGGTAAAATCCATGGAGCTGCTTAAAATGAACGGGTTTTGTAAGAAGTTTGGTTTTATTAAACTGAAAGCCTAGGTTCTAACATTCCCTCCTTTGGAATGTTAGATTAAGCCGGTGATGTAAACTGTGTTACAGTACTGCTGGGGCAAGAACACAGCAGGCTTGATCTAGTAGATTGACAGCTGGCCTCATCTTCACTGTCATATCCACCCCTGGCCTGACAAAATCAGAAACAAGGGCTCCAAATTGAACTCAGCATCCATTTTTATTTTAGAAGTGTGTGCCTCATCAGGGCCACGGGGGCGTATCAGAAAGCCTTTCAATTTGTATGAGTTTCACGTTGAGACGCTGGCAGTGAGACCCCCGTCCGGCCGGAGCTCCTGTCCACTCTGTGTCACATCCATGGCCTGGCATTTCTCACAGAAATGCTACAGCATCAGCGGGCGGCAAGCAGGGGGGCGCTGACCCGGGGGTCCACCAGCGCTGTCAAGACACACCATGACACCCACAAATTAATGATATGCAAACGAGGAGCCACCACTGTGTCTGTTTACTCACAAAGTGCAAATATTGTCACGGGCAATTTATTCATGGCTGTGGCATGGAAATGAGCCTGTAAAATACTGTCCGACAATTAAGGGGCCAACATGGCTAGCCACCCTACCCCCACCACTAATATGCTGTAAATATAAGGATATGATATCACATACAGGGTTCAGTATTATTCAAGCTTAAACACCCTTCATTTAACCTCCAGTTAAAATGGTTTCTGAGTGCTCAGTAACCATTTTATTCACTGAAAAAAAAGAAGAAAACAAAACATCTAAATCCAATACTAAACTCTGGCAAGCTGTTTGCTGCCTGCAGAGGAGGACGCTGAAGAAAGGAGCATTTTGGCCTTCTGGCTGTTTATTAACACGTACCACCATCATAGATCCAAAATAACCCACAGCTTTTTCAGCTCGTAAACAAATCAATCAGTCTCTCTCGTTCTCTCATCCTCTTCCTCCTCTCCTCAACTCTCCCCAGCCCTTTATACCTATCATTGTGGTTTGCCAATTGTTTGATTGATATTCAGGGCTGGAACCAAGCAAAGAGAGTTATGTAGCCTCAAATCGGCTTCACTCCCTGCAAATTGGGGTTTGGCTCCTAGCACTGCCTTATAGGTTGAAGCTCTGGCTCCTTCCATGGCTCATTACCTGACTGTGGAGATGGTGCATGACCAGTGGCTAGGCTTTAGCCAGATCCGTCTCATCTCTGGGTACTTGGGCCACACAAACATTTCAGCATTTAGTGTCTCCACATGATGTCTGCTGTTTTAGGACATTTGCAGGATTATTTATCCATACCCAAAGGTCAGTCATGTGATATTTGTTTCTCTGGTTTGAGAAACAAATATCAGACACTTTCAGTGATGTTAAAGTGAGGGATCAGGATTGATCAGTCCATTGTTCTGAGAACACCAGCAGTTTCTACATTTATATAATTAAATGTCTACTTATTTTCTACTGACTCATTACAGGAATGAAGAAACGCAAGCATGTGTTTGAATGGTTGAGAATCTGATTAGGGGTGGTATCCCTCCAGCTGTCTCAGTGATGACTGTCTGCTGGTGACAGCATCAGTTCCTCATCAGATAAGTGCTACCTGAACAGTGAAACTCTGAGTCACTGCTGCTGATGTAAGGCTTTGTGACAAAAGAGTGATAAGGGGTGCCCTATTGATCCCCTGAAATGATAGAACTGTGCAGTCTGCCCTTCAGGATTGTTACAGCAGTCTTAGAGCCATGGGATTATAGTACTGATTATAGTTACAGACAAATATTAAAGCAGTGTGGAGGGCTGAGATGCTTTAAACAGATGTATACACATTGTAACGTTATGGCTCAGATAAATTCAACAGAAAACTCACAGATAGATGAGATGATAGCTCCTTAATATCTCAATGTCTTCTCATAGGCAACAACAAGATCATGGAAAGGCAAAAGGCTTCTTCTGTTTTTTGCCTGCTGCTCAGATATTTCTCCTGAGAAAAAGAGCCCAGGAATCTCCCATTGCTCCTCTTGTGCTCTAGTGGATATCTCAGTGTTGTGCCACACTCCAAGAGATAATACCACTCCTGATTATCTGCAACTGAACAAAAGACAGGGACTCAATCATTTCTTATCCAAGACTAAGTTTGGATGATTTCAGTAAGTATAAACTTTTACTTTGAGCAGAAATAAAGCCCATCCCTAAAGCTCCTTTCACACATATGGTAACCCAGAATTTTTTCCAGATATACCTGGATGAGATGTATGTGCAAACACAAACATCTGTAATAGTTGTACCAGACATTACCCAAAATGTATCCTGCCAGCATCTAGTCCAAAGTCTGGGTAATGTCAGAGTGAGCCCATGTATGTGGTAATGTTGCCGAGAATTTGCAGTGAATTAATGCCATGCCTCCTACACAAACTAAACAGGAGCAGCAACTCACGTAAACCACGTGGGAGATCTCCAGCTGTATGCTACATGTGTGTGAAAGGGCCACTCCAGACAATGTCCAGACTTGAAACTCCAGATATATTCTGGAGTTAATATGTAAAAATGGCTTCTGTTGTCTACTGTTAATCCTACAGTGTCATAAGAAATTGTCACAGTTTATGTGACCCTTTAAAGGTACAACGGTGGTTTTAAAGTTCAGTTGTTTTTCTTAAAGGTACATTACATCTTCTTCTCCAGAAGGAGAGGTGAATATTTAAAAAATTAATTAGAGAAATGGGTAGAATAAAACACCAAAATGTCCTGAAGGTGAAAAAGGGCATATGAAAACAATACAACTTGAAAATATACATTCATTCATTGTCAGTAACCACTTAACCAAGGTCACAGTGGGTCCAAAGCCTACCTGGAATCAGTGAGCACAAGGTGGGAAAACACCTGCAGGGGGTGCCAGTGCTTCACAGGGTGACACAAACTCACACATTCACACACTTTCAAGTCACTAATCCACCTACCAACGTGTGTTTTTGGACCATGGGAGGAAACCCATTCAGATGCGAGGAGAACACACCAAACCCGTCACAGTTAGTCACCCAAAGTGGGACTTGAACCCACAACCTCCAGGTCCCTGGAGCTCTGTGACAGTGACACTACCTGCTGTGCCACCGGTGCTACCCTAAAAATATACAGTATATTTATATACATATAGTATATGGTACATTTATGTTCCCTAACTAAAACAAGTTTCTTTATGGAAACAAAAGTGGTTCTTCTATGGCATTGCATCAAATAATCCGTTGTATCACCAAAAGTACCATCATAGTGACAGTTGTTCTAGTTATTTAAAGAGAATCATAATTAAGACTCATGAGCTTTCAACTAGCAATTTTTGAACAACAGAATTTTCTCTGAGTTACCTTTGTTTATAAGGTGTGAGTGGACATGGTTTCAGCTGTACTTTGGGCTTGTTTACCTTGTCTAACTGCTTCACCCCAGCACCACCCACTGCAGTCATTGACACAAGGATGACAAATGGTGCCATCACCCTGCCTGCCTGAAGCCCACTCTACAAACCAGGACAGTGTGGTGCCATCACTTAGCTTGTGACATATATTTTCTTGACAACCCCCTACTACTGTATTCTCAATAGCAGTGGAAAGGTGTGTGTGTGTGTGTGTAGGTCAGAGGTCTGGATCAACTCCCTAGGGAACCACTGCTCTGACTCCAGACTGGTTACATAACTAGAGACCCTGGCATCCATCAGCCAGTCTCCACTCAGGTAAGTGAAAGGGAAAGCAATGTCATGAATTTTATTAAAAGAAAAAAAAAACATACAGCCAAAAAGTTTCCTGGCATTTAAAAAATGGGATGCTCTGGAGAAGCCACACATGAGCCTTTTATTAACATTGCCTAGCATAACTACGCTCTCTGGACAGGTGGCACTCCATCCATTACCTTAACATGGCAATAATTAACAATGTAATTACTTCATTGAAGTATGGAAGTGATGGAAGTTAATGCGATCAGTAAAAACTGTGTAACTGTAAACCCAATTTAAATTCTTTTCCAAAAGACTTGTTAAGTGATTTCACTCAATATATAACATACAATTATCTATAAAGAAATGAATCCCATGTTCATTGCACAGCTAAATACAATAGTAGCAGTCATCCTGCAGCTTGAGTTTTGTCTCGGCTGTCTGTTTTTATAGATAATATTATGTCATTCTGTGTCTGAAACCACAGCGAGTCTGTTTGAGATTACTTAACAACTTGGCGTAGCTTGAGGCAAATGCGTGATGGTTGAGGCATGCCGTTTTCCCAGTGCTAATGAGCAGTTAGGAGCTTCTATTACTTGTAAGCGACATTAGCTTCATTACTTAAGACATCAACCTGGCTAGGCTGATCTCAGCAGATACATGCATTCGTCTTTTACATCACAATTCTGGGATCAAGTCATTAGCTAGTTTGTTCAGATGCCTAAGGGTTCCAAACAGGGTATAAAACAAGAGTTATATCTGTAGTTTGGCTGAAAAAAAATCAACACACAATTAAATGAGGTGTATTTAAGGTAGAGGTCTCTCTCTCTTTTTTTTTTGACAAACTATTGATTTAACCTTTGTTTTGTGCCTAGGCAGGAACCCTTAGGCATCCGAGCAAACTAGCTAATGACCTGATCTCAGAACTGGGAGGTGAAAGATACTTGCAATTCTCTGTTGAGAAATGAATTCAGAAACTAGAGTACCTAATTATATTTGTGCACAGCAGCTTAATGGGGAAATGTCAGTGCTTAAAGCATGAATATGGTAAGTCAGAAATGAGCCACAGATCTTCACTGCCTCTCCTGTGGGACTGTTCACAGAGATTGAGCTACCCAGACAAGACAAAGCATAGCAGCATCTGGTCCTAGTTGCATGCCCTTTGGCTTGTGGAATGTCTCAGACCTGATATTTGACAAGCCTGTTTTAACTCCCTGGAGGTGCCCTCAATTTACCTGTGGCCCATTCTGCCAGATTGGGAGCAAAATGGTTTTTCAGCAGGGCTAAGCCCCTTTTCACACCTCTAACCCTCGGGCACGCAAGTGTTGGTAACGAAAAAGTTGGTAACCCACACATACACATTCACATTCCTCTCCCTTGTCGAAGATCGCATTCCTCTAGAACACACATCCACCCACCCACACACACACACACACACACACACACACACACACACACACACACACACACACACACACACACACACACACACATTGTAAGAAATCAGCAGGTGGTGTCAAATCCATATGTAACATGAGATTCAACGTCATCACACTGTCCTAAAGTTCCAGGTCCTGTCGTGCCTAACCCACAAAAAAGAAGAGATAATATTCTGAAAATTGTGGAGACTGTTTGATGAAGGCAAGCCAGAGGTTTTAATAAGCTGATACTGATTTCTTAAAGCCAAACATCCAGCTGGACTACAGACCAAGCATCCATTAAAGAAGCAAGCCAGCCAACTAGCCTTTAAAATCAAGGTTAGCTACAGTGGACGCATCCCCAATTGGTGAGAGTTAAAAAACCAACAGCATTCCTCCAATTATCAGTGTCAGTCTAAAGCAAGGTCATGTGTCAAACTAAGCAGTAATTCACAGTTGTGCTTCATGCTTATATTAATATTATATAATGAATCGACCCTGAGAGCACGAGTCTTCAGAACTGAATGTCAAATCTGAGAATGGAGAATGCTTCCAATCCAGCCCTCAGCCATCATCATTTCAACCTTTTTGTTTTCCAATAAGCCCAGTGTGAACCAGAAATTTCCACAGGATGTAGTGAAGTGCTGACTTTGTTCTAGTGTGGTAATCATTTTTAAAAAGATTTTTATTCATCCCAGATTTTTCACTTTTCAGTTATTAGACTTGTGTACATATTTTTTTGTGTTTTTTTGTTTTTTGTTTTTTTGCTTTGGTTTGATTTTTTATTATTATTATTATTATTTAAAAAAACACATTGCTTTCAGTTCATTTAAGTTGTTTCATTTTGTAAATCAAAACTGGCAAAAAAAATTATGCAAATAGCCACTAAGTAGCATTATGCATATGTTATATATTTATAGTTACTAGCTTCCATTCACAGTTTTTTTTTGTATTATATATATAATATAGCTCATTTATCATAAGTCATTTATTACAGGTGATACAAACAGTGACCTGAGTGAAGAATCAAACACAAGACCTGAAGATGTGAAGCTGTGTAGCAGTGACGCCACCTGTAGTAACCCTGTTTAAATGTGAAAAATATTCATTTTTAATATTAAATGTGGGAAAATAAAAATGTGTTTAAATCTTAAAATATGTGTTAACACAGTAAATTGTGGCAGCATTGCGTCCCAAAACTCCTTTACCTTTCATTGCATTACACTGCTTTCCTAAGGCAAGAGATGTAACAGATCAGTTCTATGGTTTTACAGATTATCTGGGTGCATTCGTCTGTCAGTGTAACTCTATCTATCTGTGTAACTCCAAAAAAGAAAGAATTATCCTCAGAGGAAAAAATGGCATTGCTTATTTATTGCTGTTCCAGCAGAACCTAGGCTGCATAGCTAAAATTTCATTTTATAAGTCTCATTAAAATAGCATTAGTTCTGGGCTATCGACATTTTGAGAATGCATTGTTTTTATACACTCAGCCTGCAGTAAATTCAGTCCTGGAGACGGTTATTGAACAGGACATCTGTAGGAGCAGTGCTCCTCTGCTTCTGGATTCCTCCAAGTTTATCAGAGATGTGAATTACATGCACATATTCCCTCTCTGTTGTAACATGTACTTCACACACACACACACACACACACACACACACACACAAGGGCATGTTCAACAATATACAGAGGGCAGGGCCTTCACCATTTAAGAGATTTCTAAAGTTTCTTGGATAAATCATTACAAGTAACATTTATTACAATTCAGCTTCATTCACTGACCCTGACTCATAGACCTCCTCTATCCTCTGTCCATTCAGAGTCCAGTCTCACTGACTCGGCTGTTCCTGCAAAAGCGAAGACAATTACCCAGTGACAAGAACTACACACACACAGACAGTGTCAAGAGTCAAGTTGTGGTCCCCAGCTCTTCTGAACTGTCAAGGATTTCTAATTATTTTCCTTCTCCAAACTCATAAAACATGTCCTCTGACAGAGAGGCCGCATTTCGTAGCCCTCAAAAACAAGCCGCAGATCTCGGCAGGATCCTGTTTGTAATTATCAATTCATTAGGGAATATGGGATTTTTCTTTAAAAAATAAGGGGATTGTTTTGCTCTCGGACAAAACCACATCACACGATATCAAGCATAAGCCTTTATTGTATCTTCAAAACCAAGAAAATGGAAATTCAACAATGAGGCGCCACTGATGAGGTCTGTGAGTCCCTCAGGAAAAGCATTTGCTGTTTGAAGATAACATTTTTTCCCCCTTTTCTTTTGTGAGGAAGAGAAGTTTTGTCAGCGCATCTCAAATGACACACGAAGTCTGGGCGAATCATTTATGAAACACATTTCTCAAGAAAACATTACAGAGTGTGGCAAGGCAAAAACACACACACCCACAGAGGAATTTGTTGGGGGTGGGGGAGGGGGGGTAATAATAACACAATAAGCTGGATCTCGCTGAGGCCCTGTATGGCATCGAAGTTCTAGGGCTGTCCCGAGTGTGTCACAAGCGCTTTGCAAAGCCATTTGTCACAGCTCTGTCCTTTTCTTATGACTTTGACAGGCTGCTATCTCTGCGCGATTTCCGAAGAATCCACCCAACAACAAAAGCGGCTCAATTGCACAGAGTGGGCCAGTGGGAAGGGGGGAGTGGGGGGATGGGCGGGCTGGGTGGCAGTGGAGAAGCAATAAGTGAGTTTGTGGTAACTGTTCCTTCAACTGATTCCATCATCCAGACTGCTCTCTTAAGTAGTCCATACCTATCACAGCACTGACTACCTTTTCGACTGCGAAACCTTCTGACCGCATTAAGGTCCAGTGTGCTGACAGTGCAGAAATTCATACTCTCAGGGTCATCGATGAAATTATAAACTGCAATACAAACTAAATCACATCTACAGGGAGGTCTGGACATAAACCACAGTGCAGTATATCACACATCTAATCCATTCATCCACACCCACTCACATACCACTGTATACAGAGAGAGAGAAAGTGTGAGAGAGAGAAAACGGTGAGATAAGAGAGAGTAGAGATGGAGAAATGTAGGCAAAAGAGGAAAACTAAGGGCTTGCAAACGCACATTATTAAACAGTCATTCTAAAGAAGAAATTTCACCTTTGACACTGGTGTAAGTTCATGTCAGTATTTGGGTATTTGTGTCAGTTACGGTTAATGAGAAAGTTTTTACAGACAGTCACACATGCCCTATAGGTACTTTTAAAGTGTCAGCTCGTTGACTGACATGGGTGTGTTTTGATTGAACCTGGGCGTTTGCTAAATTCTTGGTCTTTTTCTTCATAAGCTTTGAGCTTTGTTATCTTTTTGAAGTGATGAGTCTAGAATCTGTGAGCTATAATTTGCAGTTCATTTGCTCCTTTCTGAGCTGTGACTACTCACTGCATGTCTTATGTTTCTGGGGGGGAAAGGAAAGCTTTGCTGTGACTAAGATGGAGCAGTGATTAACCGAGCAGCAGGGCAGTGGAGTGGTCCGTGCTTTTCTATACAAAGCATGACTCACATCCCTCTGATAGTTAGATTATAACAGGCAGAATGACATGGTTTGACAGGGTTTTAAAGCGTTTGTAAGATTGTTTTAAGTTATTACAGCTTATGTACTGCTTAATAATAGAGTAATAAACACTAAAAATCCTTCATATTAATTTGCTGGATGAATAAGTAAACAAGGCAAAGCATGAGGTTTAAAAAAAAGCATAATAATTGACACTTAATATCCCAAGGTATCTGATAGTGATCCGTCACTTCAAAGAACACAGTAGAAAGATAGATAAGAAAAAAATATGATTTATTATTATACTACACCCATAATATTAAAATATTAAAAAAATGAAAGTGATAGGCTATGGCCTCTTTAAATCTGTGTGTCAGACAGTGGCTATATATTGAAAATATTAATGGAGATGCTTGTCATTGCAGATAATAAGATCTTGATTTAGCAACCGCTGAGTGATTGCAAATTGCATTCTCAAGATAAGTAAAACAATCATCATCATCATAATTAACATCATCAGCACATGGTAATGGAACTGGACTGTGAATTATTGGAGGTCAGGTTGAAGGCCACTGCCCTTGTTTATGCAGATGCCCCTGACGCTGTTAAAGAAAACAGCTCCAGAGAGCTGTGTCTGAGCTGAAAAACACAGCTCAGTCCTAAAGCCCCTCTCCTTCCTCACAGATCTCAGCCCAACAAACCTACAGCACCAGCACACTACAATCAACACAAGACATCATGCTCAAATCTCTCTCTCTCTCTCTCTCTCTCTCTCTCTCTCTCTCTCTCTCTCTCTCTCTCTCTCTCTCTCTCTCTCTCTCTCTCTCTCTCTGTGGCCTGAGCTCTGATCTGTGGGGCTCATTTAAGGGGGCCACCTCCTGCAATCACTGCCTAGATGCCTCATCAAGCTAATCTTTCAGGCAGAAGAGAGACTGGAGCATTACTGCTCAAAGATTGAAATACTGTCATTTTTTATAGTAATCTGGAATTATTTTAATAGAGAACTTGTTTTTCTAAGTGGTAATTAGTGCACATTTTCTGTTTAAGCATGTTGTTCAACATTTTCAAATAAAAAAAAGTTCATATATTAAAATAGGGCGGCACGCTGGCGCAGCAGGTAGTGTCGCAGTCACACAGCTCCAGGGACCTGGAGGTTGTGGGTTTGAGTTCTGCTCCGGGTGACTGTCTGTGAGGAGTTGGTGTGTTCTCCCAGTGTCTGCGTGGGTCTCCTCCGGGTGCTCCAGTTTCCTCCTACAGTCCAAAAACATACGCTGGTAGGTGGATTGGTGACTCAAAAGTGTCCGTAGGTGTGAATGTGTGAGTGAATATGCCAGTGTGTGTCACCATGTGAAGCACTGGTGCCACCTCCAGGTTGTGTTCCTGCCTTACACCCAGTGATTCCAGGTAGGCTCCGGACCCACCATGACACTGAACTGGATAAGCGGTTACAGATAATGAATGAATGAATGAATGAATGAATGAATGAATGAATGAATATATTTAAAAAATAACTAAATTCAATTAAATATTAAAAAATATCCATTCCAAAAAAAAAAAAACTTGAAGTTACCACGTGCTGAGCACTACACTCAATACATGCAAAGGAGGTGAAATGTGTACACGCCCTGATGTAGCCTCCTGAACACTCTGTATGTGTTAATATATAAAACTACAGCATGTGATTTAATGAAACTCAAAACAAAAACAGACTTACAGCAAAAAAACTTGAAAAATGCATTCAGTGTTTTTTTCTGGTGCATGAATAACAGTTTAAAACAAAGGACTTGAATGAAACAAACTATAGATGAACATTATTATAATCATACACAAGATTATATGTAAAATATCCTATGTCAATCCATTAGAGCTTCACATAGGGCCCACGCCACTCTCTTCCTACCAGCATCCACATAATTTCTATTGTTCCAATCCTACAGCTACAACCTTAGGTTGTTTTGGCCGTTTATGTGGCCATTTTGGGAATTAACAACCTGCCCCTGCAATACAATACGCAGAAAACAACATTTGTACATCAATTTGCAGGACTTTTAGGAAATACAATTCACTACAAAATGTACAGTAAGTTTTTACATTGCATGACTCATTATTTATTCATATCATAATCATTATTAAGCCCATTCTTTGTATTCTTGCTTTTGCGAAAAAGCCATGGTGTCTCCTGCCTTGGAACCTAGACTGAACTATAACTCCAAGAGAATGCTTTAGTTCAGCTCCAACTCCCTCCTGGCTCCGCCTCTAGGCAATTCCACACATCTACAGCTACTCAAAGACTCATTAAGGGAGCTAGGTACCCCTTTGTTTGAACACTGCTGTGTGAAGTCTCTCTGTGGCCTGACTTCTGAGCCCTGTTGTTTTCTGTTTTGAACCCTTGCATTCAGACTTTGAATATGGATTTGCCTGCCTGTGCTCTCTGCAGTCCTGACTCCAATTTGAAGCTTAACCCAAATAATAACCCAAATGTGCATCCAGCCCGCATACCTCCTTCATTACAGTCCTAGAGCAGGTCACAAAACAGTATGTGATATCTGTCAGAGGATGTTACAAATTAACAAACAAAGAAAAATTTGTATATTTCCGTTTCCTAAACAGTTTAGTCATTAGACATTTCCACCATTTAGCCAGTTCTCTCCCAATTTCACAGGTCAGTGAGACAAACACATGACAACCACACGCTTCCTTCAAGACATGTGAAGCCAGTCACCATTTATTTTTAAACTCTCTAAAACAAAGCAATTGGACAGTGCAACACAATTAAAAGAGAACACATGGTACTTGATTGTGTTATGTTAATCAGCAGACACTTATCCTAACCACCCAGAGAGAGTGGGTGGTCAATCATGCTCACTTGAACTCATGGCCTTTGGCTGGCTGGGGCATATATAAAATGTTGTTGTTTCTCACTTCAGAAATCAACAAAACATGTAATTTATGTAAAAATCAAAACATTTATTATATTCATTGGTTTGGCTATTATAGCTAAATATCATAATCTGTTCATTCTCTCCCTCCATGTATCTCTGAAAACACTAGTATAGGTCCTGACCAATAAGTGTGATGTACATAAATTGGAGGCAGAGCACCTCTATCTAAGGTGAAATCATGTCCAGCCTGAGCTACTAGCCCCTGCTCCATGTCTATCTACTCTACTGTGTTTACAGGCTCCATAAAGCAGCTGGCAGCGTGTTCACATGAAATACAACTACAGCAGAGTTAACACGGCCACTGGGACCACCAGCCCAACAGCTCCACATCCAGCCTGTTCTCCTTACTGAAAAAAGGTAGAGTGCAATCCCCCCAAAGCACAGTTATGTTGAGTTACCAAACAATCCGGACTACAGATCAGTCCAGCATCACATTACTGATGCAGAGAGGCATTTAGATGGCATGTGTTGTGATAATATGTTCCCCTAAGATCAGGCTGTAAAAAGGACGTCATAAGTCATAGTGTACACAGAGGTAAACATCAGGACAGCAGGCAAGACATGAGGACATGCTGAGGAGCCCATAGGAATGTGTCGAAGGTAACAAGAGGACCATTATCCAGGGCTGAGCAAGAGCCACCGACCACCTCTGACTGATGAAACCTGCTTCTTATTTGAAAAGCGGGTATAAATACAGGTTTATATGTTCTCCAGAGGAATATGTGGATGCAGTGATCCATTGCAATCCAGGCCAATGGGTGACATTAAAATCCTCGTGTCATGATTGTCCTGCAACTCGAGCTGCACCTCCAGTTCACTCTGGGCCACTGCAGAAACTTACACGACCTATTCGTATACTAGTAGTTTCAGTCAGGTCCTACACTAATGCTTCTGTCAAATGGCCTTGGTTGTGTTAGAATACAAGCTTTCCTGTTAGGATGTAGCACATGAACAACCTTGGACGTTGAATATTTAAGATCGTTTTACCTTAGTGCAACTTTTTTCATGGTTACAGAAAAAAAGCCAACTATCCAAATAATGAAAATGAATCAGATAAATCTGTAAAAGTGACTATACATTGGAAACAAAAGTCTTGTTTTTGTTCTCTATAATTTTAGACATTTCCAGTTCCACCCAATAGCTTTGACTCCCTCAATTTCAAAATATTACCAAGCTGGGAGGTGAGGGCTAACAAAGATCAGAAATTAATTTCAGGTCTGGTTTCCATTTGACCTTGCCACTTTTCACTGACCACTCGGAAGTGAGTAGCACCTACGTCGCACAATTGGCCACTCACAGTGCAAGGAGAGGAGGGAGCAAGGAGGAGCTGGTTTTTCAATCGGAACTGGCCCTTAAATACGTAACGGCCCTTAACATGGCAACACGGATTCCCCAGGTGGTGAGGTGAAGTGAGCAAGGGCAACTGAAAACCAGAACTGAAACACAGGGCAGACATTTGAAGCATTAATGCGTCTGTTTTGCGGCATGCAGTTAATACACTGACCTTGTGCAGCTCAACTATATTCAAGGAGCTCGCTACATATTCTGTTACATTAGATAGCAGCCTGACCAGCATTGAGTCGAGTGATGGGGAAAGGGAGGGGCAGCCTACTCACCAAGAGAGAGTGAGGCCAAGTGTTTTCTGTATTCGTAGACACCCCACCAAGGAATTACAACACTAGATCAAAAAAAACCCACAGACCTAACCAAAATAATAGAGGTCGGCTAACTGCTAGATAAAAATTACACCAGATGTTTCACCATTTTATTTACGTTCAAAGTAAAAATAAACCTTATCAGATCAACGAGTTCCTCTTCTGAGAAAACTACTGCCTTGAACGCAGCCTGAAAATGTAAACCATATTAAACATGTAAAGCATGTTCAAATTTTCCATCAAACACATGGCAGTCTTTTCTTTTAGCGCAAACCATCATACTTTACAATACAAACAGCTGTTAAAGTGATCCTTCTGACATTCACAATAAATAGCATCCACTTCCATAGATCTGTACAATTCAGAACCTGCCAAAAACAATGTGTAGCGTGATTGTGAGTTTTTATATGGCAGCTACCACTATGCATTAACAGTCACCATATCATATCTCACATTCTTTACATAACACACTTTGTGTCTAGTGGTTAGTTTATAGTGCTCTACACCCAGTTGTTTTTGAGCATGTCTCTGTAGCTCCCTGAACCACATGAAAAAATGCAGCGCTATTTAAACGTCAACAAAACATTCCCCAATTAGCCCATTTACTGTGGGTCATTTATATGTAAAGCAGACCATTCCAGTTATAGCCTCAGAAGAAAAATGCAACAAAATGCCAATTAATAATGTAAAAGCATGTAAAACACAGGAGTTCTTCATGCAAATCAGTACAAGAAACTAAATTAAACAAAGCTATGCCTGAGTGGCCCTGCATCTGAAAGCTACAGTACAATAACAGCACACATCTCTCAGTAGGACAAAAAAATAGTTACGCTGAATAAATATGATGAAACATTCTTATCATATGGATCTTTTCAGCATTAATGCGAACCAGAAAAAGCTGGGTACGCTTGGACCAGGCCCAGTAGGAACGTTCAAACTCTCAAATTGCAGGTTCATTATGTGGTTGCTTTCTAGAAAATGAAAATCCTTGCCTAACTACTAAAATCCATCTCTTCTAACTGTGCCCAAAAATCATTAGTGACCTTTCTTTTCTTTTTCTTTTTTTCTTTATTTTTGAAACTCGCATCATTCCCCAGTTTATTTTTTAAGTCGTCGTAACTGACAGTGGAAATAAACATGGCACGCAAGTATTTTTATTTCAGCACATGATATTGGATACCGTAATCACAGGCTGCCTGCAGGGCAGAGAGCCTTCTCAAGCTTCGAAGGCAATAATTTAAAGACATGCGGATCATGTCTGGACGATCAATCAAAAAACGCTGATACTGCTGGACACCAGAACTGAGCCTGCAGCAGGAATTATAGCAAATCACCAAAAAAAAAACTGTCACACTGTTACACACTGTAGATATTTGTTAAAAAATATATATATTAGAATTAAGTGAGGTTTATTATTAACCATCTATCAGGACATTTTCACACTACAAAGCCCACTTACAATTGACCATGTACTTAAACCCACTGTCCATTCTCTCAGCTCCACTGACCATACAGGAGCACTTAGTAGTTCTACAAGTACAGACTGTAGTCTTCCTGTGGCACTGCATACTTTCTTTGTCTTTCAGCGTGTTCTTCCATGGTCAGGACGCCCCCAGCGCCAATTGTGTGTTGAAGCATTCTCAGCACTGTAGTGATACTGACATGTGGATCAGACACAGCAGTGCTGCTGGAGTTTCTAAACATTCTGTTCTTCTGTTCTGTCATTTCTGTCCATTCACTGTCCACTCTATTAGACACACCTACCTCATAGATCCACCTTGTAGATCTACAGTCAGAAACAGTAGTTCACAAGATGCTTTTATCTGGATAATATTTTTATTCTCAGACCAGCAGTGGCACTGAGTGGTTTAAAATCTCCAGCAGTACTGCTGTGTCTGATCCACTCAAACACACTACCACCATGTCATTGTGACTGCAGGGCTGAGAATAATCCACCACCCAAATCATACCTGTTCTTAGAACAGGATGAAAGATGCTAACAAAATCTGCAGCACAACTGGTAGACTACAGACTGTAATTGTAGAACCACAAAGTGCTCCTGTGGCAGTGATTGCAGAAATAAGGAGGTGTACATAATTTTATGGCTAATTGCTGTATATTGCTGTCTTTGTCAAGTAATGTTGGAGAATATCTACTGGTGCATTTATCATCAAATGTGATCACAGTATGGGCAGCTGGTGTTCAAATTATGTCAAAAGATGAAAAAGGTGATTGGACATATATATCCATTCCATTATATTTTGTATCAGATTTCTTGTCTTTAAAATAGAGGGTGAATTAAAAACAAATGGGAAACAATGACCATTCTGCAAATTTCATGCATGTATCACCACTCAGACCTTTAGCTGATTAACAACATCCATGACCAGAAATGTTTCTAAAAACGGCATTAAAACTAAATCTGAACTTTTCATTTGAACATTTATTTAACAGATAAAAAGACAAAGAAGTGATTTACAGTGTTTTAGATGATGAACCTAATTCTAATAGTTATAAACATATTTAGAAATGTATGCCCTCAACAAAAGCATGTTTACAACTAGGTAACATCACATTTTCTTTAAACTGTACTTGTTTTATAAATTGGGAAGTGAAGAACCTAATTTTTGCAGTTTTGCAAGTGAATTTTTTTCAGATTCTTGTTATATACCAGACTTGAGTTGCTCAACAGTCTGTGGCCACTGTTGTATGGTTTTCCTTTTCATGCTGCACCATACATTTACAATAGGAGACAGATCTGGTCGCAGGCAGTCAAACAGTCAGGCCAGTCAAACACACACACTCTGTATCGACAAAGCCATGTTACTCATGCAAAATGAGGCCTGGCATTTTCTTGCTGAAATAGACATGTAGTTCTTGGGAAAATACCCTGTCTTTGCGGCGGCATATGGCTCTCCAAAATAACAATATAAACCTCCACATCAGTGATACCTTCACATATATCCAGACCACCCATGCTGTGGGCACTGATGCACCCAATGCCATCACAGATGACCTTTTATCATCTTTGATACGTGGAATCTATCTTCAGTTTTAACCAAAAATAAAGCTAAAACATGGACTTGTCTGACCATAGAACACATTTACACTGTCTGTCTCTCCATCCCAGAAGACCTGGGCCAAGAAAACATTTCTGCACAATATTATTATTTAGCTTCTTCCAAAATACAGGTTGTAGTTCTTTATAGTAGCAGGTTCTGTATAGAGACAATGATTTTCCACACTGGTCCTGATTCCATGTGGCTATGTCCTTCACAGTTACATATTTAAAACAGTACCACCTGAGGGCTTGGTGATCATCCACATTCAGAAGTGGTTTCTGTATTTGGCTTTTACACACCAAGATCTCCCCTGACTCCCTGAATTGTTGGTTGACAGTTCTCTCACAAATTTAGGCCCAAAGTGATAAGCAACAAACTAAGCTTTACACTGCCCAGCTTTTTAGAGAGTGTTGCTGTCATCAGACTACAAACCGGTTTATGTTAAATCTTTTCATATTTCTTCATTACATAAATATTCAAGACAATTAACCACTTATTGGTTCAGCTTTAATTGCCTTTTACAATATGCCTTAACCTTTTGAAGGATGGGGTTTGTAGTTTTTTTGTTTGTTTGTTAATTTGGGGGGTTTTTTTTTGTTTGTTTTTATGAAAATAGACAATATTCAGTTCAATATTCAAGTTAGTTGTTAGAAGTTGTTCAGCATGTTATGTCTGATATTGTATTGTATCATACAGTGTCAGAAATGTATGGCACTGATGTTAGAACACTTGCTGCTGTTCCCTGACATCATTTGAAATTACCAGCGATCATTTACACTGTGCAAAAAATCAATGGCAAAATAACTGTACAGAAGTAAAAATATAGGTTTTAAAAAAAGTCATTTCTTGGAAAGGTTTTTGGGGATACAAACTTCAGGTCTGGCAGGGATTATTTGAATCCACTAAATTCATACTGAATATGAAACCAGGCAGAACCTAGTTTACAAATATAGAGAACATATTAAAATTCAAAACAGTAATGTCGCTATGCACCTAAGGAAAACCAGACACAGACACACACACACACACACACACACGCACACACACACACACACGAGACACAAGCCCCTTACTGTGGCCTAGTGGAGTTTTTTTCTTCAACAAATGACCGTCTGGAAGAACTGACGCTAAGAGCTTGAAGTCACTGATCGTTCGCGTCTGAGCTGCTCCTTCCTGGAGTTAACTCCCAACACACATCTATGAAAACGTATTTTTGCAAGCGGTAGTTTCTGACAGCGCTCCACTGTGAAGAAACACTGCTTTTATTCACAGACTGGGGCCAAGCTGGGCTAGGCACACAAGCCCTGCACCTGCTTCTCCAACACTTCAACACACTTTAACACACATGCCAGGAGAGAGCAACCGAACAATCAGCTTCATCTCAGCAGGAACAAACACAAACCAGAGCATTGGAGCTATGTGTGTGTGCACATTTTCAGCAGATAGGCCTATTTAGGGCAATATTACTTATTTATACTGGTCCCTGATAAAAGCACACAACATTCACCTCCACAAATCACAACATCCTATAACAGCCCTTTAACATGATTTATCTGTTCTTAAATGGACACCTAGTGGCCTGAAATATCACAGATTCTGTTTTAAACATGGCCACCCCCATGTGAGGGAACCACTCTATGGAGCATAAATTCATTCACTCAGGAACTAGAAAACAATAGTCTTTCTCTAATATGACTTGCACTTTACAGAAGACAACAAATAATTACTTACAATTAGAGAAATTGGTGGAGACCAGTTGGTAAAAACAACATTTACCAGATGGTCTTTATAAAGGTCCCTTCAGGGGATACACTCTTACCTGTACAAAAGTCCAAAATCACTGAACAAACAAACTACAGGATTCAAAGCTGCACCTAAAAAGAGAAATAAAAAGAAACATAGAACTATGGTACCAAGTGAAAATAAGCAATTCAAATCATTTCAAGATAACACCATTAATACAAGCACATTGTGTGTCTGATTGATGAATATTTTACATACCTTTTCTATACATTTTATATATTTTTATGTAAGAATACATTTTTTTTGGTCATAAATATATTTGCAAAGTAATATTACCAATATATTATCAGATAAGATCAGATTATCAACACAAGATATCACTCTAACCCTTACCCTAACAAGGGTGATGCCCGGCTACATAAACAAAAACAATTTGAAAAGAGGTTACAAAAAGATTAAATAAATAAACAGCAATGAAAAAAATCTCAAAATAATAAATATTAGGTGTAAATCTTGATGTAAGTAATTTATTCTTTTGCCAAGACATTATTTCTTGCAAAATCTTAAAATTCACAACTATTTAAAAAATGTGTTAACATGGAGTTAAAAGTAAACAATACAGAGTTAATCACACACCCCGGACCAGACCCCTGCCCACTGCCACCACCCTGACCTTTGTCTCTCAGTCAGAAAAAGAAGAGTTAAAGACATTTCCTCTCAGGTCACATTTGCTTTCTGCACCCTGCTGAACCTGCGAGGCATTCCAGTGCTCATAATGCATTATTAATTAAGTAGCTGTGCCGAATCAAAACATAATCAATTGTGCCTAATTATTTTAACAATATTCATGTTCTGGAATCTTGTGTCTTGTCTGTCAGGTGTGAACAAAATTAATGTTGCTTTGCAAACCAGAGTACACCATCAACACATCAACTCAAGAATGGTAATGTGACATTGATATGCACATACCAGCGCAATTAAAATATGCAAATACACAATGACAGAAAACAACCTCATCGTGCACCAGAAAGATGAGGAAATTAAAAATTCATGACATGGCGTCTCATTTTCCACATCAAATAGCTTCCTATTAGCAAACAGAAATACGTCGCCATGTTGTATGGGAGAAAGTAACTTTGGGGATTTTCTTTATTTATTATTATTTTTTGTAGTGGATAATTGCCCCAGCCAATGGCTGACACTGTAAATATAAACACATATAGAAATAAATGCAGAAGAAAGGGAAAAAATAAATTCTTTCATTTTTAAAAAAAGAAACGCAACAGAGAAATGCTCAGAAAGGATCTGGATCACTTTTCTGAGGCTGCGAGGTTCGTTAAAATGATTAGGGGTTACAGGAGGACATCAGATTCGCTCAGATCTGTCTTCTGGAAGTAATTAAGCTGCTCAAAAGAGAAGGGCCAAAAAAAGTCCCTTCAGAACATGAAAGTTCTTTCCATTTTGTTGAATGTAAATCAAAAACATATTCATTAGGATCAGAAAACTAACATGCAAATCTGTGCCACTTGAAAAGGCACGGCTAAATATGTACAAGAGCATAAACAGGGGGAGCCATCTGGTGCCATGTGTGAAAGGGGGTCTTCTTTTCTGGGGGATGCGGGTGGGGTGGGGGGAGTGTTTTATCTGGGAACCCACCCCCTCCCCCTCTGTGGGTTGCGGGGAGTCTGGGCGAGCCGCTAGTTGAGGGTGACGTGCGGTGATAAGCTGACTTTCAATGTGTTTTACGCTTCTTTCCCAGTTCAAACAGCACTGACACCAAATAATGATGTCTCCCCATGTGAGAAATGCAGCGCTGATGGGGAAATAAGGGTCTGTTTGGAGAGCAGTAAACCACAAGAGCGGAGAGTGAGAGAGAGGGAGAGAGAGAGAGAGTCAAACAGATAAAGAGAGTTGAAGAAAGAGACAGAGTCAGAGCAATGCAAAGCAGAAGTGAACAAAAAAAAAACAGTGGAAAGCAGAAGGATAAGAAGCAATAGAGTCTGATGTGATGAGGCATCTGTGCCCAAATTAGGCCGGAGTTTGGCCAAGCAAGTCAGAAATGAGGAGAGAGACAGAGAGAGAGAGAGAGAGAGAGAGAGAGAGAGAGAGAGAGAGAGAGAGAGAGGGGAGAAGAATGTGTTACATCACTGACAGCGACGGTGTGGGCATGGCTGCCTGCTCTGGCTGCTGACTGTCTCCTGGGAGAGATTTACTTTACGTCTGGCACGAGCACAGCAGCCCTCTCTGATCTGCCTTCCCATAAATGCCCCTCCCTCCCTTCCTCCTAGCGTGGGCCTAGGGCAGGGTTGAGTGGGACTGTTAAGGATGGCACGCATCTCATCAGTCATGCCACACGCACCCTGCCAAGACTGTGTCCAGTCAAGAAACACTACAACACTAGTGTCCTGTTTGATTTAATTTCTCTAAACAAACAAAATCAAACAATGTTTATTAATGTTATTTATTATTATTATTATTACATTTTTTAAAAGTGCAGCTCACATGGGAGTTTGTAGTCCCATGTTACAGTGGACCCCATAGAGTGGATCCATATCAATGGACATGTCCTGTTTAAAATAGCTTTAATACAGAATCTAGCTATGTGTATAGCTCTGTGTGTCTATCTGCATGTCTGAATAATTATACCCCTTTGTCAAACTACCCCAAAAAACCTGTGAACCTTGAAACCTGTGATCTTTGCATTATAACAGATTGCTATTATTCTTTTGACTATTCAACATACATTTGTAAACAGTTAAATATAATGTCATAGTTTTTATTACTGTCTGCATTACTACACAACATTAGTTACATATCTTACATATTAATTACATAGTAATTACAGAGTATTAAACCGTATATTTAAAAACTAAATTATTAATTTGCATTTGGATGCCAGCGCTGCTGTTTACATGTACATGCCATAGTCTAAATTTGCTCCACTACATTGTATTATATTTCAGAATGTTTTATTAAAACTGTTCGTATTTTAACATTTTAGAAAACAGAGTTGCCGTTTATGAATATACATCAATGAATTGAACATTTTAAAAAGCAAAAATGTATTTTTCATTCCCAGTTTGATTTGTTATAATATATTGCATGAAGTTATGATGTTGTCTGATATTGTAAGCTCTCAACTATCTCTCTCTCTCTCTCTCTCTCTCTCTCTCTCTCTCTCTCTCTCTCAGTAATCTCTGAAGCACTGCTGTACCAGGCTTGCCGTCCCTAGAAGTCCTCTCCAGTAATGTGTGTGTGTGTGTGTGTGTGTGTGTGTGTGTGTGTGTATGTGTGAGAGAAAGAGAAGATAGAAATATTTGTGTGTAAAGACGTGTTATATCCATCACTTTCTCGCCGCTCAGTTCGGAGTGGCCGACCTCCCAATCATGTTCAGCAAGTTTAGACCAGGCCTCTTTTAACCCTGGCCAACAGGGCTGGGCCTGCAGGCTTCAGAGGAGCTGGGGAAGAGTGGAAAAACCATGCCTGGCCCCTAATTTGTTTACCGCTGGATTTTACACAGCGCTCATACAAGACAAGGAAAACATAGTTCTCTTACAATTCGGACAGTCTGCAGCTTTTGCCCAGCTTCCTCCAGCATCCACAGCTTTAAGCTTTTTACAGCCGAGGCTCACTTCACTACAAAGTGCTGTATCCACACACACACACACACACACAAAAACACACACACACTCACACACCCACACACACACACATATATATATATATATATAAATCCCAGGGCAAACACATAACAAGACAAACAAACATGCGCCATTCATCAGATAATCCACTTATGGGAAACACTTGTTGATCCCCAGTCACGTTTCTAACATATGCCTTTTTCATGAGGCACTGTTTTGGGTTTGAGTTCATTGAGGTCCATATCTTTGGCATTTCATGGAATCAAATCAAATATACAAAATTTTCCATTTACCCTAGTCCACCGTACACTTTCTTAATTTATCACTGGAGCTAAATGACTATGTAGATAGATCCGGGATTTACCATTGGGAAGCAGTCAGATTGCTGGAACCTCAGTTACAGACAGGTTACAGCAGTGGCTTTAGAGTCAAATTGTGCTCTTTGAAGGTACATTATAATCACTTCTCCTGAAGGAGTGATGAATATTTGTTACCTTTCATTATAGATCTGTCTAAAATAAAACAACATACATCCTGGAGATGAAACGTGGCGTATGACGTCAACACAATTTTAAATTCTACACTTATTATAGAATAGGTACAATTATGTTCCTCAACTAAAGGTACGGGATATGTACCCTTGACCACAGAGACACAGTACCACCACTGTGAGTTTTCTGACAGTGTGCTTGTATCCCCAAAAATAGGACCTGACCTTTACATTGAGTCAGAATTGTATAATGAATGGACAAAAATCTTTTTATATGACCTCTACACAGAAGTTAAATGGAGTTATTTCCTCTCTTCTAATGTTTGTACATCTCCTGGGATATTTTGGCCTCACGTTGATGTTAAACGTCCAGTGCTTTCTGAAGAACATGTTTTAACACTTTGTAGACTCAAGTCTGGACAAAGACATGAACATAGTCTTGGCCATGGTGCAATAAGAAGGCAATGGATAGAATCCCCTCAGTAGTTTAGTCATGTTGTTGTGATAGTATTTGATTTAGCTGAAGTTGTATGGCTCCTGATGCTGTCATTCTGTGCTAACTCTGTAATAAGTAAAGGCTGAGAGCTAGAGCTGCTATCGGTGACAATCCCAGTGGCTCAGCCCTGACTTTGTGTGTCCAGCTGATGGACAGCTCCTGCTTCCTGTGAGCACTGGTCATTTACAGCACCTCTGGGCAGCACACTCAATCTACTCCAGCTCCTGCATTCACCCTGAGAGGCTAAGGCTAATTGTCACAAAACAAGAAACACGAAGGAGAGGCCTCCCCAAGGACCATCTGCAATCACAGAGAGTGCCTCTCGCTCCTGAATATTAGCCTGCAGCAATCATCTGCTCGTACCTTGCTGAGAAGACCCACCTTCAAAGATACATATTAGTGAATTAATTTCTCTCACTTCTTTAAAATAAAAGAGTCTAGTAGCAGAGGTCATCTGACCTTTGGATCCAGGTTCTAGGCCAGGATTTTAAAATGGCCAACTGGTATTATACCTGGACACTATACCTGACCAATCAGGTGCTGTAGTAATTGCAGCGCTATAGTGTCATACCAGCCTTGAAACTGGATCAAAGGCCCAGATTTAAAGAAAAACAAAAAGAAACATTTTGAATTTAGTAGTTTTATGATGTCACAAAATGCATCATATTTGTACAAATCTCTCTATTTTGGCTAAAGCATGTTAGCCTCATTCATTTACATAGAGGTACAGCCGGGAAGGCTTTTTAAAGAGGCACAGGGCAAGGCAGCCAATTAGTAAGAGGCAATTTGCATATTTCAGTCTTAAACACCCACTTTTAAAAATAAAATGTTCTCTAGGAAACTCTGGGGCACTTAATTGTAATGTGTATACCCTCAAATCAAGTGGCGCCAAGCTGTCTCTGAATGTTTGAAAAATCGCACATTAGGGTTGAAGAGTAAATGCATGTATGGTCCGAGTTGTGAAGGGACTGACACAGGAAGGTTAAGACAGGACCATCAGGGCTCGACATAACCATCAGGGCTTATTAGCTTTATGCAAATCATGGACAACTGAATGAGGAACACTTAGGCCTGGGGAGCTGCTCTGCGAAAGCTCAGCATGGTGTAGGCCTCACATCTTGCTCCTCCTCCAACATCGGACGTGAGGAACCCACCAGAAAATGGGACCCTGGCCCTAGTTGCAGACAGTGTGTGTGTGTGGAGTGCGCAGTGAGCTCCTTGTGAGCTACACTTTCTGCCAGGACTAACTGCACTTTCCACTGGTGAGCTGTCGCTGTCGCTGTCGCTAACCACGCTCTCCTCTGCTTCGTGCCACTGTCTAGAGGCAGAGAAGGTGTCCAGAGGTCCAAGCTGCACTCCTCATCCTCTGCTTTTTCATTGGGGAGAGCTGCCAAGAGCCAGTTCAGAGCCGGGAAGAAAATGGAGACTAGAGACTTCTTTAGTAAAAACATGGCAATAGAAGGAGGTGTACAATCGAAAAAAGTACCGCCCACTATTGACGTGATAGAAGATGAAAGTCTCACTGTGGTGTCATGAATTTTGGTGTGAAATCAGCTCAGCCAAGATCAAAGGGTCTTGGAGAGTAGAACCATTTATCTTTTTTTTTTTTTTTTTAATAAGTATTTAAAATTCAGCTGTAGGTCCTGTTTACGTTTGTTCTTTATCATAGTACATTTCATTTCTACTGCCTTTGATTATTCTGCTGGTCTCCTTCATGTCTTCTCGCATACTTGATTTTTGACACATTTTAAGTGTTGAAGAGAGGTGGAATATCATCATGCATATTTGTGGTGCATACATTCACACAAACATCTAAACAGTACCCGAGGGGATCACAAAAAAAATTTAAATTAAAAATGATTTGTGGATAATTCAATATGTGAGGGTTTATTTCTGAGATACATGACCCTGTTGCTATATTTAAACAACAAAAACATCACAATGCGAGTACACTAAGGAGAATTACTGAGTTTTTACTCAGAAATGATTACTTGGTTCACGTTTCACTGTGTGAGAAGGGAATCTGACATTATTTCAGTTGCTCTGAGAAGTTTAAATGCAGGAATGAGACATTTCTGAAGTTAATTGTTTTGTCTGTTTGTTTTGCTTGTGAAATAAGATGTGCCTTTTGAAGCAAAAATTTATCTCCTTGCTTTGTCTTTTTGCATCTGTTTATAATATGTGAGCTTTATTTCATCATGCAATTGCAGCACCATAGCCCTAACAGAGTCAAAACGCCATAAATCCCCGCGTCTACAGCGAGGTTCCTAAACAGTCTTCTCATTGCTTGTGAGATCTTCTCAGCTGTTGGGTTCTCTCACATGGTCCTGTGATGTGACGGATTCAGAGAGTAAATAATAAACATAGATCACCAAGGGAGAGGACGGCACGGCGCAAAGGATGAAGCAATTATGTTGATTCGTAGACATCCTCAGGACACGCTCTGCCTAGCATGGCACTGCTTTAGCTCATATTGTAAACCTCAATCACACTGGACCACACCAGACCAGATGACCAGCACACTCGCACTCTGCTTTGTAAATACACAATGGAGCTGATTCTGCACAGTTTGCTATCACTTTGTTTTTGTACTTACAATTAACTGGATGAGATGATATGACGAGGGTCCAGATAAGTCTCACTCACTCACTCTCTCTGTACATACAACTCATACGACCAGACCAGATGACCAAAACAGCTCACTCTAACTCTCTCTCTCTCTGGACATACTGAACCAGACATATTCAACCAGATGACCAGAGCACAGGTCACTCTCACTCTAAAGAACAGTCTACAAGGCCTGGCTATACACTCAAACAATGAAAAGTTTAATTTACTTAAAAATATGATGTAATTTATGATTTAAATATTATATCAATTATGATGATGTAGTAAACTAAAACTTTAAAGACAAACTACATGTTTGTCTTTAAATATATAATTGATAATTATACCCAACCTGGCCACAACTTCCTCCCAGTACAGCATCCAGTGACGTATTAGTGATTTTATTTAGTGATGAAAAACACAGCTTTGATACTTTTATGTTCAGAAGGTAGATTACATTTCATTTGTGCTGAAATATGTATTAAAGTGTTTGCCAAAATATATGGTTAAAATCTTCTTTATCCCTGTGTCTTATAATCAATAACTCTATAAAGTATGTGAGAGCGCAGAAAGTCACTGCTGACATAATTACCCTAAATAAGCCACGAAGTACAAACTTGAACTCCACTGTACTCTGTAAAAGCACCTTTGTTCAAAATAAAAGCATTAAAAGCATAAAAGCAAATTAAATGCAGTGTGAGCACAGGTCAGTGGGATGGTGGGGAGAGTGGTTACAAACATACTCCAGAACAGTACTGGGCATCCTTAAAGGCAACATCTACGATTGTGGGGAACTGCAGTTCTCTCTGGTTTAATTACATTCAGAAGCTCCATGTCTTTTAGGGTGGAATGGTATATTTGAGGAGAAAAATGATGGTTGTTTCGACTTTGGCTGAAGTTTAATGGTCTGCACATTTTTATTCAAAGTTTGAATCACCACAGAGACTCATTTGTAACTCATGTTGTTTCATTTTGAAGGCCAATTTGTTCTGTTTACTGTCATGCAGTTAGCAGTCTCCCACATCTAGAGTGGATTCTTACCTAAATAATCTCAAATTTTTCCTCAGCAAATTAAAGGCCTCCAGTACCTATACAGACTCCAAGCTTTCTACCTGCAGTCTGAAATGAAATCTCCTTGTTTATAATTTGTTGGACTAGAGTAGGATGGTTCCTTGTAAGTCTTGATTCCTCTGAATGTTTCTTCCTCCATCTTTGAAAGAATTTTTCCTCATCACTGTCATCTTTGGTATGCTCACATAAGGTTATTCACTTTGTTTTAATTTGGGATTTCTTTAAAGCTGCTTTGTGACACCATCAGGTTGTAAAAGTGCTATACAAATAAATCTGACTTTACTAATCCAGAGGTTCCCAACCACGGGGCCACAGACCTGTACCAGGCCGCAACTTCTGCCAATTACCACATGGGAAAGTACCGGCATAACCACTGATCTTTACTGGATTAAAGTGAAGACAGAACACCCTGAACTTGCCACAAAGGTCCTTAAGAAGCTGTTGCCCGTCCATCAAAAAAAATGACCGATGCCAGGTTTTTATGGCTTTACTTCATGGTGTAATGTTGATGTAAAATGTGAGAGCACTGTTCATGGAGCTCCTACAGTGTTTCATTGCTCTTCTGCAAAATCAAATGTATGCCTGCTGAGATTTGCGGTGCATGTGTTCAAACGTTCACTGCTTGTGCTCAGATTTGCATGCTCTCTATCATATTACATTCCATTTGAATATACAGAGCAGTATATATTTGTCTCCAATTCTATTTCTTATAAACGCAGGCTGTTGAGTCTGTCAGTGTTGAAACAGGCTGGAGATGAGGGTGAGTGCACCATTCTTCTCAGCCAATGAAAATGGGAAGAGTGACCGTGACTCCTCACAGACAGTCACCCAGATCAGGACTTGAACCCACAGGAGCTGTGTGACTGCGACACTACCTGCTGTGCCACTGTGTCGGCCATATAATTATAGTGATGAGCAAAATGTAACAATAACACATGCACCCCAAAGCACCACTCAGCAACTGGTCCATCAAAAATATTAGGAGAGTTGTCTGGTCTGCAGTTCTAAAAGTGTCACTTGTCTGTTTGTCTGTCTGTCTGTCTTCACTGCCAGGTCAGAGCATGGTGACTGCCGCTTCTGCCTGTATCTCACTCATGAATTATTTGTTTGTTTGGTCATTTTGTTTAACTTATGGCTGCCTGTGATGGTACCTGAGTGTGGTGGGGTTTTCCTCCTCTGCTGCTGTCTGCTGTGGGATCTGACTTGGGGACCTGGATTTTCCATCTCTGCCTGGAGGTTAGCTGTTTGCTATCTCTGATGCTAACTACTGGGCCTGCTGACCAGGGGAGTTTCCGTCATTACAGTTTGGCAGCTGCCTGCCTGTCTTTGCTGTTTTGTCTACTAAGACAATAGCCTGAGAAGCCTACTGCCATTGCCTGTGTTTGGTGTTCTGCTATGACTGCTGCTGGCTGTCCCTGATGTCGACTGAGGGAGTGTTCCCTAACACCGGTGCTAGCTGCTGCTGATTCAGGCAAGTGTGCTAGTACTCTGCGGTGGGACGGATTTCATGCTGCCCCTGATGTTGGCCAAGGATGCATGTCTTCAATATTTGCTGAATATAGGTAGCGACCTCCAGACTGCTACTATTTACAATGACTGTTGATGTTAAGACCCATTGTAGCCCTGTAGCTTGGGCTTATTGTGGCTCACCTTGTTTCATTTATTTTAATTTATTTCTTGTTGTGTGTGTGTGTGTGTGTGTGTGTGTGTGTGTGTGTGTGTGTGTGTGTGTGTGTGTGTTTGTATGTGTGCGAGAGAGATTTGTTTTGTTAATGTTTGTGTTACTGTGTCTCTGTTTGTCCTTTGATATTTTTTTTATGTTGTTCCACGTCCTAATATTGTCAGTATTTTGGACTGACAAAGCTCTTTTTTAAATAAAATGTATTAGTATTACTATTATTATTATTAAAATGTTTAGGACCTCTGCACTACAAGTACAATAAGTAGGTTTACAGCTGAGCTTGAGTATGTTATTTAAGTTCACTAATCTAGCCATGCATTCTGAATACAGATTGATGTACTGATGCATTAGGCAAGGTGACCTCTAGTGGCCAAGTAAGTTGATCACAAAAACAAAGATGGCCGCTCTAGTTTGTAATGTAGTTTTCCAAACAGGTTTTTTCAGACACACACATGTGCTGCTACAGTTGCAAAAATATAAATTTATAAATTATTCTTTACATTTTACAGTTTATTTGTCCTAGATTAAACATGAAATATAATCATCTAGTGCACCTTTAAAGCTGAGAATGTTTTTCACTTTCTCTTATAAAGCTGACAAAAAATAATATTTTTATTGGATGGAGGGAAATTCCTATTAATAAAAAAGGTTCTGATTCTGACTGCATTAGATATCACACCTGCTGACCGTACTTTTGGAGCCTTAAAGCAATGACTCATTATTTGCCTAAAAGCAGGTCTGCCAATAGACCGTTCTGAAAAACACTGAAACATTTGTTTTCTCCCTAGCTTCCAGTACAGAGCCATTTTAACAGCTCCTCCGTCTCATTGATAATTTAATACACGGTGCCAAATGCCAAATTGTCACTTTCACTGAGTTATAACAGAAAGCCGAAGCAAATCCTCAACGCAGCTAAGTGAGCACTGACGTCAGCTCTATTTCTCCACTGATGTGCAGGCCTTCCTTTAATGGGGCCAGATCTCTCGCTTATGACTAAATGGACGCGAGCTGACTGTGGACTGTTGACCTCTGTACTGGGACACTGTGTGTGTAAAAGCCTGGATGTCTCACAGTGAGGGAGAGAGGAGAACTCCCTATGGATTGCATTTACTTTACAGAATATCAATGTTGCACATAATCATTTTAACCAAGAACGTTTATGCTGCTGCTGCTGGAAAAAAAAAAAAACCTCTTACTTCTAAAACTGCAGCGCTTCAGGCTGGGGAAAACATTCTAAGATTTCAGTGTAGGGTCATGTACACAGTTCCACATGGCAAACCACTGCTGTAATTTTACAGTTTACAATTTTAAGTTACAATGCAATTTTACAATAACGTCACATTCAATTTCTTTATAGGTGAAATTGATTTAAAAAAAAAAAAGATAAAAACAAAGATACAAGGTTATATTCACACACTCTAGTGCCACTAATTAGTTTTGCACAGTGTTCAAAAACTTTTAATATTAGCACCCATGAGATAATGGGAAATTATCTCTGAGTGTGAAGCCCGAATTTAAGCATATCACACAGTTGTTGGCCTAAATTTTATTTTAATAGTATACTCTATAAAGAATGTTTTCAGAATGAGATACATATTAGAAATGCTATACACCAATGTAGAGCTAAGAAACCTTTAGGAACATTAGGAACATAAAGGAGACTCTATAAAGTTTTTCTTTAAAAAACTGAGCAGGTTTTTTTTTTATTAATTCAACCAACACATCTCTGCTTCAAATAAAATCTCAGACTGTTTTTTCAACATTGGTTTGAAAACAGTTCAGCTGAAATTAGAGTGAGTTCAAACGGTACACTTTACTCAAAAGGCAGGTTCAGTCATAACAGATGGAGAGGCTTATTATAACAGTTGGTAAAAACTCTGCTAAAATGATGCAAACACAGTTTATTAAACAAAACTAATACACCTGAATATTGTTTCAACCAGACAACCTTTCCAGGCTACATACAATTGTATGCATCATAATAAATATGTTTAGAGAGAAAGAGTCAAATGAGCGCACTAAAACTGAAATCTACTTTGTTTACATGAGACCTGTAGAAGGTTTTACTGAATATCTGCAAGACTTACAAAAAATGTTTAGATATATGGGGTCAGGGATAGATTTATTCAGGGATAGATTTCAATCATTGCTTATGGGTTAATGCTGTCATACAAATCCCATTTCCAGAAAATTCGGATACTGTAAAATGCAATAAAAGCAAGAATCTGTGATTTGTTAATTCTATTGAAGGTTTATTTAACTGATATTTAACTGACAAAAACAGAAAGAAAAGATCACTGAAGAATTTGATTATATTTTGTAAACATAAACCCACAGAAAATATAATGCCAGCAACAAACTCTAAAAACATTGGGACAGAAGCATGTTTACCACTGTTACATCACCTTTCCTCTTATTTAAACTGTTTAATCATTTGAGAACAGAGGATAATCATTGTTAAAGCTTTACAAGTGGAAGGTTTTGCCCATTCTGACATAATACAGGACTTACAACACTGCTCAACAGTCCATGGTCACCATTGCCTGACTCTACTCTTCATTATGCACCATAGGAGAGAGATCTGGACTGCAGGCAGGTCAGTCAAACACACACTCTCTTTGTCTTTGGAGCCATGTTGTAATATCATGTACAGATTGATGTCTGGCTTTGTCTTTGTGAAATAATCAAGGCTTCCCAAGGAAAGAGGTCATCTTGATGGCAACATGTGTCTCTCGCTACAAACCCAATGTTTGCCTCCATACCAATGGAAGAGAACTCATTAGCGGTTCCACATAAAATTGATGTATGGTTTTCTCCTTGAGTTTCAGGTTGCATTTCTTGATACATTAACAGTGAGTGACAACAGATTTCTGAAGTTCTCACAAGCCCTTGTCGCCATTTTTATCACTGTAGGATGACAGTTTCTTTTACAGTGCCATCTAAGGTCATAAAGGTCATGCTCATCCATCATTGGTGTGCAGCCTTATCCTATATGAACTAGTAATTCTGCAGGTTTCCTGAATTATTATATTAGGTTTGGAAGGTGATGAACGACCTAAAGTCATTGCATTATCTTGCATTGAATAATGTTCTGGTTGTACTTTTAAACAACTCTCTAATGAAGTGATGAGTAATAACCTTTTTTGACTGAACCTTTGGTGAATGCTTCATCTATTCACATGCCTTCAATGTAATGCTACAAATCAAAGTGACGTTCACTTTTATTGTTCCCCTTTCCCAACTTTTTATGGAGTATGTTGCAGGCATCATATTTAAAACATGTTCATATTTACAAAAGAAAGTTATTCTGTAAAAACACTTGAAATCAAGAAAAACAACAAATCACAGATTCCTGTTTTTTATTGCATTCTAGGGAATGTCCCTACTTTTCTGAAAATTGAGTTTGTGTATCAAACCCCACCATGTGGAGACCAAATATGACTAGTTAAGAATTGGTGCACTCTTCCCTGGTCTCCTCTTCTAAACATTCCTAACTAGAGCTGTTGTCCTCAAGTACCTCCTATAATTGCCCCTGCATTTATTTGAATCACTCAGATAATACATGAATGAAGAAAGGAAAAAAAAATTTATCAGTGTCAATGGGTTACATTTTATTTAATGGGACACATATCTCAACTAAAAAAAGGACCTGCTACAAACAAAAGTCTTTGTGGTGGGGGGAGAGTGATAGAGAGAGAGAGAGAGAGAGAGAGAGAGAGAGAGAGAGAGAGAGAGAGATTGCCTCAAGAAATTTGGGTTAGAGAAGTGAACTGAAGGAAAATGTCAGGCTATTTTGGTTCCTCTAAAAAGAGAATTTACAAACAGTGACTGTGGGACTCTGGGTACAAAAGAAAGGCAGCAAACGAATGAAGAGCCCATATTATTTAGTTCAGTTTTAATTGTCTGTAAAACAGAACAATAACACAAAGAAACTGGTTTCAAATGGCATGGTAATTTTGTTTAAGTTCCCGCAAAATGCTATTTAATTTCATCTTTCAATAAATCATACACTCACAAAGGCAGAATGTTCAAATTAAACAACAGCTAATCTCTCAATGATACATCACATAGGTCTAGTTTCATCTGCACCCTTTTGGAAAAAAGAGAAGATCACTATTCAAGGCATCTGTACACAATCACTGCAATTTTTAGAAATGATTTAAGGAGCATATCAAACATGATCAGAGAGAATTTTAATGTTGTTCATGAGCATTTCACTTTTATTTTCTGTGAAAGTTCTGAAGTCCAAAAACCAGTAGTATATGCAGCACCAAACCTAGTAACTAAACATTCGGTTTAATAATTCATTATTTATCATTAAACATGGTAATGCAGGGATAGAGAGGAATAGTCTGTAAAATCATCTTTCAGTAAGAATATTGTAACCATGTTGTAGACAGTGACATATGTGTTTCACATCAGTAAAAATAAGAGCACAGCTTCAGAGCTCTCCACTCCAAAGAAAAGAGTCATAAAGTCAGGAAAATGCAGTGTTAAGCATTACTATATTTATATAGTTTCATAATCCTTTGTATAGAACATACTGTATAATTTTATGAAATCAGATATAACAGTCCTTCTGAAGAAACTTTTTAATGGAAAAAAAAAATTCCCTCATGGAAATTTTCCCCTGGACACCTGTGTGAAAGGATAGTAAAAAACATTTGTAAAACAATTATATTATACTCAACTTACATCTTTTTCAAACAGCATATTGGTATTCTCAAATTAAACATAATACTTTTCAAATATATTTTAATATATATATATTAATTGTCTCAAGACAATGCTGTTAAATTGGTAATTCACTTTTAGAAAACCTTAAATTGTTAACATTATTAAATTAACAAGGACTAACTAGGGACAATAAACCAAATATAAAGCAGTGACACTAGTTTAATGCACACTCTTATGATGTATATGCAAATTCATGTTATTAAATATGTGCCTGATTTGATGTCACTTTCTTTTTCTAAAAAAAAAAAATATATCTTTCGTTATCCACAATTAAAAAAAACTGAATCATAAATTCCAGAATTCAAGTCCAATTTAATATAGTTTAATTCAAAGTGATTTAATGGAATAAAAAAACTACATTATTATAATTAGTATTAGTAGTAGTAGTAGTATATTGTTACAGAATCTGAGAAGCTTTAAAAAATGTTTATAGAAATCGATTTCAGATTCAAAATAAATAAATCACTTTCTAAATAAAAACCTGTATCACTGCAATTACACAATAAAACCAAAATAATAAGTACACAATTATATCAAATAAAGTTTAAAAAAGATAAAAACTATACTTGCGCAAAAATTACAGACATGAAAATGACAGTAATGAAATTTAAGAAGCTTGCTTGTTTATGCAGGAGTAGATGTGGACAACCTGTTACACTCACTAAGCTGATTTCAGCATGGCTCAGGGTGGAATCATGGAATACATTTTTTGTCCATTTTTATTTAAATTAAGTTTTCCATGAGAGATTTTTATAAGGCCAAAAATGACCAAATAAGTATTACTGGGGGGGAAAAATGTCAGTAACGGCATTTGTATTTTAATAGATATTTAGTCATTACAAACTAATCGGCATGAATAATTTAAATATTAAGTATGATTACACAATATAATCATACACCAGAATAAAATCCATTATAAATAAATAACATAATTAATAGAAATTAAATATTCTCTTCACTAGACATTACAAACAGACAAATATCATACAGTGTAAAAAGAATTAATTTTTTATATATAGCATAGTTAAAAAGAGGTTCAAAAAATGTGTAGATGAGACCTACCTACACTGAACATCAGCTGACCTGAGAGCAGTAGCTAAAGACACGCTGGATCCCACAATTTCGTTTTTAGCTGCTTCTGTGAGCTCAGAGGAACGGGTCTTGTGACTCTTAGAGTCCTCATATCTCCCCCTGGTGGTCTGCACTGGACCAGCATCTGCTGAGAAAGCTCTTCTTTCACACTCTGCTGTAACAGGGTGGGGGATTCTCTCAACCTCTCTCCTCAATTACATCCCAGCCGCAAAACAGTAGGTTTTATTCTACACACCACTGGAGCAAGAAAAACAGTCCAGCATCAGTGTGGCTAACATAATTATTTTTCTTATTGGTTACATTCTGTTTTTGTTTCTCTATTCCATTTATCTGTCGACAGTTAAGGGTGTGTCTACAGAGTATATCTTTTTTTACGGAAATATACCACTTTATATTTTTTATACAATAGCTGTGTAACTTTATGTGTGAGAACATGGTCACTACTGGTGATGCATTGGCTGTGGCAGACTTTTACATGTTACAGTATCCTGATAGCTACTACACTGCATGTAATTACATACTTATGTAGTTGATTTT
Organism: Hoplias malabaricus; assembly: GCF_029633855.1. Classification (NCBI taxonomy): domain Eukaryota; kingdom Metazoa; phylum Chordata; class Actinopteri; order Characiformes; family Erythrinidae; genus Hoplias; species Hoplias malabaricus. The sequence continues at coordinate 30,086,819 of NC_089805.1, read as the reverse complement.
ACATGATACACGATACATAGATAAAACAAACAAAAAAATTAAAGAATTTGACACTTATGTATTTGATATGTATTTACTTCAGTTTTACAAAAGAATCTATATGTAGTTACGCTGTTGTTAAAGGGCTTGTGTCTGTAGGGACACAAAATATGACCAGAAATTCAGAAATCATATCATACCATTACTGTCCATTTCTAATTTTGAATGTATTTTTTTACACATCATTCAAACACCTGCTTTTTATATTGTGTGCAATTGTCATAAGGAAAAAATAGTAATGATCCAAACTGAACTGTAAAACTCTTAAATAAAGTTCCATTTTTTCCCACTTTCTACTCAGAAGTTACTGATATGAAGATTTGTTCTGACAGTGGTGATACATATCCATCTTCCTGCAGTGTCACTCCAAGAACATTAAAACATTACAGGGCTAGGCAAACCACAAAGGAAAACAGTCTGTGGCCCCTAGGATATTATTATAATGTGTGATTACACTTCGACTTGTGTTTGGACTTTGTAAAGACGGAGAGCACGGTGCCATCTTAAGAAGGGATTTGGATGTATCGTGTTTGTATTTATGTTCCAACATATTTGTCAGGACACATAATACTCTCTCCCACAGCAGGACTCACCACAGCAGCCTGCAAGTGCCACTTTCCATTCGGGAAACCTATTTCCCTCACAAACACACACACACACAAACGCATCTCAAAACTGATGGAAATTCAAAGAGCAGAAAAACTCTCTTTCCAACCTAAGCCTGTCTCGACAAAACAGCTGCTCTGATGGCTGGTGTTATTTGTAAGTAAATGGTGGTTCTTCACAAATGTACCAAACTTAGTGTGAAGCCTTGTCTCTGTTTCCAGAAGACGTAGCATGGTGGAAACTACTCGTGCTGAGCAGAGACAGGTATACTACACAAGATGCAATTATTGGCTGCTATCATGTTTGTTATTGTAATATAATCAGAAATAAATACTGATGCTTCTCGTGTCAGTGATAATGTCATGTACAGACCTTGGAAATGTAAATATATTTATGGTTTTCTTTATACAATACACACTTTCTACATTTTCCATCCCTCTTATTTTTGACAAATACATTTCTGTAAATTAAGTAACATAAGTAATAGGCAAAATGTCCTGTTACTCTAATGTCGCAGTTTTCTTCAGTATCAGTAAAGTGTTATTGTATCTTACCTTATTTAACCTAGTACTTTTAGCTGAGGATGTTATTACATTTACCCAATTACATTTTTGTGTTTCAGTTTATCTTTTTTTTTGTATGTATGTATACTGCTCTGTGATTGGTCAGACCACTGATTTTTGAGCTTTAGTATTTTATGTTAAAGCAAGAGTACATGAAAAAGAGATGATTAGATTTAAACAGACATCAGTTGCTGTGTTGATAGATACTGGAGGTTCTAAGAAGTTTCACTCTAGTTCTAAATGTTATTCCATATTTAAGTAGGTTTATGAGCCTAAAATAAACACATTGTTTCTTGTATAATTGCTTTTACATTTGTATCAGCCATTATTTTTACCCAGGTTGCCATATTTTTGTTGGAGTATGAATGGAGGCCACTCTTTCCACCTGAGTAAACCAAACCTGAAGCAGGTGACAGTTTGTATGTGCCTGTGTGACTGAAATAATTACAGACCGATGGTTTAATTGCCATGTATCCTGCGCCGCGTGGTCTTTCGAGAGCATGTATGAAAAAGCCCTACTCACTCCATTTTTGCAGGCAGTTATCAACAACTGAATTGCTTTCCTCCCTGCTACAGAGCCATAGCTGCTCATGCAGATGATGAATTACTTGGCAAATGTGCAGTTCTACATACAAACCAATTTATCACAATACACCTGAGTAAACAGTCTGATTGCCTTTGATTGCTACTTAGCTTTATGATCCATATGTTTACGATTTGGAGAGATTTTTCACATTTTCTATAAACTATCTGACAACTATTTCCCTCTGACGTGCAAATTTATTTAACAGATTTTTCCTCATTTACAACTTTAGTAACTTAGTTTGCTCAGTGGATTCATCTCATTTCATTGTATATAATTATAAATATACTATATATATATCATTTATCACTTTCTTACTTACTTAATAAAATCAGCTCCCTAAAATTAGATGAGGTTCTGAGGTTCAATGTGTTGCATTCAGATTTATTTCACTGAGATAAGGACATTTCAACAAAAGCCTAATGTTAATGGCTTCACAAATATGAACATGAGTGTTGACTTCTAGAGACAGAGATAATACATAAAACAAAACTAGAAAGCAGACAAATTTATTAAGCTGTAAACTAAAAAACAAGAACATTGACATATTTACATACTTATATTTATATTGATATACAGTCACACACTTATATACAACCACATGTATATATATATATATATATATATATATTATAGTGTGTGTGTATAATATACATTATTATTATTATTACTATTATTATTATTATTATTATTATTATTATATATTAGTATCTGGGATGAGATGAGCGCTGTAGGGTGAAGAGTGAAATCTGGAACAGAGGACACAAACACACTGTAACCAATACTTATCTGCATTTTTCTCCCAGTCAAATATGCTGAACTGCATTCTGCCATATCACGTAACATAAGATGTGTGCTCTCTGGCCTGGCTCATACACAAAAATAACAATCACCAGGTTCAACTGACCCTAATCACATTGCTCACTGGCATGGGCCCTACATTTCCCCTTAAGAGAGAATTCAAAATGAGCAGCTTACATAAATCAACTCTATTGAGTTCTACGCTGGAGAAAAAAAAAGACAGAAACTCCACTTGGAGCTCATATCATACACATATCTGTAAAAGCAGAAAGTCCAGTCAGTAATTCACTTACAGTCGAGGCTTCGGTGCTCAATCAGCGCTGAGATGGAGGGTCGCAGGAGCATGTCCAAAGCCCATGTGCTGGATCCATTACCTGCACACAGGCCCAGCGCCACATGTGGGATGAGTAATGTATTCCTATACATCGCTGTACATAGTATGTATTTCCTGGCAATGGCACTCCATTGCCAGTGTAATAAACATATTATTTTATCCGGCGCAGACAACTGTGCTATTATTCACAAATACAGGACTTTTACTGCGGCTGCTGGTTTTGATTTGAAGGACAAGCCATGCTACGTCAAACATATGGGCAGCAGGTTTGTCTAACTCAGTTTTTTGGAGTATTCATAAAATCATCGCTCCAAACTCACACATATTCACAAATACAAAAACACACTTGTGGTTGAAGGACAGCATTTATAAAAGTCAAGCTTTTCAACAGAACTGTCACAGTCCAATAAATAAATAAATAAATAAATATACATTCGTGTCTCTGTAGATATTTAATTACATGTTAATAATACATGTAACAACACTGTAACTAACTTTGAGGTGGATAGGCAGTTACAGACAATGGATGAATGAATAAATATTCTAGTATTAGAACTTAAGTATTAATATACACGTGCATATAAACATCAGTTTTACTCCTGCAACAATATATTTATTCTTGTGCAGTTTCACATGTAAATACATTTGTAAATGCTGAATTTAAAGTGAATGTTTATTTACAGAGATTTCAATAATGTTATCTATCTGCAAGCATGAATACATAGTTACATTGGGATTAAATGGAATGTTAAAATGTAGTTACACATTTACTAGAGTAATTTAATAACCACTTAATGGTAAGAATTAATGCAACATTTACATTTGTTTTTTTTTTAAAGTTTGTTTAAAAATGTTATTCTTGGTTATTTTGGAACATTATGATTAAATTCAGCATGAAATATTCGCACAGTCTAAGCTGCTATGTTAAAAATATGTAGAAAAGAGATTTGTTTTATGTATTTATTTTACATTTAAAATAATCTAAGAAATCTACTGACGCTATTTATAGCCATAAGGCTGTGCTAATTAATGAAGTTTGTCTTTAAAGGCTGTCAATCAATCAAGCCTCCACAATGCACCTAATTGTGGACATGCTAACATTATGATCATTAATGAAAGTGCCCTTGTATCTTGTCAGACATAAGCACTGTGTTGCTATTAATGTAATTATGAGTTAATTTAGTGAAATAGGTTTCTGGATCTTTTATGTACTTTCAAAGGAAGCTGAGGGTGACTGATAAAAGCTGAAATAATGGCAGAAAAGAGAAGTTGAGGATGCAGAGAATATGACTTTGGAGCACAAAGTAAGAAAGTGTTCCTGACAGAGTGTCTGTGTGTATTATTCATTGTAGTTTGCCCTTCAGAATCCGCCTGTGATTTCTTAAAGTAGTTGCAGCCCAGAGGTATTGGGCATTGTTTGTTTTTTCTCTTTTGTCTGAGTTCCAGGTGAGCAGTGTCAGGGCAGTCCAGTCTTATCAGCAGGGCTACAGGGCAGAGGTGGGCTAAGCCTGTCCTGCAGGGGGCTGGAGGGCAGCCATTGGGTCACTAGCCACTGCGCCACCTCTAAGGGACAAAACGCAGCTTGCTGGCCTCTGGACGCAAACAAAGTCTCACTGGCTCAAAAGCATCACTGCCACAGCACACCCTCACTTCTATTATCCCAGGCTTCTTCCCCTTCCTCCCATGACTGTCCTCTTCTTGTTTTCGCAAGGACCTGCTATCACCTCCAACTTCTCTCTGAGGGGCCACTCATCTGACAGCAACGGCTGCAGTAGAGATAAAAACAAATACACAAACACAAGCAAAGACCAATACTCCAGAGCATTTCCACACCACTGATAAACAACAACACAACAATGTCTCTCATTTCCCAAGACCACTCTCAAGCCCATGTTAAGATCATTGTCCAAACAAAAGAAACACTCAAAGTCCTCCTATTAAATGGGAAATGGCATGCACTTAGGTACCAACAATGTATTGAAGATCTGAAAGTACAAGCTTAAAGTCCCCACAGGAAGTTTTTGTTTTTAATCTGTAAAATTGATATATCATTTTTTGTCAAATTTCAGTTACCTTTATCTTTAGTTCCCAGATTTTCTGTGAAACAGTTTAAAGACAAATTCCATAGTCTTATATGAGCTGGTGCATAATTCAAATAGACTATCTGTTATATGATTACAGAGAGCAAATGATCTGCATTACCATAGATTTTGAGGCCCATCTGTGCAGATAACCATTAAGCAGTGTTAGTTTCTCAGGCTGCATCCCTCTGACAAACAAAAAGTCTAAACATGCTCTATAAAGTTAAAACCATTCACACAGTCATATTGCAATACAAGGTTTTCCAGTTTGAATGATAAGGTATATGCAGCAAATGGTGTGATTTGACAAAACAAAATAGAACGGTAAACAGATCAAAATACACCTACAAAAAAAAAAAAAAGAAAGAAAGAAAAACACTGTGATTAAACCAACACAACCCCCTCTGATTGTTATATGTCTGTTGTTAGTTGTTGATGTTTTAGGCATTACTCAATTGAATGAATTAATATGCCATATAAGGTCGCTTATGATTTATGATCTTCAAGTAATGTAATCATAGACTACACCAAACAAAGCGTAATTCCTAAATATTTTTTAGGGTGCAATATAAACATAAAAAAATAAAGATTGATATGGTATTTTGTGCACTTTTCCTGCCCAGTAAATGTGGGACTCCAGTTAAAATATGAAGATAACCACATAGTTCTTGCTAAGAAATCAATTGAAGTAAATTTGAAAAATACTGGGTGGAGACTTTAACATTTACACTGTTTACTTGCTCACAACAAGTTTTAAAATAAAAAAAAAAATGAAAATACAAGGTTTGGACTCAAAAGAGACTTCCCTCATGTCATATAATTAATTTCCCAAGTAGGCCATGATAAAGTCCATGCCAAGATCATTGTCAAAGAATAGAATGAGACCAATTCCAATTAAATAACATTATTTTTAGGCAAGAGAAGGACACAAATTCCCATCTGCGATGTAAGAAAAAAAGGCACATTATTGCTCATCAATGTACAAACAATGTAGATGTAGCCTCAAATATACAACAATGGTTTCACGTCCTAAGTTCACAATATAAATTATTTATTCATTCATTCATTCATTCATTCATTAGTTCATTCGTTCATTCGTTTGTTCATTCGTTCATTGTCTGAAATCGCTTATCCAGTTCAGGTTCGCGGTGAGTCCGGAGCCTACCCAGAATCACGCAAAGGCAGAAATACACCCTGAAGGGGGCGCCAGTCCTTCAAAGGGCGATACACACACACACTCACACACTTACACCTACGGACACTTTTGAGTCGCCAATCCACCTACCAATGTGTGTTTTTGAACTGTGGGAGGATACTGGCGCACCCGGAGGAAACCCATGTGGACACGGGAAGAACACACCAAACTCTGGTGCTCTGTGACTGTGACACTACCTGCTGTGCCACCGTTATACTAATAATATTAATATAAAATATTAATGTTATATTTAACGTAATTTTTTTTTTTTTTTTTGAGGAAAGGGAACATTTTTTAATTTTCATATCATTTTGGGACAGAAAATGTAAAACATGTATAAAGAGTGCTTAAAATTTATACATAAACAAACACCTATGAGCTGCTGGAAGAAAACAATAACGTCCTTTCATTTCCCAGTAAGGCTGCTTTAAACTTCACAATACAATCATTGTATGAACAAGAAAAAACAGGTGTGGCATTTGTGATCCAGAACTACTCATCCAACAACAGGTACTGACATGCTGTTTTGGCTGAATGACATCAGATCCTCACAGAAATGTTCCAACATCTAGTTGTAATGAAGTGGGGATAAACTACCTATTAGAACGCTTCGCTTCAGAGAAATGTTGCATGAGGCCTGAATTTGGGGCCTCATGCAATGGAACATTTTCTAACTGAAGGTACTGAAGACGTACCCCTGAGGGTACCACCCTAAATATCCTTCAGTAGATTTTTCTCAATGTGATAAAAAACATAAACATAGAAAATAATCTTTTTACAAATATTCCTTTTTTCCTACCAAGAATTCCATGTTAAGGTAATTGTCACAACAAGAAGAACACCTCCTCCCCTCACATTCTGCTCAAGGCTTACCGCAGTCTAGTAAGGCCACTGAATCAACTGTCTAGCCACTTTCATTATGGAAAAGGATAAGGACATTTCTCTCACATTCACACTGGAGACAAGAGCGCCAAGCACCCCATCTGCGAGTTATCCCCATGATCTACGTTTTCAATATGCACATATTGATTAGCAATAGAGCTAAGGACAATATAAACTTAAAATACGCCCATAAAGCAAACACAAAGGCTCGCAGTGGTGGCAAGATAAGCAGCGTTATTCTGGCACATTGGGCCATAAATATCCCCGTCCCCTGACCAGAGTTAGCTAGTTACCCCACAATATTTATAGTTATGGGCAGCTAGGTGAAAATACCCCCTGTGTTAACCTGTGCACTTCATTATGAGCTTTATTGGGCTTGTCTGTGGCCGTGGAAATTGCAAATCTATATATTTCATCATGAGGATCGAGACCTGCGGAAAAAAGCAACATGCTGTTTACACCAGTCAATTTATTTTACAAGCTCTGTGGCTCCACCTCGCCCTGTTTATGTGTTGAGCAGCCAATTATTTCCCCATGGTCCTTCTCCCCCTTTTTTTATTTTTTTTATTTTTTTGATAACAGGTTGCAGTATGAGGACTCAATCTTAAATTTGAATACTGGTGCAAAGGAATAAACACAATCTAAAGGTGTACTGGGCTCTCAGTTTGGATGTCTGCCTTGTTATTACAAGCTGGAGAAAGGGGAAACATTGGTGGGCTCCAAGGGGTTCTATGAGGGTGCAGGCAGGTGGAAGGGCTTCGGACTGCAAGCCAGTGAGCAGAAACAGGTCATACGTTAACAAGCTCTATAAAAGCTCAGTGTCTCTGGGGGTCCAGCTGCCGGCTGCTGGCTGCAGGTGAGTGTTTAGAAAGACTGGAGATCATATGATGTCAGCAGAACAGGTTTTTATTTCAAATTTCTATTGTCTTACCCAGAACACAGTGCACTTTATTTACAGTGTTAAGTAGCTAAAGTCAAGGGGATATGAAAAACAGACTTTTGGTTGTTTATGCCAACAGTGCTGAAATCAGTTACAACTATAACTCGTGTTTATATTTTGCCTTAAAATGCAGTTCACTTCCAAGTTTCTTTTTTTTTTTTTTTCTTTCGACATAATTTTTGAACATATCAGTTTTGTTCAACTTTGTATGAATATCTGGACCAATAGAAAGGTTACAAAATGGAATAAAATAATGCTTTTTATTATTATTTATTTCCTTACACAAAAATTTTATAAAAAATTTGTCTTTTTTGCACAATGTTAATACATATTTAAGAAAGGTCAGATCCGCTATGAATCATGTTTTTAATAAGTATTTCTATGAGTATGTGCAATTAAAGTTAAAATGCTTTATTTAGTTGTTTTTTAATTTTAAGTTTCTAATGAGGCATTATATGGGTAGCTGTGCTTTTATTTCCTTTATTTTAGGGTTACATTTTACATAGATCATAAAAATAAAGCATAAATTATAGTGAAAAATTACATCATGAACATGAATATTTATAGGTTACTTCAACAATTCTTAATACATAATATACATGGTTATTAAATATACAGAACTTTATATTATTTGACTTTAATATATTATTGCATTTACTACAATAGCCTTTTTAGAAATAATTTATTATAAATGCATTTGTTACTTGATATTTATAAACAGCAATAACAATGCCTTCAAACTTTTGACCTTTTAATTAACTTTTCTTAATAAACCAATGTCAAAAAAATAGAATTATGTATTCAGTATTCACTTTTATCGTGGTCTATAACAACTAAAAAAATGCACATTGCATAATCAAAGTAAGTATTAAATAATTTTCTTTTGCAGCTTTTGACATTGTCACTTTAAATATTCAGCTAGCTACATATATGTGTCTGATAATACTTTTAGTAGTGAAAAATGTCTCCAGGTTTCCGTGTATCGCCGAATAAATTTTGATTCTAAGCAAACGGCTCCCTATGCACTCAAGCAAAATAAAAATATTTACAGATTTAAGTAATTCAGGCAGAAATATTAATGGCAGCCGATATGATTTTAAAACTATATATTTTTTATTGACTGTTGTGTATTTGTTAGCATGAGCACCAAGGTGCTACATGCCCATGCACACCATACATACAGCATCAAAAGCTGGGAAAAGGAAGGCAAAGCAGAGTAAACATCAGTGTAGTTTTCCACCAGTGGTGGAGGAATCTGAGGACACAGAAAGCCCTGAAGAGCAACATATATTTTGCTGTTTTTCTAGAGAGGTAATTATCTGATTTGTTCTCCACAGGGGGCGGGAGCTGTTATTTTCCATTCATGTGTTTTAAGGAGGGGGGGACTTTTAAGTTGAATTTTTTTAAAAAGTAGTTTACACTTACTGGTTTCTACAAAGTTATAGTAATAATAAATTACACTTCAGGTTTAATCCCAGCGCCTGATAAATAAAAACATTCTTTAGCACGTTTAATCACACAATACACCACCAGAACAGTGCGTATTAAACCCATTCTGTGTCTATACTCCAAATGTTTAACTCTAAAGCTCACTGTAGAGGAACACCACTCTCTCTAAAACACCATGGTGGAACCCTTTAGCTTCACACAGAACATTTATCTCGATTAGCAGCTCCCTCCTCTTTTCTCCTCCATTAGTCGTGGTCGGCCTGTCAGAGTTATTTAGACCAACAAAAGGCTGCTTGTTTTGACATATGGCTTCTTGGTTTTGTTTTTGTTGATAATGAGAACCACGTTTCTTGGCTGCGAGTGCAGAGGCTCAGAGCTCTGCCTGTTGGCTGTGGACTCAGAGAAGCCGAGAGGAAATTACCTGAGGCATTTATGCTGCTTCGGTTTCGGCACCAGCTTCACTAACACACAGCCAGCAGCTCAGAACTCCCTATAAAGCTCTGACTGACAGATAAGCCTGCGATTGAGTGACTCAGTAAGCTAGCCAGCTTTCTGAGGCCAGCACCTACTTGAACAACTACAAAATAAAATAACGGTAACAAGCAATTTCTGGGGCCCGTGCACTCTGTTGCTAGCATGCTCAATTTATAAAGTGATTTATATCAATTTATATGACTGATAAGATATTTAGTAGCCAATTTAAGCTGTCAGCACAATTCAATAAAATAAATGTAAATATTAATATTCAAAGCATGTGGCTCCTCATGCACTCAAGCAAAACAAAAACTAACGTGTGTGCTTAAACATTGACATCGATCATAATGTACAAATGACTCCTCTTCAGAAGAATCTAATTGTACTTCAGTGATGTAAATTCATGAAAAGGCTGAAGAAAGTATTCCAATACATTCTTAAGCAATAAGTATCCCTAAATATTAACCTAGTAATATCTACATAGCTGCTGCCAGACCAATACTTCTTATTTGGTGTTTTATGTTGTTTTAAAGATTCACGATCTTTTTATAATAACACAAACTGAAAATTGACAGGTTTTGTCCCTTTCTCGTGACAAGTAACCATGTTGGAGATAAGAGGGTTTAGTCACATTTATTATGCAAAAGCAGTCAAAGTGTATTATGTTGATGAATGATGTTGGCACACTAAACTGGCAGTGTGCTTTCATTATGGTTTTATGATCTGTCCTCGCATGCCTCTTCACCTGTCGTAATATTTCCATGCAGGTGCATTAAAAGCATACACAAAGGTGCTGCTGTGTGGGGCTAAGTGTGCTGCATTTTGGCAGGACTCAGATTTTCCAGTGTGAGTCTAGTGGTGTTATTTTTTTCCTTCTGAGTCAGAGATAGAAGAAAAGCTGATTCTGCTGTGGCAGACAGTGGAAATGGAGTAATTTGACCCTGAGCTTGTAGAACTCAACCTCCTGCTTGGACAAAGACCTACTGCGTCCAGTAAAGATTAGCAAGGTAGCTAATCAGCGTCCGCTCAACACCCAAAAGAAAAAAAAGAGGGGGTCAAAGTATAGAAAGAGAGATTAAGATGAGAAAAGGTAATACATAACTGGCTTATTTTTTAACATTATCATGCTTTCTCAGAGGATACTGGCACAGAGGGCTAAGGTACAATAGGTTAGGCCTGTATAGATAGTTCTATGTAATATGTATATATAATATGTTGCTTGGTGTGTTCAGACAGAGGAGGTATTTAGGAGTCACTCTATGCTCTCAGTACACTGTGGCGTCTCTTGCCATAGATCCTGAGTGGAACAAATTAAGCAGTGTGTGGGGGGTGGGGGTGGAGGGAGTATTTGGGGAGAGCAGCCCCTGGTGTTAAAGCTCCCATGATGCAGTGATGCTCTCTTTCCCAGTCATTTTAGTGTTATTTAAAGTCTGCATTGTATTTTGTGGTCTATTAGCTTATGCCAGGTTCCTTACAATCATGTAGTTTCATGCACCCTGTTGTTACCCCCTTCAGTGTTAGGCTGAAGAGTAAAATCCACAGTCAAAAAAAAGCCAGAAAACGTGTGTCTTCTTTGACAGTGCCACAGTTCTGAAAATGCCAACTTCCTTGGACACCAAAGTATTCTGTAAATTTAGTAAAGAATGAAAATAAAACCCTAGGTTAACTCTTTAGTATGTTCTCTACCTGAGCACATCCGGCACCAGATTCTCTGAGTCTATGACCTAGTCATATGACCCCCACATGTTTGTGTGCGTGAGTGTGTGTGTGTGTGTGTGTGTGTGTGTGTGTGTGTGTGTGTGTGTTTTTACTGGTTAAAATCAGAGCAAAAACATAGCTGCACATTGCATAGTGACAATAATTTAAAACATTATATACATACCATTCAAAAACAAAATGTTTCCTAGCAGGTATATGCCCTCTGAGATCTGTAACAGCTAAATAACCTGGACTGATATTTTTGAAATATGAGACCAAATTAAACAAAAATAACCTAATGGATTTCTTTTTTCACCATGTATATAAGAGATAAACCAACTGTAAACAGAGAACTAAAGACACAGGAAAATAGTGTTCGCACAAAAAAAAAGCTGACATCAGCAGAGTTCCAGGAATAAGTTTCCTGACGATTATCTGTCTGGGTCTGACCTTGACAGACCAGAGTAGGAAGCTTCTCATGGCTGAAGCATATCCTCTCTGATCCAGCCAGGTCTTTTCAACGTGTGGGTGTCTTTAAACCTTGCTTTTTGAAGCTTCCGCCTGCTGTTCTTGCACTGAAGTCTCAAATGTTCCACATGCTATTGTATTTATGGGTTGTTGTTTTTTTCATTTTTTAATGTATGGAATAAAAAAAGCTTACTTGAAGAAAATGGCTGTACACTCTCAAAGAAAAGGAATGAAAATGTCATTGGGCTGGTAACCATCATGTTCCCTGGTTGTGTCTTTAGTTTATTTAGTTATAGGGCTGCTATATATATATATATATATATATACATCGATACCATAGGATTTATTTATATTTTATTTTTCTAACTTTTGAAACCCTTAATCTAATCTAATCTAAATTTAAGTGTCCCTTTAACATACAGAATTGGATTAAAGGAGTCAACGTTTCACATTACGAAATATTATGCTGACACATATTTGCCTGGATTAGACATTCTTCTTTTTAATTTTAAAAATGGGCATCCCCCATGTTGTAGACCCACTCCATGGAGCATAAACTGGTTCATTCAGGAACTACAAACCAATTTGATTTTGTGTTTTGGACTTTATAGCAATGTTAAAAATTAAAAGTAAAATAATAATCACTTTATAAAGATTGTGCAACGTTCTGGTTAACAATAGGACTGATTGTTCCTTTAAAACCCATATTCCTTTTATGCAACATTTACACAGATTGTGCCTCCGTTCTGACAATGCAGAACATTCAGAACACTGGAATTTAAGCATTCATTCCAGTTACATTAAGGTCCAGTCCCACGGGGTGTGTGTCTGCATATAGCTTTGGTACATATAGTTGCTTTTATTAGGGGCAGCTCACCACAGAAGTCACAACACTACCACAAGCCATTACCATTAACTTAAAACATGTTTTACATGCAAACAGCAATCACCCACAGAGGAAATCAACAGAGTAAATGATGAAAAAGCCCAACAGGATCCATATCAGATAAGAAGAAAAGGAGACCACATGCCAGAGCAAATGACCAATGCTCTCAATCTGTCCACCGTTATGGATTTGCCGTTCAGTCACAAATCACTATGGCTACAAACCCAGAACAAAGAGGCAGCATGGGTGAGCCTCTGTAAGAAGTCCAACACAAATGATTATGAACAAACATGAAAGTCTTCCAGTCATATGTGATTTTAAAAAATAGGACAACAGGGAGATACTCCAACTTTTATTAGATAGATAGAGATTACATATACATAAGAGATACATAAGTTTGGTACAAATTGATCATTTTGAATGAGGAGCAGAAACCCAAGTTTGCTGTATTTAATTAGTATACATGTCTTTGCAATTGTGTTTACTTTACTTAGATTAGCTTCCTATTTGTGCTCTCACATAAACATGGGTCCAGCACTATGATTGGAGAGGCTCAGATTGGTCTGTGCTGTGATAAGGATGACGAGGCAGGTCTATTATATACTGTCAGCACTTTATGTAAGATGTAGCATAAAAGCAAAATGACTTCTTTTATCCCTATCTTAGACAGATCACAAAAAACTGACTCGGATGTTCGATTTCACAGTTTCCGGGTGGATAGACTGCAGATCCACAAAATGCCAATGCACTAATAAAAGTAGCTTTTTCCCAACATGTACCATTAAAGCCAGCTACCTACACTTCAGTTGTATTGTTTTTCTAACTTTACTGGGTGTACAAACAAAACAATAACATTAGTCACTATCCCACAAATGGTGAATTAGCAATGTAATCCAACTTGTCACTGCCCCAAATTGGCATTTAATTATCACATCGTTATAAAGAGTTCAAATCATTTTGGCTTTTGCTCTCAGTCAGCTTGTTCCTGGCAGATTAAACCTCTGTTGTTCTAACCGTCCACCACAGAGCTGACCTCTGAGCATCTGGCCTGATCACGTGCAGTTAAAACAGACTGGGTGAAGAATGTTAAGCTGAACAGTCAGTGGCAAAAAACATTAACATTCAGAGTGACAAACTGGCAGCGTGTTCATTTCACCAACACTCTACAGGCACTCCATAATGACAGGATAATGTACAGTAAACCCAGGCACACTTTGTTTTGCTTTGCTGTAAAAAATGACAAGAAAGTAGCAGGCTTTTAAAGGCTCGTCCCCAGGGCTAGCATTTCCGGCAGTGGCTGTATCACACTGGATATTTGTGCAGGGTAATTATGAGGTGCCGCATTGTCGACAAGCACATGAAAGTTTGTTTGAGAGAGAGATTTTTGCATATAATCCCATCCAAGGTTATTAGCCAAGCTCACTCAGACACAGCGGCTTGGGGGAGATAAAGGAGCAGAGCAGTGTGTGGTGAACCCATAAAGGCATCACCTAAAGGCAGACAGAAACCTGCACCAAGAGATTTGTTCATTTCTAGTAAGCTACATGAAGGTGACTGGAACATGATGAACTGAAACATTTGCAGAATTATGGAAGGAGGTAGAGTGAAGGATAGCTGGAGTTCAACCAATTTCAGCGGCCTCAGAGAGTACAGAATTTATCCTTGTCTGGCTGATATATGGGTTGTATTGATGGGAATTTACAATGCACTGCTCTTGAACTGACCACAAGGAGATTAGGCCATAGTGATGACAGAGTTCAAACTTTAATAAGGTACGAAGTTGAGAGCAAAGGTCCCCAAAGACCTTGAATTTTAAATTGCTTGACTGTATAACACTTAGTGTAGTTGGTTGTAGTGCTGGGTGGTCTGACCACAAATCAATATCACAATTAACTGAGCATACTACCTTAATGGTGACATTTATGATTGTAATTAAAAAACACTTTATATAAAATTTAGAAGAGGTTTCCTCACCATTTGCTTGTTCTCCAGTCTCATGTGTTTATGAACCCTAAGTGTCACTGAACAAGTAAAAAAACAGTGGCTCGATCAGACACACTAGGCTTCCTCCCTTTCTGTTCATCTCTCTCTTTGCAGAGTGTCTGAATGTAAACAAACCACAGACCTGCAGTTTTCCACAATCATAGACATTTCTTTTAATGAACATTTTTATTTTGGTTTTGGTTTTGTTTTTTTGCCAGCAGAGTTCTCTGACAAGTCTGCTCCAAATATGCTGAAGTAGTAAAGCTGGGATATTTATTCTAATGTCACTGGAAGGTTGCTTGTAGGTCTCTTTTTTGAGTCATGCACTGATCATATTTGGTGATGTGATTGTGCATCAAGCACTGGAACAGACTGGCTGTATTAACTTTGTTTGCTGAAACTGTTTTTTCAGTGTTTACATTTGACTTTTTTATGTTCGGTATTGTTTTCACTGAAGTGCAAAGGACAGACGCTGCATTTTTTTTTAATTCAAGTTACTCGGTTGGTCTCTGTGTTTAGGTTCTCCTCCATGCTGTTTCCATGTGGCAGGTTGGATGGGCCAGAGACATGTCGAGGACATATTAACCCCTTTGCCCTAAGGACTCACTCAGATTTGTCACCCTATATTCCTATTTATAACCTTACACACATAACCTGATGGCTATATTAGCCAGCTGTACATTGCACTTTGTACACAATGTTCACACTGCACATTCTGATACTTTAAGTATCCTGTTTTCTTGCTGCACCTTCTTCTTGCACAGCTGTAGCAACAGTTTCACTGTTTCCTTGACCTTGCTTCTATAGTTTCTCTTATATTTATTTTTTATTCTTTGCCTTTGTGTTTACATTTGTCCTTAATTTTATTTTACTTTTTTTATGCTCCTATAGCTTGACCTGTTTTACCATGTCCTGTAAATGGCAATATCTTCTCTATTGTTAAGTCTACTGTGTTGAGTTTGTTGCTACTGGATGCTAAATTTCCTTCGTTCATTCGAAAGAAAGAAAGAAAGAAAGAAAGAAAGAAATAATGTATGTATGTATCTATCTATCTATTAAAAGAAATAACCAAAGAGCATGAAGAGAATTAAAAGAAAATCAATGTTACTGACATAGGCAGGATTATTTGAATTAAAATTTCTGAATGTCAATTTCGAATATGTTTTTGATTTACTCCCCAGCCTTACTTGGTGGCCAATTGTTTGCGTCAAATGTTTACTATCAGTGAATTCAATTCAATGCAGCACCAGAAAAAAAATGTATTTGCATGGATTTGGAGTCCTCTATCCTGGAGATTTCATTATACCCAGTAAAACAAACCTCTAGACAGATGCATCCCACTGGTTGATTACAGAAGGGATTTTATTTTATTCACTGTGTACAATATGTCGTAGGGACACAGAGGGAAGTTTGCTTTATGCATTTATGGACACGCTTTATACACAAGCCGACTACTTCATGAAACATTTATGGCATTCTGAGACTGAGGCATGCCGTCAAGATCTTTGCTATGATATTAGAGGGGCATGTTTCACTGCTCGTCCACACAAAGTGGCATTTTAAATGTGCTCAAAATGCAGCAGTTTACAGAGCTGCACAGCTGTGCTGTCATCATGGAAAACATGAAGCAACACAACCGTTAACACTGTCCAGAAATGGCTCATCTGTAAGTGTCTCTCTTAGCGAAGCAACCTTTCTAAAAAGCCCCACTCACTCAGCTCAGCCTCATGGCCCAGCGGCCACGCACGAGTCTACCCATGCCATGCAAATGCAGAGAGGGCTTGCAATCGATCGGAATGGCTGATAAAATATTTTCCACCGAGTCTTGGCACAAGACGGGCCCATTTGGCAAGGCCAACCACTGTGGAACAAATGTGTATGTATACTGTGCGCATACGGATTACGAAGATAAAGACCAGATGCAGGGGGAAAAGCATGGACTGAATTTAGACAGGCTATGATAGAGATCACGCGCTGGGGAGAAAGCGAGAGAGCAAAGGAGCTCAAAAACAAGCTTTTAATGACCTGCTCAGGCTCTGCTCAGGAGTGCTGTGAAAGACCTTGCATCACCTGACCGACCATGCTGCACCGTGCTTGACGGAGCTGCCAAAGCTCTTTTAGGCAGCTCCATACCCTGACTTAGATCTGGGACAAATATGCTGAGAATCTCAATGTGCCAGTTCTGAGAGGTCCCATCATTCATTATCGGAATAGTACCATGCACTGGGTGCCCTCGCAGGCAAAAGCAGAAAAACAGTTGCATCGAGTCAAACGCCCACGACCTACACTACGCATGCCACCGTCCTCTGTGTTCCCCACCCTGCCTCCCTCCAGCACATCAGACCACACATGTCCTCTCCCCCTTGTTCTTTCATGGAGGTGGAATCCAATTAGTCCAGATCGAGGAGATAGGAATGCCAGACTATACCAGGATGTGGAAGCTTCAAAGCCAAAAAGGGGGCAACAGAGGAGAGAGGATAATGAGGAAAGCCTCCCTCTCTCTTCCCATGTGACGAGTGGGTGGTTGGTGACAGCCATGTTCTCAAAGCTTCTGGCAGCTCTATGGGAAGGGACTCACCTCCCAAATGTTCTGCACCTAAAGGCAGTGCTACAGTATCTCTCCTCATTTAAGAGAGAATGTTGTTGTGTTTGCATCATGCTGGCCTGGTGCTGGCCTGCTCTTGTCACTCAACATTAGCGCAGTTATCTGATTGGCAGCCCGGATCCTGGCGGGTGGTGCTGGTGTTACAGCAGGGTTCTGTTCATTTGATGGCCTGTCGAGTTCAATAAGGACATTTCTATTTTCAGCTCGGCTCCCTTTCTTTGCTGCTCTAAGTGGAATCGATGGTCAGCATGCCAGGGATACAGCAGTGTTCGACCGCACCAAAACTCCAACAAAGTGATAAGGCTATGCCTTTAATGTTTTGTTGCCAATAAATCTGTCATTGAGGGTTTAGCTCACAGAATAGCAGGGAAATATCAGATAAACCTCAGAATTACAGGAAGACCTGGGCCATCTGCTTCACCCCACATAGCCTTTTATGGCAAAAAAGAAGTCAATAATTTGTGAGAAGATTTAACTGAAGAAATGCACGTTGTTTACTTCATATTGCCATCCTGTGGGTGTTCTGGGCCAATTTACATAGCACTCAACTGTAATCTGTGGACAGTCCTTTAATGATCAGAGCAATTCCCCTCTCCATTTCCCCCAGGTGATGTGGTGTCTAACCTTGAGTACATGCATTTAGCTTTAGAATGCATGTGCACGCCTTTCCCCTTGCCCATTAGATCATCGGCATTTCTTCAGTCCAGCGATCAATAATTTGCAGGTTTGGCGATATTTACAGGGTGAGTTTTGAGGCTGCTCCTTTCACATTATTCAGTGCAGAGCCTTCAAAGCCAAGATTTTTTTTGCAGTTTCCATGGTAATGCAAGAAAGAGTGAAAGCAGGAGAATGAAAGAGAGCTGTGTGGGAGACAGTGTGTGTGTGTGTGTGTGTGTGAGCGAGCGAGTGAGCAAGCGAGAGAGAGAGAGAGAAAGTCAGAGAGAAGGTGAAAGAGGAATAAAGAAAGGAAAGCAAAGGAGGAGAGAAGAAAGGAGGAGGGGAGGAGAGGAAAAAAAAAAAAAAACAGTATGCATGTGGTACTGAGGAGGTCATGTCAGACCCAGAGCGGTCTCATGGTAATGGTATCACATCCAATGAAAAGCCCTTCTCACGTCTCCCCTTCCTCATCAAAGCTGACACAGACAGTAGGCAGACTACAGAGGATCTCCGTTATCTACCCAAGCCCCTCCAAGGGACATGTCTGAAGCTGCTGAGCTTTCATAATGTCATTGTTCACTGTGGATTATTCATTTACATACACGCCTCATGGAAATGCTCACACACCAACACACAGGAGATTTGCTTCATTGATTTCGTCCTCCTTCTTCGTACTGCGCTCTTCTAACAAATTGCCTGGGCTTATTTCAATATCCTGTGCTCCCAGGATTCTGCAGACTTACAGGATGCTCCTGTCTATGTGTTTGTACATAAGTAGGGTCTGGTGTGTGAAGGGGGTCAGACTGGCCTTTCAATCTGCCCCTGGCTCAAAATTTACGACCTGCTCACTAATTCTGCATCAAGGTTATCAGGCCCTCGGTCTTAGGTGGAATTGATCTGAAGTAATGCTTTCTTCACCTCACCACATAAGTCTTCATTAGCCGTTCCCCCTGACCCGCACTAAACCCCATGTCATTACCTCCCCAAGCCATCATCAATATCCTCCCCCGTCCCCAAGGTAGGGTCCAGCTCTTCCCACCTCAGCCTGGCCTTAATCTCGTCTCTGTCACAGGGCATAAACACGAGCCAAGCTCAATGCCGTTCAGCACAGCGAATACTGCCCCTCTCTGATGGACCCCAGTCCACTACAGACATGTCCAACCTCAAAATACAGGAAATGTAAAGGGCAGACCAAAGTGGTCAAGTAAGCAAACAAATAATTAAGGAAAGGAGGAAGCAGGAAAAGATGGATGGAAGGAAGGAAAAAATGAGCAAAGGACAAAAGGAAACAATGAAGACAGTGAGGAAAGGAAAGAGAAAAGTAGTAAGGAATTAAATAGAGGAGTACAGAAGGAAAGAAAGATTGAGAACAATTAAGGGAGGAACAGGATGCTCTAAAGATGGAGGAAAGGACAGAAGGAAGAAATAGTAAGTAAGGAAGGAAGTAAACAAGAAGGTAAGCAAGGGTGTAAATAAACAAGAGAACAAGCAAGGAGAACAAGATGACCTGGGCTGTGTCCAGAATGCCTAGAATTTATTACTTCTTCCTACTAATCCGCCTCCTCTTGTCTGTGAACCAGAACCAGCTCTGGAGATTGCAAATAGGGGAAGAGAAACCGAGAGAAGCTGTTCAAACACCTGCTGGTGAAGCTTCGACCAAACAATACAAGAGGGTACGTTACTCACAACATTGCATGCTTATCCAGAAAGAACAGAAAACCGTGTAAAAACAACACAAAAATACATAATGTATGTGTAAAGTGCCTTTTACATTAAAAATAATGCTATTAGTTCATCTGCAAGATGCTACATTAAGAGGAGTGGTCTTTAACCTATGGCATGGCTTCAGAAAAGGTAAATAGGAATTAAACAAATGCACAACATATACACACCCATTTTTTAGTCTCAGTCCAGAACAAAGCCAGGTAAATATAACCTTGTAACCTTCTCAACGTATGCCATTAAAGGGACATTAAACAAGCTGAGCCTCTGTAGTGATTGACTCGTGAGGGCCACGTTTTCAAATGAATGTTGTGCTTACTTCGACAGTCGTCATTCCGATGATGTTAAAAAGTCGTTGAAACCGATATTTAATAGTAAATAGTACAAAGACTATTTAGGCTTGTTTGTTTTTTTTTTTAAACAATATTTGCCTTCTTTGAATCTGAAGCCAGGAACACATTGCAAAAAGATTAGGAAAGGGGCATGTTTACCACCGTGTTGCATCACTTCTGCTTTTACAAACACTCTGCAAACATTTGAGAACAGAGCAGAACAGTTGCTGTAGATTTGAAAGTGAATAGTTGGTCCATTATTTCTTGTTACAGGATTTCAGCTGCTTAAGAGTTTAAGGTTTCTGAGTGTAGTTTTTTTTTATGTCATAAAGCAACAACTGTTTTCACTGGATAACAAATATGAACTAGTTCAGCACATGGACTCTTTTACTAATGAACTTTGCTGATATAATCCATGCAGAATGTTGATTGGCCTTGTCTTACTAAAATAAATGTCCCCAAAAAACATCTTCTGGATGGCAGCATGTTACTCTACATCCTGCATATATCATTCAGCATTAACTGTGTATTACAGATGGGAAAATCATCATGCCATGTGCATTAATGCACTGCCATATCATCATAAATGTAGCTTTTGAACCGTGTTTTTTTTTTAGTCAAGCAGAGTGTTCCTTCTCTTCAGCCCAGAGAACACGGCCCTTCACCTCAGTCTTAAATGAGCTCAGACCCAGGGGAGCAGTGGCATTTCTGGATTATGCAGGTTTTTTTTTTTTTTTCCCATTTGTTGTGTGTAATTAGTGGATGCAACAATGAATGTTAACAGTGGATTTGGGAAGTGTTTCTAAAGCTATGCCCTGATTTAAAATACTGAAAAATATGTTTTTAATGCAGTCCTGAAGATCACAGTCAACATTGGTTTTGGGCCTTGTCCCTTTTCATGTTGTGTATCCACTTGCAGTTTCTCTGAAACCTTTAATAATATTATAGACTGTAGATGAAGAAATCCCAAAGTTCTTGTGGATTGTTTGACTGTTTGCCCACGCAGAATTGTTCTGATGCATTACCAAACTTTACCCATCTCTTGTTCCACATCCCCACATCTTGGAGTTGGAATGTGTTGTTGGCATCCAGTGGGCAACTATTTTTCAAAAAGGTATATTTAAACACTGAGATTGTAGTTTTTGTACAATTTTCAATTAAATACGGAGTGTCCGCATCATTGCATTCTCTTTTAGTTACATTTTCCCAAATTTTATAGAAATGGGGTTTGTAAACTTGTGTCTCTGGTTACTATCAGTTCTGATGTGAACGGCTCTGATTTTGCAAGTTCCTTTAAGTCAGAGCATTTCACATCCAACAATTCTGAATGACTTTGCTTAATGATTAACTGTCTAAATTTCTAAATATCAGCAACACAAATAGTACCTGGAAAGCCACTCTGTTTCAAGTTGCCAGAGAATGATATAATTTCAAAGTTAGCTTCATTAGCTTTTACCTCAATGCTTGTGAAATTCCTTTGCTGATTATTCATTCGTAAAATTCTCCTGTTCCTGAACCACGGTTATACACAACATACCACACAGAGGCAGCTATGTTTTAACTTGGCATGCGGGAACTGAATGTCCAAGGAGGATCACAAAACATTTCTGTTCTCCACTGCTCAATATTTACCACTAGCTACTTAAAAGTATGGGCATCCTACTGGCTGCTGATAAAGTATCTATTAGATGCTTAAAGCAGAGTTCAGGTCATGAAAATTTACAGCGAAACCCAGAGTTTGAGGTTCCTACAATACACACAGGAAACACTGATAAAGGGCACAACAGGCTTTAAATAACGAAACAGATCCGGGTGGAGCAACTCCATACATCACTGTCTCACCTCCACAGCTTCCACACATTCATAAAGAAGGCAGAGGAGTTGTTTGATTCATAGAAAAACTTCCTGCTCTGGTAAATAGTTAATACAGGAGCTTCCATCCAGATCAATGGACTATGTGCAAGGAAGAATTCAAAATGAGTATATGAGAGTTCAAGCTTTTCCTAGCTGCAACTTGGTATTAACTGAACAACTTGGCTTAATTATGTAGAAGCTCAAGTCTAATACAGAAGTACCTTGGTTTTCACATTAACAACTCTATAGACATTCTTATTAGACATTTGATACCTGCCCAAGTCTTTACACAGGTATTATAGTGAATAAAGCAATGAAATGCCTCTTGTTCTCAGTAATGACTGAATAAGCATGAGTCATCATGCCTCATTGGATTCATTCAATTTGAAGTGCACGGTCATGGTCAAGCTGTTAATGGAATAGTTTGATTTGGCAAATTGAAATTTATAGAGGCACTTCAATCTGGTTACTTTAACGGAAGAATGATTGGATGTTGGGGCCAGTGGACATGCTCAGCCTTTCCCAGGAGGCCTCTCAAACAGCCGGACAATTCACAAGGTCTTCATAACATTAATCAGTCACTGTGACCGTCAGCAGGTCGTCTGGGCCTATGGCTCGAAGTGAGCGTGCGCACACACACACATTAATATGGTGCACATGGACTTGAGCTCAGCCCACATGAGGAGCATTCAGCTCACATGCACTGACACTGCAGCAGAGTGAGGCTTACAGAAGAGCCAAGGCCAGACAGAGGGCAAGAAGGCACAAGCTTGAGAGATCATTCAGTGGAACAGAGAGAGAGAGAGAGAGAGAGAGAGAGAGAAAACCTTCTTGTCATTTGGAAAGTAGAGCTGTACCCACTAGGGAGAGAGAGGCGGCAGAGGTATCACAGTAAGAATGCATTTCACAGGAAGACGGATCAGCAAGGACAACCATCAACAGTGTATCTCCAAACCTGAGACACATAAATGCAATTAATTGTGCTGCATATTACACCCAAACAAAAAGTTATGAAAGCTAAGAATCCTGGGTCTTCTCCTATAGAGCTAAATAAGTCCAGTGAACACAAACACAGGATCTGAGAGCATTACAGAATCTCCCCAGTACATTCAGATTCCACAGTCCACAAACATGGACTACCCTCTTCAGCTCATTACACAGTTTTACAGGGTTTAAGGCAAGGGGCTGATATGGTCGTAGCAAAACCTGGATTAAGTGTCCAGTGAACCATCTTTGTTTAAATTTTGTGGATGATTCTGCTAATAGAATTTTCCTGTCTGAGATGTTTTAATTTAATATCTGCTGCTACTTAGAATCAATGTTAGCACCTCTTTAACCAAGGCCTTTAAAGAAGAAGAAATAATATAAAAATTATTTTATTAACAACATTAGAGGTCCACCACCGTACTTAACATTGAGGATGATGTCATTCTGGCTTGAAAATTTCTGGTAAACGCTACACCCACAATTAAGCACACTTACTAAGATCTTAGGGGAATTTTATATCTTAAAATAAAAAGGGGACTATTTTGTATATATATGTCTAGTTAACACTGAGGTACAGCTGCACTGATTTTAGTTAACACAAATGTACAGATTTTAAGACAATGTAGAGGGAATTGTTACAGTAATTGCTGTAAATTTTATCAACAGGTTTTATAGGCTTCTTGAAGAATTTCCTATATTATATACAACTGACGTTAAATTGGCTTTTAAAAAGTCACTGGGTGAGACAGTGAAACCTTCTGCCTTTCTTTTCCACAATGGCCAGCTCAAATGGGAGGTTATTTTACTGACTCTTATATGAACAGAACATGGAACTGTGGGCAATACTGATGAACTGACAGCCTCCCAATGAAATTCAAATGATCTTCAAATTGCATTTGCACCTTCTGAGAATGTTATCATTCTGTGGCACTGCAAGGCCTGAAATATGCTGGTCTTTGCCCGCTGTAATTTTTGCTTCTGCTATGAATAATAAGTAAATTTCACAGACAATTATGAGAAGGCCTGGATCAGGGTGCAATTCTGCCTGTCCATGATGTCTCGGTCTCTAGGCGGCAAAACTAAATGGTCAAAATTGGACAATTTGAGAACTTTGAATCTGGCAGTACTGCGAGTGAATAGCTAAATGTATTCTGATGAAGGACAGACATTAAAAATCCCCTAAATACCCAAATGTTTGCTGACCATCCCTTTAATAATTGGAGTCACAAAAAGGTTCGAGTTGCACACAGTTCCTATTACCTCCAATGAACAGCTTTGCCCAGTAGAAAGAGTGGTTTTAGCCCTGCACCACTTCTGTGGAAAGGCCTCTCAGAAAAGAAGAGGCTGTAACTGCAACAGGAGAAGTACATCTCAACAAAACCCTTCAGATGAGCAGGAGCCTCTTAACTTTTGGTTAAAACAGTTTCCTCAAGTTTTCAAGCATGAACTTTATGATTAGAGAAAGAAAACTTATCTTAAAAAGCCTAAACATAAAACGATCTTCACAGTGCAATGATTCTGATGTAGTGTGACTGCAACAGAAGTTTCTGTTCAATCTTTCATATCATTGATTCATATTCAAAGCTCTTCCTGAGTGATGGAGCAGGGGAGTGTATTGGACTAGGGTTGTGCGTGCTTGCTCTAATCAAATCATTAAATTCAGGCTTGAACAGCTAATATTTTGAATATACAGCTCATGCTCACGCCAACAAGTCATGATGAATTAAACAAGAAAAAAAACAACTCAGACCTTTTCAACAAGATTCTTCAGATGAGGCAAAAGAGAAGAGTCCACATTAGGTCTTTGCTACAGCTTCCATTCTTTTCATGAGATTTCCTTTTATTTTTTCAAAGAAATAAACAGGAACATTTCACAGCAGCTCCGGAGTTCAGTCTTGGAATTTACTTGAATTTTCTGCTTTTCATAATTAAAGCAATTCCAAATATCCAGTGATGTTGGGGACTGGTCAGTCCACTGTTTGCTTTGCAGATTATTTTTTAAAATATATTACCCTTGCTAAGTAAGAGCTTTATGACAACTACACATCCTTTCAGACTGATAGTGAAAAGATGGACAGAAAAAGATAGAGACATCTTGACAGTTCTGGTGGTGCGTCAGGTCGTGCACGGGTATTAGGAGTTCCATTGTTTCTATATGTTATTTTGATTTGGAAGTTAATAGATTAACAGTGTTCTTTATCTGTTACAATATTTAATACTCACATAAATAAAACATACTGTTACATTCTAGGGTCAGAAGAGAAGAAGACACCATGACAGACAAGAGTACAGCCCGACCCAACTCTTGCTCAGCTGCACTAATCTGCAGGGGATTTACCAATCCTCTTAGAACACAGAGACAGTGGAACGACCAAACCACACACAACTACTAAATTAACAAAGTACTACACAAATATAAAGCAACACAGAAACCACATTTAGTCACATTTTGTTGGGAAATTACCAGAGAGAACCCTGGGACCAGTTTTGCATAACACCTCCTACTTCCATCCTTTTGTCGTATGGTCCAGGGCAAATGCCACACTATGGGCTAATGACTGGAACCCGAATATCCCAGTTCCTTAGGCTTGCTAGAAGAACAAAGGTAGGTCAGAGCTGTTAAACTTAAATATAAAATCCCCAGAGGAAGCTTTCTGTCTCGGTTTGTCGGTAAATCATCATACCGGAATACATTTGGAAAAGGCAGGAGGGAGTTTATAGTGATGTATTTAAAGGGGGTTTTTATATAAGAGGTAAGGCAGACTGAGATATTTTTAACATTTTAGTCTATCACTTAGGAGTTGTATGGCCAAATAAAGTATAAGCAAGGTGCAAAATACAAGTAACTGAAGGAGGAAATGGGAAAGTAATAGGAACATATAGACTGCCTGTATAGAAGATTCACAACACATTGTGGACAGTGCTGGGACAGAATAACAGGATATCTAAATGAGACTACCCAAGGACCTTAGATTTTTTTCTTTTTCATGGAAAGTATGGACAGCTGCCCGAGTATGACCTGTGGTGCTATGCGTCATAAACAGGAAGCAGAGTGGACAGTGGTTTTAGAAAATGGACCATGCCCGGAGGCCACTGCTTCCAAGACAATACTTATAATGATGTGGTCTGGAATTCTAAGATAAACACAGTCTCTTTCAAACGAAGCCAGGGACAGAGGATTAACAACTACAGTCATTACAGTCTCAACAAACAGATCAATCTCATCATATAGTTTATGTGAAAGAGATGAAGACAAATTATAATAATTTGGTCTTCAGGAGGCGTGAAGGTATGTTTAGACATTTTCCTTCTGAGATGAGGTAGCTCAAAATGGATTTGGCGAGGAGTGATGACATCCTGTTTAAAAGACAAACGGCAGCCTATTCTAGGTGCTTTCATAGAAGTGCAACACTCAGCTCGAGGTGGCAAGAATTGGGCTTTCATCAATAATGGAATAAAAGCAGGGACATGTTGATGCTGCCGTGCTGAAACAAACACAATGGCCTTGTTCAAAGCGAGGCCTAATGAGTCCGACCTGGTACCAGCACCTCTCCAATCAATGTCCTCGGAGTCTCTCTCCTACACGCTCAGATCAATGAGGCTTTGGGGAGAAATTCATTCCTCCATGCTTGCCCACACTAACACCAAATCAGATTATCAGCTGTGAGAACTGTGCTATAATGAAGGTCTAAATTAACAGCTGCAGAGGCACAGCTCACCTCTCAGCCATTTTAGTTAAGGCTATAACAACAAGGAAGAATTCAGTTTAGTTCCAGCTGCTACAGCTCTTAAGCCAAATTTTTCAAAATAAAAATAATACAAAGAAAAACAAATAAATAAAAAAAATAATAATAAAATAAAAATAAATAGCATATTAGATAGATAAATCACTTTTTTTTGCCAAACACCCAAAGGTACATTGTAAACACATTGGTTGCTTGCTTACTTGCTTAGATGACTACTTTGCAATATCAAGAATTGTGACAACTTCTGAAAGCAAAAGTCAAACTGCTTGTTTAATCCTCAGCAGCACCAAGCGTAAACATTTGTATCTCCATTTCAGTTTATTAAAACAATCACCAGTAGAAATATTCTCATTGTTTTCTGTAACTTTCTGCAGCTTACTCAAACCTGTCCATCACCGAACATCACACACCCACCCAGCAACTCCCACTCTCAAATCTTTGGACACTTTCACAGAGGCAATCCACAAACTAACCTGTTTTTGGACTGTGGGGGAAAGTGGTGCACCAGGGAGAACACACAGACAGTGACCTAAGGAAGGAATTTAACCCAAAACCCTGGGGCTGTGTGACACCAGTTGAAATAGGTGATCTTCAATTTACAATATCAAAGAATGCTTTAAAAATTGTATGAGTGTGTTTTTTTGTAAATTTTCTCTCATTTCAAAGTTGATGCGGGCAACACAGTCCCAAAGCACTGGAGCATGTTTACCACCGTGTTACATCACCTTTCCTTTTAACTTTAAAAATCGTTCAGGGACTGAAGACACCAAATGATCCAGTTTTGAAAACCTGATATTTTTCTTCCACAAGTGCACAGCCATACAGGTCTTGTTCAGAAACCTGTTCCGTCTCATAACATGACATGTTTTCAATGGGGGAGAGATCTGGATTTCAGGAAGACCAGCCTAGCTCTGATTCTGTCAGATTATGTAGGCATACGGTTAGATATGCCTAAAAAAAAAAACGTATAAGGCAGTATGTAGTGTGTTGTCTTAACACATGTGCAAGCAGCCAATGTGTTTTGAATGAGTTTTGAATATAAAGCTGTTTTCAAACAAGACTTTCATCACATATTCCAATGGAACTCACTTCAATCAGTGATTTTGCAACACACATTTCATGGGCAAATACTTTGCAAAGAGTTCAGGTTCTGTGACACGTACAAATTTGCATCCTCAACTAATGGATGTACTGCTTTGGTCATGGCAACCTGAAGGGGCAGGGTTTTGAATAAAGTACTGAGGAAATACAAATTGTACAAGAAGGGGAATGCTGTAAACCAATACCAAAAGGGGGCAGGTCTATGGGGAGGAACCTGTCAATCATTTATCAGCCACTGAAAAACTGCATTTTGTATCAATTATATTTTGCATTGACCAATCAGATTAGAATGAGCCATTAGTCATTTTTATTTCCATCAACTAATCTGATAGGAGTTTGCTAAATTCAACCCCAATTTCTGTCTCCAGATGAGTTTTGCCAAAATGTGACCCACATCTTAGCCATAAGAGCCAAACTTCTCATACTAGGCCCAAATGCGTCTGCAATCTAACGTGGTGTGGAAGATCTTCTCGGTGTAAACTAGTATCAGAAGAAATTATGCATTTTGATTATCATGGTATCCTATACATACAGCTGTTCCACAAATAAATATATATATATATATATATATAGAGAGAGAGATAATGACAACAAATATAGAAATATACCACAGAATATAAAGAAAAATCTGTGCGATGAAGGTAGTGCAATTAGCTAATGTAAACAGTATAAACCAGTACCAGTAGTGCAGTTGTGCACTCTTTAACTGCTTTATAGAGGGGTATGTCTATTCAATTGTTCAGAGTACAGCAGTCACAGGATTATTACTTGCTGTGCTGGGATGCGCTGAACAGTCTAATGGCCTGAGGGAAGACTTCCTGAATGTCCGTGGAGCAGGACTGGGACAGCAGGCTGCCGCCAAATGAGCTCAGTACAGTGCATTCTCATTCTCACAGCAGTACACTGTAGCCAAGGTTAAGACGCTAACTTGCTGCAATCCTGCTAACTGTACCAAAACGAATTAATGTTTGCGTCTTCAATCTTCTGGCCCTGCAGAGCAATGCCTTGTGTGACTGCTGCTTTACAATGGTAACAATCTGCAGTCTTCTCATCTTTGGATCAAAGAATGTAATATTTCCATGACTCATAAAACCATAACACATTTCCCAGTGTGCATCATTCCATTTCTGATTAGCTTGAACCCAGAGAAGTCAGTTGCTCTTCTGAACATTGTTGACATATGACTTCCTCTGTGTACAATACAGTCTCAGCTTACATTAGATCCATTCCTAAATGAGTATATCACCACTGTCCAAAGAAAGACAAACATCCCCAAATCACCAATTTACAGGAAAATGCAAAAAACCTTACTTCAAAGATTTAAACAGTGCCAAGGACATCTACTGTGTTGAAAAGATGTAGACAAACATAGTAGTGAGGGTGGTTTTAGACAAAACCAGTGTTGTTAATGTAAAATATTCAACATTTATAGGCTTGTACATGTTTAAATGCATGACATGATGAATTTATAAATCACTACTTTCAGCTGTTTGTGAATTGGGCAAATATAGGAATAAATTAAAATGGCAAATTAAGGAGACACATTAGTAACCACCTCCAAGTCACACCTTGAGCACAACACAAAGTTGGCCTGTGGTGTTCCGTTTAGTTTGACTCAATTATTAACCTTTAGACTCTAAAGATTATTTCAGTAATCACTGTACACACTGATAATCAGAAAAAAATATCTACTATTAATTCTGTTAATTACATTTTACATTCTACATCTAACATGTTCAGCTCAGAGTGAAAAGAACAGAAATAACAATCGTCCCTGTTTCAATTTTAATTTAAGTATTATATTTAAGTGTTATTCACAAGAGACAGTAATAGTGTGTGGAGTTTTGGCACGCAACATGGACTAAATTCAGAAAATAAAAAATATGGCTGCCTAATGATTTACGTAAAAGGCCATTCAGTTTAATGCAAGCTATGTTTACATTCCTGCAATGGAGGACTCCATCCTCTTCACATGCAATAATTCTCTCCATCTTGTTAAATGAACACTAGATAGTATTTCTACCTTAAGATAACAGATTCAAAATCCTTGTGGTGCTTCAGTGACCTGTAAACTTGAGAATACTTTGGAAAGCACTACACCACCCAACACCCTTGCTCCACCTTGCTCCCCACACCCTTGATTTCAGGATTGTATGGTAAAAGTGAATTACACTCTGCAAGTGTAGGGGGAGCCCAGGAGCAAAATTACCAAATCTAACCTAGTGTCCTTTTAAAGTGTTTCTTCACTCGTTTCTTTATTTTATCATTTAGTTTTTGGGCAATGTTTTATTTATTATTATTTTTTAGCCACAGTTTAAGCAGCTGCAGAATGCTTCCCTGAATCCATTATGTTTTCTAACAAAAGGAGATATGGACGGAGTACTGACTGGAGGTCAGCATAAACAGGCGCACTGATGCAGAATGCAGTTTTTCAAGTATGTTTTCTCAGGCAAAGCATACACTTATGATACTATTTCCAGAATAACTATTTAAAGTCAGTTTTTTTTAATATTTAAATTAACTTGTACTAGCTAGAAAATGAAATTAATTCAGCCCTATGACAGACAAATTAACTTGATGCATCAATGGATAAACATGACAGGATTTGAGAAAAAAGAAAAAGCAAGCGTTTATACATTTGATTCCTGCCACACTCAACTCCGGAAGGAGAGAGATGCAGGCGAGAGAGATTGAGATTAAGACGCTGTCTTAAACAGTTTTTCAAGGAAGATAATTGTCCATTTATTTGAAAATTAACAACCTGAAAATGAGATGAGGTGACATGGGTTTTGTGGGATGATCAAAAGTTCACACACTGCCTAACAGCGTCCACTCAAAGTAAACGTTACCCTCACCATTACTAAACACCTTCCTTTTTATCTTTAGGGGCACAAAAGCCTGGCAATTTCCTTCTGATCCTGACAGGATGTAATGTTTAATTACAGGTTTCTGTGGTCCACAGTGTTATTACTGTTCACCTGCAGAAAGTGACAAAGGATGTGGCGGCATGTGGAAAAGGACAGGAACCCTCTGGAACGGTGGGTCTTTTTATAGCCCTTTAGTAAATGGAGGGGAGAAGTGAACAGCTGGCTCTGGGGTGATCTGTGTAGAAAAACTCTAATTGTCTGAACAGAGGCACAACCCTCCCTGCTATCAGAAGAGGAAACTTTTTTGGAATGATCTGTCGGTGTGATTAAAGATGTAAACCATGACAATAAAACTCCTCAACTTTAATTACTTGTAGTCAAGTGGGAATAAATTAAAACCACATTCTGGTCGGACTAATGAGGGTGCTCGGCTCGTGGGTGGGAAGGCCTGCATGAATCCAGCATTCACTCTTCTACTGGGAGTGCTGGGCAGGAATTAATTCCCACAGCTACATGTTGGGCTTGACAGAACCAGGGGGCCACTTTTTACAGCAAATATACCGCAATTACAAGCGCATCAACTCAGATTCCACTGAATGCCCTCAGTGAACCCTACACCGCATGTGTTTGAATGTTGTAAACGTCTCCTTTTACATTTAAGGCTACATGGTGTGGGATTTCTGACCAATCAGGGTCAAAGAGGACAGTACGAAATCTTCACAGATGGGCTAATGTATAATGTCCTTCTCTTCAGGCAGCTGGGGTAATGATAAAGGTGGTCGAAATTGGCTCTTGTGAATGAAATGAGATGAAAGTTACTACCAAAGGGAAAGGGGGGAAAGAAAGATTGGAAGGCAAAAAAAAAGCAAAGGTTGATTTGTCAAGTGTTGCAGAGGCACAAGTTAAGAACGTGGAAAATAGCTGGGGGTCAGAAAACAGATCTGCATCTGAAGTTTCTGCTCAACATCTCTCCCCGTTCTTCTCTTCTTTTGGCATTCCTGAAATGAAGAAAGATGAGACATGCATCCCAACTCACATAGATTTATACAAGCAGACGGGAAACTCAACACCACACATTGCAACACTTAAGGGGTGGCCAAAATCCTTTTAATTATCAAATTCCTAACATCATTTCTACAACCCAGAGACATAAGACTGGTTCCTCAGAAGTTGGTTAAGATGTTTATTAGCTGTGTTAAATGTTATGAATTTAAAAATCTACTTTGAGTGCAGGTACAGCCAATGCTGTACTGTATTTGAAAAAGAATTGATAATGATGTAATTGCATTGCTATGCACCTAATCACATGAATATTTACAAATAATCATGTGATATCTCCTCTAGGCATGCTAGCGTTGCACAGGGACCTCTCAAAATTTCAACACTTTTTTTTAAAAGATTATTCCATCCTCAGCTTGGGAGGATAGTTCACTCCTAAAACAATTACATGGGTCAATGTCAGGAGAGCTTGCTTGGTCCCCGGTCCTTTAGCTGCCATTGCCTTGCAGAGCCTCAGCCATGAAGAGCTTGCCCAGGTTCTGAGCAGTAAACTCTTTCACCGTCTGGCAGTACGTGTTAATTTGCCCTAAGAAGAAAAAAAGAGACAAAAAATAAACAGTCAGATTTAAGCCTTCCAGAAGAGTGTGCATGTCAGTAAGAGGGACAGAGAATTGGAAGAGGCAAGAGTTTGAGAGCAAGAGAAAATGTGACAGTGAAAAACAGGGGCAGAGAGCAACACGGAGGAACAGACAGTGTAAAGAAACAGAGTGAGCGAGAGAGATCTAGAGCCAGCAGGTGAGGTGTAGAGGTAGGAGTTATGACAGTGCTGCCTGGTGGAGCGGTTCGATCTTAATGTCCTCCATTATGTTTTGAGGGTTGGCTGCAGCACTCCTAAGTGATTGGCTTTCTGCTTGGCAGGGCTGGAGGAGAGCACGGTTCTTGCCAGGCCAGGTCTGAGAGTTCTTCTAAAAGCCCTTAAGAGACCAAAGAATGAAGTGCAGCCCTCCACAGCTCCCACAGCCACTCCATCACCCTCAGCACTAGCCCTCCGCTACACAATACACACAAACAAACAGCTCGGACATGTCCAACTGATCCAGGACCAGCTCCTACCTGTTTTCGGCTTCTGAATATTAAAGCTGAACTCATGATTTTATGCTGGCTACTAAAACTCCTTTATTTCACCTAGCTTTTCAAATATGTTTCTAATAAAGCCATCTTTTCTTTGCTAATTTGCTGTACCATGATTTTGAATACAAGGATGTTTAGACCATATGCCCTTTGCAAAACCTGAACACTATTTTGAAACCAATTTCTGAAAAAGGCTTTAGCATTTATCAAACTTACACATTAGAAAGGAATCCAAGCTAACAATATCCTATGATCACAGCTGACACTAGATGAGCTCTCTTAGCCTAAAACACTTGATAAATTAGATCCATGGTTTTCATTATGGATGGAATGCTAACCATCAGTAGCCCTACAACTTTTGTGAAGAACACCTTCAGGCAGCTGAAGAGCCAGAGCTGAGGTGGCTCCAGGAAATACTTCACACAAGATGTACTTACTGACAGCTCCAAATCTTATTACTCACAACTCAATAAGCAGCCTCACCGACACACACTCCACTGCAAATGGAACTTACACTAAATCTTAATAATTCAGGATCATACATATGTGGTTCTCTGACATCGCCAAAGAAAAGGGAATGGGGACAGAGTTTGAGAAAAGTACTCTATGAACCAGGGGGAGAAATGGTTTCTTCATTTAGGGCGGATTAATTTTAGGCTTAGATGCTGAAGATGAAGTGAATTCTATTGCCCCTATGGTTCCAGCACTGAGGAGTAGTCATAGCTGATTTTGATGGAGTAAGGGTATGCAAGTGTGTATGCGTGAGTATCTGTCATTAATCTTTACTGTCACACCACAATGGTGACAGCCGACTGGGGCTATGAAGATTTTCCTACAACACTGTAATCAGCTCTAGAGATCCATGATCTCAGATGCTATTAGCTACAGTTGTGTCTCACACCAATTCGTTATGAGCACAGCCCCAGTGAATTTACAGCGGAGCACATTTTTCTACATAATGTAAGAAACATGGTTTACTTGGATTAACAACTAGACAAAGCCTACACCATGTGGCTGTAATTCATCAAATCATCTGCCGTGCCTCACTTTTCATGGGCACAGCATGGCGAGCCTGATTAGAAAGCAGAAGACGGTTTCCCAGCAACTGATCTGTAACGCAGTGCTTAAATAATCAGCAGGAAAACAACTAATGTAAATCTCTTTGTCTATCTAATGCAAGGGCTCTTCAAAGTACACTAGAAATTACTCTTCACCCCCTCACCCCCTCCCTCCCTAACTCCTCAGCAGGGGAGAAAGGATCAGTCCAAATCTTTACAAACCCAGATTACACCAACTAAATAAGGAAATGAATCATTAACACGGCTGAGTTCTCACAGCCTGATCAACATACTTCCTTCAATTTGCTGAGGGGGCTCTTCCAGCATTTTTAACGGAATCAATGACACTCTCATAGCACCTTAATGACCTTAATACTTAAATCTATCCTCATATAGTTATGTTAAAAAAAATAAAAAATAAAATATAAAAAGAACTAGATGATGCAAACAACAGTAATGCCAATGAACCTGAAACAGTGTGAATGATGTAAGACATTGTACACTGAACATGAGGTTCACTAGCTTAGCATTTCAGTCAAAATTTAATCATGTTTGGAGCTCTAATTCATTTTATTAAAGAAGAATTGGGGTATAAAAGCCAAAAATTACGTAACATTCTCCTCACCCCAAATATACTCAATAAATCAACACATGCTTTGTAACTGATGTTTTCTTCTTTTGTTTTGCACTCAAATTATGAGTGAAAAACTGTGCTAACTGCACTCTCACATACTGTGATCTATAAAAATGGTTCCAGTTTCAAATTGGCTACTACTAACTACTATTGATTTTAAGAATGTAATATACACTTGTTGCATACACTGACCAGCAATGAGCAGAGTATCCATGCGTGGGGGAACTTGAGGAGGTTTGAAAAGTTTAGTTAGATCTTCTTCAGGAAGTGGTGGCTCCCCTCGACTCTGCCTCTGAGCATTCTCCTGCTGACGCCTTTGAACATACTGAGAGAGAGAGAGAGAGAGAGAGAGAGAGAGAGAGAATACAAACAGTTAATGTGAACTTGATACCTGTAGCTTCTGTCATTAACCCACAGGTGGCCTGAGCTGATTCAATTATCTCTCACAGAGGCAGAACCTTTAGGGTGGACCTTTCAGGCCACAATGAATGGAGGACAGAAAGGAGGGAGCGGATGCTCTGTCTGAGTGGAGGCAAGGATGACAGGTGGAATAAAAGTCTGTAGGAAGTAAGAAAAAGGGAGTGTGAGGTGTCTAAGAGAAAGTAAAAACATGGTTTTCAGAGAAAGGAATGAAATGTACTCATGAAATGCCAGATATATCCACTGCCTTTTAAGATATATTCACATAATGCAGAAAGATTTATAGTGTAGTTATTGTTGGGCAATATTATAAACTATTATATATCCAGACATCGGGGTATGGTTCAGCAGTCAATCGTGTGTCAGAGCACAAAACATGTACAGTGTTTTTTAATCCTGTCCATATTTATGAAAAAAATACCCTTGTGTAAAGTCTTTAAACTACTAAGAGTGATACAGTGACACGAAAGCACTCACTTCTGGTAACACTAAAGAAGCATGATATAACTATGTGTTGACAAATGTCAAAAAGCCCTTTTTCATTTTACTTTAAAGAACATGATACTATCAGTGTTGTCATATGAATAGAGCTGACATTTTCCATAGAGCAGACGTAGGTGCAACATCCAACACAAGTCAGGAAAAGTGGCTGCATGTTCAAAATTGAAAATATTCATTTTCTTTTACATTGTCAATTCTGCGGTGAATGTAATCCTCTCTTAGCTGGCAACTTCAAATTAGATATTGGACTACCATGTCCAGCACAGTGTGATAAGGTACTTAAAATAATAACTTAAAAATAATCAAATATATAAAATAAACAGTGGCATTCCTAATTAAACCAATACAAAACCAAGAACCAAGTTCTTGAAGCTCATCCTGTACACTGTGAATAAACCACATATCAGAGATTTGAGAAGACATTTGTACATTTGATTCAATCAATAATTGAGCTCAGAACACTCAGTCCAGTGATGAGGCTGTTCCGACTTCATCCCCACACTCCAATAAAGGCCTGGAAACACTGCAACTTGATCGATTAACTTCAAACTATAATTTATAGAGCTGACCTGAAAGTTTTCACACTCTGCTAGTCTCCACTGGAGCCTTGGACATGTGTGAAGGAAACACCACTGTAAGCTTTTCCACACTTAAACCTAGTTCTTCAAATGGTTCTCCTGAAAACATGAGAGCCAATGCTAACACAAACTTGCACTGCTCCATATTCCATAGCTGTGAGTCACCTACATAGCGTGGGCCAGCATCAAAGAACTGGGAAAAGAGAGGTGCTGCTACTTATCAGCCACAGCAGCACAGAAACATGTGCTGCAGCCAGGATCCTCACACAGCGGATGGCTAATTGAATTAGCATGAAGATAAAGTGCAAGCTTTTGAAACAGGGCCACTGATGCATGGCATGCTCAAAAACAAATATTCCAGCCCAGCTAACCCTCCACTCCCCCACCCCTTCTCCACTTCATTCTGGCAGCTGGGAAAGAGCACCCGAGTGATAATTATTGATTTTCAATCAAACCAGCATGGCCAAGCTCCAACAAAGAGCATCATTCGAATGTTCAAGAGAAGATTAGTTTTTCCCTGCCAGAACATTCAATTTTGCCAGGCAGTGTTAGAGCAAGTGGTAGCTGAAGGGCAGGGTACCAGGCGAACTCGGACAGCACAGAGAGGGAGAGAAGGGTGAAAAAAAGACAGCCATGTGGAACAGCAGGTGGCTTGGTTAGGCTTTGGACTCCAACATGGAAGAGAGCAGATAGGAAGACCTTCATTCTGACCCAGTGATTGGGTTTAGAAACTCTGTGACTTCAAATTCTGCACAGGTTGAGAAGAGAACAGTGACGTGATAGAGCTCAGGAGAACTGAACTATTGGGGTTGCTATATACAGGGTCAAAAATGGAGAGGAGTAATTCCAAGAGCAATACACACTCCATTAGTAGTGCTATCTCACACAGAGCAGGGGTCAGACACAGTACAACCGATCTGATAAATATTCATTATGTGGTTTATGCTGGATAAATGATGCGGGGATTTTTTTTGCCAACTTTAAAAGTACAGACCCAAACAAATTAATGGACAAATAACAAAACACCTGACTCAGCAATTTTAGAGTTCTTTCCCCACACTCCACACAAAAGAATACTCAGTGAAATGCCTGCCAAAATGAAAAACCTCAAGCAGCATTTTGTTCCCTTTTCACAGCAACTCCTATAAACTCAGGATTACTTCAGTTTACTTCTCATCTAATACAATGTTATAATCACACAGGATAAACATGAACAGGGCAAACTGGTGTTTAAATTAAAGACCAAACATTAGCATCCATGTTCTATTAAGGGAACTGCTAGGTGGAGAAAAGCTTGTAGCATGAAATGAGGACTTGCATCAATTAACACATCTAAATGTACATGAACCAATTCTACGAAATGAGCACCACAGGATCCAAACCTGAAGTCCATAAGATATTTCTAAGCAACCGTAAATATCTATAAGCTGCTCCAGTGAGCTATAGGAGAGGCAGTACCTGGTGTTTTTGTTGCTGCTGCTTGCTTAGGCTGCGGCTGTAGTTGTTGTATTTGACAATGTCTTGGCTCATGTCGTCCACTCGGTCCATCAACATCTGTAAGCTTTTCTCAAGATGGGAACTGTGGCAAAAGGATAAACAGAGCATTGTTATTTAATTCATACAATAAATATCTTGAAGAAAACAATAACGTTTACTTAAGATTTTCCACCATACTCAGCAGGTATCTATCTATCCAATTCAAAGTTATTCAAAGAGAGGCCCATAGGCCAGATATAGGTCATGAGGATCTGGAACATTACCCTAACACCACATTCTTCTTCTAAGAGGACAAGTATAATTTCAACTTGTTTCCTTTCAGAAATTGTCCTTTTTTTTTTTTAAATGGGGTTTTGTCTTTTACACTCAACTCCTAATTCATTAACTAAATTCACAAATAACAGTAGTATCATAGCCTACAACCTTATGTTCACAGCAGCAATAAAAAGGCATATATTGCACAATATTCAGACGCATGTATGTATATCATGTGTTTTGGGAATAATCATCAAAGCATATTCTATTTACCCAGAAGGTTTGAATCTCCCGCATACAGCCATATAAATAGCTGCATGACTGCAGAAATACACTGGTAGGTGGAGTTTCAGCAGGATACAAATAAATGATTCATCATATCCAGAACACATCACAAGAAAAGCTGCATATTTCAAGCAATATGCAAATTAAATTTCATGATGCCATATTTAATGCTAGACAGCAAAATCAGTACTGAAGTGGCAATAGGGGAATTTCATCAGCAAGATTCTACATGTCCCTGCTAAACTCATGCCTGGCCTTTTATATCCAGCACAGCATTAATCTACATTAGCAGCCAATTAGCCACAATAGCATGTTCCATTAATCTTCCAGGAAAATTCCCAAAGTCCACTGGGAAGACCGATGAGACGCAACCTGGGGGTAAGGACAAAATTTCAGCAATCAGTTCACACACATACATGCTTGAAGGTTCCTGTTAACAGCAGCTACTATGGCTTTTCTTTGCAGACAATAAACAGTTATCAGTGTACTGACCGCAAAGCCACTAAAGCTGCAAAACAGCTTCTCAGTTTGAATATTTTGAAATGAGAAATGACTGCTTTTACCCTTCACTTTAGGCAGCTATTCACATTAGATTAGATTTTCTGTCTATAATTTCAGAGAGTGGAAATATTGTCCAAAAATGAAATACACCTGATCTGAACACAACTGACAGCTTCATTGGGAAGATCGATATACTATGAGCAAATGTTGTAAACTGTGCATTTTAATTTGAAAACACACTTGAGTTTCATTTTGCAGTTGCCCATTTTTTTTATATACTTTTATACCATTTTTTGCTTTTATATAAGACATTAAATAATGTTTAATGCCAATGTTTGTTACTGTATTTTTTTTCTTTCCCAGCTGTCAATCTCACTCTCCTGTCTCTTACTCTCTAGTTTGCCTTTCCCCAACCCCTTACTGAATTCAACGGTATAGGAAAAATCAATAGATTGCTCACCAGCAGACCCCATCTCCAAACCCATTTGTTTATAAAGATATTAAAATAAACCCATAAACCCAGGGTCTGTCCTATCCCTTTTTGTGCAGTTTAGCCAACGTTTTAATGTTTTATGTTTTTTTTTTTGTTTTGTTTTTTTTAAATCACATTTAAATTACTATATCTCCATTTGTATTTTGTCTTTCTGCATAAAATAATAATGAACATAGAGCACAAAGCCTGTGCTTTCTACAGAAATGTAATGCAATGTTGTGTGAGAATTTGTTTTCATGCAGCTCATCTTTAACCGGTCACAAAATTTGAAAACACTGGTGTGATCAGAGAACCCTGAGAGTTAAAAGTACGGCCAGAAAAAAGCAAAACATCTTTCTTAAGATTACATCACACCAACTGTCCATTATTCCGGAGACAAATAACTGATCTCTATAAATGTTTATTACGACTTATTCCAACAATCAGTGCCCATAAAGCCGTTGTTCATTCTCTCATCATGTTACTTAAGGACAGCTGTATTGCAAAATACATTTGTTGAAATCAGTCTTTATAAGGCCTTTGTAGGTTAAATGTATCACATAGCCTTCAGTGGTGTTACAGAAAAAGAAGCTTAAAGGGCACGAAATATTATTGATTCAAAGTATAAAACACTGACATCTCAGCAGTAGGTTCTTCTACAATTCTAGCCCAACCGGACTACACACTAAGCAATTTTAACAAGGCTGAACATCCAAAATAAAGAGACTAATAACTTGGAGTATTCAACCAAAACACACTTCACACTATTCTATCAGGGAACATAAAGTGGAATGTTCAACACTGAAGAGAGACACCTATTGAAAGATGCATGTAATCTGGAGGCAGGGCAGGAGGAAAAATATATATATATACACACTGATTTTCCTTTTAACTACCCCTACTGGGCAAATTATAGAGTTTGCTGGCTCTGCAGGTTTGGCAAAAAAGCAAGCAAGAATCTGTGTGCAAGTGTGTTTGTGTGTGTGTGCCTGTGTGTGGCCCTGGAAGGAGTTTTTAATGTTTCAGAAGAGGCTTTCTGTCGTGGCGCGCCAGCTCTGATGAATGAGGGCAGGGATCCCGATATGACCTCCATCTTTTACCATGCACCTCATTATTCAGCCTCCAATGAGCTTGCAGAACTTTGTTCTCCAACACTATCTGGATTACACACACATACACAACCCTATAGTACACAGAGATGATGCACATAAATTTACACTCTGTATTGAGGTGCATATATGTATCCATTCTGCATCATATTTTTCATATCTCTGCAAATCAGTAATACAACTAAACTAAAGCAAACTCACTTCTGATGCAGAATCTACACCTTTGCTTAATTTTCCAGTCACAGATTTGGCTGTCTGTCTAGGAGAATGCAAATAACAAATTTCTCA
The DNA here is from genome assembly GCF_029633855.1 of Hoplias malabaricus. Taxonomy (NCBI): domain Eukaryota; kingdom Metazoa; phylum Chordata; class Actinopteri; order Characiformes; family Erythrinidae; genus Hoplias; species Hoplias malabaricus. The sequence continues at coordinate 30,046,238 of NC_089805.1, read as the reverse complement.
CTACACTTCTTTAGAACAACACTACAGACCACTGGACGTAAAATGTAGCCTGAAGGCCCAATGCCCTGCACATTTTAATGTCTTCTCTGCTACCAACTTGCCTGATAAAACTGATCATTAATTTAGCATGAACATGAGCATGGATTAATGTATATTTCTGTCTCCAAAAAAGAAAATCTAACACAGCGGAGTGATGTTAGTGTACTGTACTTCTTTTAGCCTCTATGATTTTGAAACCTTATGGCACTCCAGGCTCATTCAAAATTCCATTTGTAAATAGCTATGTGTTTAAGCAGTCCCTTCTGATCGGATTGTCCAAGGTGCATGTTAACACCAAGTGGGAACTATGCATGTTTTGAAGAACTGTACACAGGGAACGATTAGGGCAAAATATCCAGGTAGAATATCCAGGTATCTATTTTAGAATAGGACTACACTAATAAAGAACTATAAATGGTGTAGCATCTGTTTATTAATTGCATTAAAAGTAATTCATAATAATTTATAACATAGGTCACTGCTGCACTTTGCTTGCCAAATAGTGAACCCACATCCATCTACAATGTACATCTATTTACTTTGACATTTTCAGTTATTTATGAGACTTTCACGATTAGATAAAAAAGGTCACTGTTGCCCTTTCTAACCTGTGCTACAAATAATTATTAATAACCTTTAATAAACTAACCTAATTGATAACCATTAAATACATTTTTAAGCCATTTATAAACCTTTAAATGTGTAGTCTTATTTTAAAGTGGTACAAATATCCAATTGCATTTTTTGTTCAGTATTGTTACTGTGATTTAAATCACAATTAATTTCTTCATTGGCATAAGGTTTAATTTTCCATGCAATTTACTAGGTAGCTGCCAGGTAGCTATATCTGAACGACTGGAAATTGATCTCTTCATATTGAAATATTGATTGAAAAACAATGAGCCTACTCTTTCTCAACAATAACCTCCTTGTAATTAAGAAAATACTGCATACATAAACATTTATGTTTACGTTGGCCATTCATTGGGCAAGTTAATTCACAGGACTCACTTAATACATGTACACCATGTACCCTCAGGGGCCAGATAACCCTATACTTGTCTGAGTTAAACTCGCTCAGACATTAGGACAGAAGAACAGCATGATCATCCTGAAAAACTGTTTCTTATAAACTTCTGAAAATAAAATTTGGGCATTATACTTGTTCCATTACCGTAAGTGAAGGGACTGGATGACGCAAAAGCATGGTGTCCCAATAAAATCTGAAATACCGGAAAAAGGTGACTCATTTAGACTTGTTCTATTTTGGTGCTTGACTGGTGGAAGGTTTAGGTCATCTTGCAGCACAGATGACAGCCTTAACCCTGCCATTCAGATCAAATACACAAACGCACACACAAGCCCAAAAACCTTGCAGCAAATTGTGACTTAACCTTTGACACACACAGCAGTACAATAGAGAGCCACAGACAAGCACTTGGACAAGAAGGGGGCACAAGCAATTGGGGCAGCAATTATTCAGAGGTGACAAATTTTAGCACAGGACACAGAAAAAGGCACAGTGTGATCAGCTCCTGGTTGTGTTTTCTCTCCTCCAAACTCCCTGTATAATGAGAAAAATACATGGTACACATCTCAGTGTTTTCAGAGAGGAAAACAGAATAACATGTCAAGAGCTACAGGAAAACCTGCACTGTACCAGAGCAACAGTGTTGTATAAGCATCTGGTTGAATTTTAGGTTAGAATAACCATCTGAGCCACCTGCACAAGAAATATTCCATTTAACACATCACTCTGAGCCTTTGGTAAAGATTAAATCAGGGACTTGAACCCTCCTATTAGAATCAATACCTCTGACCTAGAGAGTTATGGAACATTAGTGGTCTCAGAATAAAGATGGGTGTAACTATTCAAATATATATGTCCTAGTACTTGATTACTAAATTGGTTTCCTGAACAAGAGATGCATTAAAGGCAACATCAACGATTGTGTTGAAACACTGCTCTCGCATTTGTTTGCGTTCAGAAGCTCTACGTATTTTAAGGTAGTATGCTATGTCTGAGGGGAAAACAATGACTGTTTGTACGTGGCTAAAGTTTAACAAACAGCACAAGTAACTGGAGTTGTTTAGTTTTGTAGCACGTTAGGTCTGTGTTTACTTTCATTCAGTTAGTGATCTTCCGAAAATAGAGTCAGTTGCATCTTCAGCAAAAATAGATCGATATAAAAAGGTTTTATACCCATTTACAGATACTGGGGCTTCGTAAACACAGACAGACTGGAGAGCTAACAAAAGGTGAGGAAACAGCCTGAGAATTTTAATAAAATTAAAAAAAATTTATTAAAATGTAATTGGACTCTAAACTGCTGAGTGTATGAAGTGTATATTGTGTTAAAACTAACCTCAATGAGTGGCTTAACCCAAAAAATTTAAATATTTTCCCATTCTACTTGCTACGTAGTACTCGCCTAATGCCTGCCAGCTGTAAGGGTGAAGGCTAAAAGGTGCTCCCACTGTGTTAACTGAAACACTGGGAAGAAAAGTAAATGCTAATTTTTAACAAGTCAGCTAACAGATGCTTAGCCAGACAGATTATGTTCCAACTGACTCCAAATTAAGCAGAGCTGTGAGAACAGCAGGAATCAGTCTGATCTTCAACAATCGAACCAGCAGTTAGAGGGCTCTGTCATTCGGGGTCCCCAAAATGGCAATATTTAAGCAGAGCTTTAAGGATAATTTTCAAATAATGAATAAAAATGAGAGACATTCAAGGCAAAAAAAAAAATTTTTAGCTCTGCCATTGTTCCATCTCGATTGATAACACCATATGAAAGAAAGTGTTTTTGATTGTTCTATATGATTTCAAAGCATTTCCATCTCCAACACAAGACAAAAGCTGGCTGTGTTTTACATAATCCAAAAAGGTTCTCAGACAGAATACAATACTCAATGTCAGAAGAGAAACACTATTAAAACTCTGAGCTTCCACAGAATGCTGGATTAGGGACTGTCCTGAAAATGCTTATCTAAGGAGCATGCACACACGCATGATAACACACGAGGAAGACGATGGAAGGTGCCCAGAACATATCGGGGATAGTGGAACTGAGGAGAGGAAAAAAGACAGGGAACGCTGGGCTACAGGAGGTAAGTGGTGGGCCCCTCCAGAGAGGTGAGCTCATTTAAAATTGAGGCTACATTTGAACACTACATTTTTTTCCCCAGTCAAGCCAGGCTTACAGATTCTCCTAGCATTACCCACTTCACCACCACCCCCTACTTCAACACACTGTAAAACTCATAATTCTTTTTTCATTCATGGCTGAAAAAAAGGGAATTCAATTTAGCCCCCAGATGAAGAGAGCTGATTCGATGTGAACCCTCTGGGAAGAAGGGAGGGAGAGATGGAGAGAGGGAAGGAGGGCAAAGGGAGGGAGGGAGGAAAGGAGGGAGGGAAAAGAAAAAAAGAGCAAGAGAGAAAGACAGGGAGGTATTGTACTGGTTGAGCTGCATTGGTCTAGTGTTTGCTTTGGTTTCTAGGGTAACAGTAGACTGCAAAGAGATAACTTAAACAGATGTGGAGAGAAGGGAGGAAGGGGGGGGGGGAACGCAAAGCAAAGCCACTGATAAATCTGCCATGTCTGTGTGCTTTTTCAGTATTGCCGTCATTAGACAGAGAGACAGCAGAGCCAAAGATAGACAGGCAGAGAGGGAGAGAAAAAGGGAGTGGGTGCTCATTCACTGGCTGCAAGACACTGCTCATGTCCGTCTTACACTCAGAATGTTGTACCTTCTGTGAAAATGTCCTCTTGTGATTAACAGAGTATATAGGATTCATGGCTATGCCAACACAAACAGTGGCACAGATAGTGGAAACTATTTTTACAAAATTATATGTATGTAATTAAATGCAACTAGAATTCAGAGAACAATTACTTTTTATAAATAAATAAAGAGTAAATCCAGCAATGTTTCAAAAACATCCTCTATAATCGACCCTTTAACTTTACAATAATCAAGACAAAGAAATACAAAAAAAAAACAAATCTGGTTTTAGGTGATTTTGCTCTTTTACAGAGAAACTCAATTCTCATTACAGTAGAGGCAATAGGTACAAGACTTTTGAATACATTTAAAGCAACCTAAGAGTTATTGTGAAATAGATGCAATGCAATCCCTAAAAGCTTAATCAATTTTTTTGTGGCAGGATTTTGTCAAAATCATATTCCTCAGAGTTAAACATGTGGTTATAAATCAAAAGTTTTTCAGCTTTACTACAAAATATCTAGCATATATGCAATGCATATTTTCACATAAACCTATCAAATATTTTATCCAATACTCAGCAAAGAAGTTATTTGAAAATTTTGTTAGCTTGTTTTCTATAAGTAGCATGTGATCAATTCTATATTCCACCAGAGGGCAGTGTAGAACCTGCATCTATTGGTTAGGCGATAGAGCCATTTATAAAGCACTGAAAGACTACTGCAGCCACCTAAAGTCTAATATTCACTGAACAAAAATCCCCAGCCAGACTGTAGCTGCCAAACTGCAGCTATAGAAAACTGGAAATATTCCAGACAGCAAATGAGAAACAAGTTTATATTAATTTGGGGCTTTTTCACACCTGTGGTTTGTTTGCACTAGTCTGAATCAGTTAGAGTTTGTAAACGTGGAGTGATTTCCCCTTGGTTTGTTTTAACACAGGAAAAATACAAGCACACCAAAATACATCACATTAATCCACATAAGTATGTTCTCTGTGCTGGTTGCCCAGACCTGTCCAGGGCAGGTGCAAAGTAGTAAACAAAAGGTGGTGGTCCTTAGTTCTGGACACAAACATATTTCTATTCTACAATTTTTTGGTTGGGGCTAAACTTTAACCAGTTCTATATTTACGTCCAATATTAAAAACAGCTGGCTAGAGGTACATAGCTCAAATGTGTTGAGCTGGGTCAGAACGAGGATGGATCTAGGTTCTTACAACAAAAGAACTGCTCTAGAGATTGTGTGGGAATGGACTGAGACCACCAGCTATCAACTGTCTCGTCTGGGTTGTTTTGGTCCGCAGCCGAATGCAATTGCTGTTTTCTCGCCTACCCAAAAAAAAACACAATAAGGGTTAAAACGAACCAACACGAATAAGTTCACTTTAACATGAACAAAAAGTTCAAACGTGGAAAAAAGCACAAACCCTCCGGTCGTATGGACATAATGGGATAAAACAGTGATTTAGTAAATGCATCACATCTGAATCTAATTCATCCTAAATGTGTTCTATCAGTTTGAGGTGTTCTTCCAAGTTCTTCCACACCAAACATGCTCATCCGTGTCTGTAATGGATCTTGCTTGGTGTACTGATGCATAGTTATGTTGGAACAGGGAGGGGCCATCCACAAACTGTTCCCACAAAGTTGGGAACATGAAATTGTCCAGAATCTCTTGGTATGCTAAAGCAGGGGTGCACAACTCCAGTCCTGGAGGGCCGGAGTCCAGCAAAGTTTGGTGATTCCTCTGCTAAAACACAACCCTTAAACCTGTCAATTAACAGATGAGTTGAATCAGGTGTGTGTGTGAGCAAAGGAATCACCAAACTTTACTGGATACTGGCCCTCCAGGACTGGAGTGGTGCACCCCTGTGCTAAAGCATTAAAAATGTTCCTTTCAATGGAACCAAGGAGCCGAGCCCAACCCCTGAAAAATAACCTCACACCTTAACCCCCCTCCACCAAACTTTACACTTGGCACAATGAGGTCAGACAAGTACCATTCTCCTGGCAACTGCCAAACGCTGACTCGTCCATTGGATTGCCAGATGGAGGAGCATGACTTGTCACTCCAGAGAACATGATTCTGCGACCCAATCTTTCAAAAATGTCTGTAGAAGCAGATGCCTAGGTGCTTGATTTTACACCTGTGGCCATGGAAGTGAACCCAACTAGTGTAGAGGTAGCATTTGATTAGCATTTGTTATTCTTAAAGACTTTCTCAAATGTCAAATATTCCTCAACCAGTGCTCCACAAATTCTGCCTGAATTGCCCATTCTGCCTAGCAATGCAAACTATTTTAAAGTAAAAAATTCCCAACAGGTCCAATTACAAAAATATCTGGCAATTCAATAGAAGCCTCTACTGATGAGCAGTACCCTGATATGTTTCACTATAACACAGTGGGTATGCTTCTAAACATAATTCATTTTGTAATTAACAAGGCTTAAAAGCTTTCAAAGCTGGCAGAGGCCAAACATAACAGTTTTAATTAATTTATGATCAATTGCACAGATGAAATGAATATTAACCAATTTGGCAGTAACAATCAAAATGACCATAGGGGTTGAAGTTGTGTGTGTGTGTATATACGTGTGTTTAGTTTTGTGGGTGTCCTCACGCCTTTCCTTAGAGAAGGGCAAGTAATTGGCAATGTATTCTTTCAAGTGCTTAACAGAGCTGCCAAAGCTGTGCCTTTCATCCAGGAAAATATTTGACAGGTCTGAATTAGGAGAGACAAATTAAAAAGATAAAATTCCCTTTCTAGTCTGCTGGGAGAGACCTTCAAACCCACTTGGACCTTTGACAATGAAAAAAGAAGCAGCAAAAAATTAATATTTCTTACCCAAAATGCATCACCTCAACCGTGGCTGAATAGAGTGTAATTTAAAAAACTGAAATGCTAATTGTGAACCGAAAACTTCCAATGAGTGCATTCCTAAATTGAAAAGAAAAACCCCATGTACACGCTTATAGATGTGAATAATTGATAGCATCTGATTTACCGGTTCATCTCCTGGTCCACTGGGACTCCTCCGTTGAAACTAGAAGCTGAACAAGAAAATCAAGGAGTATGCTCATCTATTAAAATAAATTCTTCTAAAATTAAGCCAAGCATTCCACAAATGCTTTCTCACTTCAGACGCCTATTCAGTTGATGTGACATTCTGTTTAGAAGAGGACAAGAACAGGCTATCACTTTACACCAAGGAATTAGACTTAATTCATAAACTAAGAAAACATTGACTTCTAGCTTATGAGTAGACCAAGAATCCTGCTGTTTCTCTTTATGTTTTTCTTTCTTTGAGATGATATGAAAATTAGCGCACTGTCAAATGGATACAATTCTCCAGAATTTCCCAAAGCCTATAAGTCTGGGGAAATGCTGTTTTTGCATTTGTTTACATTTAGAAGCTACTCAGGTAAGTTCTATTTCAGCTACAACCTTACCTTTTGCAACCTTTTCTGCAATACCACTGGCTTCTATCTTTACTGCTCTGTTTTGACAGTGCTCATGATGTAATGTAATCATATCCAATAGGAAAATATATAATTATTTAAAACCTGCACTAGATGTGAACAGTTATTTCATTAGGAAAATACTTTTTTCAAAATTGTCCTGAGTTTGGTATTTTATATATTGAATTTTTGTGGATTTTTTAAACTCACTTTCAAGTAGGTCAATGAAGTCTTTACACCAAACAACTTTTCAAGCGATTTCATTGGTGCCAACAAATTTCTAATGTCTGTAATAAATCATGAGAGCTTCCAGAGTTGTGTCTTCTTGTGTAACATGGTCAGGACAGCCAATTTCTTGTCTTTTTTTGTACGTCAAACATGTTCAATATTATCGTAAGGATTTAGTCATATATTAACCTTGCAAGATCCTGTCTCTTTGGAAAAATCATAGCACGTGACTAAACCCTCTTCAGATGTGAAGGGGTGTTAGACATCAGACATTTAAAAGCCTTTTTAGATTATTTCAAAAGCCTTTTAGATAATATTTATCACAACATATTTCAAAGATCTTTTCCAGATCTTTTATGTTACCTAACAGAAATCTTCACCAGCTAGCATCATGTTGAATGACTGAGTGGCAGAGAAAGCCATCCTACCCACCCAGACAAAGCAAGGCCAATTGTGCACTTTGGGACTTTCAGTCTCTAAAGATTGAGGCATCGCTGCAACCAATGATCTCCCACTGATAAGGCCAACGTAGACTGTATATGATAGCTTTTCACCAAAAAGGTATGACTGTTCATCCCATTTTACTCCACTCATGAATACCAAGTGCCATGACATTGTTCAAGTGGTGTGTGTTTGAGACAAGCTTACTTGCTGGAGAGGTTGAGTAGCTCATGTTTGTCTGCTACAGTAGACTTGTCCTCCAGCTCCCACAGCATCACGTTGATGAGATGAGAGTTTTTGATGACAATAGGTACCTCCTCAAACATGTTTTCATGCCCCACACTGGCCTTCTTCAGCCTGTGGGGAAAAACACAACACTCACACAATGACTTGGACAAACAAAGAAACTACTCAAAAATTGGATCTGCAAAGAAAATGTTTCAACCAAAACACTTCATGCCAGTTCAGATACAACATATGCCTTGTTGTTCCCAAAGGCAACGGGATGCCTTCTATTATCTGTTGTGGCTGAGCAGATTGTGTGTGGTCATTATTTGTGGGGCAAATGTTGTCGGCTATTTTTTGAGGGGAGATGGTACATATTAAACTTATCCAAAACCTCACTGAACTGAATGAGTCATTGTTACAACATGAAGAAACAACCCTATTCAGGTCAACCACAGCTATTCAATTAGGGCTGAATAGAATATTGTCTGTTTATTAATGTTTTATCATGGTTTAGACCAAATCAAAATAAATCACATGAATTTGATATTATGATTAATACTGGAGATTAACAAAAACACCTAACGCTGCCCAAAATAGAAATGAAATTCTGCCTCCATTTTTAACCATGCATAGCAGTAAACACACACACTAGAGAAGGACTGTAAGTACACACACACATAGAAAGGCAGGTAGCCATCCCAGAACACAGGGTGCTGTTGGGGGTTAGGCTTCTTGCTCAAAGGAACCTCACTCCTGGATGCTGAGGGATGTTGTTTGCGCATGTTAATTTAGAAGAAGTGTAAATTAAGATGTTTAAATTAAAGATCATTTACACTTTAGAATCATTTGTATGTAAATCAGATAGATATAAACCTGAGTTTCTCTTCTGAGGGATAAGAGAATCAGATAATTCTCTTGATATAGAGAGCAGAGAGATAAATGAAGAGATCACTGACATCAAACACTACGATGCTTTCACGTTTCTGCCAGGACTGATCTGTCCATTAGTAGGAGGTTAAACGCAACACTTTCCCGGCACAAAATTGGCTGGTGACTCACTCAGCTGCTCTTCAAAACACAATGTGGTTTTGATCAGAATTAGTGGCACAAATTCAGAGAATGCAGGCAGGACATCAAAGAAGGGAGGCTAGTAAGGGCTAAGGATCTAGGGAGCTGATGAGCGCTGTGTGTAGTGTGTATGCAAACATATGACTGTACATCTCAGTGCGTCTGTATGAGTGCATTAAGATGTGACCTACCCTTCTGAAGAGAAGTCTTTCTCTTTACATATCTCCATGAGTTTGGGGGTCAGTCTGTAGGCCTTGAGGGAAAGGGAGCCCTGGGCAGTCTTAATTGGATCTGCAGTGCGGGGAAAAAAGGGGAGGAGAAAACAACATGATTGTTATGATATTCACTGACTTGACTGTTGTCCAGAGGATGATAAGAAACAGCCTCCTCCAGGAGGGCAAGCCACAGAAGGTCACTGCTAAAAAGCCTGGCTGTTCACAGAATGTACTATCAAAACATATTAAAGCTAATTATAATTGGACTGTTGTTCCGTGGTTTAAAGAAGTCTTTCGGATGAAAGTAAAGTTCGCATTTCATTTTGAAATGAAGGTCCTAAAGTCTGGAGGAAGAGAAGAGAGGCACAGATGCCAGTGTGTCCACTGTGCAGTTTCCACAGTACGTCATAGTTTGGGGATTACATGTCATCTGCTGCTGTGCCACTGTGTTATATCAAGTCCAAAGTCAGAGCAACCATCTACCAGGAGATTTTACAGCACTTCAGGCTTCCATCTGTTGACAAGCTTTATGGAGATGCTACTTTCTTTTTTCTACCAGGACTTAGCACCTGCTCATAGTACCCATACTATTACCAAATGGTTTGCTGGCCTGAATCCTACAGAGAATGTATGAGGTACTGTCAACAGGAAGATGACAAACATATCTATGAGATCTGTGTCAACAACAGCAGATGTTAAAGTTTTAATCTCGTTATCTGAAAAAAGTGGTGTAATTGCAACAGAATTGATCATTTATGTCCTTTATATTATTTGCCTAATATTTGTGAACATAAACAAGGTCAGTATTCATGACTAACAGCAAAGCCCTGTTTCAATAGATCAGTTCAGCTGTACAAAGTATCGAAATGCACAACAAAAAAAGTAACTAAAAAGCTATTTGCCTAAACTGTACAAAATTTAACTTCTACGTTATAAAGCCTTCAAACATGCTGACTGATGTTAATTTTTATTGGGAGGAGATTTATAAGCTAGTCATACAGTATTAAACCCACTGTCACCATGTGGACAATCTGTGTCAGAATGGCTTTATTAGTGTTCCATTGAGGCTTGCTATAGACTGTCAGTCACCTGTATATTTTGACAGCCAAAATGATGATTTGCAAATTTCCAGCACAATTCTGCCCGCATTTTCCTGCATTGTGTCAATCAAGGAAGCAGTCAATTAAATGACTTCTCAGCTGCTTCTGTTTAGGAATACTAAAAAATTAAAGTAGTGCTCAAGAGTGCTATGGGAAAATAAACAGGCCGTCCTCTCATTTTTGCAGAGCAAATCCTAAACGAATAAACACAAAACAATGGATGAAGCTTAAGAGAAGAAACAACATTAAGAGAATTTAGAGGATGTGAGTGTTCGTGACCAATAAAATAATGCTCTCTCATTACTTTTACCCAGTATCCATAACAACCAGGTCCAGTCAGTCCTTCTATACACAACAAGGGACAGACAGAACAGAGTCATGCTACAAAAATAAACGCTGAACCTAGACCAAACAAAGTGAGGCACAGAAGTAAACCATGAGGAGCAGACAACCAGGCTGCAGGTTTAATCCATGTGCAGGCTCCTATTATTGATGTGAGAATACACAGCAATCAGGACCTCAGACAGGCCAGGGACACTTCATGGCTTCAGAGTCATCCACTCAAAATTTCCCAAATCAACCTGCCAATCACTGCCCATATGACATCTTAGCTATAAAAGACAGACACACCCTGACCTGACCCATAAAAAATAGTGTGCAGGCATAAGAGGAGGAGATAGACTATAGTGCTGTAAAGGGCATAGGTATTGATGCTTAAAGTTATAAGAACCTGAGCTTCAAATGAATTACTGAAGTGTCAGAAATGTAACACTCAAAAAAAGACATAAATCAAACACCAAGATAAAAGATATCCTGCAAAAATATTCAATCCTAAATGCTGAGGTGAATTGCTGTACAATCTATGAAATGACTATGAAATATCTTCCTGTCGCAGCTGGCTGAGGTGAGAAGCAGATAAAACATTTTGGTACATAGGTTTTAATCTGATTTGGTTTGTCTTGGACCAAGAATAAACTCACTGCTTTGTGTATTCGTTAAGTCTTTAAGTGAATTAGCTTATAGACTTCTTATATTTACATGCTTTATTGAACCCATGTTTGACTCTTAATTTATTTACAATATTAAGTATACAGACAAAACATATCTGACAATCATTATGCAATTCTGTTCTTCAGTCTGGTATTTTAGGTAGCAGAGGCTTAAACATCTACATGCAATTTCAGCACATTATGCAGCCATGTGCACTTTCGACTCTCTAAACAGGAAAGGAGAAGAAAACTAACTGTTCACTCAACCCAACAAAACAAACAAGCATTACAATTACAAGCTGGTAATGCCTGGCCCACACTACAGGATAATCAAGCTGGTGTTGAGGCTAATTTACTTCTCCTGACAATTGAAATAGGTCTCCCGATTTTAGGGTGATCCTAAAGAATTATTTTCCCAGATCATCTTGTAGTATGGGGGATTCCATAATCCAATTTTTCTGCTCTTCTCAAAGGACAGTCGAGGCCACACAGACTGTGAATCAGAGATATGAAATGTTCAATATTTAACGTCATGTCTGAAAAACCATAAATCAACAAGAGCTGAGAAAGGGTTATGGTCTCACCGCCATCCGCAGTGTTTGTTTACATCTAGTTTGCGAGAACCTCCTGCTCTTGTGATGTAGCAGCTCACAAGGTTTTTTTTTTTTTGAGGACCAGAGCTGTGTGTTGGGCATGAGCAATCTGACAGTGTGCAGTGTTTCATTTAGGGCGGACTGTAGTGTGAGGCTTTGAGGACTAACAATGATCAAGCACACACAAAAAAAGTGATACTTGTCATTATGTGTGCGGTGTCTCATATTTTCAACATCAGTTATTAATATATATATATATATATTTTTTTTTTTTAATCCTGTTATGGAATTTATTCCAAACATGTGGTTTGATATATTATTCCATCAAACCACATGTAATAATTTGTATCAGAAATTAACTTATAGCTTGTCATTCACACAGGTCTTCAGTCTTCATGCCAGTTTGCACTTTATTCAGGGCACCCTCAGCCGGTATGAATGGTCCTATTGTCAGCATAGAGTGGGTGTGGGGTGTTGTGTGGGGACTTTGGCAGCTGCTAGGTGTCTGATCTAGATTTGTGATGTAGGTCTGCCTTCTGGAGAAAGAGTCGGTGTTCTGATAGGGAGCCACATCTGGCGTGAGTGGAACGACTGAGGAAACGTACTTACAGCAAGTGGACCAAGAGGGTGGGCGTTGAGAACACTTGGGGTTTTATGCTTGGACCCCCCCACCCACCCAAAAGCAAAAGCCCTGGCAACTGACCATACTAACAGACCTCCCCGTCTGCAGACCCTCCATTCAATCAGTTGCTGTAATCAGAGAGCCTGTTTGGCTGGGGTAGGCTCAGCTGGGTGAGAATGTGTAGGCAGGTCTGTCATAAAAGCAGCTAAACACCCTGCTCTTCACTTTTTAACCCACCCCAGCCATCAACACAATGCCATCTGGTGTAGATCGGTGGTGTGCTATATTGGATAGACTGGTACAGAAGGAGCTGGGGGTGTTGCGGGGTGTCCAGTCAGCCAAAGCCCTCCAGCATTCCTAAAGGTCCACATCAGCACTCCGATAGCAGGCAAAACAAACACAGAGGAGGAAACCCTGTCTAGACGGAGCTGCTGCCGGCCCGCTACGCACACCAAGCCTTTATTTATACAAGGGGGGGACAGCTGTCCACAGCGCAGAGAGAGAGAGAGAGAGAGAGAGAGAGAGAGAATAACCATGAGCATGCTTCTCCAGAGAGAAGTAGAGATAGAGACGAGAGAATGGTGTGAGAGTCTGAGAGAGAAAAAAAAAACAATGGTAGAACTTAAAGGATGGAAAAACCATGCCTGGGTGAGTGTGTGAGTGAGAGACAAATAGACAGAGCGAGTGAGAAAAGTGAGGAAAGCCAAAGCCAAACGAGGGATGTGATAGCACAGACAGAGTGCTCCTAGCCAGCTGGTGCATGGAGAATAGAGACAGGGAGATAGGGAGAGAACATTAGCAATGGAAGAGTGAGCAAAGCAAGACAAAGACAAACCCAGAGCTGGACGGTTCTCATTATTTCTGGTAAAGTACAAAAGACGAAGTTAGAAGATAGAAGGTTGAAAACAAGGGTATTGGAGACTGTACCATAAATGAGCACCACAGACTCCTCGATGGCGTGCTGGTAACTAAACTGAGAGTCCAGCAGAGCTCGGCTCACAAAAGAACCGTAGAAGGTGGACTGATACCAGCCAACATGCAGATGATCAATGTTGACATGACGAAGACTCCTCATCATCTCCATCTGATATTGAACTGTTTTGAGAGAGTGAGAGGGAGAGAGAGAGAGAGAGAGAGAGAGAGAGAGAGAGAGAGAAAATTAGTTTCTAGATTCAATCTACAGTATCAAACAATATTTTATAAATATTTTAAATAAATTTCATGAAATGGAGATGATCTCAGTGACACTGAAGAAATATAATGCACGTTATTCAAAAACCATGTCTTCATGTTTTGATCCTATTAAAGTGAGAGCGCGTCTTCCCCAAAAAAATAACCTCAAACATTAGGCTGGTGTTCCATATCTGTGTGTTTTTGATCTTATCTGTTATTATTGATCTTAAATGTTCTAGCTTCGTTCATACCGGTTCATTCAAGTGATATTTTTTAATACCTTTTGCCATGGACTGGTTAAATGTGGAACCTCAACTTCCCCAATGAACAGATATGCACAGTAGTGAACATTTATTTTAGCGCACACACCAGGGGCAGTGAGCACACTTGTGCAGCACTGGGCAGCCACTGTAATTCCCGGAATGTAGTTGGATGCAAGATGCTTTTCTCAAGGTCACTCCAGAAAGGACTGAGAGAGAGAGACTTTTGAGGACAGCTTTGATTTGCTTCATCACCATTACTGCCCCACAGCAGCTGAGCTTAGTTGCAGATTTAGAGTCTGACAGAAGAGTGCCATGGTTTTGTTTTGTTTTTATTTTGTGTGTATATATATATATATATATATATATATATATATATATATATATATATATATATATATATATATGTGTGTGTGTGTGTGTGTGTGTGTGTGTGTGTGTGAGAGAGAGACAGTCAGAAATAAGGCAGAATGTCGGGGAGAGACTAGTGAGCTTCCGAGGGCAGGTGCAGTGTGAAAGTGTGAAACTTTGACCATCTGTATACAATTATCACCGTGGATCGTGTGTGCGTTTGTGTATCAGACACCCTAGATGTCAGTGTAAAGCATATGCAAGACCAGGTTGAAGATTATTGCTTACATGCTTGGATATTGCATATTGTAGCCTTCTGCTACTCAATCCAGTGATACAAACAAATTAGGTTTTAATGTAGCATCAGGTTTTTTTTTTCTGTACATCAGGCATGGGTTGGTTTTCTATTGATAATTGTGTTCTTTTCTCCCAAACTGTAGCCTGAAAACTGATGTCCCCCACCCATTGCAGTGCTAGAGATTGAAAAAAAGTAAAATCTAGTTCATGCCCCTTATGTGACATTGGGCCAACAGCTCAACACGTTTAGAGGAGAATACCAACTTCCCAATTTATTTATGTTAACTAACAGAAGCCTTCATTCTGTAGCATCATGAAGGATGGGCTTGCTCTTCTGACATGAAAGGCAGTGACATCACTATAAATCAAACGTCAATGGATATTTAATAAGCTTTGGTTGTTAAAACCTCCAACTACAACAAAGGTTCCTGAAAATAAATAATGTTTAAGGAAATAAAAATACTATTCTAGTATTTTTCATTAAAACTAAGCATATTTAAAGCATTTTAAAATTCTTCTGGTTGTGATATTTGTCTGGTAACACCTGTGAGTGTCAGGTTTCAAATTTAGCTTTATCTAAAAGATCTAGTCGGGTGAAGTGTACATGTGCTCACTAGTACACATTTGTGTGAGTGTGTATCACAGTTGAGTTAATACTGCAGAATGTGTGTATGCACTCAGAATAGGACGGGTATTTTAAGAGTGTGGTCTCATCCCACTTTCAGACGTTACGCTTTACTCTAGCGCTGACAACACTACCACAAACGTCCTTGCAGACAGCCACCATACCATCCACACAGAGAGAGAGAGAGAGAGAGAGAGAGAGAGAGAGAGAGAGAGAGATGCCCCCTCCTGTAAACTCAGCTGGAATTCACAAGTCCCTGAATGTCCTTTCCCTGACAGTTCCAGCTCAGCAGCAATGTGTGATGGGAGAGTAATATCAGTGCTGAAATTACAATTTGCATGTCAAGCAGAAGTCGTACTGGAGAGTCTGTCTTCATTCCAGAAGCCACTCTACTCATGGTTTCATTTTACTGACGACAGCAAAACACCTCGTTTCTGGAGGTACTTTATTTTTTACAAAACCCGAAGAGAAAACAGCTGCAGACACTTGCGAGAGTAGGCCTCGGGTATCTTTAAAAAAAATGATGGCAGATCCAATCTGGTGAGGAAGAATCACGAAGCTGAGAGCTCATCCATTCTCTGAGGCACTCTCACAGCTCAGCCCAGTCTAACGCTTAACTTTAAGGGAAATCATTGCAGAGCCGGGTCTGCAAAATGGAAAACAATGTGGCTTTCAGAGAGAATACATGCTGAGTTCAAAAGCAACACTGGGGAGCATACACTAAAAAATGCAGCACAGATTTTAACCGCAAGTTGGATTTTTCTCGGCTGGACAAAATGCACTAAAACTAAAATGAAGAAAATAAATAAATAAATAAGGTTGAGGAAAGAGGAAGGAGGAAAAAAAAAAAAAGGAACAAACAACTCCAACCCCAAACCCACTAAAGCATTTGAAACAACAACACAAAAAACAAGATAATGAGAGTCTTACCGATGCTGTCCTGTAATTAACGGCTTTTTTGGCGAGCAAAAACACCACCCAGCAGAAATATAAATGTAGGGGCAAACCCACCAGATCAGAGCATGAAAGAAAGTGGGCATTTCTGTACAAAATTACAAATACGATCTGAGGCCTCTCTCTACATTTTAACTTGTAATGTGGACACTTTAAAATGTGATGGTTTAAGGGAAAAGAAGGAAAAAGAAACACTTAAAAGCAGAATCGAAAGACAAATGCCACTGGCATGCATTCAATCTGATCTCTCACACCAACAAGTGTCAAAACGTCACAAATTTCAAATGGGCTACTTGGGTACTGTGTGGTTTTACATAAAGTAATTGAAAGTCAGGATACCGCTGTTGACTTCCATCACTTCTGCAGGTCAGATGGAACTTGACATGTGAATTGGCAAAAACAACCTTTGATAGCCTAAAAGAAAAGTTCTGACAGGAATGCTGCTCTGTGTTTAGGAGAAAAGTGCTTGATCATAGAGGCTTCTTGCCTCCTCGGTTACAGGTGACATCTCACATTTCCATTCGCACAGACCTACCACTGGGGATGGTAAAACATTGTGTTAATTTATTTCTTAAAAATCATAGAAACAGAATATCATTCCTACACTTTACTAATTCAATTGAATTCCATTCCATTGTACTCAGAGTGCTTTTTATAACTAGCGTCCAACGCAACCTCAACGAGGCCCTAGCTCCAAATGAGTAAGCCGAGATGGCGAAAAGACCATAAAGAAGAAATATTAGGCTCAACTTTAGGTGTCAAGTCATTCTGCATTTGCTTCCTCTTCTCCAGGGACCATAACAAAATAAAACGTCTATTGATGACGCATCTTATTAATTCAGATCCAATCAAATTCCTCAAAATGAAGAAACGAAATTTATCACTGAGCACAAGGCTTATGAACATTAAGAATTTTTCAAAACAAAAATGTAGAAAGCATAGTCTATAATCTGCAAACTTCCAGCATAAATCAAACAGCAAGTAATACATACATATATATATATATATATATAATTTGCACTTAAGTATTATTTATACTCCTAAATTTGAACATAATAAAATTTTAACACTTATAAAGCAGGGCATGCTACAGCTTAACAAATGAACAAAACTTCACCAGACTGGATCCAGTACTTAGTAATTTAGTGAAGTTACACATTAGCAAAGCAACAGCAGCTGGATATTCTGAACAATAACAGAGTGAGTAAATAAAGCAGAAAAAGAACAGATCTTCTACATGTCGTACCCCAGGAGGGATAAAAAAAACCCTGAAATAATACTAAAATTGTGCAGTTTACAGAGTCATTGTTTCACATTTAATTTAATGTGAGCTAAACAAATATTTATCCAATTCAATTACTTCCATACCCCACAATATTACATATTCTCTTTACTCATTTGCTCTCTTTGGTACAGACTCATTCTTTGTAAGACAGACACTGGAGCTGAATAACTGGAACTATTTCACATTACAGACATACACACACAAGAAAGCGCTTAGAGTCTTATACACACACACTCCGATTCAAAGACTGCCTCCGTCTTGGATTTGTTGACATCTGCTACAGAAAGTTTAGGCCTTTTGTGTAATGGTTCATTGTTTGGTCTTTGACCAAGTATCCCAGAAATGAATAAAGATACAGCTTCTCAAGTATTATAAAAAGCATAAATATGAGAAGACATCACAGTTAAGGCATATCCCAAAAGTAAAGCCGAAAAACCAACAATAGCGATTATAAGGTAGGAAACGCTGGTCTCAATGAGAATAGTTCCAGAGTTCATTACATAGCAAACATTGCCATTCATAGTCAGAAAGCCACTGTGCTGTGCCATGTTCATGTAAATAGAAGAGTGTATGTTTAAAATAAAATAAAAAAAAATAAAAAGAGGCTGGCATTTCAGCTTATCAGCTCATTGGAGCTGTGCCTGCTGCATTGTCAGGCCATTATTTAGAGCGAGGGCTCAGGGATTTACACTGAAGGGGGATGGAGAGGAGGATTTGCACTCAGGCACATGCAGCTAGCAATAGATACCGCCACACGGAAAAGTAGGGAGTCATCCTTCGCTCAATAGAGGGAGGAAAAAAAGCAACCAATTGTGTCAGCTTCTACCTTACGTTTGAAGTCTCGTGCAGGAATGATCCTGGATATAAGATTGAGTTGAAAATATGCTATCTGGCAACAATCATGTCCCTCCTCTGCCATACACCCCCGAAGTATCTTACGGTCTACAACCCAAGGGCAGATAAAAATGAGGGTGGTCAGCTTTCAGAGCTTGCTAAAAACTCCTTACCACATATAGGCACAGATAGAGGTAATAAGAACCTGTCTCACTTTCTCTGCCCATCTGCCCTTATTTTCTCTTTCTGAATCACTCCCATCCCTCTCTCTCTCTCTCATAGCTCACAGACCTACAGACTTGTTAAGAGACAGATATTTGGCCACTGACAGCTTGTTAGGTCCCCAGAATTGGGCACCCCTGCCCTGCCATGGATGTTGACACCCGTACCAAAAAGGAGGAGGAAAAGGAAAAAAAAGACATGTACATTCACCCTTTTCTATTCGTTTTCAGCAAACTCGAGTTAAAAGGGCAGCCAATTATAGTTGAGCTAAAAAGCTTCAGAAACAAAAATGTGCACACTTTTACAATTAGCAAGGATATAGTACATCATAAATAATTGATCAGATACACATGTAACCACTGTTTTGTAGGTTCTTGCTTGGCCCTGCAGCGCCTTATTCTTGAAGGAAAAGGAGATACTGACACCATACTGGCATTTTAGCACTTCTTTAAAAAATATGTTAATAAAAATATCTCCAATGTCTTCGACTATCGGGTATTAACCTACTGCTGCTCGGATTAACTGCTGGTAAAAATGTGAACAGAGCATATACATGAGAGACTTCAAACATGATCAAAGGATTGAACGTAGTATGTCTCTTTCAGGCTCTACTAATCAACGGCATCAATGCACATACCCACGTCTGCATACACCCCCCTGGCAGGCAAAAAGGAAGAGTCTGAGGGTTAAAGCCCTACTGCTCACTGTCATTTGCCTGTTTTAAATAAGTTCACTGACACTACAGAGAGATGGAACCTTGCGTGAGTCCACATTTGGGCCAGACTGAAGAGTTACAGCTCCATCTAGTGAGTGAGCTATTCTGCTAAGAAGACATACATCAATGACAGTATGTACACACCCACAACACCATTAACGTGAAGCACCCTCTAATTCTTAATCCTCAGGTTTACTATTTGTTTTCCACAACAGACTAACTGCAAGGGTAAGTTTGTTAATATGTTAAGCAATTATAGTTTCAGTGCTGGCATCATCATAGCCACAATATTCACATTTGGGTTACAAAGGGTGGTTTAATCAATGTAATGATGTACTTATTTGTATTATACCTTTAGGCATGCTGTTAGAAAACAGCCAATCTACCAGTCCACATCTTCCATGTTTCTGCTGTAAGGGATTTGGAGTGCTGCAGTGTTTAAAGGAGTGGCTAAAGTTAAATGCATCCTTTAGGTATGTTCATTATTTATATTAATATGCATACCCCTATTATTCAGGTATCGCGGTTAAATGACTCAAAACAAAACAGTTACTAACTGGTTCAATGTAAAGCCAAACTGTGACAAACCTACACCGTTAGCAATGCGTAGGTCCTGCACTGATGCAAACCCTACCCCATACCATATGCAAACTTGCAGTCAGTACAGACAGCAAGGACTCCACATGGTCTCCACTCAGACAAACATGGTTCAAGTTGAACTGAGGAAGTCCAGACATAACTCCTACACACTACAGATCTGCAGACAGCAACAAATTCATGGTGAGAGATTTCCTCAGACACTGGTTTGGACATCACGGAATAAAAAAAAAAGTTTGAATGATAGAAAAATACAGATGCCTCCAGAAAAAATAAATAAATAAATAAAAAAAATCGAACTACGAGGTGTGCAAACAGACAGAACGGTAAGTGCTGGCTTTTTATTGGTTTCTTTCCTGGCACCATATGTAAACAATTCTCTGTTCCAAATGGTGTCCAACTCCCTAAAGAGTGCAATTCACAGATTCTAAAACTAATATTACACCACTACACTGTACACAAGGACTGTGGAAATGTTTGAGATTCAGACCTAGTGTTTTGGGCGGGGGATGCAGGATTTTAGTCCAAATAAGCAGAAGCACCCTGGATTTTACTTGTCTGATCAACTAGTCTCCTCCTCTAAACATTTACACTGGGTGTGCTCCTGTTTGGTTGGAATGAAAACCTGCAGCCACACCGGCCCTTTGTGGATAAGACTCTTGACCCCTGGTCTGGCATTTTCCACGTCATCAGGCCAATTTAACCTCCAATGATGCCCCAGCTATTAGAGACTTCCCTTCCCCATCAAGTTGCAGTCAGATATCTGACCCTTATCACCACCATCGTTCTATATTTCTCTAAACAGTATTTTTTTAAATGACTTACATGCAATTGCTCTAGACATCTGCAAGTCAGTGGAGTTCTGATTTGTTTTGTTTTATTTAAATGTAGGCAAAATGTTTCACATTTTCCTTCATCACTGAAGTGGATCTGTAGAGAACATTCCACAGCAAGTACTTTTAAGGGACATAAAGAGCTTCACCTATGGAACTGCAATGAAAAATCACTTACATTTGTTTTATTTCTATCTTTTTAAGGCCGCCGTATAGCACTGATTAATATCACCTGTCAGACCTTGCTGCATTCAAAAATCAGGGATAGTAAATTAAGGGGTCTGCATAAAAGCTGTGTTTGTAGCTGTTGCTGGCACTCATCTCCAGGGACAGCACAGACATCTCTTCTTCTGAACTGAATCAGGGAGTCCAATCAGCATGTCTACAGCTCTTAATAGCGGTTCGTACCCAGGCACAAGGCTCAAGTTCTGCACCCTCTACTCTATGGTCGGCAGGCCAGGCTAAGCTGCTGGAACACGGGGCGCAGGCTGGGCTCTAAGCCGGGCATGCGCCAAGCCCAAGGCAAAGGGGGTGGGGGTATTTTTTTTTTTTTTCCTCGCTTCCTCCATGCTTCCTGCCTCCTAATTACAATAGAGAAAATCATCTTTGGCACATCACAAGCCCCTGCCCGCCTGTCAATCAGCCCTCTGCTGAGCAGCGGGCCATGTCTTCTGCCACCAGTGGGACGGGGAGGATCCATACCTCTCTGGTGATGTCTGTGAGCTCGCTGGTAAAAGAGAGGGGTGTGTGTGTGTGAGTGTGTGTGTGTGTGTGTGTGTGTGTATACACGCCGGTGGTGGCAGAATGCATGTAACCCAGATCTAGCTACCCTGAAGCATCCCTGATGCAAATACAAAAACAGATCATTTTTTCTAAGCAGCCGTGCCCAAGAAAGTTTTGAACGTACACATCCAACGAACACCATCAAAAACTGCCCGTTATGGTCAATAGTTGGGCAGAAACATGACAAGAAAAATGGCTTGCTTTTTGATTGGTTTTGTTTTTAGCAAATTCTGTCTGTCAAAGGTGGAAAAGCCTGACAGGTAGAGATTCACTCAAAAAAAATTGTGTGTGGGGGGGTGGGAGTATGCGATTGCTGTTTCAACAAGAAAGGCAACTGATCACATAGATGAGCTTCACTTGCCCAACATGTTTTTGATCATTGCAGGCAATCGAGCAAAATGTTTTGTGCGTCACTGCAGAACATGTACGATGGACAGGCAGAAAACAAGTGAGAAAAACAGGAGTATGTCAGCTTTAGGGGAAGATTATAAAGAATGAAAAAGAGAACAATGACAGTAAAATGAAAAGTGAGAATTAGAGAAGAAAAAAAAATGACTGCAATATATAAATGTTAGAGCCCCAGGGCTGGGGAGCTGATCTGAAGCTGCCATTGTGCCGATTCTAACCCAAGCAGGCCTGAGTAAACAGCTTATATCCGTCATCGAGCACTGCTTTCTGTCAGGCTTGGAGAGCAACGCCCTATTTTATGGCACAAAGGGCCCCCCTGAAAATAAAACATGCCACGATAATGTTCCAATGCTTTCCGTCTGTGGCGAGAAGGAGGTGGTGCTGGCTAGGGAGGGGATAGGGTGGCAATAAGCATAGTTTCTGGGAAGTCCATCCAGACAGCATATTGGGTTGAGACTGACCAAAACATTGATACAAATTTTTATTTCAGCACTGAACAGATTTGAACAGAATCCTCCCCAGAATGTGAGTGAGTAGCTCTGGAGCACTAGGATAGCTGGATGAGGATGACATGGTAATAAGTTTATAATCTCCACATTCACAAACTGAGAAATTCTACATTACACCGCACTTCATTTTCCAGGCATACATTTCCAAGCAAAACATCATAATGTATTCATTTTGCAATAAATGTGTTCCTTCTGTATAAAATCTTATCAGACTCCAGAGCTAGAATCTTCATCAACATGACACTGAAGACTATACTGGTCGTAGATCAAGACCTAACAGAAACGAATGAATAGAAAATTTTGCAAAATTTTGCCACAGTCTCCAGTAAAGTTTTATGGTTCTCATATGCCCAGCAGGTTTGGTCTGTGTACGCTAACGTCCACAGGAGCTTTGTTCTGGCTGCTTTATACCCACACAGTTTGCAACATCTGTATAGACCTATGCAGACCAAAAAATGTACAAATCTTTTTTTTACATCCACATTTCATACAAATGTGCCTCTGGCAGTATAGCAGCAGATCAATGGCTCTAACAGATTCAACACACGTTCTAATTATGAAATATTTCTACATTATCAAACTGCCAAATTTTTTGAAGAAATTTAGGTTTTAAGATCTTTTTCAGTGCTTAAGGCTGTGGTTTTGAGGGTTATCAATAGCTCATTAGCAGATCATAAGCATGTAATTAGAGGGGGAAAAAAATGGAGGGGGGGGCGGGAGCATTCACACTTCTCGGTTCCAGCTCACAGTGCGTTCATAAACACTGCCTGCACCAGCGCTAATTAGATCCTTTGACGCTTCAGGTTCAGTTTTCACTCTGTGAAAGACTGCCTGACTGCTGCTTTACCAGTGCCAGCATTGAAGTTCTGTTATAAAGGGTTTAACTTTCCTTCGATGTGCTTGACAAGCTTGGAATGAGGGAAAAAAAGTATCTGGTTCAAGTTCAGCAAATGAAAGTTATTACAAATATAACAGGTTTGCATTTGCCTTTTTAGTGGTTTGTAAAGAGATGCAGACGTATAACAAAACTCAGACAGGCAGAATTTGAAGATCTTTCTAGCCAAAGGTCAGGTTTACTTTTTTTGGCATAGACGTTCATAATGAACCTGTCGGAAACTGTCTCAGAAGAGACTAAAATAGTCACATTCGAGAGGAAGCTGTAGGCAGGAAAGGTATGAATTCATTTAAAGTTCCACCAAAATTCTTCCCTTTAGTAAGTGAAGATAAGGAATCCCTTATCCATGCACCACCAGAAGAGTGCAGAGTCATATTGGTGTTTCGTGGATTCCCTCTTTCTCATGCGCATTTTTGTAAGAGGATGCTGTAAGTAGTGAAGGAGGAAGGAGGGGCAGAGGTGGCAGTTGCATGAGAAGCCAGTCATTAGCGGCATTAGTCTTTTCATCCTCTTTGTCATCACTGTGCAAAACAATCCCTTTTAGAAGGCCTTCCATTCTGCCTCCTACCTTAGCAGCAGACGTTCCAGCACAGCGCTCAACTGAAGAACCCGTCTGAGCGATGGGGACTGCTCGGTGCATGCCGCACACAGATAAGTTTATCGCCTGACACAGACATGCAAACACACTCAAAAGACTCGAGTCCCAGGCCTGCCAAGCAACCCCGGCCTCTCGCAAGCTGCTCAGCCCCAGACTAAAGCCCCTTCAAAGCAAAGAGGTGCCATGACAATTAAGCAAGTGTGTGAATGATGCATGCGAAAGATTCCAAATCTGGGCCAGGACACATGCAGAGAACTGAAGTCTTCCAAGAATGAAAACGCAGACAGAGCCGACACCAGGGATCTACTTCCGCAGATCTCATCTAAGCCTCAGAGGCTCCCGAGGAAAGCACAAGTAATTCCTCTGATGACATTCATCTATTCAAAATAAATCAGAGGAAATAAACACAGATCAATGAATTATTCCACACTAATGCAAGGCGCCAATATACAAACGTAGGAGCTAAAAAGTGCCAGTCTTCTGATTTAGCAATGGAATAAAAATGAAGAAATATAAAGAGCGCACTATCATATTCAACCTCTAGCAATGAAATCATTAGTCACTGCGGGTATGCAAGCACACACTCCTTTGATATACAGCCGCTGACAGACCGGCACTTTTCCTACGGTCCTCTGGCCCTGGCCTACAACAGGCTTGCCTCAGGGTGGGAGGCAGCCCCAACCGGTGAAAATGGCTCTGAAACATTGGCCTTGTGGGCACTCATTACCAACTCACAACCATCCTCCAGGCCAGACAGCGTGCGGGAAAAGGCAAGGTAGCACGAGGAAGGAAAACAGCCTGGAGGTGGATGGGACGAGGAGAGGATAAAAAAAAGAGGGTTGTTATGCAGCAGACAAACAGGGGAGCAATACATTTCAAAGCTAATATTTCTGGGTTGTAGTCACGGAAGCCGCCAGAATGGTGAACAGCCCCAAGGGCTGGCGCTTGGTTGATCTGATCTAACCGGAGATTAAGTGTGGCTCTAATCCACGCCACAAGCCACAGAGAGAGAGAAGGACCTCTGTCCAAAGGGCAAGTGAAAAAGTCACATGCCAGTATTTTTGTTAAGCACCAACTTATTAGCCATACTTTCAAGCCATAGGATTGCATTTGCACAGGTCACCGTTTTACAAGACATTTAACTCTTCTGGCTCTGTAAAAAGTAAAAAAAGATACAAATGTCAGAAAACCCATGGTACCCAGAAGAGATTCCAGATAGAGCTTTTGCTCCTAGGAGAGCAGAGAAGAAGAAAAAAAAGTGTTTGATGTGTAATCTCACTGGGAACCACTTGACACCTAAGAACTGGTACAATGTCCACAGAGGCACTGTGAAAGTGATAGTGTGACTGGCACAATACTAAGGGGCTACTTCAGCACAGTAACCAGTGTTGCTTAGTTTAAGCATGTATTCCTATTCTAATGACATAAAAAGAACATTCTTTTAAAATATAAAAAGTGTCCACTTATGTTTAATATCAGAAAGCAGAAGAGAGCCAGGTTGGATGAGAAGTTCTGCATGGAGATGAATGACTTTTACTGCAATTCTCAAAACATGCTTAGCAAACGTGTTGATGTATATAAATAATGTCAATCTATATTTCCTAACTCAATTCCTCCAAGACTAGTGTTTAACTATCCCAAAAACAAACTAATGTGGAACTGTGAATAATTATTTGCATTGATATGACCATTAGTGTTGTAAAGAACTGATTAGCTCTAGAACACGGCACTCCAATTAACCCAAAAGACACTGGATGGGTATCCATTTTCACAGAGGAGGCAATTCCACTTCTACAAAACCCTAAAAGGTGGGGGAGTTTATATAATTTAATATGATTCATTCATACATTCATATACATGCATAAAGAATGCAATGTAATGGGAGCTACTGTGTAACAAAAAACAGCTTCCTTATGTGCAAACCTGATTCTCTATAATGCTTTGCAAGACAATGTCTTTATGATTATATGCAGCTGCTACAGAGCATCCCATTCTATTGGCATTGTTTTTAATGGAAATTATAGAAGTTGTATGTGGACAACTGAACACATGTCAACGAGTGAAAATTAAAGTAACTAAGTGTTTAATTTTGTACATGTAATATTCAATATACTGCCAAATGTATTCACTCACTCATCCAAATCATTGAATTCAGGTGTTCCGGTCGCTTCCATGGCCACAGGTGTATAAAACCAAGCACCTAGGCATGCAAACTGCAATTTAGTCACAAAGTAGCCAACATAAAATTAGGGCAGGGTTAGCAGATGTTGAGGTATATAGTGTGCAGAGGTCGCCAACTTTCTGCAGAGTCAGTCGCTACAGACCTCCAAACTTCATGGGGTCTCTTGAGATTAGCTCAAGAACAGCTTCATGGAATGGGTTTCCATGGCCAAGCAGCTGCATCCAAGCCTTACATCCCAAGTGCAACGCAAAGCGTCAGATGCAGTGGTGTAAAGCATCAAGTCTAGAGTGATGAATCACACTCCATCTGGCAATCCAATGGACGAGTCTGGGTTTGCCTGTTGCCAGGAGAACAGTGCGATACTGTGACTGCATCGTGCCAAGTGTAATATTTATTGGATTATGGCATGGGGTTGATTTTCAGGATTTGGGCTCAGCCCCTTCCAGGGTAAGGAAGTTCCAGTGAAAGAAACCCTTATTGCTTCTGCACACCAAGAGATTTCGGACAATTCCATGCTTCCAACTTGTGAGCACAGTTTGGGGATGGCCCGTTCCTGTTCAACGTGACTGTGCAACAGTGCACAAAGCAAGGTCCATAAAAACATGGATCAGTGGGTTTGGAGTGGAAGAATTTAACTGTCCTGACCTCAAATCGACAGAACACCATTGGGATGAATTAGAGCGGAGACTGCAAATCAGGCATTTTCGCCCAACACCAGTGTCTGACCTCCCAAATATTCCCATAAACACACTCTTAAACCTTGTGGAAAGCTTTTCCAGAAAAGCTGAAACTGTTATCATATTATGACATCATATTAAAATCATACAGATTAACAAATGGGATGTCACTCAAGTTCATATGTATGCGAAGGCAGATGAGCAAATACTTTAGGCAACATAGTACATTATACCTGCACAAAAATCCAATAGCATGCAAGTTCAACTTAGTTTTTGTCTAATAATCCAAAAGGAGAGGGGGAAAAAGATTAAGAAGTTAAAAAGTTTAATAATTTAATAAGAACACTCTATTACTAACATTATCCTAAACACCTTTAGAACATAGCAGAGCCTTGACCCACGTAATGACATTAGGACAGACCATAACCAGCTCTGATACATTTGTAAAAAGTAAAGTAAATTGAAATTAATATCTGAACAAGGCAAAAGAAAAAAATTGGACATGGGACTTAAGATGTAGACAAGAGAGGGTTTAGTGGCTTGTGCCTGA
The DNA here is from genome assembly GCF_029633855.1 of Hoplias malabaricus. Classification (NCBI taxonomy): domain Eukaryota; kingdom Metazoa; phylum Chordata; class Actinopteri; order Characiformes; family Erythrinidae; genus Hoplias; species Hoplias malabaricus. Next base: position 30,018,776 of record NC_089805.1, on the reverse strand, counting down.
GGCAGCGGCCATTCTTCACTGTTTAACAGCAGGTGAAACACAGCACACGTCCTCTGAGAACAGCATGCTCCGGCTAAGAAACATTTGTCTCTGCAGGTGAAGATGCATAGTGACCTGACCATTGCCAGGTCCCTGGGGGCCATTTTCAGTCAAGCAGTCAGCCACTCAAGATTCTGACTACAGTTGATGGTAAATGGAAGGCTGGGTTCAGTGAGGCTGAACATGTAGCAGCCTTCACTACAACCAGACTGATCAATCACTGCATTTAAATAATCAATAAGACAAGAGAGAAGTCAAGGCCTCAGGACAGAAAGCAGACTCCTAAATCAAGGGGCAGCTTCTACCACTTGTCAAGTTCTCGCCTAAGGCAAGTTATGTCCACAATGTACACGCTGTACATCACAGACATGCCACTCGAGAGAGTAAGTCCATTTTCCCCATCATCACACTTAACCAGCAACAACTTTTCTCCCAGTCCCTGGCTAGAAGGCTACAACATCCAGCAAATCTATCACCTTCGTGACAGCAGCGAAGACATAATGCTCTCCTTGTCAGGCAAACACAAACTAACAAACAGTTTAAATGAAGAATCCATTCCCCAGCACACCTTCAGCTGGAGCCAGTGTTAATCATCAAGACCATTTAAACAATAAATACTCAAAATTTCTGCCGGGAAACATGAGCCTTGCCTCATTTCCGACGGCAGGACACTGCAATCTTTAAATCAGACACACTTATATTTATGTGTTTATCAGAAAACCACACACCCATTGTTACTTTTTCGCTGTCCCTCTAGATGGTTATTAGGTATTCTCACTGACGCTCCCACACTGCCACCTCCTGGAGGACAGCAGTACAGTCTTTACTTTTCATGCTGAGGTTAGGAGCTGGTACTGGTAAGCAAACACCACACTTCAGCCATTTGAAGGCACTCATTCAAGTCTCTTATCTCTCACTTTCACTGGCAAAACTTCTAAAGCAAGTGTGCTGTGAGGCAACATCCATTCTCATGCCATGCTTCATACCACACTCCTTCAATTACAGGCTTGCAAAGGGAGCCTAGTGTTTGTCAATCACAGCAATTAATAACAGGGGTTTGACCCCCCCCTACATCACGACACAAACCTCATTCATCCAGCTGCCTCCTACCCCTCTTTCTGTAAGCACCAACAACAAACCTATTACAAAAGCTGCTAATTAAGTTCTCATGAGCGAACAGCATTAATGCGTGATCTTTTCCATCGAGCCTGCACTGCGAGCGTCTGGGGCTTAAGAGCGTACTGTAATTACTACTGCCGATAAATCCAGCTAATGAAAAAGACCCGGGCCAAAAGCCCAGGGGAGAGGCAGAACGGTGGAGCTCTACAGCTGGCAGTGGAAGGAGGAGACGGGCTTGCTTCCAAATGCTAGTACTGCTGTATCATGATGATGCAGTCATGTAGCAGAGAAGTGCACTGACAAGTATAAATGTTACACCAGCATTAGCACACTGTCGCCCTTGCAAATTAAATACATTTTAAACCAAAGCCAGATGTCATCTGGTTTTATACACATTTATACAATTTCATTCTGTTGCTGGGCTCCGTTAGAATAACCTATAAATCAAATCTATCACATGCAATAAATTTGTTGAAAAACAGTATGAATTTTGCATTTCTTTGAAAGGATTTATCAGATCTGATGAAAGAGAGTTTCACATCTGCATCAGGACAATATCAGCAGATCACACAGGGTCCAATATGAGCAGGAAAAAGACAGGCAGACACACAGACATATTCCTAACACCTAATGAAATATGTTTAAAAATTAACAAATACTACTGGAAGTCTTTCAGGAGAGATTTGGAAATGGTTAACCAAACACAAAAGACACCAAGTCGCAAGTTGCTGTATGTATTGTAATATTTGAAAATTAGACCTCAAAAAATTGGAAAAAGGTCATAAGGCACTTCCTTAATGAACACACTAAATGTGCACAGCAAGAAAGTACAACCCCAATTCCAATGAAGTTGGGACAATGTGTAAAACAAAAACAGAATGTTGATTTGCAAATCCTTTTCAACCTATATTCAATTGAATACACTAAAAAGACAAGATATTTAATGTTCAAACGTATACATTTTGTTTTGTTTTTTTGTTTGATGCAGAGATGCTAGCTTTTGAACATGTGCGCTGATAACAATCTGGACAGTCCTTTTCGTCTTTGGCCAGGAGGACACGACATTCGTGATTTCCAAAAACAATCTGAAATGTGGACTCGTTGGACCACAGGACACTTTTCCACTTTGCGTCTTTCCATCTCAGATGAGCTTGGGCCCAGAGAAGCCGGTGGCATTTCTGGTTGTTGTTGATATGTCCTTCCCTTTGCATTATAGAATTTTAACTTGCACTTGTAGATGGAGCGGCAAACAGTGTTCACTGACAATGGTTTCTTGAAGTGTTCCTGAGCCCATGGGGTAATATCCGTTACAGAATGATGTCAGTTTTTAATGCAGTGACCCGAGGGATCGAAGTCATGGGCGTTCAATGTTGTTTTCGGCCTTGCCACTTGCAGAGATTTCTCCAGATTCTCTAAATCTTTTGATGATATTATGGACGGTAGATGATGAAATCCCTAAATTTCTTGCAGTTTTACGTTGAGAAACGTTGTTCTTAAAATGTTGGACGATTTGCTCACGCAGTTGTTCACAAAGTGGTGAACCTCGCCCCATCCTTGCTTGTGAATGACTGAGCCCTTCTGGGATGCTCCCTTTATACCCAATCATGACACTCACCTGTTTCCAATTCACCTGTTCACCTATGGAATGTTCCAAACAGGTGTTTTTGAGCATTCCTTAACTTTCCCAGTCTTTTGTTGCCCCTGTCTCAACTCTTTTGGAACGTGTTGCAAGCCTCAAATTCAAAATGAGCGAATATTTGCAAAAAAACTAAGTTTATCTGTTTGAACATTAAATATCTAATCTTTGTAGTGGTTTCAATTGAATATAGGTTGAAAAGGATTTGTAAATCATCGTATCCTGTTTTTATTTTTATTTTACACAAAATCCCAACTTCATTGGAACTGGGGTTTTAGGTGTGCACACACATAAGCAAGAAGCAAGTTTAAGCTTGGTGCAGATCTTTTACTGTTGTGATGCTGATGTGGGCTGTGATCACAAAGAGAGGGGTCACGGGCCACTGGAGGCAAACTGCTCTGTCCCACAATGCTCAGATCAGTCCGGGAAAATGGCAGCGGCTCAGGATGACACCTGTGTGCCAGCCAAGAGGCAGCAGATTATGAAATATCAGCCATTACATCTCCTACTTACACTTAAAAGCACCAACACAGGAGAACAAGAAAGAGAGAAAGGAAAAAAAGATGAATGAATGACAAGGGAGGGATGAGGAAAAAACATGTGGAACAGCAGAGTGAAAAACAAAACGGAAACATAAGAAATAGTAGAGGAAGAACACAAGCAAGAGAGACAGTGGGGTAGGAGGAAGCATAAAACAGCAGGAAGAAAAGAGAAGAGGAAGAGCAAACAGAGAGAGAGACAAGAGGGGAAAACAGGGTGAGAGAGTGTAAAATACAGCAGGGGAAGAAGGAAAGGAAGGAGAGACGAATGGCTGCTGGCCGGCTTGGCCTGAGCAAGAAACTGGCTGATGGCACGAGGCGTAATTAGACACAGCAGTGCTGTAAACAGCCAGCAACAGTGGGGTAGACGAGGGTGAAAACGCTCCAGACGGTCAAGATACAAAGCAGGCCATAGACTCTGCTGAAGTGATGGAATTCACTACTGGGGAGGAGAAAAAAAAATAATTTTTATTTTTTATTTTTTTTTACTTCTACCTTCTGCTCTCTACAATAGAGCACTTTGTATGGAACTTTGCTTTAACTTCAGCAATAACTGTCACAGCTGATCTGCTTAAAGGTGAAAAAAATGTCAAATACAAAACACTTGAATACAAACTTTTAAAAAATATTTTTCCTTTAACTCACCCAAACTTAAGCGGGACAAATCATACACGTTTATCCACAAATTAAAACAGTTCCAAGGGTCTTAAAATGTGTGACATGCTTTGATCAAAATAGTACATGGATCAAAGAGCACTTTTATTACCATTTATAAACAGCAGCGGTTTAGAACTACCTTTTTTTTTTACCCAACACATTTTTCAAGCTTTGTGCTGATACTCTATGACCCTTCAATATCAAGTGTTTCATACTATCACACTACTAATAATTAATTGGTGTGATCACTACACCCAAGTACAAATTTTAAACAGCCCTTGCAATGTTGTAGTGCTCAGAGCAACTTTATCTAATGTCATTTGTCTTTAAACGCAGTAGAAAATGTAAAATAACAGGTTTTTTTTTAAGCAGTCTGTGAGGGGAACCTTTGGTTTAATTCTTGTTGAGTGCACACCCATAGTGCAAAATTGCAGCAAGATTTAGTTGTCTGACCTTTTCCTACAACTGTTCCTCAGCACCTGCTGGCAGACTGCACTCTTCTTTAAAGTCAGATAAACAGACTCCACAAAGCCTCAGTTATTCTCTTCCCTCGAGCCCTGACGCCCCCACAGGTGAAACTCAGTCAGGAGACAGGCCACACTCATCTCAACTCCAGATCAAGGGACAAAATGAAAAAGTTTGTTCAAGGAAAGCGACTAGGTGAAGGAGAAGTGACACTCTCCAATTGCCATTTTAAGTGCGTTAAATAAAGCAATTGCCTACTGTGGAAAAAAAAGGGCTGCTCGTTAACGAGTGAATTTACTACTTTTTTGCGGCCCATATAGTTCAAGGCCTATCTCACTTTGCATAAGAGAGCTGTTTAAGTAGTCATTAGGCTTCCATCATTTGGCCGGTGATAGCAAAAGGTTTAAGGGTTGCCGACAGTCAGTGAGAGAGAGTGCAAGTGAGATGCAGAGTAAGGCCCTGAGAGCCCCCTCATTTTCATTAAGTCATCACCATTAATTAACATTTCATCAACTTGCACTCTCCGAAACACCCATGCTCTCACAAACACACACACATGCAAACACCTTGCAGCAGAGCAGGGCAGTGTAGACATCATGGAGATACATTAGAGCACAGAGTCTGACACTATGCCAATCAATACGGTGTCCCAAAATGTCCTCCATCTTGCCCGAAGCAGATTTCCACATCCAGTGCATCTGGACTGTGTTTAGGTTAACCAGGCTTCCCTCCTAGATATCCTAAGGACACACAAGATATAAATTTGCCATAAACCCCAATTTTTCCAATCTTCTCTTTATCCCAGATGTAGTAGATCAGACAAGACATGTTTGGTCTCCCAAGTTTGCTTCTGGTGCTACAACGATAATGCAGCATAAGTTTGTGTCCCTCAAAGACTTTAGATGACAGAGACTTTTATTATTTCTTTAGATTACATTAGATTTTTTTTGCTCAGGTACTGAATCAAAGAAAAACTGTCATGCATTTTAGGCAGGGTGTGCTGAAATTTTCAGCAGCATGTGTGTCATGTACGTAGCGACATCACATTAAAAAAATATGAGTGGCTGTGCAACCTAGTAATTATTTCAAGATTAAAGTGGTAATATTTCAGATTAAAGTAGTCAACTTTTCAAGATTAAATAAAGTAAAATATTAAGATTAACACTGTAGATAGGTATGTAGGTAGATAGATAGAGGGAGATTAAATTCATAATATTTTGAGATACACTTCAGAGACATTAACCACATCCCTGAACTCTGAACACCAAACATATCTTGACTTGTACATTTGGGGAAAAAGAGGAATAATTAGCAAAAACAGCCATAAATAAACCCCCCCCAAAAAAGTAAAACAAGCTTTGCCTAAATAACTCTTAGCATATCAGCACAGCACCTTTCATTCCCCTCTCTGCCACTCTTATTCCTCAGGGGCCGCAGACATTATATTTCCAATAACGCCCCATCGCCTCACTCTCCCTCGCCTGACTCACTCCCGGTTTCCCTGGCTACACCTGCACACTTGTAGACCATAAAATCAGAGCAAACAGCACATGCCTGTGCTCCCTTTTCCTCATAACAAGCCCAATCTCCACCTCGCCTCTCCACCAACTGGAGAAACTCAATAAAAGCGCAGCTCCCGAACCTGTGCTCCAATACAGGGTTCAGCTGAATTACACCGCAATTTACCACGCCTTTTACTGGCCAACCTTATTGACAATGACATTTTTCTCCTTTAGTGATCATTGAAGAGCTGGCAGGCAGTAAACTTGGGAATGGCAGACAAAGCCATGAGGGATGGTAAAACACAAAGGACGGCGCTTCTGGAAACACTTAAAAGATCGACAGAGTACAAGCGGTCAAGGTTTCAGCACTTCCCTAAACTAAGACTCACTGTAAAAGTCTTCAAAGCAAGTGAAGCAGGTGTTACAAAACTTCTTTTAAAGCAGGGCTGTTAAAAACAGTCAGCTGTGAAGAAAACTACGTAATGTCTGAATATGGGCTGGTAAGAAATACACCTTCTGAATGGTTATACACGCTTATTGACACGGTCGGGAGTGGGGGGGGGCACTTTTCCCCTCTTCAAACAAGTAAAACGTATTTTTTTATTTCAATCCAAGTTAATGTAACTATTTCATTCATGGCACTTTGATCCATTTCAATTGCTGTGTTCATAAAAACTTTACACTGTAACCGACACTATTTTCAAAGGTTGTAGGTATTGGATTTTTGGATCACACTCATCCCTGTTCTCAATCATAACATAGTATTATTATGAATATGGGTGGAAATTGTGCCCAAAATAATATATAGGTTGGGTGGAATTAAGATTACACATTCAAATACTTGTCAGGTCCTGTGGAATAAAAAGCACAATATTATGCACAAAATTCCCATTCAAATACATTATATTCAAACTCCTGCTGTCTACAGGCCAAATACACAGAGTATGGAACAGCTGACCATATCCTGACAAGTCAACATTAAAAATGTCAATACTTAATAGCACAGAGCATTTATAATCACATATAACACACATACAAGGTGGAAGTTCAAATTTCATTACTGGTTCTATATGAAAACCAGTATGCAGGCCATGCAAATTCATCATTATATAGGGTGTGGGACACCTTCAACTTTGTATCAATCATAAATGTTTCATATCAGTTTGCTCTAATGAGAACAGCCCCTCAGTATGGCCAGGGAAAAACTTCACTAGTTGAGCTGCCAGGGACATTTCTGTCTCAGACTGTGACCCTGCAAACACATACACAAACTCTCACCGCTGCCAATTTAATTGAAAGCATATGCCAAGCTGTTATGACAGGTCAATACTCCAGTGTGCATGACGCTATTGAGTCTTTATGCCAAGAATGAAGGCAATTATCTTAACCTACCAACAGGAATTGAATGCAGCGCTCATGCTGTTATAAATCAGGTGAAATGTTTCACAAATCTAGCCCTACCTTGCACTGTTTAGAGCTCTCCCTTCTGCCATGCACTGGCTTCAGATCATGAAAGGCTTGTTAATTAGCTGAGTAGTTCGATCAGGTGTTTTGCAGCAGAAAAAGAACAAATGATAAATTCTGCAGTGCAATGGGACACCAGGAGCCCTTTTAGTAACTTTATCATAAATAAACAAATAGAAAATATTGACTTCTATAAACAAAGTCAGCAGGCCTCTCTCTCTCTTTCTCTCAAAGTTTATCACTCTTGACATTCTCACTAATATTTCTTCCACACCTTGTTTTTGTTTTTTTCAAATTCCAGTGCATTCCTCTGTATTTTATTAAAATGTATATCTATTCATTATAAAGCTCTATGTTTTCTGCCTCATTTCTCTTTGATTTGATATCACTAATCTATTTCAGTGTTTAAAGGCCTTTTTAGAGAGGGGCAATGATCATGAATTTTTCGGTCACTTCCAATGTCTTAATCAATCTGGCTGATTTTTATTACTCAAAGCACAAAATACGGAAACAGCCACACAGACACTACACACTTTTCAGTACTGGTCCTTTACAGAACAACTTTACTGAGAAACATACCATAATAACAGAATTTATGCCTAAGCACTGTGCTTCAAAAAGAAAACTTTATCAATGTTCTAATATTAAATAAATATAAATTGGTGTTGGGCGCAAAAACGGGTCAATTCCAGTTCTGAACATTCCCTACTGTGCCCTACCTTTAAATGCATTTCATATTCACTGCTAAAATTCTCTTATTTTATTAACTGCAATTCACTTCCTATAGACATGAATAATTTTTCAACTCTTGACAACAGTCTGCATGTGTTTGTATTGCCATGCCAGAAAAAACATGGGCAAGTTTGCACGTACAGTCACTTTCTTTTCCCTTGCCATTGCCTTTGGGTACCCAGGGGCTTTGAAGTCCTTTCAAAAGCAATCGATCACAAGGATAGCTAGGGATTTCATTTCTTTTTCTGTCTGCATGTGTGTGCACATGTGCTTGTTCGTTTAGCAGGTCATTTCTCTCTTCTAGAAGGCTTCGGCTTCTGTTCTCCAGTCTTAATCCCCCTCTGTCCTTCTCTCTGTCCCACACGTCTTTTCTTTCCTGTTTCTCCCTCTCTCACACATTCCTGTTAAATGTGTATTATCAAGAAACGTGTGCAACATTGCTGGTGTGACTGGGATCAGCAGGCCTTTAGCCAACCCCAGTTGACTGTTCAAATAAGATGGATATACATGTATTTAAAACACAAATTAAATTAGATTAGTTAATACATATTCATAATGATATCCACCAACAGTAATCCAACTTTAACTAATAAACATACCAAGGAGCTCTGATTCCTCCAGAGACACCAACAGAGTTTTCAATGCTGAATCTGTGCACTTCTCGTCATGCTAACACATGATTGTAAGTATCAATCTCTTCATTAGCATGACCCCATTCAGTTCCACTGGGCGATAATGCTGTGTTCAAGGCTCTGAGCTCTTTTTTGAGTTACTGAACCTCAACACGCCTACTTACAAGGCTATGGTTCGGGCTGAAGAACCTACTGTTCTTTGTTTCTAGCTGGGAACAATTTTTTTTCTGGTACACGAACCAGTTTATGTCAGTGGAAACGTGCCCAAAGGTTGGAAATTTAGTTCACGAACCGTAAGGGTTGTTTCCTCACTGGTGGCAAAGCGCTATGTGAAAAACTGCTTAACTAACATATGTAGTAGCGCCACCTTGTGAAATATGGCTGAACTAACAGGAGAATGTGAAATAACGTTCCTACTCGGGCATACGCGTTTCAATATAGGAGACGGTCATTAAATCAATGTTATAAAAATATTTCTTCATAATTTAAAAAGGTGCAATAGGCAATATCACCCATGTTCGTCTGTTACTGTAATTCACCTAACAAGCAGCAAGAGGTCACACATCCCTAATCCCCACCTGTTCTAGTGAGGTCTTCAAATCCAGACCTTGGATCTAGGTTCCAGGCTAGGTTTTTAAATTAGCCCATTGGCATTTCACACTACAGCTGCAACGAATGATTAGCCAGCTATAGTGTCATACGGGCCAGCCATTGTGAAACCATGGCCTGGAACCAGGATCAAAATGTCCATATTTTAAGATATTTGTCCTAGTGCATTAGTCCTCCAGTGGCCAATAGGCAAATCACAACAGCCATTCTGGTCTGGAATGCAATTTTCTAAAAAAATCTATCTGGTACAGAATTAATTATTGCTACCATTTCTGATACTGGAAACATAACTTTTTAATCGTGTTTCTCATATTTTACTGCTCTTGTAAATAGGAAATAATGAATGGAATAAAAAGTGTCTAATGCATCTTTAATCAAATAAGAGTAAACTCTTTTCTTGTGAAATAATTATAGCTGAAAGCTCTGGACAAATGTGTGTCACTTTAACCACATAACTTTGAGAAAGCAGCCAAACACTGGGCACACGGGAATGCTTCACTCACTCACCCTCATCAAAGTCAGCATCATCCTCGGTGTGCTGTGGGAATGGAAAGCAGTTTGTTATCTCCAGCCGGTCTTCCACCACTAGCCCAAGCAGGACCCCCTGCACCACCTCACTGCCTTGCCCCTCCTCATGGTAGTGTTTGATGATCTTCAACACCACCTGCATGGGTACCACACAAAACACACTACATTCACCTAAAGACAGAACACACTCTGCACACATTTTCATTATAGAACAGAGGTAGCAGGCTGACATCCTGTTTTTGACCTGTTTTTAAACTGCAATAAGAGTGGTATGTAACTGGTATTGTATAAAACAACCCCTAACTATCCAGAGAACAAGAAAACCTAACCCAGACTGCACAAGGCAGGCTGCAGTAGAAGTGTTTGACTGTTTAATCTAATATGGCCAAATTCCCTGCTCACTGACAAAACATTTTAGTTTTTGTTGCAACAGCAGACAGTGATTGTAGCTTCTTATCTGCTATAACACTTATCAATCCCAGACTGGCTAGCCTTCATTCCCCCAAGCCTGTCAAAAAGCCTTGGGCACACATGACCCTGTTGAGGGGCCACTGGCTGATCTTCCCTTAAACAGGGTCATGGGTGTCTAAGGCTGACTGATGCAGATGGAGAGTAAAGGTTAGCCCGTCTGGTTTGAGCCCACAGAACTACTGTAGGACATGGTGCTAAAATGTTAATTCTAGCTATAATGTGAAGTTAATAGACTGCACAGTGAACTGCACATTGCTGCACATGGGGCTACATGCCCAATGCTGAAACTTTGCTTCCTCACCACATCAATGAGCCTTTGATGCCAATGACCCTGTAACAGTTCACTTGTGGTGCTTTCTTGAACCACATTTGTGGTTTTGTTAGGTACAATCTACTGTATACCGGAAACAACCCACAAACCCTGCCATTTTGGAGATGCTCTGACCAAAAGATTATGAAGATGACAATTTTGCTCAGATTCTAACAATTGCAAATTTTACCTAGTTCCAACAGATCAACTTCAAGAAATGAGAATTTACTTGATGACTATGACATGATATGATATTCAGTGTCTATCATGCAATGAAAAATAAATGGTTTGGTTTTTTACTTTTCCATTGCATTTCACTTAAAAACTGAATACATCTTACAGTCTAATGTTTGTGGACACTGTATAATCCAACAGATTATAGTCTCCAACAGAGGAGAGTATATTCAAACTGAACTGCAAAAAAAAAAAAATTCTGTGCAGACAACCACATCCATGGCCATTCAGTCCTGAGAGTGCCTACGTGTTCAATTTAAGAGCTTTGATTATGATGAGATGAGAGAAATAAACAGCTTCTGTGATATGAAGAGGCAGCTGTAATTAAAACAATGGAAACAGAGCAGCACCATCATCATATTCAAGAAAAAAAGTGTAGCTGAAACCCTTAGTACTCGACATAACCCTTTTAGTGATCGTAGAGGATTAAGGAGCCCAGATGCAGTACTAGGGATGCCTCACGGTGGTGTTAAGAATGCAGCCAGTGCAAGGCTCAGCTTTTATTTTTTTATTTTTTATAGAAAAATCTAATTCATCTCCAGCAAACAGGAGCAGAGCCTCCGTCCTGCCAACAAAGCACTATCGATCTCCTCCGTCCGGGAGGCCTGCACCAGCTGCCGTAATAGATTTTCAAATGCAACCACCACATACAACCTCATTTAAATCTTAATAAAAATAGGACAGAGGAATACATTTTCTGATGAGACAAAACAGGAGCTAGTGTGCCAGATACAAAGAAGAATCATAGCTCTGTATTCTCCAGAGTAAATTCAGGTTAGAGGGGTAGGAGCCAACAACTTGCTTAAAAATATCCTGGTTCAAAGACCTTCTACATGGGCACATGCATCTGACTTCAAGAGCTTGACCAGTATTAGGGGACCCATCGTGAATGGCGGGGGGGCGGATCAATACCACACATTCAATCCATTAATTTAAAACACCACCCTGCTCCAGCCCTTCACCTTGAGCTTGTACTAAGAAGCAATTTCTCAGAGTCCAATAGTTGCTTAAATCTTGAGTTCTGTTGGAGGCAGCATGAAAAGCAATCTACAACACAAGGCCAAAACATCTTTATTTTTTGGTGTTTACCTAAAGCCTTGGTATATGTGAAGAGTCTTGAGCTATATATCACATCTTCCCCAAAGGGGGAAAAAACACACAGTCAAAAATGAGCCATGCTAGAGTCGTGTACATTTCCTTTCAAAAGGAATGAGAAATTCAAAATGAGGTTCTCCTCGCAGGCAGAAAACGGGATTAAATCATGATCCCATGAGAATCATTTCACAAGTCATCCCAAAGCTGAACTGTAATAAGCCCCATTTTCAGGTTAGCTATATTGCAGCTATTATGGGGACTAATGAAGAGCCATGGGGTTGAAGGAGGCCCAGAGATAAATTCCTGCTCATAGATAGTATTTCAGACTTCACCAAATTGAGGAAAGAGGCACAGTAATAAAGGAGGTTCAAGGATTTTTAATTAAATACAGGGTGACACTGCTAGAATTCCTGGAAAAACAGTTGGCAAAATCATAAACATATTATACTGTAACAAGGATCTATGTTTTTAAACTTAAGGAGAAATTAAACTACAGTCTTCCATCAGCAGACCTGGCAACCAGGTTGGCTTACACCTCAGAGCCAAGAGGTCCATAAGGACAAATTAGACCTATTCATCCCTTCATGGAAAGCTTGGCAAGGCTTAATAATAAACTCAGAAATCCATCCTATTAACTCTGAAAATTCCATTTTATTTATCTATCAGTGTGTTCAATGACTCATTTCCAATGTGTGAGATGTGTTGACAGTTAATACTGATCACAACCTCAGGGAGTAAAGCATGACACATTCAAGTGCAGAAAGAGCAGCAAAGTCTTGACTCAACTCAAGCAGGCAGGGGCCTCTTCTCTCAGCCCTGGTTGAACGGGAATCTTGCCATCCAAATTATCAATAATATTGACAGGCCCAAAAAAATAAAAGCACAAGAACCTTTAAGCAAGGCTCCAGGATTCATGAATAAAGGACCAGCACAACCTCCAGTCAAACTCAAGACCTCATGTGAGCCAAAGCTTCATCCAGCTACGTTATCTACTCTCACCAGCTGGAGGACTTTACAGAAATAACATTAGTAAAATATAATGCTTTTTATGCCCCAAAAAAAACAAAATAAAATAAAATAAAAAAAAAAAAAACACGCTAACATACATAAAACAACATAGAATAAAGTGGGCCTGAGCAAGGTGCCAGCTTCAACCTCTGTTGCAGTTCATCCTGCAGCTCTTTCGTCATGACTGTTTCTGCCCGCTTGTACATAGGAGGACAGAATCTGCTTCAACAGCATTTAAAAAAAACACTTGGGCTGCCTCCCTGATGCCATGACAGGGCCCCACTGTGAGACATGGACAGTGAGCATGTTTGCAGTCCCCAGGAGGCCGGTTTACATGGGTAATTAGCAGTGAGGTGACACAAAATTTCAAAATTAATGCCACTGTGGATAGCCCAGAGATTCCCAGACCCAACAAAAAGGGGAGCTAGTAGTGGCAATTCATTTATATATGGATGAATGAATGTTAACCATTATAGTATCATGCATATCCATGATATATAACTACAACTGTAATTTAATACAGTTATATTTAGCCCTTTTTCATTTCATAAAATCAGATTATATAATTGTAATTCAGTTTGACACTGAGTTATATACATATTAATCAATTATTTTAACAAATATGAATTATCTGAAACACAGACAATAAATTACTTAAAGAAACCCTTGGTTTACTCCTGGGCACCCCCTACACTTTCAGAGTGTAATTGATTTTTACAGTGCTGTGCTGAAATTTAAGGGTGAGGGAGGGTGCATGATGTGATTTCCTATCCTCCCTCCAAACGTTATAGCGAAATGTCTGCAGTGCTGATCCCAGAGTAGCAACAACAGAGGCTCTATTCTCCCCATTACAGGTCAGTAAAGTGTCAAAATTATTTTGAATCTAATTTTAAAGTAATAATCCTACCTAGGGTTCATTTAACTGCACAATATCACTGTACCCAAACATTCAAATATTTCAAACTACATTTCTGAAACAATAAGACCGCTGTTCAATATTATAAAAAGTACCTGAGCACTATAAAACTTTTTAATAGCTCCAAAGTCATGTGGTGCTGCAGTGAAGATGGTGGTGTTTGTTATGATGGACACCATTGCAGTTAACCACCTCTTGCCCATTCACAGAAACAGAAGAAGCCTGCACTGGCTTGAAACCTGACAAGGGAGCTCCACATGGAAGCGGTCTCTTCCCAAGTACTGAAATTCTACAAGGAATGTGAGGAAACAACATGTCAACAACTCTGCTCTCAAAAACAGCCAAACACAGCTAAGCCCCATGAGCATGTCCTTCCTCCTAAGCTGCTAGGTCACAGGTAGGCAGTCAGCACAGATCCAGAGTGAGACTGAAGTAGAGCACTGAGTGCCAGTCCCCCACGTCCCTCTGTCAGGTACACTAAGCCTCCAAGACCCACAAGGGAAGAGGTGTCTAAGCACTAAGCAAGAAGTGGGAAACATGACCTTATCAAGCTGTTCATTTGCAAACAATAGTGCAGGTCTACAAATTATTTTATTTTCGAAAATCTAGGCCTCAAAAGTATTACATAAAAAATGGTAATATATTTCATTACTGATTATTTGGTCTACTGTTTATTCTATAGTAACACAAATAAGTAGTTCATATATCATACTGGGCATACACAGCTCTTTTGATGCGGTAGACGAAACACAGACAGGGAGGCGGCAAATGGGCATTCCCCTCTTTAAAATTCAAGTATACTGAGTGGAAATATGAATCGTTTATATTTTTACATCCACTTATCTCTATGCCATGAGGGAGCATTGATGTCACGTATCCCTACAGTCATCATCTACAATTCTAACAAATTCGGACAAACACTAGACACAAAAATAAATAAATGTTATATATATATATATATATATATATATATATATATATATATATAAAACGACTACCAGAGTTTACAGAAATATACAAGTCTGTGTTTGTGTTAATCACATTTTCTACACTTTTCTTAGAATTAAGTTGCCGTTTCTTGCTGTGCTTTTAAGATGATCTCTCCTCTGAATGGCTGTGAAGTACTGTGTTTATTTGAGGAAGCAGTCTGGGAAGAAACACTCCACATAACTAACATGAATGAGCAAATTTAAACTGCTGAACAGATGGATCTATGTTAAAAAAAAAAAAGTCTTAACATCAAAAAACTAGTTCAGAACAGGCTGTTTCTGCAAATGGTGTCTTCATTTATTGACTGTATAAATAATGAAGACAATACTATTAACTGAGGGAATGTCTATAAGCATGGGAAATACAGCTGTATCTGGTTTCTTTACATTCGGAAGCACTGCATCTTTTAATGTGGAAGCGTATATTTGAGAGGGAAAAAAAACAACTGTGTGGCGCTGAAGATTAACTTGTCTGTACATTTTTTCCCTCACTGTTTGAA
This sequence comes from Hoplias malabaricus, assembly GCF_029633855.1. Lineage (NCBI taxonomy): Eukaryota > Metazoa > Chordata > Actinopteri > Characiformes > Erythrinidae > Hoplias > Hoplias malabaricus. The sequence goes on along the minus strand of NC_089805.1, from coordinate 30,003,331 downwards.
ATACCACAGAAACTCTGTATTTCGAACTTGGAGACTATATTATCCACCTATGGACCAGAGCAATATCCTCATCTATGTTCGTGCTTTTCAACCTTAGGAGTTCTCTCCGTTGTCTAAAAAAATCCAGATGCCTCTGCCATGTGAGTAAGAGAGACAGATTAGCATACTGGACCGAGACGGTTTAATCATTTACTGAGATTGGTGTATTGTGAATACATTAAACCATTTCCTGACCAAGACTGGAGAGCTAGCAAACGGTAGGAAACATCTGAATTTTATAAGTAGTGTTTTTTGATTACAGTCATGAGAGTCACATTTAACTGCAGGATTTATTACTCAGTCCTTATATTTTATTATTCAGCAAAAAATATGGAACTAATACGTAGTTACAAAAGGCTGGAACTGACTGGATGCCCACATACTGGACCCGTTTAAGGGTTACATACATTGTTCTCCATTCTGATCCAATCAAGAGCACACAACATTCTATGTGATAATTAATTGGTCTTAGCCTTTAAACTAATGAAGAGTAGGGTTGTGCCTTATCATATTTTTTGTGATAAATATTTTAAAAAGGATTCAAAAAAATTTTCAATAAGAGAAATATTCTAACTTTCATTTCAGAATTTCATCACAATTCATTTTGAGATCCTTTCAGGCACAACAACGAGTACGATGGCTCTGCAATGGAAGAGTTTGTTCCAAAACAGAGGAGCAACTTCAGTGGTGTGAAGATGGTTTGGTTACAAAATACTACATGTAAAACAAACTACACTCTTACGTAAGATGCAGCTTTTCTACTGGCAGGGCTCCCCCGCGAAAAGGACCCATCTCTAACAGGAATCACTGGCTTTGAAAACCACAACAAATGCGGCGGTAAAGTTAGGCACTACTTTGCTTGTTGTTTTTTTTTTTTTTTTGACTGAACATGGCTCCGCACCCCAGTTTTACTTGTTGCACACTCGGCTTTCACTGGAAATTTTCATCGGCCAATGGCCCAGTGAGCATATAAGCCTCTTCAGAACACCTTAAGGTAAAGTTATGAGCTGCAGTTGTGAGTAAATAAATAATGTGAAAGCTGCTGTAACTTAAGAGATTTTATAAGCAGGGAGTTTGTGCTGGATTTGAATGAGCTCTACATTTTGTGGTGATTGACATGTGTCTCTGGCCAATCAGCGTTCTGCAGGGTTTAGACGTCACCATTTAGTACCTACTCGGCACGGCTGAAACCCGGAGTGAGCTGGGACTGAAAACCTACAGTTCAAGGGACCAGGTACTAGATTTGGCCAGCGTAAACCCAAAAGAGCCATGCCGAGTCGAGTCGTGTATGTTCCAAGCAGCAGAAAAGCACCACAAGAGAACAGACAATGTGTGCTCTAACCCAAGCAGACAGACTACACTCACAAACAATAGCATCTATTTTCTATTTTTTGTTTCTACTGAATGTTTGAAACACAGTTAAATAAAATATTTTTCTGTGTCCTGTCATATCGCCAAGACTTTTATTAATATTTTATTATATTGTGATATTATTTAAAAGGGCCATATCATCCACCCCTAGTGACAAATAAAGGTAAAGGTATAGTTGCTTTTTGACCATGCATTCACATACACAACAGTCTGCGTCGTGAACATAACTGTTCACATATCTGCCTATGTACTACACTTGTAACTGGAGACTTTCACTAGAGCGCAGCCCAAAAAAAAAAAAAAAAAAACATGTAATTTCAAACTTTTTCAAACCTTTCCCCATTGTGGTGCTGCTATGCCCCTACTGTCTACACTCGTATGTGTAGAGTTTATTTTCAGAGAACGTGCACAAGCTATGCACAAAATGGATGCAGGATACACAAGGTAACCATTATGCATAAGCTAATGCATAGTTAACAGCATGTATCTCTTAGATACACTTTGATTAAGTCTGCAGCTGCTTATAGGGAATTCATTTGCCACCACACCGGCCCTTTGCGGGTAAAATTCAGGATCCTTAGTTGGGGTGGGCCTTATGGCCCTAAAATAATATCACAATATTTATTGGCGATATGAACAAAACACTGAAAAATACTTTTATTCATTTCATGAACACACTAAGAAATTGTATTAAATATATTTAATACATATTAATAACATTCAATGGTTTTATTTATTAAAGATTTATTTTACTACAAATGTAACCATTTCAAATATTAAAATATAAAATCAGTAAACATTTGCTTATATTGTAAACAGTAATTTACCAAGATTCTGAAATAATGTAGCATAAAAATCTACCACACAACCAAAGTGCAGAAAATGTAGTGTGTGCGTATTACCAACAAAAGGAAACAACTATACAAAATGTAACCTTAAAGCTTCACAGTAAATAATAAAAACACAGAGTAGTTGTTGTGCTGAGACAGTATCCAAACAAGTCAGAATATCACAATATCATAAAATTGATTTTTTTTTTTCATTGTAAAAAAATGACAATATCATAAACAATATGATAGGGCACAGCCCTAATTCCTAGTTTAAGTAGTTTTAAATAAAGTGAAGCATAGATGTGGAAGGAAACTGTAGACATAATTTAATTTTTAAAGGATTTTAGAAATTCCAAACTTCCCAATACAACCTTTAAACAGTGGCATCAACAGCTGGTTCTGGTCACTTCTGGAAGCCATGGTCTCAGCCCTGAAGACGTTGTGGCAAGCAGCCATTTGAGCATACTCAAGGACACACCGTGCCTCACTCCTGCTTTATTTCCTGCTCGCCTGCCTCTTTTTTAGCACCCTTTGCCGCAACAGAGCTATCAATCTCTTTTACTCGTGCTTCAGAAGTGCTGGGAGCTTACGGCGAATCAAGCCCTGCTCCGGCACTATTAATCCAAGCTCTGGAGCAGAGTGCTGCTGTTCTCCCACTCCCCAGGAAGCCATCAGGGCAATCTTTCAGCCACACTCACCTTCTGCCATTTTCTACATCTGCCAATGAATTACTGCAATTTCTGAACACACTGAAGCATCCGACACGTGTGCTGGGTTGGAAGTCACTAATGGAGCTCCTATCATCCGTCAGTATCATGCAAATAAAAAGCATATGTGTAGAAAAATATTTGGACTTCTGTTGAAGGGGGAAGGGGGAAAAAAAAAAAAAAAGAAGAGTGTGTAGCACCAGTATAAACAAAAACTTTAAACTCTTTGATCCTTCAATTGCTAACCTATGCCAATAACACATTGACTTTGTGTTTCCTTCCATTCGCTTCCTACTGATCAGTCAGCTAATGGAGAGGGCACCAGTTTTAAAAACCAGCAGATGCTTCTCCTGAACGACTTGTCAGACTTTATGAAAGCTGCAATCATATTCAATTAATATAGAAAAAAAACTTGGCACAAACTCTTGTGGGACATTCATTAGTGGCTAAAGTTAATCATGATGTTAGTTAATCGAGGAGGGAATTCAACTGCACTATTTAGCATCTGATTGACCCAGAAGAGACAGAGCTCCTCCTCTCTGCTCATCTATACAACCCCCAGCAGCCCTGGTGCAGTTAACATGCTGCCTCTAGAGGTCTGGAGAAAAACACAAACAGCTGGCCCTATAATGAGCTAAAGAGTGACCGCCCTCCACCTCTATCATTCTGCAGAGGGTTGTCTGCTGAATGGCTAATCACTAAAAGACCTGCTCTTCTCACACTCCATTTAGAGAATCCCCAGACAAAAGAACCAAGCCCCAAAGAAAGTCTATTCCCTCTATCAAAGTGCTAGACTAAAAAATAATAAAAAGGGGAATGCTACTGCTGTATCTAAAATAGTATTATAACAGCTCTCACAGTTCGCCATGTTTCAGACAGCTTGACATCTAATCCTGCTGTTTGAAATGATAGGCTACGAGGTAATGTGTGGACAAATCTCAAACTCAGCGCTGCTTTCAGTGGACCAACTCTGCCCCCAGCTGGCTGTTTGCTTCAGCTCTGGAACTTCGAGCCTGTCACTGTTAAATGAAAAAAAGCATTCTGACATATTCCTTCGTGGCCCAGTGCCTTAGGCCAGATAGCAGCATTTAAATCATTTGAGGAGAAACAACAGAATTAGACTGGGAATCAGACTGCTGCTAGCAAATGTGACAACTTGTGCATTACTTGAAAGTTTGGTACACTAAAAATATGCCCAGCTGCTTAAGTCAGTGTATGCTCCAGTTATCGCAATTACCATTCATGTAATGCTGTCTAGACAAAAGGCTTGGATGGTACACAAAGCAGTGGATTGAGTTCATTTCAGCCCACCAAAAAAGAAGAAAGGAAACTCACAAAGAGAGAAACTCCTAGATAAATTAAAAAGAAGTGAATCCTGAACATATGCGCCCACACACAAAACCCCTCCAGACCTATGAGAAATGCTGTCTAGCTGCTGCGTTTGATACAACAACCTTCATGTCTAATTGGCTTGGACTGCTTTTGTGTCTTACCTGAAAGGTCAAAAAGTGAGAAAGTTTCACATCGCAAAGAGAAACAGAAGAGAGGTAAAAAAAAGTGTGCTGCCAAGGATTTGTGGAGCTCTCTGATTAAGCTGCTTACCCACCAAGATGCAGCTATGGCTAATCCACCTGCTTTGTATGTTGAGGCTATTTGCAGTCAATCAGAAAACTTTGGTGCATCTGAAAAGTGGAGCACTGCCTTAAACAATGAGAAACACTAAAGAGAAAATCAGGGAAGATACAAAGCTAAGGCTTTCATGAATCTCCCATGTTCATTTTGTTGTTTCATGATTACAGGAAGCTATGCAAATGGGGAATTGGCAAGCTTCCTAGTACCTACCTGACCAGTCAAATCCAACTTGTCTATAAATACCAGTCAGGGGTCTTGCAGTGCCCCGATTACTTAAGAATAAACACAAGGTCAGCTAAAGACAGTGCTTTGTCTAAGGGTCAGCAGAAGGGAGAATCATTCATTTCGACTGAATGCCAACACCCTTTAATAAAACAGAACCCAATAGTTAACAAAAGCAGGCACTTGAGGGAAGTGGGTGTTCAGATTAGTGACAGTGGGGGGAATACACAGCTGCTGAGCTGACAGCAGCAAGAGCAGCACTAGCGCTCACCAAAACAGAGCCAACATATGGCAGTCACAGTTGCTCACACTTATTACACCCCATCATCAAAAGGTCCTAATGCTAATTTTGAGGTTATGAATCTACTGCAGGAAAATTACAAGCCAAGGTGCTCAGAAGACTTGCAGTTATTTGACAAAGGATCAAAAATGCAATTGTATCATCCAATGGGGGGGAGTAAAAAAAATAGTTTTTTGTTTTTTTTTTTGCTTTTCATTCAACACTGTTATTGTCTGACAAAACGTTACTGAGAAAAATGCCAAAATGGCAAAGGAAAGGCATGCTGGAACAGATTTAGTCCCTGAAGGATGTGTGGCCTTTGGTTACTTCTGTCAGGCTCTGATTAAACCAAAAACAAGTTCAGCTCCCAGTGGTGACACTAACAGCTGTGGTCAATGGTCCAGGAGGAAAAGAAGTGAGAAAGATGGCCTAGTGTCTCACTTGGTCAGCAAGTCAAGAATATGTTCTAGGCCAAGTAAAAAACAAAAAAGACGTCAATGTCAATGCAAGAACTAACTGAAGCACAGGAATAAAAGAGGAGCACTGGACTGAAACACTATTGAAATCTTCAAGGAATATCCATTCATCAAGGGCACACTGTCAATATGGTGTTCCTGTGAAAAATGATGAAAATAAAATAAAAATTCTTATAGATGATTATTTACGTTCGAGATAAATCTGCAGAGGGAATATAGAGGGAGGGGGAGACACCCCAACACCATCAGTGAATACTAGTCAGTGACCAACCAAGTTAAATTTGAAATATTTCTTTACATATATTGGTTGGGCTTATTACTGGCAGACAGACCTCAGGGGAACTTGAAAGCCTGCTGTTTTGTTCCTAGACTGTATGAGTGCATACTTGATTGGTGTGTATAATAACTGTGATTTCTATGATTGCCCACAAACCATTTCAGCATAGCTCAGCTTACCCTCAGCATGGGTAATACTCACTGACCGTACACCAGATGGAGCACTCAAGAGAGAAAAAACTCCTGGAACGCAGGGCAATCAGCAAACTTTAGCCCCTTTTGTACAGTAATGAAAATTGTGCTTCAGTCAATTCCAAAATGATATGCACACATCACTACGTAAGGACATGTGGCGTACTTAAACAGAGTAACTGTTCATTGGCTGAGAACTATAAGACAGCTGACATTCTTCACTCACAGAAAACAGCTTGTACATTTTAATGGTTGAAGTAAAATAAATCCCCTTCTGCCGCTTTACCAAAAGCTGGTAGCCTGTCTGCTGCAGTGATTCCTTGCCACAAACCACAGTTTCGGCAAAATCATTACAGAACCTGTTTAAAGCCCCCCACCCCCATAATAAAAACCCAGAAAGTTTTAAATATCTATTAATGTTTAAAAAACCTTTAAGTACAGATTTGCTGCAGGTAACAAGCAAAAGATGAGTTATTATCCTGCACCTATCCTCTTCACATCTGTGCACAAATCCCTATGGCCCCAAAGCCTGGAAAGCCATACTGAGTGTGTGAAATGAAAGTGCCAGAACTTCTACAAAAAGTAATTACTTTGAGCTGATAGATCCATCCAAGCATAGCTCAACACAATAAATAATTTTATGGTACAAGTAAATCAGGGAATACAGCAGTTGAATAAATGGACCAGAATTCATCCTGCTGTAGCACCTTGTTGGTATAAAATCTAACTAGGCTAAACACATGCTGTTTTAACTGGAATGGGAAGAGAAACATATAAGCTGATGAAACACCTCCAGGCAGCAGCACAGAGGTAACAGTATTCTCACTAAAGACTGGAAAAACAGGCAGCCATTGGAAATCAATGAGCTATGCAATAGCAACTTTGCTTGCAGCTTTTCTAAGGCAACATCCTAAAACAAAATGTGCTACCCTGAGCATGAAAGTAAACAAACACAAAGCACCTGCAAGCTAAAAGCATTGACTGAGTCTTTCCTCAAAAGCCCAAAGTGGGTCAAAGAAACATGCTTACAAGAATATCAACCCATAAATTCAGTAAGGAACAAATGGGGTCAGATCACACTTCTCTTTAAAATGTGCTGCCTCCAGAATGATGTCCAGAATTTTGCAGTTTCCAATAGGTAACTTACCTTTTTGTTTTTTTACACTGAAATCACAATCTGAATTATAAGAACAAATTTTAATTTTAATACTAGCCAACATTATCCAAGAACTTTAGCTTTAAAATTTTTAAATGAGGACATGCAGCTTGTACAGTATAAGGGTTAGACCAATTAGAGGCAACCAAACAGTCTGCTGTGAACACTACAACCACATGACACTATTGTCATATTATGTTCAAAATAAAAGAAAGAAACTAAATTTAACTATACTGTTATTCTTGTTTAAAAAAAAACACCCTAAAATGTAATTCACAGAAAATAATTATAACTTAACTATTACCTATCGCAATATTGGAGAAAAACAAAACAACATTTTCTCCAATTTTGCCAATCCTAGTTTCCACAGGACAAAAATGTAGCAATAGAAATATTTTAGTAATCTCATATGTTTTTTCCGCTGCAAGAACACCATTATGCATATTTCAGTCTCACATTGTTTTTTTTCTCATCCTTAAACATTCATTCATTCATTCATTATCTGTAACCCTTATCCAGTTCAGGGTCACAGTGGGTCCAGAGCCTACCTGGAATCATTGAGCGCAAGGCAGGAATACACCCTGGAGGGGGCGCCAGTCCTTCACAGGGCAACACAGACACACACACACACACACACTTGAGTCACCAATCCACCTACCAACGTGTGTTTTTGGACTGTGGGAGGAAACCGGAGCACCCGGAGGAAACCCACGCAGACACGGGGAGAACACACCAACTCCTCACAGACAGTCACCTGGAGCGGGTCTAGAACCCACAACCTCCAGGACCCTGGAGCTGTGTGACTGCGACACTACCTGCTGCACCACCGTGCCAGCCTTAAACATGTATATAATATTGTTAAAGAGCACAATAACGAGCACTTATTTACTTTATTTCTTAAGCAATTTACACAGTTTAGGGGACAAAATTCAACAGTAGGGGAAAAGCAATTTTTATTTTCAAATTATGCACCGTTATGCAGAACTACACTAATCACAATTTAAATTGCGATTCCATCAAGTACAAATTAACCTAAATCTTTTGCTAAGCTGTAGTAAAAACCAGTCCTAAAAACAACTGCAAGGCTTTATAAGAGTTGTAATCAACAGAAATATTAATGCCATGCTTTTTATTTTATTATTTTAACACAATGATGCAGTTTATTACAGTAATAATTCTTTTGTGACCAATGTTAGCCCACATGTAAATATTAGTTTGCTTCATTACAAAGTGAACATAAGCACTCTTTTACTGCATTTCAGTATGCTGAAATTTTCCCAAGTGTTTTCAAAAGTAGAGCTACTGGAGGGTTTTCTTTTCTGTTCCAACATATAACGGCTTACTGCAAATATTTTAACATAAAAATCCAAATACTGCAATATTACCATTTGCTAAAACAGCATTTATAACACAAATTAGTTTACTAATGGGGCAAAGACGCTTCCTGTGATTTTTCTTTTTATGCAGGCTCTAAATAAATCTTCACACAGAACGAAAGAATAAAATGAGGTTATATAATCATCAATTTCCAGAAAATAATGACTCCATGCCTCTGGATGCTAGATTAATAGAACAAAATAACTTGGCCCACTAACTGTGTAAAGAGCTAAGACACAGTGTAGAGGATTTGTGGATTTTGAGGATTTCAGCAGAATTGTGGAAGTAGGCTAAGGCGTGTATATATATATATATATATATATATATATATATATATATATATATATATATATATATATATATATATATATATATAGTTCAATTTCTCACAAGTGAAAAAATTAAACTTTAATTACAGCAGAACTATACAAAAAAAAGAGCAGCTATACACTGCACAGCTCACTCAAAACAACCAGCAACAAACTGTGTATTCAAGGATGCAGTAGATGCAGAGATATCTGCTCTGTTGTGGAGAATGAGAATGGTGCTTTTCCTTGTGTGTCAACCAGCAAAAAAAGTTGCAAATTAAGTATATTAGCATGTGTTGTGTCTCTCTCTCTCTCTCGTGACTATTGCAAATGTGCATATTGTGATGACAATGCAAAAACGATATTTTATACAAAATCAGAATCTTGGTAAATTGCTGTTGTTTATAATATAAGCAAATGTTTACTGATTTCTTTTGTCACTCCTTTATATTTGAATATTTGAAACTGCAGTAGTAAAATAAATCTTTAATAAATAAAACATTGTAATGTAATTAACATATAATAATATATATTTAATGTTATTAATATATCATTTATTTTGTTGCATTAGTGTGTTCTTAATACAAGTATTTTTCAGTGTTTTGTTTATATCACCAAAAATATCGTTATCGCCAAAACACCCTGAAATATCATGATATTATTTTAGGGACATATCGCACACCCCTACCAAAAATACATAGCACACCTCTCACCTCAAAATGCAGTTTGAACAGAGTTTGCACATTATGCAGTTTGGACTGTATTAATCACAGAAATAATAATAAGAAAAAGAATATTAGAAGAAATATAAGAGGAGGAATACCAATATAGTGCTTTCAAGCACTATAAAAATAGCAAATCTTACCTACTGTTCCCTTAATGCATTAGAGGTTTTTTTTAAATAACCTATAGAATTCTGATAAAAAGAGATGAGGTTTTAGGGGCAGTTTACCAGGGGCATGCAGTTTGCCACAACTATGATGGTATCAGACCCCAGTTCCTGTATTCTAGCCTTACACCACCATATATTTTTGAAAGATTTGAACCTTTTAGAATGATCTATATTTCTGTATAAATGTGTGAACATTTTAAACTAGAAAAGGAGACAAAAATATTACACTGCCATTTACTTATTTTCTGAAGAACATAATTCAATATTTCATATCTATGTGTGGCAAAAATGATCCCTTGCTTACAGTATCTGGTGTGACACCCCTTGAGCAACAATAACTGCAACTAAACATTTGAGGTAACTGTTTACTTGTGCTGCACATTGGTTTGGAAAAATGTTCACCCATTCCACTGTACATTAATTGTGTGTAACCTCTCATCCAGTTCAGGGTTGCAGTGGGCCCAAAATCACTGGGTGCCAACCCACCTTCAACCAGCGCACCCAGGGTGGGGCAGGGAGCCATGCGGACACTAGAAGAACACACCCAACTTCTCATAGACCCACCCTTCCTCTGTACAAAACAGCTTCAATTCTCTTTTGTTGGGGAGTTTCCTCCCATGAACTGCTTACTTCAGGTCTATCCACAACAATTCCACTGGATAAGCACAGGACTTTGACTTGGCCATTTCAAAACATTAATTTTATTCTTCTTTAGCCATTCTTTGGGAGAACAACTTGTGATTTTTGTCATGCTGAATGAACCATGTTCATTTAAGATTCAGCTCACAGACCAGTGTGAAGATACTGACCTTTACAATTTGCTAGTATAATTCAGAATTTATTGCTCCGTTCATGAGAGCAAGCCTTCCTGAACCAAATAAAGCAAAAGGCCCACGCCATGATACTACCACCAGCATGTTTCACAGATGGAATGAGGTTTTTGTGCTGGAATGCAGGATTTTATTCTCTCCACATTTAAAGCCCCTGGGGACACATTTTGAACTTTTGTGGGGGTTTTGTATAAATGTAAACTTGGGTGTTATTTGAAATGAAAAACAGAAAAAAAAAAACAGAAATATAATAAATCACTCTGAGAATGGTGTGGGCATGGCTCAATACAATCAATGACCATGCTCTCTATCAGTGGAGAACAGAATGCTGTTTACATTACCATTGTAACACAGCCTCAACAGAGCAGTCGAGGGTTTTTTTTATTTTTATGGGTTTACTCTGAACTGCAGTTGTCATTTTACAGAACATAGTCAGGGTAATAGTGACATAAGCATTACCCACTTTTAGGACTGCCCATTCTACATACTGGTCATATTTGGGGAGGGATTTATCATATTTCTGTTGTCTCTCTTTTTTTTTTTTAATGTTGCTGAACGTTTCACATAACTCCCAAGTTAAGAATTATACAAAAAAAAAATTCACAAAATTTCAAAATGGGTTCCCAAAGGCTTTAAACCAAAAATATCTTTGATGATCTCATATGTATAGTAAACACTGTTCCAGTAGCAAACAGTTGCTGTTCAGTGTTCTCTTGATGATGGACACATGAAAAATAACACTGGCCAATGTGAGAAAACCTTTAGTTATTTAGAAGGTTCCTTTGCAATCTCAAAGAGTAGTACATGCCTTTCTCTTTGAATATTTGTTGGGCGACCACTCCTAGGGAGGATAATTATGGTCTTCAGTTTTCTCCAATTATACACAATCTGTCTGACTGTGCAATGGAGTCCAAACACTTGTGAGCAAGGGTCTCAGAAATGATTTGTGTAATGATACACTTCCACAAAGGGCGATGTGAAGATCAGTGTCCACTCACTGACTGTCACCCCATTGGTTAAAAAAATCCCGATTCTAATTCCACCTTCTAATTCTAAAGGTTCTCATGTTTGACACTGACAGCTGTAATTCTGAATCATTTTCCTCAATAAATGTGGCTATGTGCAACATGTATCAATTGTTTGATTTGGTTCTCTCCAAGTCTATGACGTGTGAAAATCTAAATATGCTTTATGTCAAATTTATGCATAAAATATATCAAATTCTAAAAGGTTCACAAACTTTCAAAGCACCAATGTTTCTCCAAAGGGGGATGCGTTTATACCGTTAACCCTTATCAAGCATACACCAGTGCAGTTCTGCTGCTCCATTTAAGGTGGAACTGAGAGTTGAAGCATGAAGCTGGTCCCATACTCTCCGTTTCTGACTACATTAATGAGCTCGGTAAAGTCCAGACCGGTCCGTCTAGACGTGGACAGCACCCTGAATGGCCGAGAGCCGCTGAGTCTTACCAGTCCGTCGATCTGAATGTGTTTAACGAGTGAATCCACGCCGCTCCCTGCCGCTGCCTCTCTGCGCTGCGCCATTTTCCCAAACACACGTGTAGAAGAAGAGCGCACACACAGCCTTCCGGACACAACGAGAGAACCGCCATTCTCACACAGAATCGTTCCTGTACACTGCCAACAGAGTCTCGGTGTCAGTTACGGACAGAGCACCAAAGAAATATAACAGAATAAGTTAAATATGGCATTATAAATATTATAGGTCTTCTCTTACACAGTGATTGATGTAGTGATAGTTATTCCACGGCCGTATTTAGCGTTCCGCGTTTCCGCCCGGTCACATTTCACCGTAGCTCTGCAAGTATCACGCTGGTGTGAGTGCCTGTAGAGTTGGTATTTTCATGTCTGTGTGTTAATTATTGTTTTTATCACTTAGTCCATTCGTCAGTTTTTGTACTGTCTTGGTCTCGGAGGCCAGTATCCGTCTTAAAACGCAGCTCAAATAAGAATACGCCGAAGCATTAAGCCCCAGTCGCAGCAGAGGAGAGGAACTTCATTAAAATGAAGATAAAACGACAAAAACAAGCGAAGAAAACCCTCAGTTTCTACAGGTACAACTTCGGATTTCGGGAACCGTATCAGATTCTGATCGACGGCACCTTCTGTCAAGCCGCGCTGAAGAACAAGATCCAAATCAAAGAGCAAATGCCCAAGTATTTCATGGGAGAAGTTCATCTCTGCACCACTAAGTAAGTCCACACCAGTACGTTCTCTTAGTTCCATTGCTTTGTATTTATTATACTATTTATAACAAAGGTAGTCACAGGTTAGGCTTTCATGGATATTATGTGTAAAATCAGGCTTCTATTTTACTGGGTTTTTAACACTGAATTCAGAACGAAAGGCTGCTGGCACATTGTCATCTATTGTGGCACATTTTGTGTTGTTCATCCTCAGTGGCCACTTGATGCTGTTGCCTTCATAGTTCTGAAACTGAATGGTTTAAAAACTCCAGCAGCCCTGATGTCTGTTGCACTCGTACCAGCACAATACACACTTACACTCTGCCAACACATCAGTGTTACTGCAACCCTGTTGTGGTCCTGACCACTGGAGACCACTGGAGACCCATTATTGACCCTGTGGCTCTAGCCGCCAGCGTTACAGTATATAAACAAAGAGCGTTTGCCCAGTCTGAATGTGTTGTGCATTCTGAATTTGTTCTCTTTTTTACAGCTGTGCACTGAAGGAACTTGAAAGCCTTTCGAAAGACCTCTACGGAGCTAAATTGATCTTGCAGAGATTCCAGATACGGAAATGTAGACACAGCAAAGAGCCTGTGTCTGCATCTGAATGCCTGCTCTCAATGCTGGGCGAGAGAAATCAACATCACTACTTTGTTGCAACACAAGTAATTTCAGCTCCATCCATTTTAAGTTTTTCAAATGATGCCTTCAAACGTTCTACCATACTAGCTTTGTAAATATGAGCTGCTGAGGGTTCCATTAATTCAATATAAAGTAGAGTTGTGGACCATGTTTTTTTCTGCATGCTCTTCATTACAGATCTTTACTAAATAAGAAGTTGAACTAAATAAAAACATTTTTAGCAACTTTTTCATTTCATTATTACATTCTGTTAAATCCTAAAGCTTGTCATTCACCTGGAGCTATTTGTAACTTAGGGAATTGATTAATGGAAGCATGGAGCCACTGGCAGTCCTTGCATATAAGCAGTTTAAGTAATATATATGTTCATGCATTGGTTGATCAATTAAAAAATGACTGAAAAGTTCAACAAATGCATTTTCTATTGGTTCTTAGGACAGAGAGTTGACAGCGGGTCTGATGGAGATTCCTGGCGTCCCTCTACTCTATATCATTCAAAACACCACGGTGTTGGACAAGCCCTCAGAATGTTCTCTGAAGCATGTGAAAGCTGTTCAGCTGGGAGAGCTGGTGAGCCTGACTGAGCAGCAGAGCATTCAGCACCTGAAAACTGAACAGGGTCTCAACAAGGAAGGAGAGGAGAGACGTGGCCAAAAACGCAAGAGAAAATCTGGCAATCCTAATCCTCTGAGCTGCTTGAAAAAGAAGAAGAAGCCAATGCCACAGCAACCAAAAACAGCAGATGGAGCGAAAAAGAAAAGAAGCCGACACAGGCATCGGAAACCTGCTAATGTGAACCCTGACAGCTCAAGTGCTAAGTCATGACATGGAGCCTGTGTATCAGCTCTATATGAATGGTGCAGATTGGATGTATTTGATTCTCATGAGTCCCTACTTCTGTATTGAGCAGTTTGTTAACATGAGATGACAAAATAACAGCTATAAGTAGATAAATAGCTCATAATTTTGTAGGGTCTGATCCAATTTGTATCTGCTTTCACTCTGTCTTTAGTAAATTTTAAAAGCAAAATTATATTTCATTTTTATTAAAAAAAATAATTATCTTGAGTTTTTAGTTACTTGCCGTTATACCAGAGAGAGAGAGAGAGAGAGAGAGAGAGAGAGAGAGAGAGAGAGAGAGAGAGAGAGAGAGAGAGAGAGAGAGAAAAAAGAAAAATAAGATTAATGGCAATGTCCACTTCTACCATCAGGGGGCGGTAAATGTTTATTGCAATCTATTACTGGCCACCTTTTATAGATGAGAGATTTGTCGTTTCTTGTCCAGGTTTGTAAACGGTAAATTGCATTTTCTTGGTGTGCCGAGATTGCAGTAGGTAGGGACAGTGATAAAATATGAATTTATTTATATTGTTTTCCCTTCTGGCAGACATTGAAAATTATTGGAAGAAGTCTTAGAAGCAGGAAAATCCAAATTCACACCCAGAGAATATTATGGGGAAATGACAGAATTGCATTTTTTAAATGGTACGGGAGGTTATCATTTTACAATGCAGATGCATTATATGTTGAAAAGTATGTGAAGTGGACATGTTTATTACTGAATGATTTAACCTGCTTTTAAAGTAGATACAGACAACAAGAACTCCTGGGTTCTTGGGTTCAGTCCTTACCTCAGGTCACTGTGAAGATATCGGGGTGTTCTCCCAGTGTCTGTCTGGGTTTCTTCCAGGTGCTTCCAGGTTTCTACTCTCAGTCCAAACACACGTTTGCAGGTTGACATGCTGTGTGAAATTGTCCACATGTGTGTGTGTGTGTGTGATTTCCTTTGAGGGGCCGGTGCCCTGTCCAGGGTGTGTTCCTCCCTCTCAAATGTTCCAGGTGTGATCCATACCCAGTGCAGCCCTGATCCGGATGAAGTGGTTAGGGAAAAAGAATGAATTGAATGGTGTTTGTGGTCCAGAACTAAGCATTCATAACACTCAACCTCAAAAACCGCATTTTTTGGGATGAGAAGATGTTTTCAAACATTTGACCATATAATTTAGACTGGATTGTGTAATATTATACAAGTCATATATCTTTGTTACGTGAGACCAAAAGAGCTTTCAGACATGAGTAGGCTGGACTGCATGTTACCAGTAGTTTGAAATTCCTCTGCTGAAACACACTCCCAGTGTATGGGTGACAATTAAGCTCCAATAAATCAGCCCTGGGCTCATTCAGGCTGGTCTGATGTGTGTATTGTGGTGTCAGACTGGTTGCAAGGTCTTTGTTGTGCTGAAATAAATAGTTGGATAATTCACGTTTAAATATAGCCCTAATTGTGCAGCAGCTATTTTTGTCCTTCGTTTAAAAGTACTGCTCTATTGAGGGGGTTGCTAGAAGCAACACAGAGAATATAAAAGAATGCAAGTGGTTGAGCCAGTGGTGTCTAGTGTAGATGTTCATTTGGTCTTGTAGCAATGGAGACAGAAATCCAGCACAATTAACAGGCCATTTTATGAAAATGTGCATAAGTTCTGGGGCTTCGTTTTCTTCTCTTTTTTTTGTGAGCTATAATACCTAGTCTAATCTGTTTTGGTTATTATCAGAGCTCTGTTAATGCTTATTTAATACATGGAAAATTCAATGTTGCTCTCAGAATGAAAACTTTAAACTGGAAATATGTGAATTGTTACAGCCTTCATATAATTAAATTAAGAGTAGAACCACTGCTGATATATTCCAAGTTCTGCCTAACTTTACCAGGGAATAGGTCACTCTCTCTCTCACTTTCTGTGTGTGTGTGTGTGTGTGCACTCAGTCTTTAAACAGATGTGAAAGGAAGTCCACTCCATCTTAGTTCTTTTGTTACTGGCTGTGTCTTCAGACTGTGCCAAGGACATTCCATAGACTGCCCAGTTTTCTTGAGTAGCACTACTCAGATATCCATGGCAACTTCATGTCCACATGTTCACAGCAGTGGGTGGGAGGGGGGGCATGCATGTGTGTGTGTGTGCCTTTGGTACATGGTGCATGGTAAACAAGAACGTCACTGGATCACACAAAAGACAGAGCTGACGTCCCTCTGTCTGCGTCACTCTCACACAAATGCACACGTTGCTGGTAACTCCTGTTAAGTTGTAAAATAAGAAGAGGCTCCAATGCAGCACTCTTCCCAGGGGAGAACATTCTCTAGTGTTTAGTTTCTCCAGCAGGAGTAGGCAGGTAGGGCTGTTAAAGTAACCAAAAATAGAATTTGAAAGACAACGCTGTCCTCATTGCAGCTGAGTAAAACACTAGATAAAGCCAAAGACAAAAAGGATAAAAAAAAGGCAGCTTTCAGAAGTTGATCCTGAAAGAATGGAAGTGGTCCTGACCAGACTGAGAGATTTCTCCTGTAGAGAAACTACCTTTGATGACTGTAAAGCAGCAACGATGCTCAGTGAGCGGCCGGCAGCTGACGAGGTGTGCAGGACACAGAGCATGGACCGTGACCACTCTGGACGACTGGACATCGAGAGTGCTCTGGCCTGGCTGAGACGAGAGCTGGTGAGAATTTTCTTGAACCTATAAATAGACATAATGACACAGAATGTAGCTTTATTGTGACAGCTAGATCATTAGAATCACTTAGAGTCAAACTACTTTCAGCTTTTCTGCAGACAGATTTCAACACAGGCTTATTGTTGTTTGGAAACCATGCTGCAAGTAACAATAAACTGTTTATGAGTTACAGAATTAAGTGAAAGTTTGGTATGAAATAGTGCTGCAATCCATGCTGCTACCACAGTGTTTTATCTTTGACTTGGATAACTGTGGGGAATTTAGTGTGTTCTCAGAGTGTCTGCATGGGTTTTCTCAGAGTGGTCTGGTTTCCTCACAGTCCAAAAACACATGTTGGTAGGTGGCCTGACTATGAAATTTTTCACAGGTGTGAGTGTGTGAATGACTAGGTGAGTGAGTGATGACCTACAGTCTCAGAAAAACAGTTACGGTAAAGGTACATTATTGGTATTGGTCACTAAAGATACATTACATTCTCATCTCCAGAGAGATACATGTTTGTAATCTTTCATTATATAACTGTCATATATATTTATAATAAAAACCAAATTAAAAGTCCTGGAGATGAAACAGGGTGTATGAAATCAACACAATTTTAAAATCTACAATTGAGGGTCACTTGAGGTTACCACCACAGTGATAAAATTTCTGACAGTGTACGATGGACAGAAGCCCCGTGTAGGGTGTGCGCCTGCATTGCGTCCAATGAATCCAGACCCACCACTGTTCTAATCCAGATGAAGCAGCTACAGATAAATTAATCAATGAGTGAAGTAACGAACACACAAATGAGTGGTTGAATTAATGATACTTGTATGTTTATGGTGCAGAGTAATACAGTATATTATAATGTGATACAGAATTCTGAATAAAAAAACATAATGAGCAGCATGGTGGTGCAGCAGGTAGTGTCACAGTCACACAGCTCCAGGGACCTGGAGGTTGTGGGTTCAAGTCCAGCTCAGGGTGACTGTGAGGGGTTTGGTGTGTTCTCCCCGTGTCCATGTAGATTTCCTCCCACAGTCCAAAAAAAACTCATTGGTAGGTGGATTGGTGACTCAAAAAAAGTGTCCGTAGGTGTGAGTGAAACAGGGTGTGTTCCTGCCTTGCATCCAATGATTCCAGGTATGCTCCAGACCCACCGTGACCCTGAACTGGATAAGTGGTTATGGACAACGAATGAATGTGAATGTTTACAACAATGACTAAGGAAAGAAACTCAAGTATGTTTATGGTGTAGAATTATACAGTATAACATAATGTGATACAGAATACTGAACAACACATGTCACAATGCTCAGAATTACACACTATTTCATATTTAATTTATAATATTACATTACGTAATGATAGTTAATAAGTGAGTGATAATACTATATATATATATATATATATATATATATATATATATATATATATATATCAAGACAGTGTGACTATGTACATTTTGGTACAATACACAGTCAAAGATTACAAATCGTTATTGTATTACCTCTGTATGACTATTGTGTGACATTCAAGCATAAAGCTGTTCTTCAGGCTGATGTTGTGACACAAAACAGCATCATTTTACACAGGATTTTATAATGTAAACAATTTAAAATTAATTAAAATTCTGCTTGTTATAGAGGTTCTGTTAAAGTACTGATATTTTTCTTTCCACAACAAGACGTGTAGAGTTTATACTGGCTGTAATTTGGTAAGCTAAACCACAAAGCACATTGGGTGGTCTCTTCACACCAGAGAACCATATAAAACCAGTGTGAATGTGCTTTAGGCTTAGGTCAAGGTCAAATTCAACAACATCTAATTGTTTGAGAAGTTACAGCCAAATTGTAAATTTGTACTGTGACTTTGTCAATGACACACACAGAGGTCACTGTTAAAGCTGCCCACACAAAGGGAAATACAAAGCAAACCCATAGTCAATTAAAGATATTTCACTTTATCCTGACATGGACAACAGTGTTTGATATCCTCCCCAACATAAGCAGGAGGGACAGCTGGATGGAGACATGGTTTAAAAGGTGGATTTGTATACAGGGTGTTTTTTAATTTTTTTTAAAACACTCAGACGTTTGTGAAATTTTGCCCGGACATTTTTTGTCTAAAAAAGACTATAAGTAAATAAAAGACTGTAAGAAAAGCAATTGGTTAATCTATTTTTACTTGTACATGAACTCAAAATCTGGCTTCAGTAAGTAGAAAGCCTGCCCAGTAATTTTTATTCAACTTTGTCTATTCTGCTTCTACACTAAGCATATGCCTGAGTCTGTCAAACTCTTCTTGGTGCTTGTGTACAGTGCCTGTTTCCAAGATCATCAAATGGATGTCACATCAGTTATATCTGTGACGTCTAATCCCATCACTTGGCCAAACACTGGACACAAAAGAGGAGGTAAAAGCACAGAGCTGATTGGGCATTGTTTTCGGCTCCAGCCAACAGGAAATTAGTCATGGTTCTGTTTACTACAATGACTAAGGAAAGAGACTCGAGAAACCATAGGAACCAGAGTAAGAAAACGGATGCTAGGTAGCTAACAGTGTGTGGACTTTTTCTCCCGAGAGAGTTCAGAAAGGTTTGGAGCTCAAATAAGTTCAGAATAAAGGTCTTTCCCTTTTCTCTCATTCTTTCCCCACTGCAAAGAAATCTGAACACAAGCGTCTTTCAGCGCAAGCCCCAACACACTTGTACCAAAGCAATTAGTGCAGGATAGAGTGATTTTGGCGGGAACATTTTTTTGTTCCATCCATTTCTCAGCTTGGGCTCTGTGGTGGAATGTGTTGGAATTTGGGATATTATTTTCTCACAATGAAGGCAATTAGACTGGCTCAGCTCCTCCTAAAAGCCAAAGGATGAAGGGAACATTTGCATTTGAAAGAGACATTGTTGGTTTAAATACTGTGTGGAAGGAATAGGCTGAAACTTGGTCAACACGCTGATACCTTAACCATGGGCTGTTACTGTAGCACTGCTGTGGAATAGTTTGTGGGTCGGTTTATGCTTTGAGGTCAGTGTCTCTTCTTGAGTCATTGTCTATGCTTGGGTCAGCCAGATTTCAATGACCCTCAAAAATCTGTTTTGATTATATGAGAATAATTCAGCATTTTGGATTGAGTCTTTGCTGTTTTTTTTTTTTTTTTGGGGGGGGGGGGGGGGGGGGTGGGGGGGTTCAACTAACTGCATTAGCATTATGCACCTTAATTTAAAGCTGGGTTCTGTGTACCTATTATTTCATATCTGTTTTGAATGATGGCACACTACATGTCCTTTAAGGTGCCCAAACTGTAGGCATGTTATTGTGCACACACAGCTAGTTTTAACTCCACAGAAAAGGACTATATACAGGGCACCACACACCCATACAGTTATTCACATACTATGGACACATTTGAACAGCTAATCCACCTACCAGCACGTGTTTTTGGACGGTGGGAGAAAACCAGAGCACCTGGAGGTCACCCACACAGACACAGGGAGAACACACCAACTCTTTACAGACAGGCGGGTGTTAATCCACATCCCTAGAACCCTGGAGCTGTGTGACAGGAACAGTGGTCATTGCACCATCAAGAATTCTGTCAAGAATCAGTTGAAGAGATAAAAATCTCCCCAGCATCGGACTGTGTTGGGAGAGTTGGGGCTGTGCTCTGTATGCTGGAATTAGAGTGAAATTTGGGGTGTAAAATTAATCATCCATCATCATTTTCTTACCTCTTTAAAATTCAAGTAATTGAATGCAATCAAATAACGGAAAAAATGACATATAATATGAAAAATATACATACATTAATGGAGGTGGAAATGAAAGAAACCAAATGGTGGTCTCTGAATATTGCACAGTACAGTATGAGACTGGTGAACCTGATTGATATTTTTGCTGCTCCAGATGGAGATGCGCTCTCAGGACCAGGCTTTGATCCGGCAGCTGATGGACCTCCATGCAGGAATCCAGGAGCTGAAACAAGAATGTGCTGTGGAATACGAAGAGGAAGAGGAGCAGGAGGAAGATGAAGAGCCTTGCTGGGACTCTGAGAGTGAGGCAGGGGGGAGCAGCAGCTCCTCCTATTCTGGAGAGATGTGCTTTTACCCCTCTATCTTCTCTCCCTTCCGTACCAGTCCACTTCATGTGGCCGCTCTGCCTAAGAGGGCATTCAGTCGACGCAGCTCAGTGCCTTAGAAAGCTGCAGGCCTCTATCAGTGTGAACATTCCTCATTCCATTTACACTGCTCCCACACCTCTTCCCACACCTTATAAAGCTGTCTATCTGTATTCGCCCAGTTTCCTCTCAAACAGTATCACCTGATGCTACGAAGCTTGGAAGGAGAAAGCTAACACTTGCAGTAACAACAGCTTTTAATCTGCCACTACCACAGCATCCTTCGGCAGATCAACATGCTCGTAGGAAAACACGGATTGCCAATTCTCTGACATTAGCTGAGAAATGCCATTGTAGGCTAGCATCATGCTGAGTCATTTGGGGGTTTATTCAATCACTGTGACACCTCTAAATTATTCCTAAACCATATAAAATGACTGATACTTAGACATTGTTTCTGTTGCACTTAGTAGAAACAGACAGACATAGAGGCACATATAGTCTGGTAGAAATGAAGTTCAAAAGCAGAGGAAGTTCTCTGGAACACTGGAAACATACTGTGGTATTAGGGCTTTGTTAAAGTGCCCACTCCTACACTACATTCTGTGCATTGGGGTTGAATACCAGCAGTTCATAAGTTGAGTAGATGAGTAGGCTGGAATGCTGTGTGACTGTGAATTCAGATTTTTATCACAGCTCTAAATCAGACAAGGTCTCTGGAGGTAGGCTGCTGTTCTCTATTGTGTGCACCCTAATTTAAATTTTTAATACACAGACAAAATTAGTTTTGATGAAGCACTCTGTGGATATATATGTACTGTATGGTTGTATGTATGCGAGCATGTGTGTGTGTTAGCATTGGAATGTGTATGTATGTAGTTTTATGTTAAGTCATGTGTCTTATGCTTTACAGACAGTAGGCTAATGCTGTCAGTATTAATTTCAGTTTCAAACTAGTGGTAAGAATTCCTGATAACACGACTGACTCACACTCACGTTGGTTTTATTGGAGCTCAACCCCGATAGTCCTTCAGCAGTGAATGAGGACTTGACAGAACCTGTTTATGGCATGTTAAAGATGGCACTGAACAGTTTCTAATATCATTAGTCTTAGATATCCTCAGCATTGTTTATGCCTGTCTTATGGGGAGTTCTGGGTCCCTGGTAACTGAATCTTTGGGTTTTTCATATTTGTTTTTGTCTATACAATACCTTTTAATATAAAAGAAGTGCATAATCCTTAGCCCTGGGTTGGGAGGGCTGTACACCAATCCAGCTGACATTTAGCCCTCTCCAGAACATCCCATTCTATTGGTAAGGTTTTTTTGTGGGAATGATACAAGCTGCCTGTACACAAACACTTGTGTGCGTAATGAGTGCACCTTAAAAGATGTCTGTACACCTTAGATGGTGTTTGTACATTTTGGACATATGGTATGTAAAGTGGTATGGTAAAGATATATGGGAAAACTTAGCTATTCTTGAAACATGAACTTCTGAGATGTCTACTTATCCCCTACACATACAAAAAAATGACATATCAACTTTTACAGGAGAAAAGAACTGTATTCTCTTTCATCTGATCAAAATTAACTGTATCTTAAAATTGCACAAACATTTCAGCTGCTATTCAGACTTCACCAAGCTACACTTTTTTATCAGCAGACATCCTGGACAAGAAAACTCCTCTCTGACTGAAATGAAGAGACTAAACAGTAGAATAGAACCTGACGATGACACTAGTGCTGCACTACAGTCGTGAATATATTGTGACAGTGTGTTATTATGTATTTTGGTTGAAATGAGAACTTTTTATTCATGTAACATCAATGGGACCGATATCCTAAATGATACGTCATCATAATAAAACAAAGTCATTCATTGTTGTGGCAATGCATTTTATTCAGCAATCCTGATTTACAAAGTAGCATGCTCTATGAATAAGTACAGGACCTTGTACCTCCACAGGGTTTTACTCTGATAACAATAATATTTTCCCTTTGAGCCATAAACACCATTTGACCAAATGTGTGTGAACACGTGCTTTTTCCATCAGTTTCTATGAAATGCTCCAAGCATTAGACTCATTTGCATTTCATGGCTGAATATATGGATCAAAAACACAGTTACAAACGTGTACAGTAATTGAAAAGTAAAAAGGAATTTAATTCACTAAACACATAAGTGTCTCTACAGATTTTGGGCACATTACATCTATGGGACCACATCATCTTATCCACCCTCTGTATTGGCACAATTTGTACAACAAAGACATTCAAAAGTGACACTGTCCTTCAAAGACAGTAAGTGGCCTTAAATGAATGGCAGTCCACTATCTTTGGAGTGCCGTGACATATATAAATTTTGCTCTCATGCTACCAAACAATGGGAGTGCACACATCTGTACTATGTATATTGAAAGTATCGCTACATATCAAGTCCAAAAAATATGTCATTCTTCATAGTTTTGTCTGGAGTGTTAACAAGCTACAGGGGTTAGACAATGAAACTGAAACACCTGTCATTTTAGTGTGGGAGGTTTCATGACTAAATTGGACCAGACTGGTGGCCAATCTTCATTAATTGCACATTGCACCAGTAAGACCATGTGCATCCAATGGTTCAAACATTGTGTCCTGAAGGCGGTGCCGTGTATCAGGATGACACTGCACCAATACACACAGCAAGGCTGGTGAAAGATTGGTTTGATGAACATGAAAGTGAAGTTGAACATCTCCCATGGCCTGCACAGTCACCAGATCTAAATATTATTGAGACACTTTGGGGTGTTTTGGAGGAGCGAGTCAGGAAACGTTTTCTTCCACCAGCATCACGTAGTGACCTGGCCACTATCCTGCGAGAAGAATGGCTTAAAATCCCTCTGACCACTGTGCAGGACTTGTATATGTCATTCCCAAGACGAACAGACGGTGTATTGGCCGCAAAAGGAGGCCCTACACCATACTAACTAATTATTGTGGTCTAAAACCAGGTGTTTCAGTTTCATTGTCCAACTCCTGTATATCTGTTCCTTAAGTACAATTATAACACTCATTCATCTTCTGTAACCATCTTGTGTGATCATCCTGATCAGGTTTGTGATGGATCCCAAGCCTATGTGTGATCACTGGGCACAAGTTCAATAAACTTCTCACCCATTGAAGACACATTGACAGAGTGGCAGCAACACCACCCCCACCTTAGTGCCTTCTTAACTATGGCCTTCTTAATGATGAGCAAAAATATGCAGATTTCGGTAAAAATAATAATTCATGCAAATTTGTTCATGCAGAACATTTGTAAACATCTAAAAATGTTGTTTCTGTATAAATTAAAGGAAATCTCCACTGGATTTTCTAAAAATAGGCAAAATTCTATCACAATTCAGAAATTCAACAAAGTCATTCAGAGTGTTTTGATTTAAATAGTACATAGCAACGGCACTCATTGTGTTTTATTTATTTATTTTATTTTTGGTTTTTATTTGAAAGGGTGGGCTGTTTTATTGTTTGCTTGTTTTTTACATTACAACATCCTTCATGTACCATTAAACATATATGTTGTAGGTCAGAGCCTACTACAAAAAAGTATCATACAACAGTTGTATTTCACACCACACCATGCTGAAAGCCTTTGTTAACTCTTTAGCCTTTTATTTGCAGAAACTTTTGGAGTTTGCCTTCTGAGCTGTACCCAGAGCAGCCATACAGGAGCTGTAATCTGAAGAGTGTAAAATGGAGTTGTGGAAACGACACTGAGTCACAGTCCATTCGTGCAGCTATTGTTGCTCTTGTGCAAGGTCAGGGCTGGTCAGTGCTGTTTGTGTCCAGTAGTATTGGGCCACTCTCCCGCCGCAGTTTCTGAATCTCATTGTTGAGACCAAGCAGAGTTTGAGCCAGCTGCCGGTCCTGAGTACGCATCTCCAGCTGCATGTTAATCACAACACAAACACATGAGCATTTCAGCGCTGAGAGCATCCAGTCCAGAAAGGTCAGGATACAACAGAGCCTCAGAGCTGCTGAGTATATCCAGAAATATTTGATAGCTCTATAGAAAGAAGAATCTGTTCTTTTTGGCTAGCTTCAGTTGTTCCCAGCCTTATTTCTCCATGAGTAGAACGCATTCATCACCATTAATACTCTTTGAGTAAAAACAGAATAACAAATTGTTACATTTAAAAGAAGACTTAGAATCTTTGTTATGAGTTTTTAATACAATTCCGAAATACAAATAATTCATAAATATAAGAAATGTATTGATAAATGTTTTTGCATTATGAACCACAATGAAAAAACACCAAAACAGTATTTTTCTTCTATTGTAGCATCTACTGTAACAAACTGTCCCTTTAATTTTTTTCCCCACATAATTTAAACATAACATATATGATTATTGTAATGTGGACTGTTCATGATGCATGTAGCAATAGAAATGATCTACAATTATTTGTGAAAAATATATATTTCCATTAAGAGATACATTTATTTATTTATTTATTTATTTATTCCATAAAGGTATCAATTTTCAGATATTTTTAAATGGTGAGTAAATATACAACTAATACATGTAACACATGACAAACTCAGCATCACTGTGATGGTACAGGCAAGCTCTTACTAAAGAGTGTTTTTTTTTCAATTATTCCTTCACTGGACTAGAACTTCACTGAAGCCTTTTATACTATTATTATTAAAATATAAAACAGCAAATAATATGCAGCTCTTGTATTATTAGACATTGAGGCTTTGGCAAGATCTGCATTCTTCATGAAGTTAATTCATTATTTAGCCTTTATCTGCCCCACTGGCTGTATTTTAAAACTTTTAATTTCATAGTAAATAGCCCGAAGTAAGAAAAACAACGCACGTTCAAAGGCACAGAAACTGCTCCACATCAGGATAAGACAAAAACGCAATGTGCTGGAGATACAATGAGCATTTGAAGGAACTCAAATGCCTTTTAAACTGTGACTGTTAAACCAACTCACCAGTTCTGATCGTAACCAGCTGATCGCTCCATCTATCTTGGCTCTCCGCAGTTCCTCATTAGCCTGGAGACTTCTGCTGGTGCTGATCGCATCTGTGCCGCTTTGAGAGGTGGTTCTTGGCTCTGCTGTGTTTCGAAAGGCGTGTAGAAGTTTGTTCTTGATGTTCTCCAGAACCATGATGGACACTGAGTCCTCGTACTGAGTCTCTGGGTTCATGACGGCAATGGTCAGTTGCAAATAAAACTGTGTGTAAAGAGATCGAACAGATGCCCTGATGCCAGAAGCGGACCTCCTTAGGGGACTGACCGCCTTCACACACTCCACTCTCACACACACGCATACATTTTTTTTCCAATGTTTTTTTTTTTTAATCCCTTCCCAATTCTACTCCTTCTGTCTTGCAGATCTTGTACCTTATGTCCACGCTCCTTTCAGCCTGCTACTCCTTTCTTCCTCTTCTCTTGTACGCTCTTTATTGCTTATTCACCAAGACCTAGAGGATCTGTCAGTGGCGAGCAGCGGTTAAGCTCGTCTGTGGTCTTGGGCTGGCTTGTTTTGTCACTGTTTCCATGGAGAAGCAAACTCACCACCTCCACCCCCCACAGTTACCCCAATAAGAATGGAGGGACATTGTGGACAAAGGCCATTGTTGCGTCCCAAAGAAGTGAAAAGGTGCAGGGGGGGCTATCTCTCTCACTCACTCACTCACTCCGTCCCTCTCTATTTCTCTCACCCCCCAACTAGGAGCCCATTCAGCCTTTGTGTGAGAAATGGGCTGTGAGAGAGATCTCAGTTGAGTCTTTGTGATGGAGTACAGTGTCTCGACAGCTACTTTTTCTCCTGACCTTTAGGCGGGGTTTGCAGCCTGAAAAGGCCTCACCCTGTCCCCACCATACGTCAGGCAAGTCACCAGTTAAGAAGCTGGAATCCTGCACTCTCTCTATGGAGCTCGCTGTGGGGGAAAAGGAATTAGCACTTCTGGGTATAAAGTAAGCACATTCTCCCAGGGGCAATGAATCCTCGGCTTTCAGGCAGCCTTGACACCAGCCTCAGTAAGAGAAACAGTAGTCCAGTGTACTCTTCCTCCGACTCATGCAGATCACAAACAACCTTCACTACAAAAAAGTAGCTGAGACATGCAAGTGAGGCAACAGCATCAAATCAGTCAATTCCCAGTTGAGAGAATGAGGGATCTGCAAGCCGCAAGGAACTTTTTACTCAAAGGGTGGAGGCACCTTTATTCAACTTGCAGACGGCTTGTTAAGTGTTCAATGGGCAGTTTTGACGTCCTTTGTAATGTAAAGTATGAATGGTTTCTAATATTCTCATTGTGCAAGCCTTTTGGATATTGATGTGCGAGACAGAGAGAGAGCAAGTGTTAAAGAAAGACAAAGAGAAATGCTGACAAGCAAAACCGAGAAAGAAAGAGAGAGAGAGAGAGAGAGAGAGAGAGAGAGAGAGAGTTGTGGTGTGGAATTCTGTGACATTTGCACTGAGGTAATTAGAGCATGTGCAAATGTAAGATTAAGTCATAAGGTCAAACTGCCAAGCAAAACATGACACTATAACAGAAGACGAATGACCAACAATTAAACGCACAGAGATACTGGAAAGACATTTACCAACTGTGAGTCTGCCCCCACTGTAATGGTCCTGTGGTGATGTGAATATAACTGCCATTTGTTTTGCTATCTTTTAATAACTCATAGGATAAAGTTTATTGTATACATTTGGCTCTGATGAAATGAGAAAACGCATGGGGATTACAACACAATCTTTTTTATTCTGTATGAGGGAAGCTGTTAAGATTGGAAAAAAAAGGCCTAGGGTTAATAATTACACGTGTAATTATTATACCATTGTTGAAAGATATACAGTTGTCAACTGTATTTTTTTAAGCTCATTCCAGGTCAAACATTGAAAACATTCCCGAGAGACTCGACAGAGAGATCTAGGTCTGACCCACAGGCTCAAGAGTGTGCTGCCCTTTACTGGTGGTGCATGGCAACTACAACTAGTAGGGCTTGAAAAGCTACACCACAAAATATCCTGACACTATCATGCATAACCTAAGGCACTGAATGGTTCTCCAACACAGCACAATGCTAAGGGGTTTATACATTTGTACTTGATGCATGGTATTCAACCATGCCCTGCTCACGAATGAATGACGCAGATGACATATGTTGCTTTTAGTTCTATTCACCGGGACTTTGAATTTGGACTAGGGTGTATTTACATAAAAAGACTATATAGACTTTGTATGTGATATATTATTCCTTTTATTAAAATGTAACCATTAAATATAAATATTTACAAACAATGTTGATAAATTCAAATGAATTATTATGAAATTATAAAATGTATTCCAAACAGAATATCATGTACAGTATGAAAATGTCTGTCAAAAATAGATTACTTTCAACATGATGCTTAAAGTTACAACTTCAGTACAAACAGGCCTTTGTCATCAAAAGAACAAAAGCAAAAACATTCCAAGACAAACTTAAAGGTGTTGTGAAGCTCCTGGGAATGATGAGACTTAGCCGTATGCATACTTGTCTGTTGCTGCTCTGTCATTTGGAGTCATCTGGCCACTAAGCTTCATCAGCAACTTTACAATAAGACCAGCCTGTGGGGAAGATGCAAGAACACATGAAAGATTATATGAAAAATTATTTTTGTACTGCCAGAAAAGATGGTATTAAACGCTTACTGAGGTGGATCCTCTAAAATCAATACAGTGGTGCCCTCAGAGGTACATACTTGGTGACTATAATGGCACCATTTTCCCGTGAAATAGCACATATTTGCGGCTTTGTTCCACCTTAAATGTTTGAGAAACAGCGGTAACCATAGTGTGCACGCCACAAAAATTATTATCCCATTATTTGGGAACATGTGCATCAAGCACTATGTAATATATTGTATTTATTCATAGTTTTACCATTTAATGTCATCCTCTACTGTAGAGCTCCACTGCACATGCCTGTATTTACTTTCTGTTCTGTTTCCATTGGTTTTTGGGACTCGTTCACCCTTGAGTTGGTGAAGAGTTTACACTACGCGACTAAGTCCAAAGTCGGGTCGAAAAAATCAAATGTTTGATATGCTGCGACTGGTCTGAAACACGATTTCAAGGCAAAAATAAATAAAAATCAGGCTAAAAATGGTGTAGTGTAACCCCAGCTTAAGGCATGCCAAAGAACAAGAGCAACCACAAAGAAACACGCTAACACAGATCAGCAGCAGTCCTTAGAAAATGCATTTCACAGTCATGACAAATATCCTCATGACAGTGTAAAAAGCTGTTCAGTCAGGCTAGACTGTACTTGTACTTGTTACTGCATTATGGAAATATTTATTTTTTCACAGCTCTGAAACTTACATTATTTTAATGTGCAGTTAATTAAAAAGTAAATGTTGTTCATTCAAGTTTATTGTATCATATCAGCGATACAGAACACTGCTTTAACAAAAATCTAAAGTCTGTACGTACAGCAATATAAATATCTGGATGTATATGCACCTGTCTAGTAGTTAAGATAGATAAGAGTGTTGTTATTGGTACTCTGTATTGGCATATACTAATATTAAAATTTCGATATTAGAAGGGAAAAAGTGGTATCGCTGCATCGCTAACATTAAGTTATGACAATGTACAAATATGGACAGAAGTGAATGTATTGTACTTTTAAAACTCATTTAAAGTACACATTTGAACTTCAAGGCCATTAAGGGTACATTCACATTGTACCTTTGTGAAAAAATAAATAAAACAATACAGTAATCTGTAGATTACCTATTCTCTGGCAACATGGAAAAAGAAAATAAAAATATTTCATACTTGTTTGGTGTGCACTATGAAGTTCTTCTTGTTTTCTAGACTGTGGATTTGGACATACTGGTCAGCCTGCCCAAGTTGCCACATGAATGTTCCATACTCAAGGCTAAGGTGGAGCACCTAAAGCAAAGAGGGAATGTGAATATAGTCATCTGAAATGGAAATATTGTAACACAAATAGTTTAAAACATTTGGTTGGATCATAAATGTATTTCATTTGCAGAGCAGAATAGCTCAACACAACAAATATTATTATTAAGTAACTTACTGGTTAACAAGTATGTCCAGAGCACATGCTGGATTTCAGTACCAACAAATACACATGATCCAACTAGAGCTAGAATCATTGCTCATCCTGACCTAATATCCTTAGAAATATTCTGTATTCAGTAATTCAACTCAAATATAAATATCCAGACATGTATTTAAATTACTGTGACTATAACAGATATGTATGCAGTATGCGGCTGAACAATGGCAATTGTTCTGAACAACATTGAAACTGCTGTTAAAATTGCAATTGTTTACGAAATTAAGGGAAAACACTCTAAAATAAAATTTCTTTCATTTAATTTTAAGCTAGATAAATTAATGGATACCATTTTTGCAGACATTGAAAGAGTAAGTGGTTTTAAAAGAGGTACATATGCCTAGTAAGTGCATTACCCATTCTAGACATCGTTCAGCTTTCTTCAAGTCTGCTCCTGCAAACAACCGCAGAGCGCTGTCTACTATGAATAATATACTGACTTAACATATGAACCGCATACATATCCATATTAAATAATTCATTAATTCATTCATTCTTTGATTGTCTGTAACTGTTTATCCAGTTCAGGATCACAGTTTGTCCAGAGCCTGGAGGGGGTGCCCGTCCTTCACAGGGCAACACACTCTCATATTCATTGACACACTCACACTTATGGGCACTTCTGAATAGCCAATCCACCTACAAATGTGTGTTTTTTTGCAGTGGGAGGAAACTGGATCATCCACAAGAAACACATGCGGACACGAGGAGAACACACCCGATTTAGCCCGATTTGAATTTAGTTTTGTCTTGAAATCGCATTTCAGACAAATCGCAGCACATCCTGGAGCAGGGTGACAGCGACACTACCTGTTGTGCCACCGTGACACCCTACGTCTACATGTTCTACATGGCAGGTTTGATGTTAAGTTCTTTTAATGCTGCTATCTCTGTGATAAATCTCACCCCGCAACCACCACAAAGTGTAATAGTGAGAGGTGTTTTCTATGGGTAGAGTCGGGCAAACAGACTTTTTTACTCTGAGTATTGTTTGTCTGTGCTCCACTCCTACTTAAGTGCTCAAAGTGGCAGAAAGGAACAGTAACAAAGGTGTGGGAGGGAAAGAGGAGCTAGCGAGGTAGTGAAGAACCAGTAATGAGTACATTTCTCAGATTATCTTTTAGGTTAGGAAATATGTACCGAGGTTAAAATTAACATCTCTGTACATATTTCCATCTGCACATTCCACTTCTTTATACTTTACTTACATGTGTCAGTACAGACAACCAAGCACAATAAAGCTAAAAATATAATATTAATTTTTTTAATTCTTGTTGAATATCAACAGGTTTTCAGTTATTTCCTCACCTTAGTTTCCATGTTCATGAGGTGCAGGCCTTTGGTGTTAACCCCCACATAAACACGGATGACTTTGTGAGTGCTGGAGCTTGCCTTTGTAAAGACCTGGCCAGTGAAGAAGGCAGCTCCATAGGTGGGGATGTCCCAACAGTTCTGTAAAAAGAGCCTCTGGAGGTGGTGCATCTCTTTACTCACCCCCTCACTGGTGCTCAGACTCTAAAATAAACCCATACATACAGATATCAGTTCAGATTAGCACTCTGTTTCAGATCAACATGAAAAATCCCACTGTGGAATTTTACTAGCGATATAACGGCAATGAAATTGTAATATGAAATTCAAACTTACCTTATACTCATGAAGGATCCTATTGGTCCAGTGATGTGCTTTACTCTTGACTTTGGATATTGGAACTATGGATTTCAGGTTTTCTTCACTATAAAAAAACGTAAAGCAAAAACATTTGATAAAATATATAATATGGGGAAGCACTGAGTCAAGTTTACCTCCATCATTTGTGACTTACTTCAAGAAGCCTTGTTTGTGTTTCTTGCTGTCATAGTTGCCATAGATGATCTGTAGAAGAAGGCTGGCTAGAGTAATGAGTTTGCTATCTGGTGATGAAAAGAAACCTTTCAGAAGGAAATGCCGTGCTTCATCGAACAGAATAAGGATTGAGAGTGGGTCTTCAACCTGAAGGAGAAATGCATTGTTTTCTAGTTTTTCCATCTACTTTGTGTTAACATCCAACACTGATAATCTGGACACAGCCAAAAAAAATGTAACACTTGATTTATAGAAGTGGAAAAAAATGTTCAATACCTTCTTCTCTACGTCTAGAGGCAGACGGACATCTCTTCGTAGAAAGAGCTGGGGGTTTTCTCTCTGGGGGTCCAGTGCAGTCAGATCTGTTACGATCTCTGGCCAGATGCGCAGGTGTTGCAAGGGTTTGTGGTAAGGCTTCAGTTGTAGACCTTAAAGGTAATAACAAAAGCTGCACTTACACAAAACAGTGTCAATCCTGGCTGGCCACATTATTTATGCATAGTGTAGGTTTCCGGGGGCATTGCAAAACGCAGTGTATCATAAATTCAGAGTTAAATCATAATTGAATCTTTTCATGGATGCAAGCACTATTGAGTAACTGACTCTTCCAAGCAGATGGCTCAGAGGTTGTGGCAGTGCAGTGCGGCTCTGGGACTCACTGAGGTTCTCAGAGCAGATCCAAATGGTGAAGTACTGCTGGGTCTCCTGCGAGAGTCGCATGCCCTCCATGATCTGCTGCACAGTGGTGTTGTTTCCATGCTTCAGTTCCACTGAGCGATATGAGCCATCCATTCGGTAGATTCGCACCTTTTCATACTGACACAAATAAAGACCACTAATTATTTAGCAAATTAAGCTTGTGCAAACTTGTCAACTTGACTTTACATACACAAACTTGAACTGTCATGATTTCCAGTTATATTGACTGGATGTTTTGAGCATATTGGTTTCCAATTGCACTTCAATGAAATCGCTCATTTCGTCATGGACGCTGTTTGGGTAAGGGGGAATTAGGTAGCACACTGAGTCACTGAGTGTGTGGAGGGGTGAGAGAGAGAGAGAGAGAGAGAGAGAGAGAGAGAGAGAGAGAGAGAGAGAGAGAGAGAGAGAGAGAGAGAGAGAAGAGAGATAGGGAGAGAGAGAGAGAGAGAGAGAGAGAGAGAGAGAGAGAGAGAGAGAGAGAGAGGGAGGGAGGGAGAGAGAGAGAGAGAGAGAGAGAGAGAGAGAGAGCAGTAAGACATGAGAGAGCTTAGTGAAGCTGCGGCCATATGTACCATATGAAAAGCAACATAATTTTCATATTTAATCAAAGCTTTAGTTAAGTATTGAATAGAAGCAATCAGTATTTTAAAGAAGCATTCAGGAATATACAGGATTTGGACAATGAAACTGAAACACCTGGTTTTAGACCACAATCATTTATTAGTATGGTGTAGGGCCTCGTTTTGCGGCCAATACAGCGTCAATTTGTCTTGGGAATGACATATACAAGTCCTGCACAGTGGTCAGAGGGATTTTAAGCCATTCTTCTCGCAGGATAGTGGCCAGGTCACTACGTGATGCTGGTGGAGGAAAACGTTTCCTGACTCACTCCTCCAAAACACCCCAAAGTGGCTCAATAATATTTAGATCTGGTGACTGTGCAGGCCATGGGAGATGTTCAACTTCACTTTCATGTTCATCAAACCAATCTTTCACTAGCCTTGCTGCGTGTATTTGTGCATTGTCGTCCTGATACACGGCACCGCCTTCAGGACACAATGTTTGAACCATTGGATGCACATGGTCCACCAGAATGGTTCAGTAGTCCTTGGCAGTGATGCGCCCATCTAGCACAAGTATTGGGCCATGGGAATGCCATGATACGGCAGCCCAAACCATCACTGATTGGGGCTTCTCCACACTGTAACTCTCCCGGATGTGGGGAAAACAGTAAAGGTGGACTCATCAGAGAACAATACATGCTTCACATTGTCCACAGCCCAAGATTTGCGCTCCTTGCACCATTGAAACCGACGTTTGGCATTGGAATGAGTGACCAAAGGTTTGGCTATAGCAGCCCGGCCATGTATATTGACCCTGTGGAGCTCCCGACGGATAGTTCTGGTGGAAACAGGAGAGTTGAGGTGCACATTTAAATCTGCCGTGATTTGGGCTAGCCGTGGTTTTATGTTTTTTGGATACAATCCGGGTCAGCACCGAACATCCCTTTCAGACAGCTTCCTCTTGCGTCCACAGTTAATCCTGTTGGATGTGTTTCGTTCTTCTTGGTCGTATGCTGACATTACCCTGGATACCGTGGCTCTTGATACATCACAAAGACTTGCTGTCTTGGTCACAGATGCGCCAGCAAGACGTGCACCAACAATTTGTCCGCTTTTGAACTCTGGTATGTCCCCCCTAAATGTTGTGTGCATTGCAATATTTTGAGCAAAACTGTGCTCTTACCCTCTGCTAATTGAACCTTCACACTCTGCTCTTACTGGTGCAATGTGCAGTTAATGAAGATTGGCCACCAGGCCGGTACAATTTAGCCATGAAGCCTCCCACACTAAAATGACAGATGTTTCGGTTTCATTGTCCAACCCCTGTATATATATATTTGCTTCATGTGATTGATGTATTCCCAGACACATTCACCTATGAGCACCAATAGCTTCTTTGTTTCCTTTGCCAATTTTATGCTTTTTGCTTTTCAGTACCACAGTAAGTTTTTCTTCTCAGGATGAAACAAGAGTGGACACAGTTTGCATGTATAGTGAGAAATCATACTTACTGGTTGGCTAGCGGCTTGTTTGAGCAGTTTCACAGTCTCCTCCCAGTTATTCTGTTTGTTCTCCTCACAGACTTGAAGAGGTGTGCGTTTTTGTTGGTCCTCAATATGCTTAAAAAAAAAAACATCACTGAAAACGCTTAATGAAAAAAGGAAAAACTCAAATCTAACATTTCAGAATACTGGCAAATGTGAGGTCTGTTTGAAAGTGTAACTTACCCTATCTATCTCAGGGTGCTTCAAAAGTAGCTCCACAATCTCTGCATGGCCTCCACCTGCTGCAAAATGCAAGGGTGAACTGAGCTGTCCATTCAGCAAATTGGGATTGCAGTTGCCTTTTTCAAGCAAAAGCTTTGTGGCCTCCACCTTTCCATGCCTATATTAACACAAGATTCACATTTTCAATCATGGTCTTCATGTGAGTGCCACTGGGTTCATAAGATTGGCCAACAGAACGAATCCCTGAAATGTGTTGCAAAGGTTTTACATTAATTAATTTGTTAATGAAATATTAAACCTACTAGTCTGGTGGACGATATTAAACATGGAGAAAAAAAAAGCAGACAGATCATACCAGCATGCATAATGAATGGGGGCCCAGTGGTCACTGTCTAGCTGTTTGACAGAGAAGCCACTGTCCAGCAGCTTGGACAAAAGCTCTGTGTCTCCTTCACAAGCACTGCGATGGAGGGGGAAGTCATCCACCCACTGACGTTCCCTAGAGGACAGAGATAAAAAAAAAAAACTTAAATATTCCTAAGCACGAAATAGTATTTTCTTATTGAAAGAGGACTACATCTCCATGCCTGATTGTGGGAAGTAGTAATCATTTTAATTCACTCACTTGTCATCAGTGACGCTTGTCATGCTATGTTGCCATTTCTCTCTCTTTGGGATCTGGATTTTGGAATAGTCTGGGGCTCCCAAACCAAAGTATGGATTAATGATGACCTTATCTACCTACAAACACCATCAGAAATGTAATTACAATAAACTATCAATCTATAAAGACTAAGTTTATTATATAGTCTATGTTTGTTTTTAACTCTTAAAGGAGCAATGAGTCATTTTGTTAAATGATTGTGATTCATGTTGTGAATCAGTCATTATACTGACACCTAGTGGCTTTTCTACTAAACATATTTTAAATATGTTTGTCCCCATGTAGGAGGCATAAGCTAGCTCATTCGGAGACTACACACCAATTTGATTATTTATCTCACGTTAGTTGGGCAGTACAAAAATAATAATAAAAAATTATAATTATTATGTAAATTGTTTGCTGTTATTTGGTGGTAAAAATTGCTCCTTTAAGTAGTTTTTATTCTCATTCTGGACTGCTGTCTCACTCGGTTGGTGTACTGGAGGTCTGATCCATAAAGCGGATTCTCAATGCACATATCAGCCTTCTCCAGTGACATCATCTTGCTCTTAATCTCCAGCGCAGTGTAGCCCATGTGAAGAGGACCATCACTATACTTGCTCTCTGTGGTATAGGCAGGGTTGCTCACATTTGTCTTCACTCGCTCTATAGGAGCAGGTCTGAAGAGGGCAGGAATTGCATGTGGAACACTGTGTTGTTCTGCTAACCACCTGAGGGCAGCAGAGACATAGTGGTTTACTACACATGATCTAAATTGCTGAGTTCTCTACTTATCTGATATATTTGGTATAATTTCACAGTGGAAATAAAGTGAAGCATGTTTAATAAACTCACTGGAATATAAGTGATAATACAGGTGAATCTCAATAAATTAGAATATCATCAAAAAGTTAATTTATTTCAGTAATTCATTTCAAAAAGTGAAACTTATATAGATTCATTACAGAGTGATCTGTTTCAAGCATTTATTTCTTTAAATGTTAATGTTTATGCATTCCAG
The DNA here is from genome assembly GCF_029633855.1 of Hoplias malabaricus. Taxonomy (NCBI): domain Eukaryota; kingdom Metazoa; phylum Chordata; class Actinopteri; order Characiformes; family Erythrinidae; genus Hoplias; species Hoplias malabaricus. The sequence goes on along the minus strand of NC_089805.1, from coordinate 29,966,641 downwards.
CCAAATGTCAAACTCAAATGTCATTATCTCAGAAAATTAGAATAATCAACACAAAACACATGCAAATATTTACTAAGCCTTTAAAATGGTCCCTTAGTCTGGTTCAGCAGGCTCCTGGTCTATCTAAGCATATTAATTAAAAGTTGAGTGGAAGGAAAATGTGTGGTAGAAAAAGGTGCAAAAGCAACAGGGACAACCACAGCCTTGAAAGGATTGTCAAGAAAAGGCCATTCAAAAATTTGTGGAAGATTCACAAGGAGTGGACTGCTGCTGGAGTCAGTGCTTCAAGAGCCGGCACACATAGATGTATCCAGAACATGGGCCACAACTGTCACATTCCTTGTGTCAAGCCACTGATGACACAGAGACAATGCCACAAGCGTCTTACCTGGGCCAAGGAGAAAAAGACTGGACTAACGCTCAGTGTCCAAAGTCTTGTTTTCAGATGAAAGTAAATTTAGCATTTCATTTGGAAATCAAGGTCCCAGAGTCCGGAGGAAGAGTGGAGAGGCACTCAATCCAAGCTGCTGGAGTCTAGTGTGAAGTTTCTACAATCAGTGATGGTTTGGGGAGCCATGTCATCTGCTGGTGTTGGTCCACTGTGTTATATCAAGTCCAAAGTCAGCGCAGCCGTCCAGCAGTTCATGCTTCCTTCTGCTGACAAGCTTTATGGAGATGCGGATTTCATTTTCCAGCACTTGGCACCTGTCCACACTGACAAAATGATATCCAGTAAACTCACCTGACCTAAGCTCCATAGAGAATCTATGGGGTACTCTCAAGAGGAAGATGAGACCCCAGATCCAACAATGCAGATGAGCTGAAGGCCACTATCAAAGCAACCTGGGCTTCCACGACACTTCAGCAATGCCACAGGCTGATCGCCTCAATGCCACGCCACATTGATGCAGTAATTCATGCAAAAGGAGCCTCGGCAAAGGATTGAGTGCATTCTGTACATACTTTTCAGGAGGTCAACATTTCTGTATTAAAAATATATTTTTTAATGATATATTCTAATTTTCTGAGATAATTTGGGGTTTTCATTGGCTGTAATCCATAATCATCAAGATGAAAAAAATAGAAACTTAAAATAGATCACTCTGTAATGAATCTATATAATGAGTTTCACTTTTTGAATTGTATTACTGAAATAAATTAACATTTTGATGGTATTCTAATTTACTGAGATGCATTAGTATGTGCTCAAGGTATGCACTGTACCAGAAGTGTAGCCACAGTCTTTAATAAAACAGCATTTCTATTCACTACTTGGTGTCCTGGCTTCTGTATAAAGATGGGATCTGATGATGTGAACAGAAACCTACTTGTCTAAGCCAAGCAACATCTTTGAGGTAATGGATGAAAAATGGGCACTGGTTTCACTGCAGACACGCATGATGTCTTGAAGACAGTAAAAGCTAGGACTCCCAGGGTGATAAACAGGTTTGCTGTTGTCTGGAATGAACAAGAGGCAATGGAATTAATGAGATCATAGTATATTTCACTATCACAGTAGGACGACAGAAATTACATGCATTGTTACCTTGTAAATTCTGTAGTTATAAATCCAATGTATTTGTCAAAAATGTATCTCTCTTATGTCACCTCTCTATCTGGAGGTACAGTTTCAGTGCAACAGGGATTAAATTACCTTTTACGTTAATTGGCACAATAAACAGAGAGGCTTCTTTTCCTTCATTGTCCCCATCCAGAGGGAACTTCTTCATGTGTACTACACGCTTCCCTGCAACAAGAGCCATATAAAGCCGATTATAAAAAGTTTATATGTTCAAGCTTCCCTTGACTATGACACTTCTATGTTTGCTGATTTTCTGGCAGATCAGCTGAAAAAAAAAACGTAATCAAATAAATTCTGTAAAGAAATATTTTCCCAGCATGCTGGCCACAGCAACCCTTTTCATCAACCTGTAGAACTCCATAAATTGTACCATTAAGGTACCAAAGAGTTAAACATAATTCAGGACACATCTGTAAACGTCAAAGTTCTGAGAACATAAAAAAATCACATATACAAATACTTCACAGGCTCTTGTTGTTTTCCTTATAACCTCGATACAGGTATGACATCATTATTCACAATGCAGTATGGCCATAACCTTCTTTGTTGTTTTAATGCCTTTTCTTCATAAAAAAATTGTTTTCAGGAAATAAATATCAACAAATCAATAAATCAATAAAATAAATATGAACAAAGAAATAAAAAGCCCTGTTAAAGTATCTAATGTTTCTTTATATTTTTAAAGGCGACGTTCATGATTGTAATTAAAAACACTTTTTATAAAATTCAGAATATGTTTCCTCACCATTTGCTAGCTCCAGTCTGTTTGCATGCTTGAAACTGGTCTAATGTGTTTATGAAGCTCCGGTGTCTGTAAATGGGTAAAAAACAAACTCTGTCTCGGTCCAGTATGCTAGGCTTTAACCTTCTCTGCTCAGGGCACAGAAAAGGCATCTGGGGCTTTTAGACAACGGAGAGAAATCCAAACATTGAAAAGCACTAATTGCGATAAGGATGTTGCTCTATTCTTTCTCCATAGGTGGGTAATATTGGCTTATTTTTGCTCTTTTGGATTACTTAAGGTGGAATGTCTCCAAATTCAGGAGATGGCTAACTGCACTAAGGAAAATATTAAAAAACAAAAAAATTGAAATTATAAATGAGAGTCCCACTTTATATTAAGTGTTTCTAATAACTGTGTAGTTACACATGAACATATACAACAGCAATGTAACTACTGATGAATTAGTACCTGTTACAGATGGATTACAGTACTAAAGCTTATGTAATTGCATGTGTATCAACTTTAGTTTTGCTTTTGTAATTACACAAGTGGATCTTTATAGTTGTAACAGCATATTCTCTCTCATGTAATTATATATATATATATATATATATATATATATATATAGGTACGTATTAACTTGCATTAAGACATTAAACTGGATTTACCATACTTTCTAAGAATTAGCTAATATTTAAGTTATTGTTGAGACATTGTCACCAGTTTCAGCTTTAAACCACTCTGTAATGTGATAGTTCAGCGGATGTCCATCTTGTTCCAATCAGATTACTAATGTAATTACACATATGTTATTACATGTGTGTAATTACATGAGAGAATATGCCGCTACAACTATAAAGTTCCACTTGTGTAATCACGAAAGGCAACTGAAACTGATACACATATGTAATTACATAAGCTTTACTACTGTAATCCCTCTGTAACAGGTACTACATCATCAGTAGGTACATTATTGTTGCATATGTTGTTCATGTGTAACTACACAGTTATTAGAGACAATTAATATAAAGTGGGACCCAAATGAGTTTTTATGTGGTAATTCAGTAAAAAAAAACATCAGCAATGTACAAACAACAGTAGCCTTTTCCCCCTCAAACACATGATTCCACCTTAAAAGAAGCAGAGATTCTGAACTTAAACAAACCAGAGAGAACAGCTTTTCCACACACTCATCCGTTTTAAAGTATATATTTCCTTTAATTGGTTGTTGTAAATTATGATACAATCTACTAGATGAACAAGTACAAAAAGTACTGGTACAAACTCACAAAGCAAATTTTACTTACCTATTATACCTTGGTTATTTGATATGGGCTTAGTTGCTTCATCCACATATTCAAGAATTGACTTGGTTTTGTCACTATGTGCATGTATTTTGGTCCCTAGAAGAACTTTCTTTCTTTTCTTCTCTTTACCCTCCAGTGGTACCTCAATTAACAGAATCTTCACAATGGAAGCAGAACATAAACAATACATAGATATATATTAATTTAGCAATAAACAAACTGAAATAAAAAATCCCCATAGTTTTGAATAGGTTAAACAGGCAATAATACTATTTTGAAAATAAGGTGTTTATTAATGTTCTTCTGAAAAGATAAGTTACCTATGTTTTGAAAAGTCTATTCCAGAATTTGAAAAGAAAATTCCAGTCATATAAACACCCACATAAGCTTACCTCATAAGCTTTCGCTCTGTACTCCTTTGAGCTCAGGCTCACTGTGTTCTTTGGACGAATAACAGCCACAAAAACATCCTCCAGATCCTGATTTCCCATAATGCAGCTGTTTAGTGTCTACTCCAGAGGACTGTCTTAACACCATGCCTGCAGTGTCAGTAGTAAAAAAAATAAAACATCAGTTAAAAACCACCAAATATTTGAAAACAGCATTGAGATTATGTTTAAGTAAGTAGCCTATATTCACTGCTGTGCATAAGTACTTTAAGCTCAAATAAGTACCTTAAGCTCAAAGTACTACTCAAGTACTGAATAACTGACAGGTGGGGTGTTTCCCGAAACACAAAGCAGTAACTTTACAGACACTTTGATCAACAAAACTTCTCTAATCACTAGGGGTGCATAAATACAATTTATTTCCAACCGAGTACAAGTATGTGTATTTTTGTACTTGCTGATACCAATACTGATATTTACTTAGAATTAAGTATTCAGGAGCATTGTGTAATAATGTAGTTATTAATTAAAAAATGTATGTTTAATTAAAAGCGTTATTGTTCATTTCTGGAACTGTCCATCTTTTATTTAGCATTTTCACACAATACACCACCAATTATTTGAATTTCCCTCTGGGATCAATAAGGTGTATATATTTATATATAAAAAGTTTTGTTTGAGAAAATAAACACTTCAGGCAATGAACAGTGCTTTCACAAATGAAGCAAAAAAAACCATCTTGTTCAAGGACAGTCAAAACGGCGTGGCATATTCGCTGCTCTCAGGTTCTGCTGCCGTTTTGTTTGGGTTGCCATCACTGATTGTGAAATAATTCCAGATCACCATTATTTTGAGTTGTCTGCTCATTAATGCAGCAACGTACACTAGGCACATGGTATTGGATGTTGGTATCAGAACCTCGTTTGTGATGAGTACAAAAATCGTTTATTTACGGGTAAATAAACAGGTTATTGGGCAAATACCCAATACCAGTATCGGTATTCATTCATCTCTACTAATCACAAATGAAAATGCTTAAAATATTGGCACACTGGCACATGACTTTGTTGACTTACTTGAGTGGAAGTAAAAGTAGTCAAGAAAGTATAATGAAATGTTCATCACATTCTGTTTTGTAACTTACTCTTATAGCTTGTAAGGTGTTCATTTAAAGCAACACAATGTAAGATTAGGTATTTTTTTGCTCATGGGTTCACCCTAGAATATCAGAGCTTTGTCCACTATTCCTTAAAATCAGGGCACATTTGTCTGGTCTCTCACTCAGTAATGTTCTCCTTTTTCTTCTTCATTTCCTCCACAGTTGTTAGTATATATGGTATGTGCTGTAAAACTTTACACAGTTCTTGTGAGTGGTTTCCTACCCTCCTACAAAATTTTTCAGTCTCATTTCTACTGTGCTGAAAGTGGAGTAGAAATCACACTGGCGCTGATCTGCTGCTTATTACAGGTCATTACATCATCACAATGATTTCGAAGCTGTAATTAGTAAATACATATTTTACATAGTTTTGCTTTATATATTTTTGCCACTTAACTACAGTCCACAGAGGGAATAACCATATGTCAAATACAGTGGTTATGTGTATCCTGTTTCACATACAATGAGATTATTTAAACAATCTGTAGTGTAATGCCTTAAACATTGCCCATTTTAAAATATAACAGTGGGAGCAATCAGGTGTTTTTGGTAAATAACTATATATGCATTTCTTGCCAATGTTTCTGTTAACGCTATTGATTTTTGATGAGATTTCGATTCCAGAGTTAATTAACCAGTCACAATTAACGTTTTCTACAGCCTCGGGCCTTTGTCTACGCATTAACGCAGCATGAGGTTTTGTTTTTCTTTTAAAGAAGACACATTCAGCAAACGTTGAACAAATGTTATGAAGCAGCAAGACGTTTGCACTTAAAATGATAGACTTTATCTACGCTGTCTTCGTGTTCTTGAGTTAATGTGTCTATACTCGCTTGTGGCTGCCCTCCGTGGTGTGTCCTAAGTTAGTTATCTACTAAAGTTACTGAACACTCTACTCTTGTCGTTTTAATTCGTTTTACATTAATTGTTTTTCATTAGTTTGTGTTACCTGGTTGGTCTTTTTCTAACTGTTTTAGTTATTAGTCTTATTCGTTTTTGAAATTTTCAACCAAATATTTCATGTTTTTCTCTTTCCAATTTTCTCCTTTTATCCTTTATTTGATCTGTTCGTGGTGTAATACACAGAGCTGTTTTTTGTTAATACGAAAAGTGCTAAAGTTAAGTAAATAACATAACTTTTATAATTATGGGCACGAAAACGAGCTAAGCAAAGCAGCTAACTAAATTGATTGGACTTCCCACCATCAACCCGAAAAAGAGCGCATAAAGCCCATGAACGTCATTGTGAAGAAATGTTTAAACTGAGTAAGGAGCAGCTGTTGTGTTAGAGCTCAGGAAACTCGACACTCCTCAGGACAACTCCTTGCTAAAGGCTGCCTACGCGCTCATTTCCTCACAACAAAGCTAAGCTAAGTAACAGTTCGTGGCTGTCTTTACAACAGCCATTAACGTGTTATTAAGAGCTTATTACCCAAAACAAAAGGTGTGGAAACGTACCTGGAAAACTTTTATCTCTTATTTCTCTATTTCCGGCTTATAAGAGGAGCTAGTTCAGCTAAAGAAGATCAATTTTCACTTCTTTTTATCTTCCGTCTGGCGCGATGAAGAGAAAGCTCCTCTGTTGTCGGTTGTGTTTTTCCCCACCCGTTTTCTGGCATGTCGCCTCCTGCGCTCTGATTGGTTGAAACACAAAACTGGGTAAAGTAAATGAAAGGGGGGTGTCACCCTTTTTAAAAAATTGTTAAAGAATTCTATCTGTCAAAATCAAGGATTTTTTTTTTTTACTTGTAAACATGTTCTTGTGTTGTTTATTTGCTAGAAAACACCACCAGTGATAAGCAGTCAACAACATTCCTTCATTCATTATTACCACTGATCCAGTTCAGGGCAGTGATGGGTCTGGAGCCTACCCAGAATCACTGGGCGCAAGGCAGCAACACACCCTGGAGGGGGCCCCAGTCCATCACAAGACGACACACACCTATGGACAACTTTTGAGTCACCAATCCACCTATCAACATGTGTTTCTGGACTGTGGGAAGACAGCCACACACAAAACCTCACAGTCACCAAGAGCGGGACTTGAACCCTCAACCTCAGGGTCCCTGGAGCTGTGAGACTGCAACATTACCTGCTGCGCCACCATGCCAATTATGGTAATGGTTTGTTGATAGTGAAGAAATTCCACACTCTCCCGATTTGCGAACATTTGGTGTCTATAAGTTCTACTTAAAGCTGCTATTTATGCAGTGTTCATGAATCTGGTTGAAAGTTTTCAGGAACATTTCCTCATAAAATATGCAGTTTGCTCATGATTTTATTTTTATTTTATTTTTTTAAACAAAGGATTCATGAGTGAGGCCCATTGTGTTTTAACACTGAAAGATAAATAACACTGACAAATATATAAATCACTGTGTACATGCCCCTGGAAAAGAAACAACACAACAGTGTCACCTTACAAGTTTTATTTAGAACAAATTAAGGTGGAACGGGAAATCTGAATATGAAACTATAACATCAGGTTTACATTTAACGCAGTGAAAAAATGCGTGTTATTTAAATGTGTAAACATTGAGTTGTGCTGTGTTGTTCAGTTACATGTAAAGGTTTAAATTTAGAGCTCCTTTTAAGTAAGAACAGGAAATCTGACTAAGTTGGCTAACAAAAAGTCTTGTGCTTTAATGTAGTATACAACAGCATTTTAGGTGGAACATGAAAATCTACTCTCTCAGTTCACCAGTTGCCACACAGCTGTGAGCGAAGCAGGAATTTACTTGACGAAGTGTGTTAAAGAATAGAAAGACATATTCCTCTCGCCATCATCAGCAGGGGAGGGAGTAACTGACCCAGGAGAGCACTTCTAGGATAATGGTCAGTTCACCGTTGTGAAATCTTTCAATAGAACTTGATCAAAAAGTCAGTCCAGTGTTGATTCTGGTCTTGTCTCATTTGTTTTAGTGGCCATTTTGCAGAAGAATGCATTTTTTTCCTCTCAACTGACCTGTAAACAATTCTGAAAAGGGTGCAAACAGCCCTCCATTCACTGCTTCCTCAGTGAAGTCCACCGTTTTTAGGAACCGCCAGGGCTGGGTACAAACACCTGCATTTTTTCCAGGACCCAAACACAATGGGTATCTGACAAGCTTAAGGAAATGTTGCTAATTTAAGATTTGTGTACCTACTGTTGCTACCTTTGTCCAGCTACACTAGTCCAGAGTATGCCATTTGGTGAGAATTGTCTGCTAGCATTTTCAAAACTTTTTTCAAAGTACATTACAAAAGCATAAAAAAATTAACTGCAAACAAATGATACACTTTTCCAGCTTTTTTCTAGCATTGACCATTAAAAATGCAGTTTTAATCACATCTTAGAATGAACACACTTGAATATTTAATATTTTTATTGATGGCAATTACCCATGGTTTTATTTATCACTCGTCCAGTAATAATTATCATGGCTTTAAAATTAAGTTGATGTCCTTATAATCCAAAGTCACCCTAGTCCATTTAAACAAGAAATAGAAAAATATATACTTAACACTTTTTACAACACTGCTTTTGGTCCAAACAAAAGTGGATCAGAAATGCCAATACAGCTATAAGTCTTCAAAGAATCCCCAATTTGCATTTAAGGTTATTTTTTAAATGGATTTGGGCAACTTTGAAATAAGGGCTTTACATAATAAATTCTAAAAGACAAAATTTGAACGAAAAAGTTGGTTTAACACACAAAAACTTCACAGATTAAAAAAAGTTACTATTTACAATTTTAATAATATTCAAAGGCCAATTGAGAGAGAGAGAGAGAGAGAGAGAGAGAGAGAGAATGATGATGAACAAAAAGGTGGCAGAGTATAAGAAGGGGAAAAATCCAGAATGAAGGGGAATGGGTAGACTTAAAGGGAATACAAGATGAACTAGAGCTTTACAGAGGACCTCTGGAGAAGTGTTCTGGGGCTACTTTCAATTTCACCCACCAAATCTCCACAGTGCATGGGTGCGGCCCACACCACCCTGCCCTTTCCTTAAGCACATTCATTTGCCTTTCATATCAGACATAGACCAACACAGTTCAGCATGTACAAAGAAACCACATACACACATCAATCTGCGCACCAAAAAAAAAACAAAAAAAAGAAAAAAAAAAAAAAAAAAAACACCCAAACGCTTCATGTTCAATGAAACACTCACCTCTGTACGTACAGCAACTAGCCCACATCTCTGCATTCGCAGTTTAACCTGATCGCCCAAGCAAAACCTACTTTCTCAATTCCCTAAATTTTTTGCATGTTTTTCCTTACAAAAATTCATGCGCAAATCCTGCCAACAATGCAGATGTTGGAAATATTTATATATATACACGCACACACACACACGCACACACACCCCTTTCCTGCTTGTGGTAAGGTTTTTGCTTGATTGTATTATTTTGCATTTTAGAGTCTGTTAGGTTCTGTCAATGGACCAGGGCTTTACAGTCTACTACTGATCATCAACAGTAAATTAAATCTCCTTGCACAAAGAGCCCTCAGAATGCCATGTTCAGAATACTAGATACTTCAGCGTTTGTTCAGAGATGAGGCAGCCCATGTCAATTCCAGCTTTACTTCCGACGACGAACAGCAGTTTTGATCTTACGGCCAGTAATGGCATGTTGTCCAGTGGGTGTTGCACTAAAAGAACTCTTTGCTGACCTGTAGAGAAAGAGAGAAAACTTCAACATGTTCTTAACTTGGGAAATATCTGTTATAAGGGTGTGCTCCTTCACATTTTTCCTAAGGCATAAAAAGGCAGTAATGTTCCGTACCCAATATTGAAAGCTGGGGGCTGTGTGAAGTTGAAACTTCCTCCAGGTGCCACAGGCTGGCCAGACATCGCTGGTGATGATGAAGAATTAGCTGCATTTACTGACCCTCCAAAAGTAAACACACCACTGCTTCCAGCTGGTGTCCCAAAACCACTGGCTCCTCCAAACTGAAACCCTCCTAGGTAAACGACAACACAGAAAGATGTGTGTGCATTACTGCAACATTTGATTTTGCTTCAGCACAATGTAGATTTTAAAAAAAGATCTTGTGCATTATTTTTGAAAGTGATACATATCACACATGAAAGTACAGAGGAAAGCAAAAATCAAAACCAGTGCATGCTACAGAGTATCCAATGTGAAGTAATAGTATTGTTCTTCACCTTGGCCAGCAGGGGCACTAGAAGATCCAAAAACAGTGGAGTTAGACTGTTGGCCAAACACAGGTGCAGCACTGGGTTTGGCTCCAAAGGCAGGAGCTGGTGAGGCTGTTGCAGAGAACGAGGGTGCAGCTGTTCCAAACGCTGGAGTACTGGTCTGGGACGAACCTTGTCCAAAGGAAGGTGTCTGTCCAGAGCCGAAGGCAGCGGAAGAATTGGCAGGGGTGAAAACAAATGGAGATGGAGCAGCAGATGGTGGTGGAGGAGCTGAAAGATGGAAATTAGTTGTTTATTTGGGGGTTTAAATAAAAAAAAAAAAAAAAAAAAAAAAAAAAAAAAAACCCCACACACCAAAAAGAATAAGGCAAAATGCAATATGCATAAGCTGAGCTCAAAACTCACCAGCAGATGCTGGCGTAGAGGCCGCTGCAGTTCCAAAAGAGAAGCTGGGATTGGATGCTGAGCCAAAGAGGAATGGCTGGGCTGGAGCAGGGGCAACTGGAAGGGCTGTTGAGGCTGTCTGGCTTTCTTGTTGCTGTCCAAACAGGAAGGCCTTTGCAGGAGGAGCATCAGAGGAAGAGTTCTGGCCAAAGATGAAGGTGCTTGATGGAGCAGGGGTGGCAGCCACTGTTGAGCTACTTAGAGTTCCAAAGAGGCTTGGAGCAGGGCTAGAGGAGGCAGGTGTGCTGGATGAACTGGTCATAATGCCAAATGCAGACTTTGGTGCAGATGTGTCTGTGTAAGAAATAAGATTTGAAGACAGCCATACAAGTTATTGTAAGCATTAACCACAGTTCCGACAACTTTGAAAAATTAAATCTACAAAATTGCCCACCCAAGCAGATTCTGGAGATCTATTGCTCCACTATGGAGTGAGATCACTGTCTTTTATGCGAAAGCGCAAAAAACAAAAATGTGCTGGCTTGCTGAAGCTCTGCACTCGTTTTATTTTCAGTCCACGTTTGTTGTTCCTCGCTTCTGAAATTTGTGCTCGCTTCTCAAACATCTCAATCACCCTCACTACATTCACATTCATGCACACAAAACTCTGTCATGTTAAATACCTCAAAGGTGGCCCACAAGCTTTGCCTGTGAAAATAAAGGCAATGGATATAATTCAATTTTATTATCAATTTAATTTAATTGTATTATTAAATTTTGAGCCCATGATTTTGAGATCATATTGAGCCCTGCTCAATTGATTGTGCAAGAATATTAGATTTTTATATGTATTAACAGAATAATTACATGACAAGTGCCAACATACAGTGTTAATGTAATTACAACAGCATAGGTTTTAAAAGGTGTAAAAAGTGACATCTGTTAGCCAGGTGCACAAAGCACTTCAAGGTTTTACCATCTGATAGCACTAATGTGCACTGTGTCATGAAGCTTTGAGTAATGAACCATTTTCAGATGATGGTGGCATCACTAGTAATCAGCTACCAGGTCTTGAATCTGACATATTTCCTGTTAAAACTGAAGCAAGCACAAATTTCAGAAGCGAGGAAAAAACTGAAACACACACTGAAAAGTGAAACGATGCATCCTGTAAAATATGTACAGTATATAATACTTGGTTGAGGCTCAGTTTGCATAAATTACTGCATCATGGCATGGAGATGATCAGCCTGTGGCACTGCTGAAGTGTCATGGAAGCCCAGGTTGCTTTGTTAGTGGCCTTCAGCCCAGCTGAATTGTTGGGTCTGGGGTCTCATCTTCCTCTTGACAACACCCCATAAAATCTCTATGGAGTTTAAGTCAAGTGAGTTTGCTAATCAATTAAGCAAAGCTATATGGTGGTTATTAAACCAGGTATTGGTACTTTTGGCAGTGTGGACAGCTGCCAAGTCCTGCAGGAAAATGAAATCCACATCAAGCTTGTTAGCAGAGGGAATCATTAAGTGCTCTACAATTTCCTGGTAGACGGCTGCGCTGACTTTGAACTTGATAAAACACAGTGGACCAACACCAGCAGATAACATGGCTCCCCAAACCATCATTGATTGTAGAAATGTCAAACAAGCCTCAAGCAGCTTGGATTGTGTGCCTCTCCACTCTTCCTACAGACTCTGGGACCTTGATTTCCAAATGAAATGCAAAATTTACTTTCACCAGAAAACAAGATTTGAACCATTGAGCAACAGCCTTTTTCTCCTTGGTCCAGGTAAGACGCTTCTGGCATTGTCTCTGGGTCATGAGTGGCTTGACAAAAGAAATGCGACAGCTGTAGCCCATGTCTCAGATACACCTGTATGTGGTGGAGCTTATCAAATGACTGCCATCAGTCTTCCCCATGTTTGTGTAGCCTACTATTTCAGCCTAAGAGACCATTTTAAAGGCTTAGGAAACCTTTGCAGGTGTTGTGTTGACAATTCTAATTTTGAGATAATGACTTTTGGGTTTTCATTGGCCGTAAGGTATAATCATCAACATTAAAAGAAATAAACGCTTGAAATAGATCACTTTGTTTAGTTATTGAGATGCATCTGTACATGTGTGTATGACTCACCTGTTGTATTTTGCCCAAAGCCAAATGCTGGCTTAGTGGTTTCTGTGGGCTCAACTGGTTTTCCAAACGTAAAGGAAGGTTTAGACGATTCTTTTGTGGGATCTGGTTTGTTGAAAGGAAAACCCAAAGATGGTGCTGGTTTTTCAGGCTCCTTGGTTGCGTTGAACATGAATCCAGTTAAGGGCATTGACATATCTTTCTTCTCATCTGGTTTACAAAATGTAAAATTGGAGGTTGCCAAAGCAGGTTCCTTTGCAGCTTGGTCACCAAATGATGGCACAGATGCAGTAGGTTCCACCACTGATGGCTTGCCAAAAACAGGGATGGTATTGGTCACTGCTGTGGAGGCAGTTGAAACAGCTTCTGTTGAAGCTTCATCTTTCTCAGTTTTCGCTGTGGGTGCTGAGAAACTGAATGATAAACTTGACCCTGTCTTCTCATCAGGTTTTGACAATCCAAAAGAAAAGCCCCCAGATGAAGTTATTGTAGATGTGCTAGTGGCTCCAGAACTAGTGACACTGCTGTTTCCACCAAACTTAAATCCAGCATTGGAATTCTGTGACTCACTATTTTTCTCTCCACTTGACACAGAAGCAGAGCCTGTTCCAAATTTGAAGCCATCAGAAGTTCCACTAAATTTGAATCCTCCTGAGGAATTTGTGTCTGTGGAAGCAGATTCCGTTGAGAATTTGAAACCTCCAGATGTTTCAGATGATGCTCCAAATTTGAAGCCTGTAGAATTTGAGGTGGAGTCTGAGGAGCTGCTATTCATTTGAATGCCCCCAAAATTGGAGTCGGAAAATGTGCCATCAAATTTCAGTCCACTGGAGCTTGTATTTGAAGAACTTGTACCAAATGTGAAATTAGATGAGCCTGACGCTGCATTAGAAGACTGAGTGCCAAAAGATGGAACAAAACCTGAAATATAGCATGGACAGAGTTAGTTGAGAAGACTTCATGAAGAGAATTTGAACATAAAACAATACGTACAATTAAACATCTATATTTTAATACTACAGTTTTATCTTGGGAAACTGGTACATCAAATTTAAAATGAAAAAGGTCATTTAAAATGCAAGTGAAACTTGACATATAGAAGCAATATCCAAGGGCCTTAACATAAAATGAAAAAATTAAGTGAACGTATACATTTAAATAATTTTAATCTAATTTTAATGCATAGTAGATAATTCACAATATGTATAAACGTGACTTGCCACCTACCTTTGGATTCTACTTTTGTACCAGGTTTAACTGACTGGCAGGCCACACACTGCTTGTCTTCAGCCTTATTCTGAACCATGCAAACATCACACTCCCAGCTTCCTTCAGGCTTCTTAAATTTGTCTCCAAATCCTAACAGGGGTGTGGTACTCTCTGTTTTGGTAGAAGGTGTTGCAGATGAAGGTGCTGCAGCTGCAGTCCCTGTATATTTTAAAAGAGAACAATTAGCATGTAATGAAAATCTAATCTCTTATTAAACTTTGCTATCCTACAAGCATTCCTTAATAATCAAGAGTTTTTTCAGGTTGTTTCTAAATTTTAATGTCTCGTATCCTCACCTGGTTTAGCGCTCTGACAAGCTACACACTTAATGTCCTGTGCTTTGTTCTGAACCATGCAGACATCACAATCCCATGCCCCCTCTGGCTTCTTAAACTTGTCTCCAAAACCAAGAGTTCCAGATGTGGTTAATGTGGAAGTAGAAATTGTGGCTGAAGAGGAGGGAGAAACACTGACAATGGACACTTCAGATGCAGGTGGCAGAGTCAGGGTAGGTTTTACTCCTGTCCCAGGTTTTGATGTGTCACAAGCTATACACTTAACAACATCCGGTTTGTTCTGCACTAAGCAAGTATCACATTCCCAGCTTCCAGGCGGAGGTGCAAACAATGTAGCAAGACTAGAAGCAGAAGATTTTGCAGGTTTACTGTCTAATTTGGAGGATGATTCTGTGTTGGGCTGTGGGGCCTGGCAAGCTATACACATTTTGTTTGAGGGTTTGTTCTGCAGTAAACATTTGTCACAGTTCCACGATCCTGGTGCAGGTTTGAACTTTTCCCCAAAACCAGAAGGAGGGGATGAGATCAAGCCCTCACTGGCAGGCCGCAAAGTTTCATCTGAGACAGTGGAATTCTGGGCGTTGGAAGCAAACCCTGGAAATAAGAACAGACATTATGAATACTTAAAATGAGACCCTTAAAAGGGTAAGGTTTACAAATACTGACATTTTTCTTCATAATTAAATAAATAAATTGAAATAACTACCTGGACCTCTGAGGATATCCAGAACACTGCCTTGCTTCAAGGTCTTGGCAGGTTTGAAAGGTCCTTCAAAGTCTTCTTTGCCTTCACTGGTACCTGCTTTTACTGTAACACATTTTGCAGTCAGTCAGATGAAGAGGAGAAAAAAATGTAAGAATAATAATAGCAATAAACGTGCACTCAACAAACCAATTCTGTGGTCTCTTTAGTTTAAATTGTGAGCAGAATAGAAATGATAAATGAATATACATTATGCATGGTACTTTTCCAATGCATGGAACCTACACTGTATTCCAGCCAAGTTGAGCAGGTACTAAATTGTGGCATGTAAACCCTACAGAGACCTGTCAATCACCACAAAATATAGAGCTCCACCACAAACCCGCTGCTTGTAAAATCTCTGAAGTTACAGTAGGTTTCATGTTTAATTTTATCCGACTGACGTAGCAGCTCGTAATACTATCTTGAGACGTTTTGAAGAGATCTAACACCTCACTGGGCTGACAGCTCACGAAACAAGCACATGCAACAAGAAAAACACTTCACGGGAGAGCTCTGCTAGTAAAAAGCGGCAAGCTAAAAAGCAAGCCAAGCCAAGTCGATCCCACGCATTGGAAAAGCGCCATTAGATGCTTTAGTACCAGAAACCAGGTGTTATTTTAACCCTCTGGAGTCTGACGCCTTTCAGCCACGTCGGAGGTGATCCGACACGCCTTGATATTTTAACAAATTTCACCTACCTAAAAAAGTTTGTTCCCAAAAAGCTACACATGCTAATATTCAGCACAAACACAGCAACAATGTGAGAGAAGTATACATGTCTGTTTTTTGTTTACATTTTTATTTAGAGCTCTGAACTCTGTAGACAAGGGTGTTATTTACACACTGGTGTTTACAGCCTTTTGATATTTTAATTAGTTTTTCTTCCATTTTGCTATGAATCTGATTTGATACTCTATTTCCCTATACCTGTGGCTCACACACAACTATTAATGAGATAGGTGTTAAACACAGGTAAGACATCCCATCCCCACTGTCAAAGAAACAAAAACTCCCTGAGTTGTGTTAATGTTTTGGCGCAAGTTCTGATTTATCCCACCGGCTGGAGTGCTGACTCCAGAGGGTTAAATTCTTCATGTCTACCAGAGGCAGTGTCCTCTCAGCTCACTATTTAAATTAAATAAAAAATTAAACAATTAGCTTACCTGCAACTGTGGTTGGAACAGATTTCCCATTTGACACAGAAGAAACAGTTTTCAGAGTGGGTGCACTGAAGGTAAATTCCGACTGCAGAAGAAGAGAGTAACAACTAAGTGTGTATTTCATTCATTGGAGATTATTTTTCTGCTTATTAGCATGTTAAATGCATGAGTGTCTCTTTTATGCTGAACATCATCTATCTATCTACATAGCTCACTATTATGACTTTTTCACAAAGAAAATGGTAAATGTAGACTTACAGATGGAGAAAAAGATGGTGGACTGGCAGCTGTTGCCTTGACAATAGGAGAAGAGAAAGTAAAGGGGACATCAGGAGCTGGGGACACTGGATTTGCTTCCTGTATTTAAAAAAATAAATAAACATAGTATGTAATTATTTCAGACACTGTGTGTGTGTGTGTGTGTGTATGTATATATATATATATAAAAAAAAAAAAAAAAGAGAGTCGATTGCTCTAAGACTGCAAGGGAAGCTCAGCTTCCCCTAAAATATCAAAAAATAAATTATCAAATATATACTGTTGTGTGTACATGTCATTGAATAAATATGCACTACAACGCGCTCAACTTTTGTTCAGAATCAGTTTGTTATCACTGGTAAAGACGCGGCTTTCCTCTCAGTCATTCCCACAGCTTGACAGTGTTTTAAAAAGTGTGGACGCTGAGCGTCGAAAGAGCTCAATAGCGAAGCAGCGAAACAAGACGAGCCATTGGATAAATGCTGGGCTTTGTCCCGCCCATCGGACGCTCAGCATCTCTGGGGGTCTATGGGGCAGTGGGCTGGCCTCGGCTGGCCCGGATGCTCAGCTTCTGCATGATGATTGGATGATCTGTCTGAGGCTGAATCCCTTTTTGATTGACAGCGAAATGAGCGAATCAGCGATCCTTTGGGGTAAAGACCCGTGGGAGCATTACATTTTCATTCTGTTCTGAGATGAACCGGAAACTTTCTGGATCCTCTTAGCGGCATTTTCTTTGTTAAAATCGACTAGTGACAAACCGAGCTTCTATTTCTGGTGGGGTTTTTTGTAGCTGCTTGTTATTGGAGACTGACTTCTATCACTCTTTCTGACCAGCCTGTGCTGCTGAGCCCTTCCACCGTCACAAAGCACTCACAGGCGGACACACTTCACATGGGCCAAGGCCGTTTAAGAAGCCATTGAGAGGACACTAGTCAAGTCCCTGGAAAAGACGCCTTGTTGGTACGACAGGGTCACAGATCATTTTCTTGAAAAGGAAAAGGAGGGTAGAATATATGTATAAATAAACCAACACTAAGATGTAGGCCGAAATAGAGCTTCCCCTCCTTGAAAAACCAGCATCCGCCACTGATGGATATATTTTTATTTATTTATTTTTTTTTTCCTAAAAGACAGAAAGTCAGAAAATGTGTTTGGTAGACTATGTATTTTCTGTAACAATGCTCCTTGGCAATTATAATCATAGACAAGATTTAAAATATCCTATGCCAATCCATTAGAGCTTCACATAGGGCCCTTCACACTCTTCCTACTTGCAGCCACAAAATTCCTGTTGAATCCTACTAAGGTTGCTGTGGCCATTTATGGTCTTATCAGCAACCTGCTGTCCTTAACAACTATGTTTACTCATTGAACCCAGCCCATGAGTACACAAACCACCCACTGTATCACTAGCTCTTCACAAGGGTCATCAGGTAGGCACCTCCTCTTGTTGGTGTTTCGCTGGATTAAGCCCATGAGACCTCCAGAAGGCACAACCGTGAAGTCTGGTGTCCCAGACCCACCTGGCCTCCCTGGTGACTAAGGCTGTACCCTAGCCCCACTGGCACCATTAATGCATGCTCAGTGCCACCAGTTCCATGTGAACTTCACACGGTACATTTCCAATCTCCAAATTGAAGGCCAAATTCCATAAAACACGGGATGTCAGAGACAGGTCGTGATGTGGCGTCCCAAGACGATGACAACCCAACAAGATCGTTTCCTCACCGTGACAGCACTTAGGTACCATAGGCCGCTACAGATTTGCAGTCAAGGTTTGCAGGCCGATTTGGCCAACAGCTCTCTGCCGAGACAATCCGGAACAGACTGCACCCAGTGAATTACCGGTCGCATTGGGCTGCCAGGAGGCCTGCCATGACTGCCCTTCACCATGAGGCCCATTTGCGCTGGTCAGCAACACGTGCAGTGGAACCTGAACATGTGAAAGCACGAGTCCAGATTCTGCCTACGGCAGTTGGATCGTAGAATCAAAGTGTGAAGATGATGTGGAGAATGCTATGCTGATAGCATTCTTCGTTGACAGAGTAACATCTTTTGGTGGAGGCAGTATGATGGTGTAGGGCAGCATCTACCTCACTGGAAAAACTAGGCCCGACATCACTGGAGGCTATTTCAATGCAGAGAGATATCGGGATGAAAATCTGCAACCAGTGGCAATCCCATATGAAAAAGCTTGCCCCCACAGAACGAGGTTTATTAGAGACTACCTCCAGAATTTGGGAGTGGAGAGGATGGAATGGCCTGCCAGCTCCTGACCTCAACCCCATTGAACACTTGCAGTATCAGCTTGGGCGTGCTGCTCATGCCAGAGTGACCAACACAACCACATTGGCTAACTTGTGACAAAAGCTGGTTGAAGAATGGGATGCCATCCCACAGCATTGTGTGACCAGGCTGGTGACGAGCATGAGGAGGTGGTGCCAGGCTGTGTATGGTTCTTCCACACACTACTGACGCTCCTGTTTGTTAAATTAATGAATTGTTAATTTGCCAATATGTCTTGTTTCTTTCAACTTCAATCATCCAGTCCACCAAACGAGTCAATAGCAGAATAAGCTATTTGGCTTTGGCAGAGAGGATTTGGCAAATTTTTCATGGGCACAACCCACATACTCAGCTCTACTGCTTATTCCAGAAATACATTTTTCGTTACTAAATGTGGCACCATTTAAAAGGGAAATTAACAGGCTTTCCAATAGTATAAGGCTTATTGCCAAGAAGCATTGTTACAACAAAGAAATAAGAAAAAAATTTGCCAAACAAATTTCTACACAAAATGTCCTTACTTTTTGAACCAAGTTTATATACACATACAAACAAAAGAATAATTTCTTTTTTTAAAGACAAGAAAACTGAACATAGTTATTAAAAATTATATTTACTCTACATTAAATGTCATTCTTTAAGGGGCATACAGCAGGTTATTGCATTCAGTCTTACCTTGCTAAGTACAGTTTTGTCATTGACACAAGTCAACGTTTTACTGCTGGGGGTGAGTGTGGAGGTAGGGGGTGGAGAAGAGAAGCTGAAGGTAGGTAGAGTGAAGTTACTTATTGGGAGAGAGATGGCAGGTAGATCTGGCACTTCAGAAACCTGGTCAAATAAAACAGTCAATATAGATTATGCATTCAACACAAACTTGCTTGCACACATTGCATGTACATTATTAATACTATCCTAGATACTGCTGCTGTTCATAAATCTCCAAATAGTAACAGTTAATGGATGTCAACACAAAGATTTTATTCCTAGCAATACTGGAGCATTTATATTGGTCCAGTCATCATGAAATATTCACACAATGTAAAAGAAAGCTGCTGGGTTCAAATGATATAGTTAACTAAAAATCCACCATAAAAATGATACATGTTTCTCACTGGAAAGCAAAAATATATTATACGCTGCACTTTTGGTAGATACTAACTGCATTTCATTGCCTTGAGCAAAGATAAAGTTAAATCTATTTATAAATATTGACAGTAGTAGTAAAACTTAAAAGAAACTTACTTCATCTTCAGGTCTTTTAGATGAAGGTCGGACACTCCTCTCCCTCTTCATCTTACCTCCTCCTGCACCTGCGTTGCTTGTTGCAGGTGTGCTGGACAGTGGGTGCAACAGATTACTCGCGCTGCGGAGACCCAAACAAATTTCATAGATTGCAAGCATAAAACAGAAGCTGATATAAGGTGTGCACATAATTCACTGCTCGGTGATTCATAATAATGTTATTACAAAAAATGGAAAATACCAATCTTGATCTCACCTTGCTGGAGGTGCCAATACAGAATCTGGTGTATGTAGAGATTTTCTGACAGACTAAAAAAGAGGGTAAAGGGGTAATCAGAAAACACTCAATTTACACACCCAAATCTAGAAAGGTAGAGACATTTAGTAATATCCAATAAAAATCTGACACCAGCAACCTTGGAGTGAGTAGCTTGTAAGTCTTGTATCAAGCAAACATGAGTGAAAAAAATCCACTCACAAAGATGCAATAGTTTGTTATACAATGACTTATTACAAACTTTTGGAAACTTTATATCTAAAAAAAAAAATTAAGCTGGTCTACCAAGACATTAGAAATATTTTCTTTGTACTTTAAGTTAAATAAGTATACAGTGATCCCTCGTTTTTCGTCGGGGATGCGTTCCAAGACCACCAGCGAAAAACTAATTTCCACGAATTAGAGGAAAGATATTTTTATGTATTTAACGAGTATTTGGACTTTTAAAACCCTCCCTGTGCTGTTAACAACCCACCCTTTGCATTAAACAGTCATTCTATAATGTTTTTCAGCTGGAACTACATGTGATATACTACCAGTTTCTTTAATAGAGTAATTCCTAAGCTGTGATTTAGCGCAAGTAAATTTCACTCGGATGTGGATATGAATAATACATGTACTGTACATGGGAAATACTTGTAAATGATATATCTTGTCACCTACAGGCCTAGTCTAATACATGTAAATAAAAATAAAAAAAAAAAAACTTTTTTTCAAGCGAATTGAGAAGAAAGAAAAACTAGAATCAAATCTAGCTACTTTCTATACAAACCTTAACTAATTTATATTAGGTAATTGATAGCACAACTCGTTAGAGGACCGGGACTGACCATGAGCGGGAGACACGTCTCTCGCCGCAGCTCCTCTGCTTCCAGAGATGGAGCAACGGGAGACACGTGTCTCTCTCTCTCCCTCACCACAGTTCCTTGGCTCCCAGAGACAGAGCAGCACAGTCAGTCCACGCAGATCAGAATGAGCTGCAAATGTGCAAACAGTGTTGCCAAAGACGCGTTTGCTTCTTTTTACGTTTAATATACTCCTGTTAATGATCCCCTAAACCAAGTAAACAATTTATTGTACATTATTGTAATGGCTAAACGTCACATATTACGTCACACTTAAGTGGATACAGTCCTGGACACAGGCCATAGAATGCTGTGGGTCCAAAACACAAAAGTCTCCCAATGACAGATGATACTTAGGCAGTCATGCCACTGAATATTCCAACGCAGGGTTTAAATCCCCCTTATGGGACTATACTAATTAATTTGTAAAAGGTTTAAAAGAGCTGGAGCTACCACAATGGCTTCCACGCCATCATAAGGGACTTGCTTTCCCAATCTCAAACTTAAAATTACATAAGGGATTGTCAAAGATTCTTTTTACAATTTAACGTGGTCAAGTTGTTCCCTGTCATCCCAAAGATACAAAGGGGCTACAATGATCCTGTCTGATTGGTGAAATTACACAAAATGACAACAAATGGCATAGTTTAAGAAAAACATGCAGCACATACCGTGTCTTTTTCCACAACTCTGCTTACTGACCCAGGAGTGAGTGATGGTCGGAAAGACATAGACCGGTTGCCCACCACAGCTGCAGCAGCTGGTATTACCAGTTTCTGTACAGGTGGAACAGCAGGCTCCAGCTGTCAAGCAATAAATAATCTTAAACAAGAAATATGCAGAAATACAGGAAGCTAACAAAAAATGCTAAGTGTTTTAAATATTTCTGTGACACAGAGCAGAACAGTGATCATTTGAGAAAATATTGGTACATAATAAAAAAATAATATCAGTGACCAGTATTAGGCAAATACGGCACTGTATTCAGAACATTTTGAATACAATGCCAAAATGGACAAAGTTCTTAAGCTCCTAGAAAGTATCTACTGATGGGGAATAGTAATTTATTGTTGGGGAATAGTAAGCAGCTGTTCCAGCTGCCTATAACTAGCAACTTGAGCTTGGCAACTTTCACCATAGTTAAAATGCTTAGTTGCTCATTGCCAGAGCATTAGCCAGCTGCTTTAAAATTGTATAGCGCTTTCTTATATTGTGTTCCTTTTTTTTTTTTTTAACTGCTAGTCCAGTTACTTCTACAAATCTAGCTAAACACAACACAACACTACTCCCTCATGCAAGCACTTTCCTCACAATGTTTGGCAACATGAGACACTTACCTTTTTCTTCTTAGGCTGGAAAGGAGTAAGCTCTAGATCGGTGTGATTCAAAGACTAGAATTGGGAGGGGGGGAGGGAAGAGCCCTTTAAAACAAACATTCAAGAATGACTGAAGAACAGAGCTTAAACTATCAGTTAGATTACTCACAGTGGATAAAGGAGAAGAAACTGCTGATGGAATTCTTTTTGCATCCTGAAAGCATCAAAAAAGAGTGAATAAGTTAATGTACTATCAAAACATGCTTTTTTCTTGAACTACCACAAGTGGTGTGTGTGTGTATGTATGTATGTGTATACACCCAGTTGAACTGGGACGGCATTTAAAAATATCCACAATAATTTGAACATGTATATGTAATGTTACTTATACCACACGGCAAGCTAAGACCAATGAGTACAATAAACAGATGTAAACACTAAACTGGAGGAGATACTGAAACAGAGCCAATTTACTTACAGCAAGAGGGCTGGACATACGCTCTAGGGACTGCAGGATGCGTCTTGCTGTTGCACTGGTCACTCCACAAGGCTGAGCTCCTGCAGGCTTGGCTTTTATCTGTCTTCTCAGTGGAGCCTGATAAGGGGTACCAGGCCGTGCACGAGCTGTTCTTGCAGCTGCAGCACCACCATATGTTGTTTTCCCTGGGTAGAAAGGTGATTCACCCAGCTGACTGGAGTTCAGCACAGAACTGTTTATCGCTGACTAAAGAAAAAAAAATAAAAAAGAAACACTGATTTCATGACCACCAAACAATACAAGCATGTTGCATAGAATACTTTCTTTAAAGATATTAAAATGTGATTGCCACGTGACCTGCCCAGGTCTCCTTAAGGTTCACAGAGAAACTAGTCCTCTTGTAAGCAGCTGTAACTATAAATCACTTGAGGGCCTTGAATGAATATATATTCATATCAGTTGCAATTTTGCATCTTTTCCCTAGTCACTTGTGGGTGTTTATGCTCAAGGCATCATTTCATTTCCATGGTTTCACCAACGACAAAAAAAAAAAAACCCACAGCAGTCCCACATGTCAGTTGTGTTCCAGAAATTCCAGAAGTCCTAGAAATTGTTTTTACCTAAACTGTTAAGTTCAGATTTATCCATATCCCTTTTCTGTAATCAATGACAAAGACCTTATTTGCCATCATGGCAAACAAACTGTCCTTATAATTGCTAACAAGCTTTTGGCATGTCCCCACCAGGATTTTGGACCAGTCCTCTTTGCAATTATCTCCTGTTCTGAGGTTGGAAGGCTTCTTTGCCATTATTTTTGCCTGTAGTTTCTCCACAGATTCTCCTCTCTTGCCCAAAAACAAAGGAATTGAATTGCTCAAATTTGATCAAATGTTAATGACATCTCTAGCACACTGTCTTACAATCTCTTTGCATTTCCAGGCAGAAAAAACATGCATACATAGATACACATACATACACCTCAAATAATAATTCACCATAAACAAACATTTGGCATGGCAATGAATAATTTAATTGTATATGGTCACCATGCTCAACCATTTGACAGTTCATTTAATGCACTTATGCATTAGCTAAATTTTTCATCTCATCATTTAAATTCAATTGTATTAAACCATTAGGGCCACTTACAGATGAGGAAGTTCCAAAGACTGACAGATTGAAGGCTGGCTTCTTGAGACTGGTTTGGGCTGGCTGAGATCCAGAGTGTGTGCGTTCTGTCTCTGGGGACCAGAGTAGTGGTGCAGTCTTTGAGGTGGGTACATCTAGGGGATGTAGAAGAGCTTTTTATTAAGCGTTATCCAAGCCAAAATTGTCTTGAAAAGGAGCAGTCTATAATACACCAGCAAGCATTTAAAATGGCTACTGCAGACCAAATTTAAAACGCTGGAAAGAGTTGTCTGGAAATTATGCCATACCTTTATCAGATGCACGTGACGAAAACCCACTGGTGGTAGAGATATTGTCATCCTCATGCTGAGAATTGGAGTCTTTAATCTCCTTCACCAGAGAAAAGTTGGAGGCTACTACAAATGGGCTTGCCAGAAAGGTTGCTGTGGATGTGGAGGGTTGGGAGAAGACAGAGTTAGAGCCCCCTAGTGCATGGGAGCCATCCTGGGAGGGGACGTGCAAATGGGAGCGATTGAGGGGTGGTCGAGACAAAACATCCTGGAAGTTCAGTGATGCTCTGCTTGTAGAGGGTTCTGGAAATGTGTGGGAGAAAATTTTTTAAATTCATCCATAGGAAAATAGTCATCATATGTATTACATGTGTTAGTCAAACATGAAGAACCTGTTCAGATATACAATCACATCAAAAATGCAAGGATCGCTACATTAAGATTTTCACCCAGCTTCTCTACTTCTTATAAAAGTATTAAAAAAAGCATACATTTTCACCCCAGATTAAGCTGAAGGAAGAAGGAAAAAAAATTATATACATTTGACTGCCCCTTTAATTTGCAATTAAAAATATATATAGCCCTGCACCTACAAATGCAAATTAGCCTGTACTGAATAACGAGTGCTTAAAGACCTTTAACTGTTGGGATTTAGTTAACTGAAACAAAACAAGAAAGTTTCCGACTGAAATAATTGAAAAAAAATTATAAAACTTAGAATTAAATCAAATATGGAATGTGGCAGTCTTCTTTATCAGAAATTTGAGGCAAGTAAATAATGGGAAAATTATGAAAAGAATATATGAATAGTTAAAGAATCTGGATAGAAAACTCAAGGTTTATAAAACTACTGAAGCATTCTGATTGAATACATAAATGTGTCAATTCCATCATTTTTACCAGGGGTTGCAGAAAACATTCTTACCTGCATTACTGGTACTAGGTTCAGGGGAACTGTGCCCATCTCTGAGTGCATTTTCCTCATTGCCATTGGGAGGAGGGGCTATGTTATTCTGCTCCACCTCTACTTTGGTTTCTCCACCATCAGTTAACTCTCCATTGTTGAAGTACTTCTGTAGCCAGGAGGGGACGATGCTTTTTACTGTGTCTGTCACTCGACTGATCAGACCTGGTTGCTGCAGAAAAATAGACACAATGATTAGCTTCATATAGCATAACACAAAATTTTACTGACAACTGACACAATAGTAATAATGGTTTAATGCAATAGCAAAAACTAGAAATCTTCCACATTGTAAACTCAATGGACATAATTTTGTCTATATTGCTTATATCAATTATTTTATTCTGTTGTGTCCCCTTTGAGTGTTCTTGTATTGTCCCTTTAAAACCACACTACCAAGCTGTAGTCACGTGATTCTGCCCCTATGTGCCACTTGGAGCTTGGATGCAACCTAAGCAACCATGGAGGGTGACAAAGCGACTCATGCATCTGTGGTTTGGACACGCTGTGTTTTGACTATAATTAAGACAATGGTGCTCAAAAAACAAGAACAAGAAGCTTGAAGCAAAATCAGAAAAATATCCCATATTTAACACTGGAGCATATTTACAGTACAAGCCTCGTCACTGAACCATGAGAGTCAAAACTACAAAAACAAAATCATTCATTCATTAATAGTAATCATGGCAAAATTGATTTGCGCTCATATCGCCCAGCACTAGCAAAACTAATGTGTAAATTGTTCACAAAACACGTTTTTCTGTAAAAAGCCAGATTCAATGTGTTCATATCCTCAAAATATTATGTACAACAAACATGTAAAACTGCACTTGAAAATGCATTAAATGTGCATAATGCCTGAAAGATGCTGAAAGTGTCATCTAACATGACTCTACCTTAATTCAAAGCAATTAAAAAAGGGTTCAAACGGCCAATTACAACCTGTTAAGCAGAGATAATGGGTAACTGTTTGCTAAATTATTATGCTACTGATCAGTCAGTTACTTATTTCAATGCAAAATAGTGTTAGGCCTGTAGAACCAGCATGTGTAAATGGCTGCTATTAGATTTAACAGACAGAGCTCTGCACAGAGAATTTTAGCATGTTTGGGGATAATACAGGTTTTTTAACTGAGCAATGATTTGCTCAATGGTTAAAGATCCATTCTTTTGTATTTTTGCAACATTTTAGAGCCAGCTTTAAAAAATCAAGCAGATCCCATGTTTTTCCTGTACCTATGCAGGTGCTGTCCTTGCTTGGCTCCCTGGACACAAATGTCAGGCAGGAATATTTACACCTCCAATCATCCAAGGATCATTCCAGAAATTTTAAACTAGGTTTATACCTGACACACAGTAACTGAGACCAGGGTGTGCACACCAAAATTAGGAAACCACAGCTAGGGACGGATATTGGTTCCAATATTAACAAAATTAGCTGGATCAGGTATCGGATAAATAGGCAGATCCATGAGACCGATATTTTGAATTGCACTAAAAGTCTTTGTCTGATGTCAGTGCCGGATCAGAGCACGCTGGCATCTGTCTGGTGACTGCCACTGTCTCACTTGTGCCTTGTTTTTTGTTCAGTTATTGTGTTTAATTTATGTTTGTCTGTGTGGGGACCTGAGTGGACTGGTTTCTCTGTTGTTGGCTTGGGGGTTAGCTGTTTGCTATCTCTGATGCTACTTCTGCAACTTCCTGCCTCTCTTTGCCATTTCTCTCAGCTGGGACTATTGATTGGAGAAACCTGCTGTAATTTTCTGCGATTCATGTTCTACTCTCCTTGCTGTTGGCTGTGGTTATATTGACTGAGGGAGTTTGTCACATTTTGCCACTGCTTGCGGACAGCGGTTTGCTAACACTGGACACTATTCACTTTCACTTTATTTTTGTGTGGTTTTGCTATGTGTTTTGATGTTCTTTGTACTGTGTATTATTATTGTAAGCACTTTAGGTTTTTGAAAAGCTGTAAATAAATTAAAATGTATTATTAATTATTTGCATGCTTACAGTGTTTGATTACTGATTTTATATGACCAAGGTCTTTGTTTATTCTCAGGTCCAGTTGCTAGGATTTATTTTGGATTTCTGTTCACTAAATATTTAAAAATAAGATTGATTACTGTTTGTGTTTGATAAAACAAAGTTACTTATTTCCATTTTGGCTGACGCATTATATTTATTTTCATCTATTTTAAGAATTTTGACTCTGGTCAAACTAAAAAGGTCCTGCACAACTGATAATTTCAGTGACAAATAGCATTTCAGTATGTGTGTTAATTTGTTAAATTTTTTTTTTATTTTCGTTAGTAAACTTTAAGTCAATTTTTATGCATCAATCTCTCCCATAAGGTTGGATAATGTGTTTTTTTTTTATTCAATAAATGGTATAGGATATCAATAAGCAATGTATCGGAACTGAAAAAGTCGGATCGGTGCATCCCTAACCACAGTGAGCCTCGATTACACCTCTGAGGTTTTATAACTTGCTTTACATAAAATGAATGTTTTTAATGGGGATGTCTACGATTGTGAGGAAATATTTCTCTCTGGTTTGTTTACATTCAGAAGCTCTGCGTCTTGAGGTGGTGCAGTATGTTTGAGGAGAAAAACTACTAATCAATGTGGCTGAAGTATGACTTGTCTAAGTTTTTATTCACTGCCTGAACTACCACAGAAACTCATTTGTAATCAAAGTTGTTTAGTTTTGTAGCATTTTCAGTAATGCAGTTAGCCATCTCCCAAATATTTGGAGACACTTCCAACTTACAGGTTCATCTCAATAAAACTCTATAGAGTTTAGGTCAGGTGAGTTTGCTGGCCAATCAAGCACAGTGACACGGATGTTATTAAACCAGGCATTGGTATGTTTGTCAGTGAGGACAGGAAGTACTGAAAAATGAAATCTGCATCTCCATAAAGCCTGTCAGCAGAGAGAAGCATGAAGTGCTCTACACTGACCAACACCAGCAGATGACATGGCTCCCCAAACCATCACTGATTGTAGAAACTTCACACTAGACTCAAGCCGCTTGGATTGTGTGCCTCTCCACTCTTCCTTCAGACTCTGGGACCTTGATTTCCAAATGAAATGCGAAATTTACTTTCATCTGAAAACAAGACTTTGGACACTGAGCAACAGTCCAGTCTTTTTCTCCTCGGCCCAGGTAAGACGTTTGTGGCATTGTCTCTGTGTCATCGGTGTCTTGACACAAGAAATGCGACAGTTGTAGGACATGTCCTGGATACATCTGTGTGTGCCAGCTCTTGAAGCACTGACTCAAGCAGCAGTCCACTCCTTGTGAATCTCCAATAAAAATGTTTATGGCCTTTTCTTGACAATCCTTTCAAGGCTGTGGTCATTGCTGTTTATTGTGCACCTTTTTACCACACATTTTCCTTCCGCTGAACTTTCAATTAATATGCTTGGACAAAGCAAGGTGGTGTCAATGAGATCTGTCAAGTCAGCAGTCTTCCCCACATTGGTGTAGCCTACTATACCAGACTAAGGGACCATTTTTAGAGGCTTAGGTTTTGTGCTGAATATTCTAATTTTCTGAGATAATGACTTTTGGGTTTTCATTGGCTGTAATCCATATTCAACATTAAAAAAAACAAACACTTGAAACATATCACTGTTTCTAATGCATCTATATACAAGTTTCACTTTTTGAACTGAATAACTGAAATACTGTATAACTTCTGATGATATTCTAATGTATTGAGATGCACCTGTAAGTAATAGAAAGCAGCAAAAATAAGCCAATATTACCCACCTATGTAGCATAAATAGAGGAATATGCTCATCACGTTTCAATCACTCATTTTCAATCACTCATTCTCTGTTGACTAAAAAAAATTAAAGAAAACCCTGACAGATGTCTTTTCTCTGCCATAAGCAGAGAACGAGAAAGCCTAGCATACTGGACTAAGATGGTTTTATTTTAATTCATTTACTGACACTGGGACTTTGTAAACACATTACACTTGTTTCAAGTGCTCAAACTAATTGGAGAATTAGCAAATGGGGAAATATTTTCTGAAGTTATATAAAGATACACAAAATAGCAGTTTGTGTTGTTTAATGCCTCAGCAATGTACAGTTAAAAAGTCCAACATTTACACTCCACAGCTAACACACGAAGAGAAAAGAGATAGAATCTAGCTATGAACATCACAGTAAAATTAATTACAGCTTTTGTTGAAAAACACATTTTATTTGTCTTTTGTTTATGTATAGAGGGCCTACAAATCAGTACAACCTAAAGATGACATCCTAAACCACACCCAGTAACAAAAGCTGCCCTGCTAGCTTACTATGCTTCCCCTGAGGCTTCAAATCGCTAACTTTTTACAGACCCAATGCAACCTCGAGGCCTATGAAGTGAATGAATTTGAGTGAGCAGCAGTTCTCTACTGAAAGGGGCCATGGGACAGGAGGCAATAAGCATGCTCTTGGTCTTTTGTTCCCCCATGGAGCACCATGGTCTGGATTAGGGGTGGGTGATATGACCCTAAAATTATATCACAATATTTCAGTGTGTTTTGGCAATAACAATTTTTGGCGATATAAACAACACACTGAAAAACACTTATAATTTCAAGAACACACTAATGGAACACAAATGATATATTTATATTAAATGAAATATTTTTATATATATAATTTAATATAGATAATTTATTAAAAAGTAATTTTACTACAAATGTAAGAGTTATAAATAATCAAACATAAGTGAAACAAGAAATCAGTCAACATTTGCTTATTTTATAAACAGTAATTTACTAAGATTCTGATTTTGCATAAAATATAGAAAAGAAATCTACCACACAACCAAAGTACATAAAATGCAGTGTGTGTGTATAAACAGCAAAAGGAAACAATTATACAAACCTAACCTTAAAGCTTCTCAGTAAATAATTAAATAAAAAACAAAGTAGTTGCTGTGCTGAGTCATTGTGCAAACAAGTCAGAATATCATGATATTGATATATTTTTTTTAATTGTCTAAAACAATATGACGATATTGTTGCAAATGATACGATATGGCACAGCCCTAGTCTAGATGCTGAAGTAATGCAGACATAAACCTAGCAGTGTTTGCCAGACTATAGGGGAAGCTAATTTTATTTAGCAAGAAGTGACAACTGGAAAAAATATCTCCCCAACTGAGCAAGACATTTAGGAACCAGTATAAAATATGAAATACCTACTTGCTAAATATTTAGGGGATTTTTCTTGTTCTAATACACCTGAGTCAGCTCATCATTTAGAGCAAACATAGGACTACTCCAAGATGAGGGTTGAAAACTACTGGTTTAAACAACTTGTAATCTACAGCATCTTTGATATTAATTCCTTCTGGCATATAATAAGAAATGCATGCTAATAGGTTTCACTGTGTCAATGCCGTCAAAAATAAATAAATAAATAAAAAGTTAGACAGATTTTAACTAAAGGGTGTGAAATGGAAAGTCCGAAGTTGTCTGAACTCAAACACTTCACAAAAAGCCCTACAGCACTAAACTCCTGCAAAATTGTAGACCGATTTGAAGAAGGTTTTCAAATAATAAAGACAATGTTTGTTGCCTGTTCTGGCATATGTATTTTATTAGAATTCTGAAGAAATTAAGAATTCACAGAAGATGGGGAAAGGTATTTTCCATAATAAATCATATTAAGAGGGCACAGCCATTAAACTAGGCCTGTATGTCTTTACATGCAATCTTTGTATCCATGAGTTGTAGCCCCGTGACCTTTTTTTTGGCATGGACGCCTTATTGGAAATTGATTATCTAGTTTCAGAGAGTAGCTCTACTGCAAAAAGATGATTAATTTCTCTCATACACAACTTTCTGACTTCACTGGGGAAAGTCTTATAACACACAGATGCCCACCACCTCTGTGTCAGGAGGCATAAAAGACCCCACAGCATAGCAATATTGAGGAGAAAAATGCACCCAAAACGTTAGCCACATTAACACTTTCATCTTAGGATGTAATGGACTAATTAGGATCATAATCATCATTATCAGACAATGGTCAGACAAATTATTTTCCTCTTCTGACTGAATCTGAGTAAGTTATTCATACACAGATCATATGCAAGATTCAGTAAGAAATTACAGACACAAGCCACATTTTGTCTCATTTTAGGCTGTTTACATGGAAAATAATCTGATCCTTGCTATATAAGGGTATAATACCACTTTGGAGGATGATTTATCATTTGTGTCTGCCTAAACGATTCCTCTGGTTTGACTTATAATTTAATAATTCATATTTTTTTGTAGTGCTTATTACAACTGATGTCACAATTCTCCTTGTTTGAACATGTGACTTATCAGTGAGAGATGGCTTGTGCACTTGTAATGTGTTTATAATAAATAATTTTTAGTTAATTAAAAGTTTCCCTGTTGGATTAGTGCCTAATAACAGTCTGTATTATTAGTTTTAACATCTGTGACAAGTACTATGCAGGGAGTACGGCGTTACTTTGGGATGCAACCCAAGCTCCTCTACCGAATGATACTGACGAACAAAGCTCTGTTTACAAACTTGAAGCGGATAAAGGGGTCAGGGTCCATGCAAATATTTATTTCATTTTAACATCTAAATGTCTAAACGCATTGAAAAAAATAATAATTAAAATAATAACTATTTATTTATTTTTTTGGAATTGTGTGTTTGAGTAATGTGTAAGTGCCCGATACGGCAGCTACTCTAAACTGTGATGTCAGCTGCAACCTATGGATAAACATTTGATCATATAGATCTGTGTGTCACGCATTACGTCGTACTGCCCTGCTATGTTTCAAATTTTCTACTTTTAATTATAATGTACAAATTTAATTTTTGCTCAAAACAAAATCATCAAAAATAGCTTACAAGTAAATTAATTAAATAATCATTATTAAATATAATGAAATTAAATGTAAAAATTCCACTCTAAATATGTACTGTTCTCATTCATAAGAGAACCTTTAAGGCCTTATTTCCTTTTGAACAACCAACAAACATTATAGGATTTAAAGTGCAAGGGGTAATTACTTCAAGCCCAGCACACAATCATGTTATAAATATCTGAATAATGATCACAGAAATAATTTGCGGTCGCCATAAAAAAAATCCTGCATATTCACACAATTATAGGTACAAAAGACTGATTGTTTCTCCATTAACAGGAATTTATACTCTGGGGCACTGCAAAGGGTCACACTACTCACCTATTAACAAAAATGCTGTGTTACAACATAATTCACTTCATGAAAACAGTATACATGGTGGCACAAGGTCACTGTATACTACTTAAAACTGTAGGGGTTAGTACAGTATGAGAACACTACAGGTGTATACCTCCACATTAAACCACAAATTACACTATACGTATACATTAGGAAGTGACAGCTAAATATTTCTGTTAGAAAAACACCAACCTAAATTAAGTGTAAGATACCATTCTGAAATCTTTACAGCTTGAAATATTCAGCATCAAATCCAATGTTTTAATTTTGAATCAAACAGTGGTAGTTGACAGCCAAGGGACAGAAACTATTATTCATCTAATACACATTTTATGGACTGCAACAAATAAAATATAAAAAATAATCCTGCATTTTTGTTAAATATATTTTTCCCTTTGAATTCTATTTATGTTGTGGTGCTATTATCTGCAAATACATTTTAACATCATTTTCCCACCTACATTTATCGCCAAGAATTAAGTAGGCTGCTTGAGATAATTTTCTAATATATACGTAAATAGTTGTTCTTCTGATTGGCTCTCCTGGGCTGAAATATATAATAAATAGTGAGGTTTTCTATGACCATTTTTGTAGCTTAATCTATACAGATGGAAGGCACATATGGGGAGTTAAGGGTAGCTACATTTCGAAACCAAAAAACATGTTTATATATTAACATTATATGTAGACCAGGATATGGTGTGTTTGTATTTAACTGTATGTTATCGTGGATGGACAAATCTATACAATCTTAATGTTTAAACCTTATAATTAAAGACAGGAACATCCACAATAAAAGAATCACATTTAACTTGCAACGCGCTTAAATAAAATTTAACGCAACTACCGAGATAAATGTCAGTCTACAGCACAGAGGGAACACGACAGTTTATGGATTAGTGTAACATTACAGTCGATAAATGAACTTAAAACTGTGTCGAGTGCAGCTCACAGAGTGAATTTCCGTGTGGCACATGCTGGCAGGAGACCACATGCGTTTCGCAGGACCTCAGACAGCAGGCTAATGTTTAGCTGGATCAACTCACTGTTCCCCGAGGAACACGCCATAACACGCACATACAAGACCTCCCTTTTCTGGTCAAACTGAAAAGAAAACCAAAGCGCGAATGTGCTCGTTTTCCTCAGCTTTGAAATGCATTATTTTCCTTTTCGAATTTTCCGTTCCACACATTTACAGTTCTCATATGCAGCGGCAAACACAATCCTTAGAAGTAGAGCGGAAACTCGAATAATAAGCTAACGAGTGTAACTTCAGAGAATCTCAGCTCTCTTTCCTCTGCGGTACAGAGAGAAAGAGCCAGTCAACATGGTCGACTACAAAGTGCTAACGGTATCTAGCTGTGCTAATGCTATATGTCTGTGTTGAGTTCTCTGTCCATGTGCGGGCCCTGGCCGCCGTCCAACCGGAGACCAGCGCGGAGAGCGGGGAAATCAGCCTCAAACCACTGCACGAAACAACACGGTGAAATTAAACACCCCGAAGACACTCGATGTAAGACTACTTCAATTTAAACAGTGCCTGTTCTAGCCGATATAAGCCCTGCTCCAAATCGCTCCCAAACGTAAAAAGAAAAAATCATCCTAGCTAACTACGTTTCTCTTTTTCTTGTGCAAGAGAAACATTCAAATAAAGTACAAAGCACACATTAACACAAAGTCTGCGATTCCCATATTAAATAAACCCATTAAGATGAACAATGTTTAAATATCGAAATAGCAACGTCTTGCTATTTTCAAAACAAAACAAATAAGGGGGTTTAATCTGAACATAGCGATAGCATGGGATTTACTTGAAAACGCTATTGATTCTCAAACGTGGTTTGAGAAATTAGCTGTTTCTGGAGCCCAAACAAATTATGTTCAACCAAAGGTTAGATATTTGTTGTCGGTATAAAATATTATCAGAAACTGAGTAGGGGCTTTCCAAATGCAAAGAAAGCACATTCTCAGGAAATAACGTTAGTTCTACAGAGCAGTTATCAAGATAGTTTTATCCTTATACAAGCTGGAATAGTTAGATAATACGTATACGTTTTATATATTTCTTTCGTGACATTCAGGAGTATACAATGTAAAGATAGCTAATGGTTTAGTTTTAATTTAAATAAGGCCCTGTTTGTGGTTACTCCAATTTGTTAATGTTAACACATTTGATACGGTGTTATCTTACTTTGACGAAGCTAACCGTTAGCAACCAGTGTAGACAAGCTAACCGCTAGCCGTTAGCAACCTAACATTTCGTTGTGTTAACGATGACCAATTGAACGTAAATCACCGAGATACATAGTTTTCGATGCCACTTTTTCTTCCTCGCCACGCCGTTCCCTCAGTCGCCAGAGAGCGATTGCGAAGAGCTGACAGAGCCGTTAACTTTCTCCATAAACACTGAACTAAAGACTCAGGCCTCGACAAACCGCTAAGTGCGCAGGCCGCGAAATGTCTCTGGAGAGCAACACAAAACCAGCCGCGAAAGGACGCGTCTTAAGTTCGTGTGGACTTCAAAGAACTCGGTTAGTTCCGAGGGAATTGGTGTTTCATTTACCTGTTTGCCTTTAGCGTACGGTTTAGATGCGATGTGATATCTCCTTGTTCTGATTTTCCCTCCTCCTGTGGCCGCCATGGCTGAGCTAAGGAGCGTATGCTGTCGACTGACCGCCGCAGCGCTGTGAGCGCTATACTCTAATATAGCACTACTTACAGCTCCACATAAGCGCTCACACTCCACACACACTCACTGACCGTCATGGCCCGGAGGGTAGTGTACTTTTATATAATACTGCTTTACAACTCTAAGGACACTCGACACTAACCCACTACCGCCGCAGTGCTGAGAGATATATCTTGTAATAAAGTACTCATACATTCAACACGTTCACTAACTACCACAGCGTTGAAAACACTATATTCCAATACGACGCTCCACTTCTGGTCACACTCCCAGTGTTGAATGATCTATAATTACAACAGCTCAACACTGAACACACTGAGAGCATTATAATATTATTATGTACAGCTCTATTTACAGTCAACACACGTATTTCAACAGAAATCAGCATTAGAGAACTTACATATTCATATTTCAAAGTTATGCCAAATTGAAGTTTTTCTAACTTAAAAGGGAATATACCTGAAGCATATTTCCTAACTGAGAAATATTCTGTCACATTCATACACTTAAATATGAATCTTACAAATGATTATAAAAAGGCCCTTGCTTTAAATGACTTCACATCTGCAAATGGAGAGCATAATTTCTTTCACTGCTTTGTTTAGATCTGGTTCCTCTCTCTTCCACAGTTGTGTTTCTTAACCATAACATTATTCCTAGAGATATTCCTGAGATTCTGTATTAAGATGAGCTCAGGGCTATGGGCTAGCCATTTAATCACTTCAGTGTTAATAGCTTTATCATTTTGCAGTGTGATGGGGCATTGTTTTGTATAAAAAAAGTTACCTAGTAGAGAGATGTGTGCAGAGAAGTATGTACATGTTGCAGAAACAAGTATCTGATTGACAGGATCGCAGCTTTGTACCTGTATAGGATGGCCAATGATTCTCAACGTTTCTTCCTCCAAAGGTAAATGAGGTTTTTCACAAACTTTGGGTTTAATCTGTCCCCAGTTTGATATTAAACATAAATATTGACCCAAATAAATCAAACTTGCTCTCATCATTAAAGGAATCTTTGGACCCACACATCCACACAAAATGCTCCTCAGTTCCTCTTCAAGTCTGGACGTTTGATTTTATTTATTTATTTATTTATTTGGTGATGAGAGGCTTGTTTAATGTAGAGTGGGCATGAAGTCTG
The DNA here is from genome assembly GCF_029633855.1 of Hoplias malabaricus. NCBI lineage: Eukaryota > Metazoa > Chordata > Actinopteri > Characiformes > Erythrinidae > Hoplias > Hoplias malabaricus. The sequence goes on along the minus strand of NC_089805.1, from coordinate 29,930,182 downwards.
AATGGTCTGAATTCTCTCAGATGGCGAGACATATGTAGATGCAGTACCATACCCATTTAGCTCTGAACTGGTGAGCAATTCCAACTGAAGCATCAAATTGATTCTCGATTGCAAGTCTCTGTCATCTTGTTCATTTGGACTTTTGTCTTGAACTGAATTTCTAGGGACTACAATGAATTAGTGTCATAATATATATTTAAAATTGTAGAAATATTCATATCTTTTCAACACATTGAAGGGTTATCCCTATGGCCTTTGTGTGAACAACTTACTGGCACAGTGGTTCATTCACATTTCTAGTTCACTATCTTGTCAAATGATTAGTGTTGCCAGATGCTAGAGCATCCCCAAGCCCCAGCCATGCTTCACTGTAGGAAGGGTGTTCTTTCCAACACATGATTCATTCTTCCTCCTCCAGACAGATTGCTGATTCATAAATGTAAGCACAAAATGATCCTCTTCTATTTCTTTGCTCTGCAGAACAGAATCCTAAAACATCTGTGGCTTATTTCTATGGTTTTGAGCATTTTTGAACTTTTTCACTTTTTTATGTTGATAGATGTTTTAGTGAAATGATGAACACTTTTCTGTGTAAATATGTTGTTTATGGCACATTCTTCTTAGCTATTATGACCCCAGTTCTTAAACTCATCTCTTGCTTGTTCGTTCAGTTTTCCTCAAACTGGCAACCTTCATGTCTGAGGAGACAGACAGCTCTCTCCACTGTTTTGAAACTGTGTTATAGTTCCGATTTTAAACGCTCGGTGTCAATATTACAGATTGCTACTTTAAGGCAGATTTATGCTTCAGAATCAAATCAACAGATGCAAACATGGGATTTTCCCCACTTCGGTCCTTACTCAGATATGGCCATATTAACTTTTTCAAACACTCTGTGAGGTCAAAAACAGTGTCTGAGGAAATCTCTCACCAGGAATTACCATCTGGCAGATTTTATGGTGTTAAAATATGTTGTACAGATGTTAATATCTCCACATTTTCTCAGTTAATCTCTCCACAACTTGATCCATGTTTGGGCAGTTGGACTGTGTCACCATGATGTGTAATTACCTTTTGGGAGAGATGTGTCAAGCTATAGCATAGGGTATAGTGTGGGCCGTGGCTACTCAGTGTCTACATGATTCAGTGCAGAAGCATTACTGTCCAAACTTTTGTGCCTGCTGCCACCAAATCTTGCTGCAGGTTGTTTTTCATTTTGACCATCTACCTCTTCAGGAATCTGGTGGCAGCCAGTGATAGCTTCCTGTTTCTGTCAGGTCCAGGTCATGTAGCCAGTGTTCCTTTAACTTTAAACTATGCTTGTTAAGCTATTTTAATTGTTTTTGTTTGACTGTTTTGTAGCAAACATCTGAAAGTATATTTTGTTAATAAACCTCATTTCCAATAGAGGTTGAATAGTTCTGATTGCAAATGATTGTGCCTTTTGTCCATGATAGGATGATTTTAAACCAGGATAAGTAATTTAGATAGTTAGGATAATGTAATTGATCTGTCCTTTTGATGTATATTGTGTGATGAAATAAAGGTGTATGCTGAATGTAAATCCTGCTGTACAGAATATAGCATACTATAATATTCTCAGGACTGTGGTTGTCAGTCAGAATATTCAGCATGTGTGCTGACCATATGAGAGTGTATGTGGCGCTGTAGTGTTTTATATTCAACGATGAGAGCATTATACACTTATATACTACTGCTGTGCTAAGATTGGCTGCTCCTCTAAATGTTCATTAATATATTTCTGTTTTTATACACACTGAAAACACCCATTCACTGATTTACTACTGCTTATCTACACATTGAACACATACATTCACCAGTTTTCTACTGTTCTTCCACACACACTAAACACACATTCATTAATCTGCTCTTCTGCATACAGTGAACACACAACTTACTAATGCACATGTTCACACGTTCACAAATCTACTGCTACACTCACTGAACACAGGTACCCACTGATCTAATACTGCTGTTATAAAAACACACATGTGCATGGACTTTTTTTAACTGCATTAAATGATGCATGAAAACTATAGAGGACATGCTTTATACAGGAATATATGTAGACATTAAAAATATAAAAATAATACACAAAAATTAGCTATCATTTTTCTAGGCATAGGCTAGTCTGGGTTTAAACCCATATTGCAGCTTGCATTCCTATTTTGTCTGTCATAAAATATATTGTACACTCTCAGAAAAAAAGGTCTTTTAGAGGTACATTATTGGTCACTAAAGGTATAAACAGTGTAAATGTACCTTTAAACGTACAACAGTGCTGTTAAAATCAAGTTTTATTCCTTAAAGGTACATTGCACTCTCTTCACCAAAAGGACAGGTGGATATTTGTAGAATTTCATTATAGGACTGTGTGATATATAACAACATAAGTCTTGGAGATGAAATGGAACATGTGGAATCAACACAATTGTAAAAACTGCAATTAATAAAGTACAGCTGTGTTCCCTATTATTATTATTTAGTCAAAATATAATAATGATTTGCCCCCTCCAGGGTGTATTCCTGCCTTGCGCCCAATGATTCCAGGTAGGCCCTGGACCCACCGCGACCCTGAACTGGATAAGCGCTTACAGATAATGAATGAATGAATGAATAATAATGATTTTTATAGTTTAGAAAATCACAACTTTGGTGTGGTATGTAAAATCATAAAAGGCCAAAACACAAAAAAATACTCCTAGTCATTTTAAACTGCATTTCAGGAACGTGACACTTTATTCAGTAACACGTTTTGGGGTCGTTTCCCAGACAGGAAGTAAGCCTAGTCCTGAACTACACAGCATTTTCTATTGTGATTTCCCATTGAAAGAGGCTTCCTCCCTGTCTGGGAAACCGCCCCTGTGTGTTTAGCATGTAATCAGAAATTTCTTTAAGCATCCTCTTGGTGGCGCTCTTGTTCAGAAAAAGTTTTTTTCGTGTTGATTTTCCCCCAGATTTAATTAAATGATACATTTAAATATATTTATTAAATCATAACTTTTCATATGTTATTACTAGAAATACTGCAATTAAAACTTCAGATGAAACAGAGATACACATTTAAAACCTCATTCACAGAGAATAAAACAAAATGTAAGACCCAGCAGTGGTCACTTATTAAAAAAAAAAGAATACTCTTTAAAAATCACCAGACCACCACTAGGCCATATTATTGTCAGCTCCAATGAATTATAGGTTAAATACACAAATTATGACACATAAATATAATAGACATGTGGTATAAAACCATTTTTTAACTGTTATAACTCTTCTGAAATTCAGTACACACATTTTAAAAAAAGTAAGAAAAGTTCAAATTTTTGGGTAAATACAGTGCTGCATCACAAAATATTCACATAATTAACACCAAGTGTAAAACAAAGGTCTTCAAGGAAGGCAGACAGTGTTTACATACCCATAGCATACATAGTATTTTCACGTGTACACACACACACACACACACACAGAGAGAGAGAGAGAGGAATGATTAGCTGTGGCAAATTGTTCTTTGCTGAACACAAAGAAGGCATGTGTCCAAAAGATACTTTAATGTTGCAGTTTAACATATTATTAAATAAACAGAAAGGTTTTGATAGAACAGCCCTGGATATAATAAGGTCAAAAGGCCATGATTCTTTATGATTACTGAAGAATGAAACTGTAGCTCAGGCCAACATATGCTCATTGCAGGAAACTAATCAAGCTCCTATTTGAAATAAATAATAGTACATTGTGCATCAGTGCTTACTACCTATGAAATGTACTATAAAAATCCATCAGTTTCAAAACTGATGAAAATTTTTGCACTAAATCATCCAGTTTATTATTTTTTCAGTGAATACATGAAATGAAGTGTGTTGGATGTATATGCTCTAGTTGCCTATTCCAAAACGTCAAAGCTTAATTAGCAGTTTTAATATAACACTTTATATGAATCACAGGCAACTGACTTTTCAATTTGAAAAAAGGATACAGGCCACTGCAGAGTAAATACATATACACATTATTTAAAAAATAGATTTCAGCTAAGTACTGCAAATGTGCTAGTAGCATTGGGGGAGTTGCAGTTCATAAAATACTAGCAACATTCACCCATCACCCAGTTTGTCTGGAAAACAAATCAACCTGCCACTGAAATTCTTAATTTGGGCATCCCCACTTTTTTTGTAATTATAGTTAAATTCCACATCCAGGATCTCTACTAAGAATTAATTTTATGCCAGTCTGTTTGATAGTATAATATTACACTTTAATAGGACAACATAGCTCAGAGATAAAACAGATTCCTTATAATAATGCCCATTTCTTTCAAAACAATCAGGTCATTTTAAAACATACTCAACAGCACTCTACCCATTCAGAAGTTAAGCATGCTAGATGGCCATGGTAATCTGAAAATGTAATAATTTTCTCTTAAGCATCTCAGCACAATATTAATTCTATACATCTACCAGGTCTGCACAAGCAATAATGACACATGGTGTCATTGCAGCCAAGCACTGAATATCACCACATGTCCAATATTATGGATGCTGCATTAATGAATACATTTTAAAAATGTCCATAACACATATCCCTGCAAGAACTATACAGGTGTGCTTAAATGTAATCATGCATGTAGATTGATTATATGAAATATTTTTAAAGATAAAACATATGCTTGTTTGTAATGTTGTAAAATGTCGTCCTTAACAGGACTGCTCTGTTAATAACAGTGCAAGATATAAATAAAGCATGTGAACCTGTGCCATAATAAAAAAGGAGAAAAATTAGATAATTCAGTCACAGTCTCTCACACACACACACACACGTCTAACTTGTATCTGCACAACCCTTCTAACTATTAAAGTTAAGTTACATCTGCACATGGACTCTAAAATCACCAAACCCAATGTAGACTAGAGAGCCTCTCAGAAACTGCATTCATTGGAATAACTGAGCTTTCTTTAATGCCTTGAAGATGAGCTGGAGCGGTGTTTGTGATGTACAGCTGATCACCCAATATCAGAACATCAGTGTAAAAAACTTTCCAGAAGTTTAGAGGCTGTCACTGCAACAAAAACTGTACAGTAAATAACAGTTTATGCTGCAAAAACTTGTTTCCTTTACAGGAATGTTATAGGCACAATCATGATCATGGTAAGCAGCACCATTATTTTGCAAAGTGAGTGCCACCTAATGTACCACCAACCCTCAGGTTCAGATTTGGTCATAAAACCTCATGCTAAGGAGTACCCTGTGCATTCCACTCTCACTCTCCATATTATTGTCCTTGTAGACTCAATTTTTTCTAACATTTTATCTCCCACTGGAGTCTGTGTGCCCCAGCCATGGCTACTGCTTGTTGCTTGTTCCATTAGCTTTATTCTTCCCAGAGCCTCCTTTTCTCCGCCGGGGTGGCTGGGCATGGTTGCTGGAGTTTCTATCAGCTTTTTGAGGAAAAATTAAAACAAGACGCTTAATAATTTTTTTAGAATTTTGATTAGTCTTTTTCATAGAGCCACATTTATTTTTGGCTGTAGCTTACCTTTAATGGTCTCAGGGATGTAACCACACGAATCAATGAAGCTGCCATCATCATAATCGATGGTACTCTTAAAGAAAGGCTTCAATCAGATTATTTTGCAACAAGCACCACTACAAAGACTATATAGCCATACATGGCCAAATACCAATATAGGCAATATAGATTAAATGTGAAATTAAATGAAACTACTATATCACCAAAATTAATAAATGTCTTTTTTTTAATATCTGTTCTACTGTCTCCAAACTGTCAGTAAATTCAGATGTGCACCTTCAGCTTCACACCATAGTTCTGCTCATACCACACCATCCCATAGAGGCAGAGAGAAGTAATAAAAGCCTGAGAAAGAAAGAGGGTGCATTATCATGAATGGAACAGGATGATTTTATTAAGACATGAAATGCATGACTAAGAACATGACATCACATAGTGTGAGTGATGTAAAATCAAATTAAGTGATTTGTTATTTTTTGTTAATAATACTTAGCAGCCCATAGCAGAGTACCTTAACTTCAAGAGTTTTATACAAATTAAACTTAATATCTTGATGATTAGGAAAATATTGATGAGGAAAATTGGGTGTTTACCATATTTTCACAAGAAAATATAAGTGACTACAATACTTACCACACACAAAAGCCAGAGTACCACATACATGACCTGTGTATTGGAGAACAGATCCTGTCCAAATTTAACACATGCCAAAGCTTCAAGAAAAGCAATAGCCCTGTTTACAAGGGAAACAATAGCTAATTACAAGATTTTACGACTACTTGAACAATAAAAAAAAAAAACTCAGTATGTTTTGGAACTTACTTACTTGCAGACAGACAGACAGGCTCCAACCCACTCACTCACCCACCCACCCACTCACCAGAGTAATGCACATTAATTCAAGTCACTAGACTGGACAGACAGCATAGCAGAATTCAGCATGGCTATTTAGGCCTGGAAACAGGGGCTTTATTGTCTGATTTGTCATGGAAAAACCATCAGCTACAAAATCATTTGTGATGAACAGATACATTCAGTTTTGAAAACTCCTTATTATACACATGTTGTTGTTGTTTATTTTTTTATTACTTTTCTAATTGGAAAATAAGTTACGAATCCACTACAGAGAACAAATGTTGTTATTTACCTGCAAATTATCCCTGTCTTTTCTTAACTTAAAGTGGAAGTCAACATAAAAAATATATGGATAAAAAGGAACAATACATTACTCATATTTTGACCTTAAAATTAAAACTTTTGGAGTAGGTTAGGAAACCACCCCCAATCTCTCACCCATCACTGACTTCAGAACAGTGCTATAAAAGTGAATAACACTCTGCAACTGTGGAGGGAGCACAGGAGCAAAAATACAAAATCTTTCATATTGTTCCTTTAAAATGCATTCAAGTATAGTTTACTTGTACTTATTATTACTAAGAAAATTAACATGAATTTTGACCAGGGGTGCACCAGCTTTTGTTTACGAGTGTATGCTCTTCTTAAGAGAGGTGTAGCTCCCCTTTTTTGGCTCCATGCATATTATTTTGCCCAGGGTTTTTCTAAGGCATACTGCAACATAAAGCATATTATCACACAATGAGTCAACAAATATTTGTACTCACCCAAACACCCAACACTGTGTTCCCACTCTTTTGCACTGAATGTCTGTAAGGTATGCATAGTATTGCCTAAATCAAAACATAAAATACAGCACATAAAAATGAAATACAGAATGAAGCTTAATTTATATAGTCATTTTTTTTAGAACACACGATTATTAGCTCAACACCTGAAATAGGCTAGCCTTTACCACCTTCAGTCCAGCATGGACCACAATGGTACCCATTAGCCCACACAGAATTACAGCAAGAATTATGAAGCTTTGCTTCCAAACAAAACAAAATAGTCTTTCCAGTTCCCTCTAATAAGGCATTGTTGAGTCAAAATAATCATTTACTCTGCACTAAATGATGTGTGTGAATGCTGTCCAATATACACTGTCAAGGATTTCAACATCGATGAAGAAGAATTGTCGATGATGCCAACAAGAAAGCCAAAGAAATCCAGTGCAAATCTAAAATCCACAGTCACTTGGCTACTTTCTAACTTGTGTCTCACAGAGAACACAAAAACATAATGGATTCATTAATGCACCTTTGCCTTGTTCCTTGAAAAATGTCACTTATGTAGTCAGGTATTAGACAGAATTTTTCCATTAGAATTTTGTGTTTGTATTCTCTGGAATCATCTCCTTCAAGGCAAAGTCTTTGGGATCATTGGGTACCAATACTCCTCCTTGGATCACCACCTTAACGTGGTGGAGGGGTTTGCGTGCCTGCGTGAGCCTAGGAGCTATGTTGTCGGGGGCAATAGCCCCTGGTAGGGTCTCCCAAGGCAAATTGGTCCTAGGTGATGGGCCAGACAAAGAGTGATCCATAAAGACACAGATGAAAGAGACAACGAGGACACAGCCTCCCTTGCCCGGAGCAGGGTTACCGGGGCCTCACCCTGGAGCCAGGCCTGGGGGAGGGGCTCCTTGGCGAGCGCCTGGTGGCCGGACTTTCACCTATGGGGTCCGGCCGGGCTTAGCCCGAAGGGGATACATGGGTCCACTCTCCCATGGGCCCACCACCTGTGGGAGAGGTAGTAATCCGGGTCTGGTGCATTGTGGATCGGGTGGTGGTCGGGGTCGGGGGCCCTGGCGTTCCGATCCTCGGTTACTGAAACTGGCTTTTGGAACATGGAACGTAACCTCTCTGGTGGGAAAAGAGCCTGAGCTGGTGCGCGAGGTTGAGAGGTACCGACTAGATATAGTTGGGCTCACCTCGACACACAGTATGGGCTCTGGAACCAATCTCCTCGAGAGGGGCTGGATGCTCTTTCACTCTGGAGTTGCCCAGGGTGAGAGGCGTAAGGCAGGTGTGGGCTTACTCATAGCCCCCTGGCTTAGCGCCTGTACGTTGGGGTTTACCCCAGTGGACGAGAGGGTAATTTCCCTGCGCCTTCGGGTTGGGGAAAGGGCTCTGACAGTTCAGAGTACCATGCCTTCTTGGGGACCCTAGAGGGAGTGCTGGAGAACACTCATTCTGGGGACTCCATTGTTCTGCTGGGGGACTTCAACGCTCACGTGGGTAATGACAGTGAGACCTGGAGGGGCGTGATTGGGAGGAACGGCCCCGCTGATCTGAACCCGAGTGGTGTTCAGTTATTGGATTTCTGTGCTCGTCACAGTTTGTCCATTACGAACACCATGTTCGAACATAAGGGTGTCCACAAGTACACCTGGCATCAGGACACCCTAGGCCGCATTTCGATGATCGATTTTATAGTCGTATCATCTGACCTGCGGCCATATGTTCTGGACACTCGGGTGAAGAGAGGCGCTGAGCTGTCAACTGATCACCACCTTGTGGTGTGTTGGATCAGATGGCGGGGGAGGATGCCGGACAGACCTGGCAGGCCCAAACGTGTGTTGAGGGTTTGCTGGGAACGTTTGGCAGAGGAACCTGTCAGAAAGATCTTCAACTCCCACATCCGGCAGAGCTTCGACTGCATCCCGGGGGAGGCTGGTGACATTGAGTCCGAGTGGGCCATGTTCCGGACCTCCATTGTTGAGGCGGCTGAACGGAGCTGTGGCTGCAAGGTTGTCGGTGCCTGTCGGGGTGGCAATCCCCGCACTCGGTGGTGGACACCCCGGGTGAGGGAGGCTGTCAAGCTGAAGAAGGAGTCCTATCGAGCATGGTTGGCTCAGGGGACTCCGGAGGCAGCCGACAGGTACCGAGGAGCCAAGCGGCTCGCAGCCTCGGCAGTCGCTAAGGCAAAAACTCGGGTGTGGGAGGAGTTCGGTGAGAACATGGAAAACGACTTTCGGTCGGCTCCGAGAAGTTTCTGGCAAACCGTCAGGCGACTCAGGAGGGGAAAGCAGTTTTCCACCAACACTGTATATGGTGGGGGCGGGGAACTGTTGACCTCGACTGGGGACGTCACCAGACGGTGGAAGGAATACTTCGAGGATCTTCTCAATCCCACCGGCACGTCTTCCGCAGAGGAAGCAGAGCTTGGGGACCCCGGGGGGGGCTCGTCTATCACTGGGGCTGAAGTGGCCAAGGTGGTAGGGAAACTCCTTGGCGGTAGGGCCCCGGGGGTGGATGAGGTTCACCCCGGGTTCCTCAAGGCTCTGGATGTTGTGGGGCTGTCCTGGTTGACACGTCTTTGCAACATCGCGTGGACATCGGGGGCAGTGCCTCTGGACTGGCAGACTGGGGTGGTGGTTCCCCTTTTTAAAAAGGGGGATCGGAGGGTGTGTTCCAACTATAGGGGGATCACACTCCTCAGCCTCCCCGGTAAGGTCTATGCGGGGGTACTGGAGAAGAGAGTCCGACCGATAGTTGAACCTCGGATCCAGGAGGAACAATGCGGATTCCGCCCTGGTTGTGGAACACAGGACCAGCTCTTTACCCTCGCTAGGATCCTGGAGGGTGCATAGGAGTTTGCTCAACCAGTCTACATGTGTTTTGTGGATCTGGAGAAGGCATTCGACCGTGTCCCTCGGGGTATTCTGTGGGGGGTGCTCAGGGAGTATGGGGTACTGGGCTCTTTGTTACGAGCTATCCAGTCCCTGTACAAACAGAGCAGGAGTCTGGTTCGTATGGCTGGCAGTAAGTCCGACTGGTTTCCAGTCGGAGTTGGACTCCGTCAGGGCTGCCCGTTGTCACCGGTTCTGTTCACAATTTTTATGGACAGAATTTCTCGGCGTAGCCAAGTGGCGGAGGGTGTCCGGCGGGCTCTGTACCGGTCCGTTGTGGTGAAGAAAGAGCTGAGCAGAAAAGCAAAGCTCTCGATTTACCGGTCAATCTACGTCCCAACCCTCACCTATGGTCACGAGCTTTGGGTAGTGACCAAAAGAACGAGATCGCGGGTACAAGCGGCTGAAATGAGTTTTCTCCGCAGGATGTCTGGACTCTCCCTTAGAGACAGGGTTAGGAGCTCGGACATCCGGGAGAAACTCGGAGTGGAGCCGCTGCTCCTCCACGTCGAGAGGAGCCAGTTGAGGTGGTTCGGGCATCTGGTTCGGATGCCTCCTGGACACCTTCCTGGAGAGGTGTTCCGGGCATGTCCAACGGGGAGGAGGCCCCGGGGCAGACCAAGAACACGCTGGAGAGACTATATGTCTCGACTGGCCTGGGAACGCCTCGGTATACCCCCATAGGAGCTGGCGTCGGTGGCTGGGGAGAGGGAGGTCTGGGTTTCTTTGCTCCGACTGCTTCCCCCGCGACCCGGACCCGGATAAGCGGTGGATAATGGATGGATGGATGGGTACCAATTTCCACAGCATGAAACACTGTTACAATACTCCAGTACTGCAGTATCCTAACCACTCTAGCCACTTTTTTTCCAGCATTCTTGGAAAAAGGACACATTCAGCTTCCTGTTCCATCTACATAAACACTGAACTCATTGTTTTCTACAGGAGTGCAGTAAGGGTTCATAGAGGGACAGTACCTCACAGTGGGGGCAGTGATGATCCCAATGAAGAGAATTCGGCACCAGCTGAGAGGGTGAGAGGCCTGGAACACGAAGATGTGTTTCAGGAAGAATGTGTTCAGTTCTGTAAGCTGATCAAAGCAGAGAGAACACACACAAGAGAGCACAAGTAAAAAGATGGTCTCTGAATATTTGTGCAACCCATAAAGCATAATAATATAGACTTATCTCTGAAATAATACTAACACACATTTAATTTAAGTATATATTTGTATAAAATGTTAGCCAAAGAGGCACACACCTGCCAAATGATCATGAAGAGGTATATGCCTGCCACTCTTTGAAATGAGGACTTGGGGTCAAACCAACGTACATACGTCCAGCTGGCTGGGGTAAACTGCAGGACAGCACGCTTTAGCTTCCCTGTGGTACTGTGGATGTCCCTGAACACATAGATAGCCACAGGAAATAACACACACACACACATTTCGACTGTAATCCCTGAATGAATTTCTCTACAAACCTTCTACAAACTAAAAGGGAGCATGGTTTAAAGGGAACATCTACGATTCTATAAACATCTAAAATTTTTATAAAATCAGATGTTGTTTCCTCACCATTTGCCAGCTCTCTCATCTGTTTGGGTGCTCGAAACTGGTATAATGCCCTTATAAAACTCCAGTGTCAGCAAACGGTTAAAAACAAAATGGTTCAGTCAGACATGATAGGCTTGCTCTCTTTCTGCTCAGGGCAGAGAAATAGCAAAGAGGTGTCCAGGATTAGGATATTGCTTTATTCCTGCTCCACTGGTGGGTAATGTTTACTTATTTTTGCTGGGGTAGAATATTTAAGCAGGAACCCAGTAAACAAAGAGCAAAAGTGTTACATTTCAAAAGCAGTGGAGCTTCAGAACGTAAACCAAGCAGAGAGAACTGCAGTTCCTCACAATTGTAGATTAGGCCTTTAAATCAGGGATGAGTGTAAGACACTATGTGTATGTGTATTTACATACTTTAAACATGCAGAAGGAAGTGTTGATGTCGATATCATAAATTAATTTGTCAATTTCAAACAAAATATGATTTTCCAATCACATTTAAAGTGACGTGTAGATGATTTCAACTCAGATCTCTGAAAATATCATGCCGTTTAATTTCATGTTTTTCTGTCATTGCCTTCCAAAACCTCATCAAACACACAATACAGTCATTACTATGTCACTATGTTTTGCAGGTGTCACTACAAAAGCAAATACATTCTACAAAAGAAAATACATACCAGATTTCATCACTAGTTGGTTATATTACTGGTGCATCTAATGACAACGTTTCATTTGCTTTTCATTTGTGCAAAACACTTGGCTCTGTTGATCTTGCAGCAGTCAAGCACAAATCTGACCTCACCTAGCAAAACTGGTTTTCACCTGGATCACAACAGATCTCTCATGAGATGATAAGACTGATCTCACCTTTCCCTTTTCTTTGTTGTACATACTTTTAAAGCAGAAACATTCCATGCTTCTTCGAATGTATGGCTTACTTGATACTGGCCCAGTGATATGTGCGCATCTCCAGAAAACGACATACGGTCATTCCAAGCCAGATGCCACCACCATTACACAACAGGATGTCAAGAATAACCTGATCCCACCAGCATTCAGCAAAGTTAGGCAGCAAGTGCATGAAGAACAACTGAGAAATAGAGAGAGAGAGAGAATTTATGTGAGAACAAAGAAACTAATAAAATGGAAAAAGAATAAACAGATATGAAAATGAGCTATGGGCAAGAACTTACCCTAAAGGGACAGATGAAAAAATGATCTATTGCTTATGCTGATAGAGCAATTTGGTATTAACATTGCCTCAAAAACATAGAACAATTTTTGGGAAACATCTCTATGTATCAGACAATAATGTGTTTAACACTAGTGCAGGGGTTCTAAACTGTGTCACCGAAAAACCACAACCCATGCCTTAACTGAAATATGTGATTTTTAAAAAATACAGAATTAAATACAGGGTATTGTGACATGGAGCTATCGCAGCACTGTTATGAGCATCAGTTTTGTAGTGTCCATACATTGCCTGGAGGTAGGAATTCCATCATACATTTACCCTTTAAAACATGGTGTGTGACCACTTTCTGGTGTTCAATCAACTGTTTCTTCAGTTTCTTCAACTGTCATTCAACAAATACAGCCACAATCACAAGACATTTTGGTATCCAGCAAAAAGTCATTGTTGTCTGCCGTCCACCTACATGATCAATGGGGACAGATATCCTGGCCAAGTGGCCTAATGCACATTTGATCTTATATACCCAGGAATAAGTCTAAGGGTTAATTCAATTTCATCCCATGCTCCTACCACTTAGCCCTACATCGCTGTTTTACCTAGGATGTCTCAGTTCTTCTTGGGATAGAAGTGTAGCCCTAGTTTTGGTTCTTCAAACAGAGATTTGGAGTGTTATGAAGTTCTTTTGAATCACCAGCAATTAAGTTGCAAAAGCATCCAAACAAACTCACAAATGTCAGTATTTTCTCCTTTAAAATCTATGATAAATATTGTATTTTTTTATTTTAATGCATTTTTAATGTATTATGAAACTTTACTTCAAGGGTGGCCAACCCACAGCTCACAAGCCTCACGCGGGGCTTATCCTGTATAAGTGTGGCTCTTCTATTCATGATTAAAAAAAAATAAAATCAAGTAAAAAAGGCCATTTGATCCATTCTATATTCATGATGAAATGGGAAAAACACTTTCTGATTTGTAAACATCAAACCACTCCATCTGTTTCTGTGGCTATGGTCAGGATAACTCTTTAGGAGTGTAATGAGGTTTAAAATGTCACACGTCAACACATACTGTGTCTTAAAAAACCCTGCGACATGGGGCAGATATTGCTCTGGAATGTCCATCATTAATTTTAAGAGAATTGTTCCAAAGCGGTCCCTCTGAGTCACATGGAATACTGTCAAAGTAAATAGAGATAGTAAAGAGCAATCCATGCCCAAATATTTGATACTTTACGCTTCTGGAATTGAAATCCTCTGATTCGACTCTCAGTTTTTGATTTTCATAAGTTGCAATTTCTGTGCTGCTTTATCTCATCACAAGCATAAAACATCATTGCACATGATAAACTGATGTCTCAGTATTTAACTGAATATATGATTGCTGAACACATCTGTCATTCATCAACATTCGCCAACAAACATTTTAAGCACCACAACCCATAGCTCAGTTCCAAGGGGCAAGTTGACAATTGAAAACAAATGTAGGGGTAAAAATTAGAAATGAAATTGGGTCTAAATCTCTACATGATTAATCACTTATCTGGGAATATATAGGGCATGCAGAATTTGGATTGTACCTCTGTAAGTTCCCATGTGATGCTGATGGTCCAGCAGAGTCCATAACTGCGGATGAGCAGGGCCTTCATAGCCCATCCCCAGAAGTGGCCAAATGCAAAAATGTCAAAATGACTTAGGATACGTTCCCATGTGATAACGTGACAGTTAATGGCATATTCCTGCACAATAGTGAGAAGTGAAACAGAGAGAGAGAGAGTAAGAGGGAGGTAAGAACAAGATGAAATGTTCAAATTAACATATCAGAAAAAAAATCATTTTGAAAACAGTGCATATTTAACAGAGATACCAACTTAAACTGAGATACCAAAGCAACGCAGGCCTTCCTAAAGAGTGGAAAACTGATTTCTACAGTTGACTCAAAAACCAAACCAAACACACAGCTAATCATGCTTTAAATGACTGCAAGCAAATTCACCATCATTTAAAGGGTATCAGCTAAATCTAAAGGGAAGGTTGTCAGGAATCCAGCAACTCTGCTACAAGACCTCAGCAGCTGGCTATTGTTTTGTTCACCCATTAATCAAATTTCATTGGATTATTACAGCACAGCTCTGACCTGAATATACGCACTCTAATCCCAGCATTGTGGTGTTTCTCTGGCAGTGAACTGATTGGGTTGCGCCACGGCCTGTGTCAGATTCTGAAAGATGTGATATTGAAATAGTGATGTCTGGTTGCCTCTCAGATAGCAGACACATTTGAGCCAATCTGTGCAACTCTTGGCACTTATGGCTTTGTTACAGCGCTGGCAAGAAAACACAGACTACAATCTTAAATAGACATTATACATATTCTACCACTAAGAATAGTGGTAGCTGTACTAAAAAGAATTTATGACCCTGTAGTTTTCTTTGTAAAGTTGCAATATTGAAGAAGTACTACAGTTAAACACTTTGAGCCAATTTCTCACCATAACATCAGCCTCACGAGTGGCATATCGTAGATCGGGGTCCAGCCAGTATATGAGGATCTTCACCTGCTCCCAGTTCAGGAAGATAAAGAACACCAAAAAGAGGAAGTAGAGGACACTAAGACCTGCAAAACATTGAACCAACATTCATAACTGAGAGGCCTCAGTCATCAAAGTTGCTGTCATAAAAGAACAGACAAATGTCCGTCAGGTTTACTCACCAAAAACCATGCGCCATATAGCAGGGTGTGGCCTGGTAAATGGACCTGAAATAAGATTCCAGTCATATAGACTTTGCAAAGACCTTCAAAAAGTCACAGGGCATATAACTACAGTATTCATTAGCCAAGACAATGTGCAAATAGCTTGAAATGCATTATAATAGACTCTATAAAAGACACAGTAGTTAGAAATTGAGCAGAACAGTGTGCACTAAACAAATTAATGTAGCTACTCAGCACAGTGTGGAGGCAAATTAATATTGTTGTACCATTAGGGAAAGCCAGAACACTGATTACAAGGAAGAAGGAGATGACCAGTGCGATTCCCACACGCAGATTGTTGTCAGGATCTGAATCATTCCTGTCAGAAGTGGAATAAACAATAAAAAACAGCAGAATACACACAATCAGTATACACACCAGTGGGAAACATCCCAATATTTTGTCATATACAAATTCATATGACACAGCATGCTTTTCTCAATTCACCCTCTAAATAATATTGTTTAACTGGATATAATCTTATTAAACTTTGATTTAAAAAGGAGTCCTTAATGTCTAGGTAATGTTTAGATAAAATGCAGACCTACCACTGCACCCTGTCTAATCCAACATAAAACCTCACAAAAACTAATATGATTGAATTTACTGTGAATGTACAAATATCATGTTGTATTTTGCTATTTGACGCCTATGAGTCACACAATAAATACTATATGTCTAATATGGTGTAGGACCTTTTGTGCTACAAAACAGCTCTGACACATCCAGGCTCTATTCCGAAAGTCCTCTGGGGAGGTGTCCTGTGATATCTGGCACCAGGACGTAAGAAGCAGGTTCTTTAAGTACTATAAGTTTGGGCGTCTGTGAATTGGGCATGTTTATATTTATTTACTTATTTATTTTTTTACATTGTGTGGAACCCAGTGTTCTGCTTTTGTCACCCAATGTGTTCCTGCCCTTTATTTTAAATTTCTAGTAAACTCCAGATATCACTGTGTATTTAGAGTAAGCCCCAGTAAACCACCAGTTGTAGAAATACTCAGAAGACAGGTCTCTGGTGCAAGCAGTTATCTGTTTTTCAAATTCTGATTTGTGCAACAAAAAAATGAACACAATCGAAATATTATGATATACACTTGTTACTCATAGCTTACCAACACAGAGGGAACATGGGCTCATTAACTGGTTAAATAATTTAATTAAAGGAATATTATCAACTTTATTACTTTCTAATTTAATTACATAAATTGTAGTCAATGATAAGAATAAGGATTTTGAATGACATCAACATTGCCCAGCTACATACACGTGGGCGGATGACACATACAGGATATTACAACATGCTCACAAATGATCAAGCTCATCACACACACACACACACACACCTCAAATACAACGGCACAGATTATTATAAGTTACACATGCTGAGGCATTATTCTTAACCTCTGCTAGATATTGTAAATACCACTTTCCACATAACCGTGAACAAACATTATTCAAACAATCCTCATTCAAGCCCTCTTTCCACTACA
The DNA here is from genome assembly GCF_029633855.1 of Hoplias malabaricus. Taxonomy (NCBI): domain Eukaryota; kingdom Metazoa; phylum Chordata; class Actinopteri; order Characiformes; family Erythrinidae; genus Hoplias; species Hoplias malabaricus. The sequence continues at coordinate 29,913,111 of NC_089805.1, read as the reverse complement.
CCTCTTATAAAGAGTGTTTACAGATGTCTGTACTCTAAAAACCCCACTAAATATCTGGAAGTTTAGCGACTTTAGAGAACTGACCTGGTGAAGGCGAAGTACATGATACTGATCACAGTGAAGGTGAGTAAAGTGATAGTATGCGGTTTGTAGAAAAACTCTATGGTAATATCCTCCACCTGTTGCTCGTTGATCATCCGAAAATGAAGTTTATAATTCACGTCGTCTTTGCTGATTGTCCGAGACCCTTGTGTGGACGCCATAGTCGCTGACAGAAGTTGTAGAGAAGTTAAACAGTATCTGTTATCCGTGTTGTGAACTCCAGCTCCTCATCCAGGTTCTCCTCCTCCTGCTGCTCCTGCTGCTTCTGTTCGAGCGGAGTTGAGCAGATGGAACCGAAGGGCGGACCCTGCGCACTCGCATCTATTTCAGCGCGTCCCATTGGCTGGGGGAGTGCACGCGGATACAACGCCTTCTCCCATTGGGTCCCAGAGCAGTCCCTCCGAGGCCAAACAACCTGAGGGCGGTGTTACAACTCCCTGTGCTTTTATGGCTCAAGAAAACAAAACCTAAACACCACCCCCTGCTGGCGACAAACATAGCCGAATGTAAATACTAAATTAATTGCAGTGTGTAACTACATTCACCCAGGTTCATGTATTTAAAGGAGATTGAACAAAGCTAAATATGTAACTATTATACATTGGATTTTTGCCTCTTCCTTTTAACTAGGACACATTACACAGTGCTGTCAAGTTGGGAGTGTCAAGGCCCATGATGGGCCAACTGAGTACCAGCATGTTATTGTCCACAATACGCGCTCCAAATATAAATGTTCTCCAGGGTTAATTGTGGGACCAGGATGGGTTAAATACAAGGCCAGTGTGGGTAGCCCACCTAAAAATCTAAAAACACAAATTTAGGGAATACACCATGTGCCCATGTATATAAAAAGTTATGGGGCTGCCAACATTTACCCAGTATAAGCAGATCCTTTAATATATGGACCCACCCAGAGACGATGCTCAACTTTAACTCCACAAAGGGGAGCTGGCTTAAATGTGATTCTTTCACTGTGTGTAGTCACCATGCTTTGGCAGTTTTCTCACAGTGCCTTGCGAAAGTATTCGGCCCCCTTAACTTTTCAATCTTTTGCCACATTTCAGGCTTCAAACATAAAGATATAAAATTAAATTTTTTGTGAAGAATCAACAACAAGTGGGACACAATCGTGAAGTGGAATGAAATTTATTGGATGTGTAAAACGTTTTTAACAAATAAAAAACTGAAAAGTGGGGCGTGCAATATTATTCCTTTACTTTCAGTGCAGCAAACTCACTCCAGAAGACCAGTGAGGATCTCTGAATGATCCAATGTTGTCCCAAATGACTGATGATGATAAATAGAATCCACCTGTGTGTAATCAAGTCTCCGTATAAATGCACCTGCTCTGGGATAGTTGCAGTTCAAAGCGCAGAGAGCATTATGAAGACCAAGGAACACGCCAGGCAGGTCCGAGATACTGTTGTGGAGAAGTTTAAAGCCGGATTTGGATACAAAAAGGTTTCCCAAGCTTTAAATGTCCCAAGGAGCACTGTGCAAGCAATCATATTGAAATGGAAGGAGTATCAGACCACTGCAAATCTACCAAGACCCGGCCATCCCTCTAAACCTTTATCTTGAACAAGGAGAAGACTGATCAGAGATGCAGCCAAGAGGCCCATGATCACTCTGGATGAACTTCAGAGCTCTACAGCTGAGGTGGGAGAGTCTGTCCATAGGACAACGATCAGTTGTACACTGCACAAATCTGGCCTTAATGGAAGAGTGGCAAGAAGAAACCCATTTCTCAAAGATGTCCATAAAAAGTCTCATTTAAAGTTTGCCACAAGCCACAGGGGAGACATGCCAAACATGTGGAAGAAGGTGCCCTGGTCAGATGAAACCAAAATTGAACTGTTTGGCCACAATGCAAAACGATATGTTTGGTGTAAAAGCAACACAGCTCATCACCCTGAACACACCATCCCCACTGTCAAACATGGTGGTGGCAGTATCATGGTTTGGGCCTGTTTTTCGTCAGCAGGGACAGGGAAGATGGTCAAAATTGATGGGAAGATGGATGGGGCCAAATACAGGACCATTCAGGAAGAAAACCTGTTGGAGTCTGCAAGAGACCTGAGACTGGGATGGAAATTTATCTTCCAACAAGACAATGATCCAAAACTTAAAGCCAAATCTACAATGGAATGGTTCAAAAACGTATCCAGGTGTTGGAATGGCCAAGTCAAAGTCTAGACCTGAATCCAATCGAGAATCTGTGGAAAGAGCTGAAGACTGCTGTTCACAAACACTTTCCATCCAACCTCACTGAGCTCGAGCTGTTTTGGAAGGAAGAATGGGCAAGAATTTCAGTCTCTCGATGTGCAAAACTGAGACATACCCCAAGCGACTTGCAGCTGTAATTGCAGCAAAAGGTGGCACTACAAAGTATTAACGCAAGGGGACCGAATAATATTGCACGCCCCACTTTCAGTTTTTTATTTGTTTTGACACATCCAATAAATTTCATTCCACTTCACGATTGTGTCCCACTTGTTGATTCTTCACAAAAAATTTAAATTTTATATCTTTGTTTGAAGCCTGAAACATGGCAAAAGGTTGAAAAGTTCAAGGGGGCTGAATTCTTTCGCAAGGCACTGTATATAACCTTCATGTGCAGAGAATTTTGTATAAAAATGTCTTTATTTTGTTTTGTTTATTATGGGCAGCATGGTGGTGCAGTCACACAGCACCAGGGACCTGGAGGTTGTGGGTTCGAGTCCTGCTCCGGGTGACTGTCTGTGAGGAGTTTGTGTTCTCCCTGTGTCCGCATGGGTTTCGGCCGGGTGCTCCGGTTTCCTCCCACGGTTGGTAGGTGGATTGGTGACTCAAGTGTGTGTGTGTGTGTTGCCGTGTGAAGGACTGGTGCCCCCTCCAGCCTGTATCCCTGCCTTGTGCCCAATGATTCTGTGTAGGCTCTGGACCCACAGCGACCCTGAACTGGATAAGTGGTTACAGACAATGAATGAATTTTAGAGCCATTACAATGTGTAAAAGTGTTGTGTAAAACTGTAAACCAGACACGTTGTTCTAACTAGACTATTTAACTGTTATATTATTAATCTGTGCTGTTCATAGTGGTTTGGCTGAGGTTAACACTTTTCTTTACTCTGTTAAATGTTCTGGGCCTTAGAGTTAATATCAGACTTTACCAGTCTTACAGAAAAATGTATTGGAAATGCAAATACCGTCCTTTTTCCTGTGTGAAGAGAGCACAAGGATTGCACCTTTTTCTTGGTAGCAACAGGAACATTAAAAATTAATATCAAATTATTTAAACTTCATACATTATACTGTTTGTGAAAAAAATATTGAAATATGACCATGTGAAAACTGAAGGCAAAAATGTCAGTGACAAGTTCTTAAAACCCAAATTATCTCAAGTGTATGCACCTTCTTCCAGAACCCTGAGCTAACAGCCATAGATACATCATTGGAAGTTCCCTCAAGGCTCCTAAGTTCTTCATAAGTAGCTCTGCGAGTATCTTTTCTTTATCTGCCTGTCCCTTTACATCTGAATGTCTAGCTACACCTGTCTATCTATCTATTCTTCTACAGTTTATCTATAGATCTGTCTTTCTGTCTATATTTAGACAAATTGTAATTGACATTCAACACTTTTGTCTCTCACTCTCTATAGAATTTTGATGATGCAGATTTCCAGGTCATTGGCCCAAAACCAGGCATCACCTTTACTGAACCCTTCAAGTGCCAGGATCATCCTAGAAGTCTTGAAATGGATGAACTTACCTACCTTTTTTTTGGGTTGGACATACAGAGCATGAGAAACACCCAGGTTTCAAGAGCTGAAGAATGATTTTGTATGTGTATGAAATATTTCTGATCATTGCAAAAGTGCACATAAAGTTCATTCATTATCTGTAACCGTTTATCCAGTTTAGGTTCGCGGTGGGTCCAGAGCCTACCCGGAATCACTGGGCACAAGGTGGGAATACACCCTGGAGGGTGCGGCAGTCCTTCACAGGGCAACACACGTGTTCAGACCACCTACCAACGTGTGTTTTTGAACTGTGGGAGGAAACTGGAGCACCCGGAGGAAACCCACGCAGACACAGAGAGAACACACCAAACTCCTCACAGACAGGACTCGAACCCACAACCTCCAGGTCCCTGGAGCTGTGTGACTGCGACACTACCTGCTGCACCACCATGCGCCACTGTTCTGCTGCTAAACTGTCAGTAAACTCATAGTGATGCTAACTTTTTCTGGCGCTGTAACCCTCAAAGGTGTATGTCCACTACCCTTTAGTTAGGGAACATAATTGTAAGTTATTCTATTATAATTCTAGATTTTAAAATTGTATTGATTTCATAAACCTCATTTCATCTCCTGGACTTACATTGTGTTGTTTTATTTTACAGAGTAATTCCCACAAATATTCACCTCTCTTTCTGTAGAAGAGAATGTAATGTAACCTGAGGGAACATAACTGGATGTTAAAACCACTGTTGTGCATTTTATATTACTGTTACTCATAATGCATAAAGATTGTAATGTGATGTGGGGTGGGGAGTGGACAGGTGTCTTTTTTGTGAATGCCAGTTTTATTGTTTGTTTTTTCCTCTCCAGTTTCCCAGTTTCCTCTCCTGTTTCTCTCCAATTTTACATATTTGCCACATGTTAGATTTGGTTACAGCTTATTTTATGCAAAAAACTGTTTTGTTGCTGTGATGTAATTTTAAATAAAACATCTTTAATGCACGTTGAGTTCATTTTTGATGTGAAAGGTCAATATTTAAAAAAGAAAAAAGCTTTTTAAACATCATATTTTAATTACAGAAAACGTAAGATGTTTATCTAAATTCACCTGTCAGTTCTGTTGATTATACAGCAGATTTTCAGTATAAACTATTCATCCATCCATTATCTGTAACCACTTATCCAATTTTAGGGTCGCGGGGGTCCAGAGCCTACCTGGAATCATTGGGCGCAAGGCGGGAATACACCCTGGAGGGGACGCCAGTCCTTCACAGGGCAACACAGACACACACACATTCACTCACACCTACGGACACAGTCGAGTCGCCAATCCACCTGCAACGTTTTTGGACTGTGGGAGGAAACCGGAGCACCCGGAGGAAACCCATGCGGACACGGGGAGAACACACCAACTCCTCACAGACAGTCACCTGGAGCGGGAATCGAACCCACAACCTCCAGGCCCCTGGAGCTGTGTGACTGCGACACTACCTGCTGCGCCACCGTGCCGCCCATAAACTATTCAGATATTAGTATATTCAACTCAAATGTTCACTTTACCTTACTATTTAATTAAGTTATTTTTACTCAAATCAATTAATTTTCTCCATTATGCATTACTTAAATATTTTAAGACAATCACTTGCCTCAAACTCTTTCAGTACAATTAACTTATCTGGGCTTACAGTTGTACACTGGTTTTGCACTGGGTCTTATGTTCTTTAACTGTTTTGCACTGCTGTCTGATCCACAGTGCAACACACACTAACATCACTGCCATGTCAGTGACTCTGCAGCGCTGAGAAACATCAACATCCCAAACATCCTCGTACTTGTTCTGTGGTGAGTGAAAGGGGAGGACAAGTTAACATTCTTAAAATAACTGTTCTACAAAGCTGCTTTATTAAAGAAAATGATTCCATGCTGAAACCTGAACCTTTTGCATGACAAACAGGTTCTTTGCATCGTGATGGGATTCTTCAGAAAGATAGAGAATATAGAGTGGTTCCATAGCACCTCTTATGAAGGGTTCTATATGTCACTAAATTAGTTCTTCTATTGTAACAATTTCCTTTAATTAAAAAACAAACGTGTAGAACCATAATTTTTAAGAGTGTATACACAATATTAGATGCATCAAGTCTTTTATGTTGTACGTGTGAGGTTTGTTTTGGAGCGCGTCGGCTTGACACCAGGCAAAGCAAAAGCAACAAGAGCCGCTGACCTGTCAAACACAGCATCAGCAGTGCTATTTCATCTTCACCCGTTTTCAGACAAACCCCGCCTACTGCGCTGTGATTGGCTAGCCACTAACTCATAACAGACGTCCGAAAACCATTAATGCCCCCAAATCTGCTGAACTTCTGAATACAGATGATACATTCCATAGTACAGATAGTCAAAAGTATTTAAACACTTATTTTTAAAGTGAATGAATGGAGTTTATAAATGTTTCAAAACTAATTTACAAAACCCAACTTACAAGAATTAGGTTTCTTATTCAGAAAGTTTATACTGCCAAGTCTTAAAGTAATATACATTTTGTGCAGGCTTCAAGTGCTGTGGACAGGAACATAAACATGACACAATGAGTGGTAGCACAACCCAGTAAACATTTAGCCGTTGATTCAACGTTGAAATAACGTAATGGCTGCCAACTAATCAACGTTCTCTTAAGGTTGAAAATGAAAGTTGAAAAGACGTCCAAACACAGACATTGAAAAGACGACTTTTAGACGTATTTTGGACGTCCATTGACGTTATTAATTGGTCCCGAAATAAATTACTTGTATAAAACGCGTTTTGGACGTCCACTAACGTTATCGATTGGTTACCACTTAACTAACTTATTAAGATGGACTTTGGACGTCCATTGACGTTTAAAATATGTCCTTGACGGACAGACTACTTTTTGAACGTCCAGGGACGATCCTTGTTTACTGGGAAGTTTTTCTCTTAAACCTGTTTGGCATATTTCCCCACAAATATCATACTTAACATGAGTATATGTTAGTACACTGTATAAAAGAATAATATTAACGTCAAAAAACTTAGTTTACCCCCTGCAGTGAATAACTACAAACTGGTTTGTTAGTAACTGTGACACGTGAAACGCGTTGAAGAGCAGGAATGGATTTTCAGCCAATCCCAGCGCAGATGGCGGGGGGTCTGTCTGAAAACGGGTGGGGAAATCTCCGCGGGTCAGATTTATTGTAGCAACGAGCCTTAGTAACAGAGAGAGTCCATAGAGACGGTGTGTCCGGGGCAGGATCATGTGAAGGAATGCAGCCCTGTAAACCTGCTGAATGACCAGAGAGTGGAGAAGAGCTGAAATAAAACAGCACCGTCCTAAAGACTGAACATGGGGTGCGGGGGCTCCAAGATCACGGTGGTGGAGCCTGTGAAACCAGAGAGTCTGGGCGTGAATGAGGTAAAGTCCACTTCATTTAACTACTCAGAGCTGTACTAGCATTAGAGGAGATGGCGAAGGGTGGGGAGTTGGTGTGATTTGGGCGCGAGAAGTTGGCTGAGTTGAGAGTCCGTCAACACGGTTCAGTCCAGACATGACTGATCTTTATAAATATTTAATCAACCTCGGCGTGCCCGGGTTATACATTGTTTCTGAATCACTGTGTCAGTGTGCGGCAAGGCCCTCTTTGTCTTGGTCCTTCTCAGACTTACACAGTACACCCATGAAAACAAAGCAAATAATTTGTGACCTTGTGAGGACTGAAAATTCATGTGTAGTTAAGTAACTGTGTTATCTGTCACTGTTTTGTTCTTAAATTTTAGAATGTAGTGGCACATGGAGGAGCTCGTGGTGACTCTGCTGGGTCCAAGAAGACCACAGACAGTGGACTGGGCCTGGAGGCTGGAGAGACCATCGGCTTACCAGGGGCAGTTCCCAGAATACTCCCACCATTGAGAGGTATAAAGTCATTGAGTCATTCTGGCCTTTACTGAAAAGCGTTTACAACAATTTCCCCTTCTACAACAACTTCTAAATATTTTATTGTTAAGCAAAATTTGGGAGAGTTTCTGCTTTTCATTTATTAGTCTCTGCTCTTTAACTAAAACTATATCTGTGGAGCCAAAGCATAATAGTGACCAAGATTTCATGTTTGGGCTGTTAGCTCAGAGTCCAGGGCTGAATCAGGAGTGTCAGAGACAAGAGTCAAGTGAGATTTTAGAGGAGCTGCTGAGTCAAGGCATCATCCCTGCCCAGCCCAAAGTCACAGGCAGCGGAGAGGCCTATAACCTTATGGTGAGCGTTCACCAGTTAATACAGTCCTGATTATTTCTGTGATGTTTTGAAATCAAATGTCAGTTGACAGCATGTATATGTAATAGTTATGGTGTTCTCTAGCTGGAAGATGCAGGCAGGCAGAAGAGGAGACCCCCACCTCGTCTAGAGTCACTGAAGATTCTTAAAGAACAAGAAGTCCGAAAAAAAGAAGACATAGAAGAGAAAATGAGACAAGTGGAGGAGAGGAGAAAAGTACAGTAAAAAAACATAAGTCCTGAATTCACTGGCACTGAACAGACACATGACTGTGTATGTTTTCCTCCTTTGACACACTTCTTAAACTCAATATGGTGTTGATAATTAGCTAACGTTATGAGTCACACAAGCAGAACAGGATCAGAAGTATGCGGAGGCCTCTTTGGAGGCTAAACATACAGCCCTGTAAAACACCATTTCTCTGTGTTTAGGTGCGGGAAGAGGAGCTGCGAACCAGACTGAGGGCCAAGTCTGCACGGCCTCGTGGAGCTGCTCCACTAGGAGCTGAGGTTCAGGCTGATGCTGCTCAAGCTTCCCACATCCCACTCTCAGCCAAAGACCCCCACATGGACAGGAGTTTGGGAGATTCAGAGGAAAGGAGACTGACTGACTCTCCAGAGCTGGAAAACGATTCAACATTTCAGCAGATGGACAATGCTGATGAGTACTTTTAGTTTAGGCCTACCCCTAGACCACACTGCACTGAAGTTGGGCCAACACACTATATTTCCTATATTTAGCATGCATTCCTCATAACCATTGCACACACAGTCAGGTACAGAAAGAAGTATTTGAACTGAGACACAATTTTCCAAATTTAGCATCTGTACAGCGTCACTGGAACAAAAAAGGACAGACTAGCAAAATAATAAATATAAGGATCATTTAATCTTTTGTAGTCAGTGACTGCCTGAAGTCTGGACTGATGGACCTCACCAAATGCTTGGATTTCTCTTTCTGCCGTTCTGCTGCTCGTTTGTGGGTCATTCTGCCCTCAGTTATGACATCATTTTGTGAAAAGCATGCTCAGTTGAGTTAATGTCAGGTGACAAACATTGAAGAATGCTCAATTTCTTTGCCTTAGAAAGCTTTCTCAGAATATTTTGGGACATCCACCTTTTCTATCAGCTGTCATATCATCAATGAACACCGGTGACCTAGACCCATATGCAGCTATACATGCTAATGCTATAACACTGACTCCACCACTTTTGATAGATGATGTGGTATGCTTCCTCTTCCCTTCATTCTAGTTCAGTTTGGATATATCTGTTATAGATTATAGAAACTGTAATTTGGTTGTTCTTCCCTGGGACACTAGTATTTGGCTTCTTAAGATAAACTCTCTACATTTCCATTCATGAAATCTCTTAGTTGTAGATTTGTAAACACTGGTACAACCTCCTCTTGACTTTGTGAGATGTTGTGAAGGGGTTTATCAAAGAAAATATTCAGCAATCGTCTACTTCATACATCTTCCATCATCTCCCGGGCCAGTTGGTGTTGCTGAGTCCACCAGTACATATTTCTTGTTGAGAATGTACCAAACTGTAGATTTGGCAACTCGAAATATTTCAATTACATTTTAGCGTATGAAACAGAAAGGTTCATGATAATGGAGTGGCTATAATTCCCAAAGGATTAGTGGAATATTAATGTATTAATCCTTTTGAATGAAAGCTGAAAGTTTATACTGAAATAACATGTAGACGTCTTTGTTTTAAACTCATTGTACAGAAGCTAAATTGTAAAATTGTTTTACTGTCCAAATGCTTCCAGATCCAAATACATGCAGCACATACATTTGGAGATGTTCACAAGCATAATGCTTTTGCACTTGCACTTTATAATTCTCTAAATAGTTTTAATACTGGACTTTCACATTGTCTTACAACTGTTAATAAACAGAATTGTTGTTTGTTTGTGAACATGCTACACTGTGACTTATACATGACTTTCATCAGCTGCTGTGTAGAGGAAGTAATCCTATGCATACAGGAAACTACATCTTATAATCCCTCACTAGCTTTAATCTAATAGATGCTATAACCAAAGACACTCTTAGACATCTACAAATTATTCACAATGATTACTGTAATGAAAGTGAAAAAGAATATGTTCAACTGGTTGAGAAATTTTGTGACAACCTTAGAAACAAATATAAGGATCGATATATTTGCCAAGGCTTTTAATTAAATGAATGAATAAATAAATACAAGTTTACTTGAGATCTGTGTAATTTGGCCTTGCATTCACAAACATACAAATAAGCACAATACTCCAGATTGCACTGATCTTTTAAAATGTTCTAAAAGAGACAAAGAATACTAGCGAGCACATGTAAATACAAATAAATGAATGAAAACGGCCGCGTCCACAAGATGGCACTGTGTAGTCAGCGTGCTCCAAATTTACCACGCTTTCAAACGGTGTTTGTACGTGTGAATCTAAGAGTGACCTTTTAGGTGGTCATTGTATGTAACTATACCTTTTTTTTTTTTAACTAGGTCTGATTAAACGGCTGGGTGCTTGGTTTTCTTAGCTGAAGATCATATGTGGGTGTGTGGACATTCGGCTGCCTGTAATTTGTCTTCTGCTCATCCCTTTAAGACCAAAGTTTAGCAGAGTTCATGTCTATTAGGAGAGTCTGACTCTTGGTCTCTGCTGAGTTTAATATATTATATACACACAAGGCTTCAGTAAAGCGTTAGCTTGTGCATATTACATGTTAAAATCTGGTTTGGTGGGTGTTGTTCTTGTTGAAACTACAGCAGCCTTAATGAAGTGTATGTCTATGCAACTCATGCTAAGTTTTACAAGGCGTGTTGTACTGTTCTTTTCAGGACATGGGTGGAATATTTTCAGTGACCTATGACATCTGTCCTGTTTGTAGTGGTGGGAGAGAATTAAAATACATTTGTTAATCCTTCGTTGTTAAAGTCTCCATATGTGTCCAACCACCAAACTGAACATGCAAATGAGTGAAGGCAAAGGTACAAGAGAATGCAATAAGATAGGCTCCTATTGTATTCCTCTTGAAATCCAAACCTACCTCTATTACAGTGGTTCTGTTCTGGGCTTAACTAGGCATAAATAAATTAGTGAACTTCCTAGCATGCCAAAGAAGCTCTCCATGAGGTTCTTGTCATGCCTCTATGGCTGGTCGGTTGCTGACACTTTTTCTTGTAAAGCCTCAGTTATGTATCTCAAGGTGTTGGGCGTCAGAAGCTAGGCGAAGCATGGTGAACCCACCAAACATACAGCCTCTCAGGTTGCACGCCTCCACAAAACCCACAGCAGTTAAGTGATATGGACTGCAGGGACTAAATGACTGACCATATTAATTATTCACTGGCACCTTACTGAGTTACCTGCCTAGTTTGAATTACAGGTGGACCTAGAAAATTAGGCCTATCTGCTGTTTCTGTTTGTATAAATGAGGAGGAGGAGGAGGTTACATTTGTCTCTATGAGAAAAGCTGTTTATAATAGCTCAAAAAATATCTGTGGATGTTTTAATTAAAAACTAGAACAAGAACTTGTTAAAACCACTGAAGAACTACTGAAGATCCTGCACTATTTATAGGTTGTGACTCAAATTTCTGCTAATTTGTGACCATCTTAAGGCCTGCCACTTCTACTGAAGAATGACGTATTTATCAGAGGTTTTCGCACATAATCGTGGAGTCCATGCCAGCTGAAGTACACACTGTCATTGAAGAGGGAGGGGAATATCACATCCTTTTCAAATACACGACTTTCCTCTCACTGTTACACCACTCACATCATTTAAATTTTAAAATGGTCTTGAATTATAAAAAGAAAAACAGAACCATGTTCACTTTTTGCTCTCAGAGTGGTGGACCACACTTTATATGTCTACAAGCCTGTTCAAGTTCAACTTAGTACAAAATATTCCAAGACATAATGACAAATGTGAGATGCTGCCCATGCTGGCACATTGGTTGCTTTGTCCTCTGAGTGTAACATCATCTGAAAAGCATGAGTCCTCTGGTGCACACCTGTCTCACTGCGCTGCCGTCTCTGGCTCATGTGGTGGCTTCTTAGCACCAGTTTAACCACCTGTCATTCTGTCCCAGAAACCAAGCTGACCATTTGGTGTAAAGTCATTGTGCTCACTTTCAGATATATTTAACCTCTTTAAAGCTTAGAAAGAAAAGACACTTACATAGAAGGTCGTGTTTCATCAATACAGTAACCTATATGTGATTTATGAGAACAGGATGAGAACATGTTGAATGTGGAACTCTACCTGTCACACATACACTTAATCTATTGTCATTATACCTGTGAGGGCTTCCATGCAGTCCTATATTAATGGTAGGACAGTAGTTCTACACCTAAACCCAGGCTTAACACTAACCCCATCCAGTCTTTAAAAACAGGTGGTGAAAACTTTTTCAAGTGAGGGCCACATCTCATTGTGAGAGCCATTTGGCCCTCACAGAGGTAGCAAGACAAGTAACACGCAAACACAAACACACACACACTCACACTTATCAAAGCAACAAGTGTTCTTGGACAGTCCTGTGGTTTTTCAGCAGAGGCGCACACAACCGGCTCGTTGTACCGCTGCCCAGCTGTTGGTGGGCGCGTGTAGTGGGCGGGGATAAATGGAAATCCGCGCCCATTGACACCTCCCAGTGGGCGGGGCTTATCCGGCGCATTTAGCAATGGGGTCAGAAGCAGTAAGCAGAAGTCACGTCAGTTACGCAGCGGAGTTCAACCCACCTGAGGATCTTCGGCTCAATCCGCTCCATATTTTCCTCCAGAAGTGATATTAACTCTACCTCGAGCAGCCAAGTTTGTAGCCCAAAGCCGTGTTTTAATCTTCTCTGAAACTGGTTACTGTTGCCGTAACTCCGCGTGCACTTATCGTGTTTTAAAGGGCTGTGAAAGTAGCGGGAGAGTTCGACTCTGAAAATATTGCACTAAGTTACGTCTATTTTCTCTGTTATTGTTTTGCACTTGAGTATTGTCTCCTGCGTTTTTGAGGATGCATACTACCCAAAAGGACACGACTTACACCAAGATATTCGTCGGAGGTCTTCCGTATCACACAACGGATTCCAGCCTGAGGAAATATTTTGAAGTGTTCGGGGAAATTGAGGAGGCTGTGGTGATTACCGACAGACAGACTGGGAAGTCCAGAGGATATGGCTTTGTAAGTCTCGACCCATATTTTATTTCTCTTGGTTTTCGTTGGGTCAAAATCCCTCAGCTGTTGCCCACGGTGTTTTATCGCCAGCACATCGCACGTTTTCGTTAATGAGAGCGTCATGTTCCTGAGTCCAGAGCATGCCCCTTTAGCTTTAAAACTGTAAAGCCTCTAGTCAGTCCCTCGTGGTTCTTCCTTCCCTTCAGAGCTGGGTGGGACGGTTAATGACACACAGATTAGCTTCAGTGTTTAGCTGCCACACTTCGGCCTCTTCGTCTTCAGAGTGGAGGGTTTCTCTGAGTACAAAACCAAGGAGCAGCGCCAAACATCAGTTCAAGATATCGCAAAAAATATCGCGATATTTAATGACATGTTTACAACGTGCTATTTGTATCGCGATATTTTGCAAGAAAACACACAATGTCCTAGTGCCAAATATAATATTTGTTTTCTAGGTTCAGTGTTACACGCACACACTATGCCTTAGGGACAAATATAACATTTGTTTTCTAGTTTTGTTTCTGTTGTTACAACTGCAAAATGCAATGTTTGTAATAAAGGTCAGTGTTGGAACTACAGTATGCTCAGAAAAACAACAAAAGTGACATCAACATGTTGCACATTTCTAGTGCCCATTATTTTTGATTAGTCATTCTTCATGTTTTTGTATGTTTGGGCTTTTTTTCTCTTTTTTTGGTCCTCATTTAGTGAGCTTGTGCTTATTATTGGTGAAGCAATTGGCACACATTCAGTGGAAAGCTAACTCCCTATGATGGGAAAATTTCTATATTTCAAACTTGTCATTAAGCACAGTAGCCAACCATGACCAGCCTTGCCATAAGTTGCTCTAATGGAGTCCTGTTGGCTCAGCTGTGGGACTAAGAGCAGCCTGATAAAGTCTCTCATAGCTAGAGTGTAAACACCCTAGCCTGGAAATTGTTGACCATCTACACAGCTGAAGTGCAGTCTTAAGGTTTGTCTGAAGTGGAGAGATTTCACAACAAACTGGCTGCTGCCTCAGCCTTCTCTGATAATTTTGGCAGGATTTTTAAGAGGTCTTTAAAGAATAGTGTTGTCTTTGTTTTATTTTACAAGGAGATTGCATTACATTAAACTTATAAACCTAAATGGTATTTAATTATGTGTGATTTGAAGGAAAGTATGGGTGGATAATTTATCGAAAATATATAACCATGCTCAGACATTTTCACTTATGTGATAAGTGTCACAATATTCTGACAAAGAAAATGCACAGATAGTGTTACATTAAAAAAATAATAATAATCTTTCAACATTCTGGGTACAGTGATTGGATTATTTTTTTTAAACGTTCTTAAGCACCTTCCTTTTTGTCAATTTCGTCCCCTAGGCTTTGTAAAGTTCCTTTCTTAAAAGAAAAGTATTTCTGGGCTGTAAATGTGTCAAAGCTGAAGAAGTTTATAATATATTATTTTTTTCAATTAACCAGAGGACAGCATTTTTCTAAACATCTGTCTATCTAATTCAAATGTCGTTAACATTTTACAACTTCTGTAAAATCAGGTGACGATGGCAGACCGCTCTGCAGCAGACAGAGCATGTAAGGACCCCAACCCCATTATTGATGGCAGGAAGGCCAATGTAAATCTGGCTTACCTGGGAGCCAAGCCACGAGTGATGCAGCCAGGTGAGGTTCTCAGTATCTGTTTCAGAGAGGATGTCGTTGTTGTGCATCAGTAAAAAGTGATACTGGCAAGAGCACATGCAGTGCTGAATGATGTCATTGTCCTTATATCACTAGCCTTTTTTGACTGATTGAGAATGCTTTAATCTTACTGGTGCCAACATGACCAGGAATTAAAAGATGTTTTCTGTGAATCTCTGCATAGGTTTCACTTTCGGAGTACCCCAAATTCATCCAGCTTTCATCCAGCGACCATATGGGTAAGTACCAGCAGTATCTTCCACAAAACGTTGACTGTGTGCAGGACGAGAAAGGTTAACAACTGATAGTGATGTTATAATTCCAAGAAAGAAAAATACCTCTTTTTAAATATATAGATATATATAAAGATGTTGTACTGTCCCAGTCACTCCTGCTACGTCTGACTTAACACACACACACACACACACACACACATATTGTCATTACAATAATTTATAATGATCATCAATGCTTAACCAAAATGTACCCCTTTTTGAATAATTGATTAGGTATGTGTATATGTCGAAGAGAATGAGTGTGTTTTTGTACGTGTGAGATGTTCTTTTACTGGCTATAGCCTGACTCAATATTGTCTTTCTCTGGTCCGACAGGCTCGATATGGGTTAAGCTAACTGATGATTTGAGGAATAGCTCTGAGGGCATTGCACAGATCAGTAGCAACCATACCTGTAGACTCAAACACACACAAACAAGCTTGAAATGGTGATTACAGATGCATGTATGTTGGTTTTTACTATGGTTTGGACTTTTATTTTAATAGTGTATAGAGCTGTGTGTGCCTTTTTACCGTTATGAAGTGGTGTTAATAGCTAAACTGTGTGCTTTTTCATTTACTTGGGGATAAAAGGCTGGTTTGGGGGTGTTGACTTTCAGTGTTGTGAAGGAATAATAACTTTGCCAGGGGCAGCAAAGTGGGGTTTTCCTTTGATGCTTTGTTTTCTTCTTCTTTATTTATTTATTTTGCTGGAGCTTGTTTTTTGTGTTTACTGGTGTCTTGTTTTTGGAGTGAGTGCAATCTTTTTGTGTGATGTTGATACTTCTTTTTCTCCACCCAACCTCAACCAAACAAACAACCCAACGACAACTTGCTTGCACGTTTTTTTTTCTTCTTCTTCTTCCCCCATTCCCACTCACACCTGCCAAGGGTAAATTTTTGGCTTTCTTTCCCTTTGTACTCTTTTCGTTGTCTATCAGTTTGTCCCTTCCTTCATCTGTCTTTCTCTCTATCTCTCACTTTGTCTCTGTCTCTCTAGCCCTATAAGGCATCCAGCAGTGGTTCTAGGATCCCTGGAGACCTACAGTCTTTCAATCAATGATATGTTGTTGTACACAATGGGAAAACAGCTGGCCCTTCTTTTGTGCAAATCTGACATTTTTTTTATGAGAATTATTTGACATGCTGAGAGTTATACATTTAGAGAAGGAACCCGGGGTCTTTAGCTTTTTCATTATTTCATCTACTGTGTGGGAGTGAGTGTGCGTGCCTGCATGTGTTTGCGGTGTTGCAAGCCCCCCTCTCCAGTGTGACACAAACAAATGTCTGGATGGCACGGCCCCCTGAACGAGCCTTCGTCACATGGCCCTTTGCGTTAAGGAAAACAAGCTTCTCCATTGTGCGACACAAAGGCCATAATGCTGACAGTGCAGTCGCATGAAGCCTACTTTCTTTCTCTCTCTCTCTCGCTCTCAGTTTGGCTTTTGGGGGCTGGGTTGCCCTTAGCGTGTAGCAATGTGACCCACTCTGAAATACAGGCCCAATATGATGCAATGTCACTTTAAAAAGCATCTCTCTCATAGCAACAGTGTCTGAGCTGGTGTGAGATGGCCTGTCAGGGACTAGCTGAGGGTGTTTGAATGTGAACTTCATGGTGTTGACCTTGGAGCAGTTGGCTCATGCTGACCTGAAGCCAAACCCAACATTGCTGTGTCACAATGGGACAATAGTCCACTAGTTTGATGCCAGTCTGTGGCCCAGTGGTGATATTTATTTGATCTGCCTCACTCTATACTGTAACTTTATGTTCATGAATAATGTGGCCTGTTCAATAGCTGTGCTATATGTGGTGCCACACTGTATCCATGCGTGTCTGAAATGACATTTTGTATGGTTGGGTCAGTTGCCCAAAAGCAGAAAATGTAGAGTGCACAGAGCTAGGATTTTTAAATGGAGGATGGTGACATGATGCACACAGTCATCCAGTTATTAGCAGGCTTGATATGCATCTGTTACTTTGGCCCTTTAGGACTTTAGAAAGTCCTATGTGTCACCAGTCAGATTCTAACAGATGCCAACAGGTGTGCCCTCCCCCACCCCCCGGAGGTGGATTTGATGGATACTGTCTCCATGGCATTTGATCTTAAATGAACTTTTAATTATATATGGACTTGTGACGGCCCGCAGCAGTCCTGTCAGAAGGGTGAAATGTTTGTTGTCTGGCATTCCGTTCAGTCAGAGTTGTATTTTTAACTAGTGTCTGAGCAGAAAATGCCAGTGAAAACCCTTAGGACTAGATTCTATTGGATTTACAACTACTGGGCCACAGTTGAGTGCTGGGGCATAAACGTACTGTTTGGGGCACACTACTAACCCATGTGTGGTCAAAGCACTATAAGTTTGACTAGGCATAAATGAGTGGCCAGTTAATATGTGCTTATGTTAAAGAGTGAGTAACGGTATTTTTTGAAAATGAAGATGTAAGATCATGTGGTTTATTTATTTATTTATTTTTTATCTATTTTTTTTTTAAATAAATGAAAGGGGCCAATGGAGATGATTTTAGAGCTCTACTTTACACCAAGAAAGAACTAGTTTGCATATGACACAGTCTTAACAGAATTTGTTATTTAAGCCCAATCTGGACTGGACAAACGCCAGTTCTAAACCTGACATGAATGGTAAGAAACTGGATCACACTAATTTAAAGTTAGCCAGGTAAACACAAAGTTCTGCTCCAATTCTAATACACTGTAATTTGCTAATTGCCCCTTGGCCCAGTTTACCATCCACCATCTACCTACCATTGGGCTGCACTGTGTTTTAAAAGATGTGATACTGTTTCTGATGGAGAAAAAGAAATGGGGACGTGAGTGAGGGAGAAGGGCATGGTGTGATTTCAGCTGGCCCTCTTTGGAGCATACCTCAGCAGCTCCTGTTGGGGATGAAAATAGCTTAGGTCCAGCTTCTCCTGTCATTCAAACAGAGGGCAATCTGTGGAGCTTTTGAGCAGTATGATCTTATGTTCCAAACACAGTGCATTTAAAGAAGATGAGTTTGAAGGGAAAAATTCCCCTTATTTTTTTTTTAAATGTTTAAAAAAAATTGAATGGTTTATATGTAAACAAATTCATTTAGTGTTTTGATGTAAAATACTTTGATCAAGAGCTTTTAATCCATTTTTTACAATAGTTTTGAGTTTTTGAGAGTGCATTTATTGCGGAGACAAATGGCGCATGACAAAATAGTTCCCAACAAAAACAAATTTCTTCACTTATACCAGCATTTTTCCATTTTCATTTTCATGTGGTTCAGTGGTCATTTTGGATGGTGACAAAATGTCAGTGTTTACTTTTTTAAGCTATCACAGCCCCTGGTCCTTACATTATATAGCATCATGTATTCATGGTGAAATTTAAAAACTGGTTTTACTAAGAAGAATACTAAGAAGAAGTTATTTCATCTGTTCTCAGCCGCCCTCTCCTAATGCAGAGGAAGGCTGCTCTGCTATTTTTGGTGGCCTGCATGTGTGGTGTGTCTCACGTTTATGTGTGTGAATCTGTGTCTTTGATTTTCTTAATTATGGTATTGAGTCTGCCATATATACTGCAGTTTTTAGAAACTGTGTTTTACTGTAAACTATTTTGTTTGGAAACCGAGGTGTGTGTGCTGAGTTTTTTGGCATTGTGTTTTGTAACCCTGTGTGTGCTGTGCTGTGCTGAACAGTTGTGTATCACTTTTTTATGTCCTTATTTGAGCCATATTATGTTAACTAAAACAATGCTGTTACCTTCAGGCTGGCGAAGCAACAGTGCAGGATATCATAGGAACAGCTTTGCCCTTTGACCTGAGTGAGAGAACTAGAGATGGCTTTTTTCCCCTATTTTTTATTTTGTGCTTTGTGTGAGTGGTTGGGTTGTGTTAAGTTGATGTTGGTGATAGACCCTTTTTAATTCTTTCTTTCAAAAAAAAAATTTTTTTTGAAGCCTGCATTTGTAGACTTGCTTCTATATCTGGTGCAATGAGTTCTGGTTTGTTGGTGGTTTTGGCTGTATGATGGTGTGCTCAGAATAGGGTTGCCATGATAGGACTATATGGTAGCAACTTCTAACTATATGTTATATATGTACGTGTATATAACTAAATGTTCTGGTTGTTTCACAGGCCCCTTTTAACCTGGACTTAAGTATTTGGTTCAAGTAATTGAATTTATCAAAAAAAAAAAAAAAAAAACAGATGGTGGAGAACCCATGTTTTAATTTTCATCTTCGATTTTATGATTTGATATCTATCAATTAAATATGCAGTGCCACTGCCTAATACAGAAATGTGATATGGGAAACGGGGCAAAATCTCTCAGTGCAGTGCAGTGGTGTACGTAATGAATGGCAGAATGTGCTCTTTGTTCCTGATTGCTTATTTAATCAAAACTCCCCTCTGTGTGTGCCGTCCGGCCTGAAGCTCATTGTCTAAGCGCAGAGGGGGAAATAGCCAGCAGCGTCCCTTTTTGAAAACTGTCCAGCTGTCAAAGTGGCAGTGACATGTTCACAATGCCCCCCTCATCTCCTCTCTGCTTCCCCATGGTCCCACCTTCCCAGAGATCTGCAACACATCATGTGACTAAGACAACGTCATTCTAAACCCCAAAGTCACTCTCTTGAAATTTTTATCTGGAGTCACTAGCGTCCTATAGCGCATACCAGCGCTTATAGGTGCTAAAACTCACTTTGAGGAAGCAGTTGGAGAAAGCTTTGTGCAGTTCTCGTAGTTCAGTTGGAGAAGAGTTTAGACATCTATTCTGGCAACCCTATGTCTCTAATAACCACTAGCAGGCATTTTCTTGGTGTTACTGGACAATGGGGTGTTGGATTGTGGAAATTGGGGTGCTTGGCCGCGGTGTGGGTTTTGCCAGTGGTTGTGGTTCTGCAGTTAAATAATCATGTTGTTTTGTTTTTAATTTTTAATTTTTTTGACACTTGTATGTTTGTGTCTCACAGGATTCCCGCTCATTACGTGTACCCGCAAGCCTTTGTTCAGCCCAGTGTTGTCATCCCTCACGTGCAGCCGGCCTCTGCCTCAACCACGGCCACCTCACCCTACATTGACTACACTGGGGCTGCATATGCACAGTATGCCAGTGCAGCCAGTGCCGCAGCCGCAGCCGCTGCATACGAGCAGTACCCCTTTGCGGCGTCACCTGCAGCCACAGGCTACGTAGCCACTGCCGGATATGGCTACGCCATGCAGCAGCCTCTGGCCGCAACTGCTGCCCCAGGATCCGCAGCAGCCGCCGCAGCTTTTGGCCAATACCAGCCCCAGCAGCTGCAAGCCGACCGGATGCAATAGCAGCGAGTGGCATGGAGAGGAGGAGACGTAAGGGGAGCGAGCCAACACCCAGCAAATGCTCATCAACTGTGAAAAGGAGGTGGATGGAGATAACTGAAGATAGTTGAAGGGTGTATTGCTGGAGGAGAAAGAGTTAATATGAGAAGGATGGTGATTAGTGGAGGTGCTTAGTGAGGTGGGAACTCCATTGCTTTCCAACTTGCTGTGATTTAATAATGACAAAAAAGAAAAAAAGTGAAAAAATATGGAAAACAGAATCACAGAAAAGAGTTAGGAGGGCAATTTAAGTTTTTACCATTAGAGAAAACATTATTGTTATCCTTATTATTAATAGTGAAGTAGTATATTTATTGCTAAAGGAGAACGGAATGACTAATCACTGTGGTTTGAAGATGTAGAAGAAGCCTTAAGTCCCAATGCTGTCAATAACGTAAGAGAGCATTCTTCTCGAAGGGCGTTAAATGTCCCCACAGTGTTTTGATTCTGAAGCCCTGTAACTTATATATTTATTCTCATTTTTGAGGGCTCTTTTTGTTCTGTCTTCTCATGTGCATTGCAATTTGTTTTGTTTCTAATTATCAGGGAAATGGAGTATTTTCAAGCAAATTAGTAAAGACAAACTCTGCCAATCAGGGAATAGTAGACATAACTGTGGAGAAATGGAGAAAAAGAAAATGTAGTCGTAACTTTGTTTCACATGTGTTCAGAACTACCTTTTTTTTCTTTCTTTTTTTTTTTTTTTTTTAAAAATCTTCCTGATGCTGAATGTCCCCCTTCTCTGACTCCAGTTTTGACCTCTTGACCTATGCAAAGCAAACAAGCCACAGGAGACAAAACAAACTGCAGGAATAGCAGAGATTATCTGCCACTCCTCTACAAAGGACAACAAACAATTTGAGGGCACTCTGAATGGACATAATGATGTTTAATTATTTGCCTACAAAAACACATGCAATACTAATTTCCTTACACTGTTGGAGTGGGGCAAGATTTGAGAAATGTGTGGAAACATACATACATACATGCTTTAACAACTACAATGGCAGACTCGGCTGGAGACCAAGGGTTAGAACCAGGCAGCAGCTGCTGTGTTGGGAGGGACAGACAGACACACACACACACACACACACATACACAGACGGATCGCTCTGGAAAGAACGCATCACTTGTGCTCATTTGTTGAGCTGTCACTTTTTAATCCCTGGGCCCGTTTGGGAACAGGTCCCCTCCAGCTCGGTCAGCAATTCCACCTCTGTCCTAGAGAGGGGCTGGAGGCTTAAGCACAGGGCACCCTCTCTCTGAACCCCCTCTAACATCACCCCCACCCTCTTCAACACTCGCCGGACCTGTCTCTTGTGAGCAGCTACTCCCTGAAATAGGACACGGAGGTGCAACAAGGGATTAAAAAAATACAAACAGGCACATACATACTCACACTCATACATGTTTTTAACCCTGTACCAATGGACTACTATCAGTCAACCAATCCATATCAGTGAAAATTTATCTCTGTTCTTTTTTGTGTTTTTGTAAAAAAAAAAAAAATGTCTGTACACCAGCATGTCTTTTCTGAATTGAGAGCTGAATCCATTCTCTAGTCTCTCCAAAAGAGCTAATGTTAACATCTTTGTGTAAGAAAGCAGCACTAAAGCCTAGGGTTCGAATACAAGTATGAGGGTTCTTTGTTTGCCTTACAGTTGTTACACTATTTAAAGAGGAATAAGAAATCTACTATTTAAGATATTTATTTTGAGATATGTTGCGCTCTAAGAACAGAGACTTAGTGGCGGTACTGTATTAATATAATGTATTCATCTCATGGCATATAAGTTATTGAATAGAATTAGTTGTAGTATCATTAACATACTCAACCAAAAATGTTGACATAGGACTTATTTAATATACAATTCTGTATGTGCACTGTACAATTCTATATTTTTTCTCTATGCCTTTTGAATTTTAGAACATTACATTAAATATCAGCTAGTGTAATGCCTATTGTAAGACGTTTATTTAAGTGCAGGCCTATTTGCAGGCAAATTCTCTTTTGTAATATTTAGGACTGTCAACAATTTGAAGAAAAAAAAGGAAAAACAAAAAAAAAATTCTAGCAAAACTAAGCAACATGCTGCTTCATAAACTAGAATGTATAGTCCTTGTCAAGGTTGAATAGCTGTGCTTCTACTGCTTTTAATATACATCAGATGGGCTATTTTACACTGTTGGGAATTTTTATACTTGAACTATTTCTTACAAGGGAAAATATGAAAATGAGTAACAAAAAAACTTTTTAAAGGAAGATTTTCATTGTCACTGGATTTGGGCATGTAAGGTGTTATTTACTATTTAACGTAAATCCAAAGGTCCTCTTGGTAAGCCTTATTTCAGATTTTCAACACTATTTACTCTAAATGGAAATAAAAAGGTTCTATATTTCAACCTTAAACACTGTTTCTTTGTCTATTTCCTGTGATTTTACTCAGGTTTCCATCCAAATGTTCACCCATAATATTTGTGTGGATTTATGTATCAGAAAGTGTTCTAATTAATTTTTAAATGACTATGTTTCAACATCATCTTATCCCTTGGGATTAAACAGGCTTTTTTGTTGCTGTGCTTTTAGGACTGATTTATTTAAAGAAAATCTTTGCTGGCTGAAATGTCAGAATACAAATGCTGATCTTCAAAGAATAAGACATGGACTGAGAAGATTTCTGGCCCTTAAATCAGAAGCTTTTCTGAACAATCAGAAGTGCCGATTTCTCTATTGTTTACCTAACTGACAGGCTTCATGAATCCGGGATCTGGATTTTTAGAATTCAGGGTTTTTACTCTTGATAAGCAGCCATTGTTAGACTACAGCATTATCACTCATTAATAAGTGTATTCTACTATTTCAAGGTGTTCAGGTTTAACACAGATTTTATAAATAACAGATAACAGCATATCCAATAATACTCCGGAGCAGCTGCATGCAACAATAGGTCACCATGCTCAATGCCAAACACTGACCCACCGGCATTGTTCTTTTAAGCAGTGGAACTGCATTTTGACATCATGGAGCCAAATGCAATATTTTTAGAATGAGTTGGAGTGGGAATTGTGAACATCACTACTTGTCCTCAATGACACTTGCATGACTGAATGTAATCAAATCCTCACACCAAAATTCTAATAGATTGTAAAATCTTTCCAAAAAGTAGACACCTACTTCATTTTATTTTAAAATAAAAACAAGACATTTAACAGCAAATTACAAATGAAACTACATTTTAAAAACTGTTATATAACTATTAATGTAGCAGAGTTTGTCCTGAATTACAGATATAAATGTGGGTGTAGCTCATAATGAATGTGGATAGTCACGTTTGTAGTGATTCTGGAGGATGAGTATGTTCTTCTTCCCTGAAAATGGATTGACCAAGCTGCTGGACTGAACTCAGACGTGATGCAACCTGAAAGGCAAAAATCCCTCTTTACAAAGTTGAAATAATTCCATTGCTCCCTACATGATGTCCTTGCACTATTAAAAGTTACAAGTACAAACTGTTCATGGAGTGGAGTATCATAGAGCTTTACTGTTACAATGGCCAAGCTGGAAATTTGCTCAGTGTTTCCATATGTGAGCAATTGGTTCATCAAATGTGGATAATGAAAGAGCTGTGACAAGAGGCAGAACTGTCTGGTGGGCCACAAACACTGCCAGCACGACTCACCTCTTCTGCTCACCACTGAGATTTATTTATGACTTTGTTTATTCTGCTTTGCGCCTGAAGAAATGTAACTTGATTTCGTTCTCAAACACTTATGACTAAAGGTGGTAACTTTACCGTCCATCTGTAAATCATGAGTGTGTGTGTATGTGTGTGTGTGTGTGTGTGTGTGTGTGTGTGAGAGAGAGAGAGAGAGAGAGAGAGAGAGAGAGAGAGAGAGAGAGACCTCACTGGATTGTACTGATGTTATGCCACAGCTTGTGCATAGCTACTGACGTAATACATTAACCCTGATAGCATGTTGATCTTACAATAGGAACTCCACAGATTCCTCTGAGGCCTCACCAAAGTGGCATTTGACTACCTTTACATTCTGATCAACCCTTTCAATTAAACCCTTTTCCTAAACATGACCCAGATTGCATAACTAGTCATCTGTGCATAAAGTGTATTCTTACTCTAGCACACCACTCAACAGGCTATCACAAAATGGAGGCTTGCCAGAGTACCTTAAATAATTAAAGGCCTGTCTAATCAATAAGAAATGCCTGCTGGTCCTTATGGCACCCCCTCTCCACCATGTTCTATTTCTGTTTTACCCAGTAACCTGATGCACAGTAACGCCCGCATCACTGTGACACAGCAAAGATGAGACATGTTTCACACCACCATGGACAGCTGCCAGTAGTCCACCATGAGGAAATATGATGAGACATTTTATTAATGCCTCTAAAAGCATTAATACGTCACCTGAGGTATGAAATATTGTAGAATAGTTTTCAGATAAGGTTCATACCTGGAAGGTATTTTTAAACACATTCAAGCTGAGAGATACCTGCAAGGCATTTTAACCACTTTACCGTTATCAGCCATGCATATAACATTCTGATGATATGTGATGGTTCTCTGGTTGTTTTGTATGATAAATTGTAAGTGAATGTGTTTATGTGTTGTAGAATGTGACCAGTGGTTTCTGTCACCACCGCAGTAAAAAAAGAAAAGTCTAGAATAAATAGGGAAAGATTCTTTGACGAGCCACATTTCGCTCTGGGAGAATTTGTTTACATGTCAGTGGTGGAAGCAGACCGTAGTTTTGTCCGCGGGTGGAGCTCCCCTTTAAGGTGGCTGGTGCTCAGTGTGTTTCTCCTCCTCTGGTCCAGGCTGCTGTATTTGGAGAGACCGGAAGTGTGACCTGTCCCGCGGTTCTATTGGCTGAGAGAGACGTTGAGAGCGGCGCAGGAGCAGAATCGAGCGGAGCACTCTCTCAACAATCGGAATTAAACAGAAAACAAAGGAAATTCATCAATAAAGAGGGATTCCACTCAAAGGTAAAGTTATAACTTCCGAACGACCTTCTAGGAAAGCCGTTGTTAGCGGACAGTGTGGCGTGTCTTGGGCGCGCGAGGGTCTGTCGGTTCACCGGCCGGGGGCGGGAAGCGCGCGCTCTGCTGAAACGTGCCGTTATTGTTTTTGAGGCATTCTCCCACGTTCACATTCACATTTACATTTATATTGGCTGTGTTAGCCGAGAAGAAGACCCTCAGCCACAACAAATGTTTGAACGACACAGGTTTTTGTTGTGAGAGGTTCTGTCTTCACTAACAGCTCTCCGCCGGGCACACTCGGTTTTGACAGATCTGTCAGTGCTTCTCTGAATTTAAGACACCGACGTGGATTGTCGGTTTCACATTATATCTCATTCTAGGCGGTTTAATAACCGTGTGTCAGGGATTTATACTCTCTGTGCTGTGGAACCTTTTTGTTCATGTGAATAGACAACATTTTGCCGTGGTTGTTTATCTCTCTCTCTCTCTCTCTCTCTCTCTCTCTCTCTCTTTTTAACAGCACATTTCATAACATAAATGTCCATCATACACAGTTAAGTTTGGCTTGTACTTCATTTGGTATGAGTCTCCACAGTCCTCCTTTTACTTGACTGTGTCAACCCTCAAACTCTTAATTTTCCACTACTACTCTTGGCATTCGCAATCTGGAGTCTGAAACAGAAACAGTACTGTATTTTTGTGATAAATATACATTTGCATACAAAGAGTTGGCCTGTTAGTATAGAAGCTCTCTTATTCCGCAGTGCTGTATTTCCATTTGTAACAAATTTAGACTTAGAGATTTGAAAGGAATAGACTAACAGCTGACCAAAATGCCAAATGTGTTTTTATTTCCCCAATAAAAGTAGTATTAACCATGAAGTAATACTGATATGTGTATAACCCACTCAAACAATGTATACCTTGGGGGCAAAATCCACAAATTTGGTCTTTATCATGTTTTGAAATGAAACTTGACAAATCCTCTCAAATAAAATTTGAAATGTGAAGCAATGAAGACTGGCAGCCTGAATGTAAGAGGAATTCATGAAAAATGCAAATAGGATGCCACACTGACAGAAACATGCAGTGCCATTCATGGTCTTCAGTTGCCTTTTTTTTTTGATGTATTCATAACTGATGAATTGGCAGTACTCACATTTTCTTAAGTGAGGCGATTAATTTGCTTTAGTAACTATTGGAACCAGCAATATTTCATACTTCTATCTCATCTAGTACTTTACATACACTGAATTCCCATAGAATCGTATATGTTTTGAAAGGGCAGCTTAGTTCACCAGGAGTCTCGCACTTACGTTTTAGATTGTGTACAGCTTAGATCATGTAATCAGTGGTTCATCCATCACTGTCTGGAGCTACAAGGCTGGGAGCCTCATGCATCTGAGCCTGGAGCTCTGTGACTAAGAAACTGAGGGCTTCTGCTACCTCTGAAATAGCCACTGAGGCCTAGGTCAGGCATTTGACACGTCAGAGAGAATTCTCCAGAGAGATTACAAGATGACGTTTGCATTTCTACACAGGACCACAATTAATTACAGTTGGCAAATCTACAAGAGAGACAAAAACTGAAGAGCTACATATTTAAAAATGTTTTCAGTAGATGCAGTTGATGCCAGAATATGTGTGTTGTTTCAGTGCCATTGCAGGGAATATAGATGAAACCTGAATCAATCAATCTATCTGTCTATCTATCTATCTATCTATCTATCTATCTATCTATCTATCTATCTATCTATCTATCTATCTATCTATCTGACAGTACATTCTGGATTCTACTTTTCTTAACCTTTACTCTATCAAACATAGTAGAGTTGAAAGAGTAGCTGTAGAACATTCTTGGCACCAGATCTTTCAAGCTGTCACTTTTAGGAACTCATTTGGACCTTATGCACATCTAGCAACAAGCTACATCATACGTCATATAAAGGAACCCAGTGTATAATTTTCCATTTTATTTTTATTTAAATAGAAACAACACACCTCTTAAGTCTGATTAAGTGCCATCCCAGTTCCATTTGGAGATTTTAATCACACACATTGTTTGGCAGGTGAGGTCGTCTTTCAATGACTCATCCCATATTGGGTGACCAGATTCCATTTCTTTCCTAACCAAAGAGATAGTGGCAGCACGTTGTCCTCTTAAAGGTCTGGTACTTCTACAGGTGCCTCCTTCCACCTCTCTCTGGATGAAAGATTGAACTTAATATGGTGCTAATTACTAGGCTAGACACTGATCTGATGCCACACATGGAGCACAGCCAGAAGCCAAAATGAGAAAAGATGCTTATGTTGTAGGGATAGGTACTGATTTCATGCCTTGTCCTTTTATGAACCTTAATGATGAGTGACTGCCGTGGTCAACACCTGAATTACATCAACTCAGATCCATTGTGATATTCAGGAATATCAGATATCAGACTTTTTGACAAACAAGTGGTAAACATAATTTGTAAGTTTCCAGTCACACATTTTCTATGACACAGTAAGTATACACCAGGCAAGAACAAGGCATTATTGAACAAGCCACTTTACAAAGTTCTAAAAGTCTACCAGGTTCATATAAAAATATTTCACTTATTTAAAAAAATATAAATATTTGTGATGAGTTATACTACATGCAATACATTCTATAAAAACCATATAAGAAGTATACTGTTTTAAATGAAATGTTACTTCAAACCTTTTAAATTGTGAAATCTATATATGTAACACATGCACAGAGTGAAGTCTACTTTCAAATTGAATTAAATTAACCTTGCTTTTAAAAGCACACACAGGGAAAGACTATTCATTTGAGATAAAAGAATAATATATCACTGTGCTTTTAGATTTATTTATATTAGCACATTTTCATACTCAGAACTGAAATCTAATTGTGAGACTCCTGGAGATTCCCTCCTTTAGTTTTCAGCTTATTGATGTTATCAGGCTTTATTTCACTGCCTTTTGATTTATGTAATCCTGGATGGATCTCAGAGAGAGCAGAAACTGAATAATTAAAGCTCTGCAGTCTGTACTTTAAGAACTGACAAATCTGTGTGCTTCAACTGGACTCTTCTAGTTGTCAACACATTCTCTTTTATTATTCTGGCAAACTTAATAGATCAGATCACCATACAAAAGTGCAAAATAGACAGGACACTATTAATATTTTGTTGCATCATCAGGACTGACCACTACAGGTTTACAGCTGGTGTTCTGTATACTGACAACTGGTGTTCAGTTCATGAATGCTATATCATCCGAATCAGGTCATTCAAAAAAGATAAAAAATAAAAAGTTGAATCAAAATGGGGCGGCATGGTGGAGCAGCAGGTAGTGTCGCAGTCATACAGCTCCAGGGACCTGGAGGTTGTGGGTTCGAGTCCCGCTCTGGGTGACTATCTTTGAGGAGGAGGTGTGTTGCCCACGTGGGTTTCCTCCCATGGTCTAAAAACACACGTTGGTAGGTGAATTGGCGACTCAAAAAAGTGAATGTGTGAGTATGTGTCGCCCGGTGAATAACGCCCCCTTCAGGATGTGTTCCTGCCTTGTGCCCAATGATTCTGGGTAGGCTCCAGACACACTGTGACCCTGAACTGGATAAGCGGTTACAGACAATGAATGAATGAATTAATCAAAATAATTTGAATAGCATGTTTGCAGTGAGAAATTCTGTTCTATGTTAAATAGTTATAATAAAATGAAGTATAAAATGACCTCTTATGGTATATTTTCTTTCAATTTAATTTAAATTAATTAAATGTATGAAAAAATTTTTAGGGCTTTAAAGAAAAAATCTTTGTCCATTATTATGCAATGTCCCATAAATTATTGCATGACTCATAATATATGTAAAATGTATGCAGGTTTTCTAAATACAGGGCGTTATCAATAAGTTTATATTACTCTGTAGGAGCTAATTTTAGGAATGTATATCTGGAATATTAGTGATGCTTGTGACTGCGACCCTGAACTGGATAAGTGGTTACAGATAATGGATGGATGAATGAATGAATGAATGAATGAATGAATGAATGATGCTTGTGTAATAAATGCTTTGCAGCCAGTGTACTGTGCTATACGATTGTTTGTGGGTGCAGACGTGCAAAGTAGTTCCCATCATGTCCTGTATCCTCAGTAAAAAAGAGCCTTTATTTTTATTTGTTGCTGTTGTTGTTACTGCGTAGTTTAGACTGTAGTATGTTTATTTTACTCTGTTATTTGTGTGCAGGTATGGTAGTTTGAAGGATATTTAATAATTCCCTGTTCTCACAGTTTCTTTCCTAATTAGTCAACACCTGCATTTTTGGGTGTGCATTTAAGCATTGAGTCTGACTTTTATTCTGTCTTTTAGCAAATAAATTTAGTGTAATGTAAAATGTTGACAGTCTTCCCTCAATGTCCGATGTCCGGCAAGACAGGTGGACAGACAATCCTAAAATGTACACGGGATAGAATTAGTTTGTTTTATTTTGGTTTTATTGGGGTGTATTTGATGTTAATTAATTAAATATCTTTTTGTAGCACCAGATATTTAAATATGGTCAATGGTCTCAGAGTCTTGCCAGAAGAAGGACACAGATGTAATCTCCTGGAGTTAACAGCAGAAAGTGGAAGCTGGGATTATATGATGAGGAAAATGAGCTATTTGAATAAGAAACATCTGATGTGTGTATGTTGTATAAGGATCATGCACAATTTGAATTAAGAAAGAATAATGACCTCACCAGGTCTCTCTGTCTGATTCTTCTGTACATTGTAACTCCTAGCTAAACTATACACATTTCTGCACACAGTTTAACTGCTTGTTTGACTGATTGGGATGATTTGTGTGACATACCTGAAGACAAGTGAAGAATATTAAGATTTTTTTAACTCTATTACTATTCCAGGCTTTACTTGCAATGGAGGCACTAGTTGAGCGTCTGGAACAAGCCGTGATGCGTCTTGAAGCTGTTTCAGACAAGCTACAGTGTTGTTCTGGAATCATGGCCAATGGTGACATCAATGGACTCAATGGTATTGTAATAACACAGATACAATGACACAAGCTTGTAAACGCTAATGTGATAAGAGTTGCTTAGGAGCATGCAGTGTTTAATGTTTTCATTTTTCTGATATTAGAGGGATGCAATACTGGGTTTCATCTTTTAACAAACCCCCCCAAAAAACTCAAATTAATTCTTTAAAGAACAAACTACTTTTCATATTTAGAAATTTGTCTCTTTCTAATACAAACCCCATTTCCAAAAACTTTTGGGACACCGTAGATAAAAAAACGAATGAAATTATATGCAAATCATTTAAATTACATATTTATTTGAAACCTTATTTTAAACAGAGTCATTTGATTGCCTTTTGATAAGCACAACACTGTGGGATGGGGTCACAAAAGATGTAAATGCTTCAAAGAATGGATTGGGTGAAGTGTCAACAGGCAGTGACATGACTGAATTTAAAAAAGAACATCTAAGAAAGGCTGAGTCTCTCAGATTTATAGATGGGGAGGGGTCCACCACTATGTGAAAGACTGAGCAAACAAAGTTCACTGCATCCACAAATGCAAGTTAAGATTTTATCATGCAAAGAAGAAGCCATATATGAATATAATCCAGAAACAAGGCCATCTTTTCTATCTCTGAGCCATTTAAGATGGAGTGAGATTAAGTGTAAAAGTGTCCTGTGGCCCTACAAATCAAAATTGGGAATTCTTTTATTCTTTTAGGAAATCATCAGACCTTTGAGGAAAGGTCTTGCAAGACTATGTGAAACACATTGTGCATATTGCTCTGTAGTAAAAGAGAGGTGATCAAGTACTTCAGAAAATATTTTGCACATCATGAAATACTATAATTGAGATTTGAAGTGTTGAGCAGCAGAAATCAAGTAAGAATGTGAAAATAGTTCTGTTTAAAATCTACACTGTTAAAAAGAAGGGTTTTTTAAAAGGCAGTGGATTTGAAAGTTCTGAATAGAGCCAGCTGCATGGTGAAATCGGACTTCGGGTTCATAGACAACGTGGTGTATACGGTTCTAAAAAGCACTAAAAAGGTACTTCTGTTGTAACAAGCCAGACTTCATAACAATAGTAGGACCCTTTTAGTGCTATGCAGAACTGTCTTCAGAAAGGTGCTACATAGATCCATATCAACAGTTTTTTCATCAGTCTGAGGAATTTAATCAGGGAAAAACATGTTAGAATGGAAGCAGTTCTATATAGAACACATAGTTCTAATTAAAATCATGACATTAACTAAAGAACCCTCCTTTTAAAGATGCAACACAGTTGTAAAGATGCCCCTTCCCCAAATTGTTTTGGACAATGTGTTGCTGGAATAAAATTAAAATTGGTCATGTGTTTTTCAAAAAATGTCACAGGTTCAAAATTTGAAATGTTGTTAATATTAAATATTAAGTTTAAATGATTTGCAAATCTTTGCATTCGGTTTTGATTTATTTAGATTTTGCATAGCCTCATTTCTTTTCTGGAAATGACATAAATACAATACATTCTGCTAATAAATAACCACATGTTTTGTGTTTAAATAATCAATGACCAAGCTGACTTTTCTGATGACTTGTAATGTTTCACTGTTTGTGACAATAACTTCATAGGTGAGCCCCTGTGCATCAACGCTTTTGATAATTTACTGAAAGGCCCTCTTTCTGAATACTTGAAGAGCAGCCGGACTATTGGAGGAGATGTGGCAAAACATGTATGTACAAAAGTGTTTGTGTTGATGTGTGTTACACACAGATGGGGGGATCTAATTAGTTATTCTGAGAGGAAGGATATTCTCACCTAAGCAAATCAACAATATGTGAAAAGACAAACAAATGATGAAATGAATTCCCCAGAATATTTTCTAATGAACTCTAGTGAGGTATTCTACACAGCTTCTTCCCAAAATGTTCAATGTCTGATATAAAGAGAACACAACATAGGAACACAGAAAGCATGGATGGTAGTCAGAGGTATAGGGAAGTGCTTCACAACACAGAATGAATTGAAACTAAGCTGGGAATTCCCAAATATTTCCATATCTCTGCTGTACCCTCAGCCCTACTCTACCTGCCATATTCCTTTCGACTCAGAGTGAAAGTAATGTTACAAATATAATTCATTCACAAAACTATCAAATCAGCAATGGTTTGGTGGTGAAATGCTTCAAAGAATATGTCGTACACAGGTCACAGATTTTCAGATTTAACCCGTGTTGGAAATGCTTGTAGGCTCTTAACCTGTAGAGTTCATGTACTCTAGGATAATCATCCCTATTAGTCACCTGTCAGACAATGAGTGTGCTCTTCACAGTGTGACCAGATGTTTCTTACCACACTCATTTTTCAAGTAAAGATAAAAGATATCACTGAAAATATGTCAGTTCTGCAAATGAAGTTCAATTTCAAGGAGTCAAATGCTATGAGTGTGTAGTGGACACTTGGTGTGGACACAATCCATTATAATTTTTAAGCAGATGAAGATGTACCATAAGTGGATATAAAAATGATTATATTACAGACTTTAACCTCACAACAAAATATTAAATATTAAAATTAAAATAAATATCAAAACAATATAATTAAGTGTTTTTCCTTCGTATATTAATCAAAATCAAAAGGCCTAGTTCTGTTTTCTGACATGAATTTCCTTCTGGCTTATTGCTTTAACTCACAAAAAGTTTTTCAGTGAGGATGAGAGCTGTACTGTGTCTGCATCCTGTGGTGCTATAAAAAAACTGAGAACATGGTCCAAAGTGTGATAAAAAATGTCATGCATATTATTGAATGTTTGAAGTATAACCATCTTCTGAATAACATTATTTTTACATATTTGCAGTAGTTGA
Source organism: Hoplias malabaricus (assembly GCF_029633855.1). Taxonomy (NCBI): domain Eukaryota; kingdom Metazoa; phylum Chordata; class Actinopteri; order Characiformes; family Erythrinidae; genus Hoplias; species Hoplias malabaricus. The sequence goes on along the minus strand of NC_089805.1, from coordinate 29,879,675 downwards.
GTGTTAAAGGTACGAGTGTATCCTATATTCCAGAGTATTTTATTTAACATTAGATAACACTTTATTCAGGCCAATCCCTTTTGATCTCAGAAGTGTGAGAAGTACATGAAACAGTTTCATAATGTGCTTTGCCACTAAAGGCAATGCTAATCCAGTTTCCTCATCACGGCTGAAGGAGGTTGGATAGGAGAATGTTTTTATCCAATAGTCAGTTCCTTTTATGGTAACAGCCCCTGGGTTTTAAGAGGAGGACTTTTCCCAAACATTGGGCATGTGGTCTTGGATTTGACCCTGCTTGAAGTACATGTGTGTGTGTGTGTAGTGCAGAGTAAAGATTGTAACTTTCAATGGGACAGGGAGCCCTATAGGAAGATTTATTTATGCTGCCTATTCATCTGTAACATGAGGGTCATAATACACAAAGTTGGTTAATGTCTTATTATTGTGTATTATAAGACAAGTAACACAATGCACTTTTTATACACATGTTTAAAAGGCTTTGTGTTTAAAAAAATATTTACATGTTTGTATATTGTTTAACATACCTCTGCTAAATACTACTCAATACTATCTCAATACTCACATTCATTAATAGTTTGTAGCTCTGTCTCTATCAGGGCTTATGACCCTGTAAGATGTGTGGTGGTGTTTTTAACATGGATGCTTTATTCAACAGGCTGAGATGGTTTCCAGTGCTCTGCAACTGCAGAGAACCTTCCTCAAAATGGCCACTACACATCAGGAACCAGCACAGGTAAAGATTATAAAGATTTATTTTATATTCATACACTTTTATTTTATTTTCCTTCAGTATAATAATAATAATAACACTTAGCATTAGCAAACACAACTAGCATTCCTGAGGGACACTGTCACAAAGGTGTGTCTTTTTTTTGTTTCTGTCAAAGTTATGAAACTTACAGCCCAACTTGACCCAAGGCTTAGCTCTAATAGACTTTTCATCACATTACACATAAATGAATATCACTCATGGCGTTTCAACAGCAATTTGCAAATATACATTAAAAGGCCCTCAATCCAAAAACATTTCTGACCTATTATGAATGGTCAGTTTTGGTTAGAATGTGAGAAACATATGATAAACGATCCTGTCCATATTAATGTTATGTCATCAGTGCAAATCAGTTCAGATTTTTGATCATATGCCCAGAGATATCATGCCCTCATTCCACTCAGAACTTATGTCATCGGTTGTACCTGTACATTACAAATATTTTTCAGACACATGCAAATACTGATGGAGCTAATTATGTGGTTGGCTCTCACATCCTGTCAAAGACTGGCACTGAAGGCTAAGGTGTCCATGAGCTTCCAAGGTTCAGTAGGTTTGCACTGATTTACACTGATATGTAGAGTTCTTCCTCTAGTCCATACAGTTCTGAGGTTATGTGGTCAGCCATGCGACATTGGGCTCTCTGTGCACATAGGGATTACGTCCACTGTTCAAAAGAACGCCAATACAACACATTCCCAACGCTTCACACAGCAGCGCTGGGGGGAAGTCTGGGGGGCCAGCCTGATGTCATTCCATTGGACTTTGGTTTGTGTTATCTGTTGCCCAAACAGGAGGTGATTAGCTTCTAGCCTGAAGGCCATTGGACAAGAGCAGATTCAGGAATTATGTTGTCTAATAAACAAACAAGCCAGTGAGATGTGTTCTGACTTACTGTACAGAAAATAGATTTTGGTGATTGATCCAGTGCTAATTCACAAGGAATTTGTTGTGTTTAACTGTTTGAGAGAGAAATTGTAACAAAAAAACAAAGGGTAGTCACTCAAAGATATATGATATATTGTGCTGTTGAGTCTTCAATGTCATATTCAGTTAAATGTTTTTTTTCTTGCCTTTTTAAATAATATACCCTGAGTTTATAGTCTCTTACTATTGCAGATTACTGTCAGTTATTTCTAAATTGGCGTGATGAGAAACACGTTTATTTTTAAGGTAGGGTAGGTTGCTTAGAGAGAAAAATGGTAAATCCTTGGATGGATTCCCAGAATGGATTACTATAAAAATTAATGGGAAAACACTAGAGTTAAACTTGATATGACCAGAAAAGGCTGGTGTTTATCTAGAATTGTCTGTGCTATACTCCCTGGAGTACACAGTCAGATTTTGTTTAACTTTATGCTTTCACTAATCCCAGAACTAATATTCACACTCATACTCGCCATGACCCTTTCTGTTCATTGTATATATTACCCTTGTGTATAAATGCATGTAATATTTCTACATACACTTTAATGGGTATCTGTACCAGTGCCAGTATGCTGTAAAGCTGTAAAGCTCTGGCTCCTTTCTCACTTGTTCTCTTTCTGTGTTTGTGTGTGGGGCTAAGGTTGCATTCTGTGGCTTTTTATGGTCATGTTCTATATTTGAGCTGCTGTGTTTCTGTGGCCTTGATCAAGTGACAGGCTTGTCGGTGGACTTAGGCGAGTGTTTGTGTGGCCTGCAGACTAGAGAGCACAGCTGTTACTTTCTGTAATTCCCTCTTAGACTGCCTAGTGGAGCTGAAATGATCTTAAACAGAACTCTTGGTCAAGGGGTTCAAGCTTAGGTTGCCATCAAGGTCATGTTATTTTGAGTCATTGACAGTAGAATTGATAGCTTCTATGAGTCATTTTTAAACACATGCTACTTTTATATCAGAACTGAGGAATATTTTGGGTACATGAGCAACATAATGGAGGAGTGGAGGGTTGGATGGACAAAAAGAAATCATAAAGCAAATGTCTGAACTTGCTGTAATGAGCCACACGTGTGTCAACGCAGGGTAATCCATATCTTCCCTCTTGGAAATCTTCATCCACTTTTTGTTCTTGTGTGTGAAGGTCTACAAAAGGAAGATGTATTCCTTGCCCTGGTTTCATTCATAGCCCAGAGATAGGCAGGCTATTTCTGTCCATCTCCCCTAAGCTGAACGTGATACTAGAGGGGATATCCAGGCTGATGCAGGAGCAGGTATGGATTGATGACTCAGTCTGAGTCGACATTCATGTTTAGTCAATCCCCTACAATTCCAAGAGGTCATTTAGCAAACATGTCCTCAACTAATACTCTCAAGGAACAGTTCTAAGATTGTCAGAGATTCCCCTAAGGGCAGATGAAATGTGAAAGTTGACACAGGCGTGTTTAATGGCTTTAAAGAAATCGATTTATTCATACTTCACTAGACTTTCTGTCTAAATTTCTTTCTAACATTGGTCCTTTACACTTGCAGATTTGTCTCTTAATAGCAGCCATAATGTCCATTATAATGCTTGGAGCATGAAAGGACTGCCTTTATCTATAGAAATTAAAATCATGTGCAAGTTGTTAGAAGAGTCCACCCTCCTCTCCTTTTTCCCAGTTCTGCAAGCAAACACACACAAGGACAGCAAAGAACAGCTAAAGAATGAAAATAAAAGAACTACCCAGTTATTTGCCCTGTTGATATATCTAATTGTTTATTTTTTGCTTGTTACCTCATGAAATTGCTATTTTCATGTGGAATTAATGCATGATGAGAAGGTGTGTACAATCATTTGGAAATAAACATAATATGCATAAAAATACAGCTGAAATGAGATGTGTATGTTTAATGTCTCACTAGGGATATTTCTTCAGATGATTTTGCTGTTGCTATACTGGTCCAGTTTAGTTTGGCCCAAGTAATGGCACTAAAATGAGAGAAATATTTTTAACCTGGGTAAAATAAGAACAGCTAAACAAATTTATTTTCCCAGCAAACGACCCAGAATTTCATTAAATATGTGAATGTTAAGAAACAACAAACAGGGCAATATGTGACCATAAGCAGTAAGTAGACACAGTCATATTATAAAAAGAAACAGCATGTTCCCCTTCTCCATGTTATGCTGAAGTAAACTCTAAACACTGGAACATTACAGGGCCTTACAAGGCCAGTGGGATCTCCCCTGTCTCGAGCTGGAATGCTGGCTAGGAGGGAGGTGGGGTTCTCTGGATGTAACACTGGAAAGTAGTACTTCCTGTATTTGATGGGTTTCACTAATATATTCTAATGGTTACACTAAGTATTTTATGTTTATTTCACTGGAGGATGAAGATTCATAATGTTGTTAAACAGTTTGAACACACAATTGTAGGCTCATGTGGCATATTATGTGTTGGATATAATGTATCTGTGATTTTAAATATTTCTTGACCTTTGTCATCCTGGTTGTGTGTGGCCTCTCCTCAGACAGAGCTAACGGACCTCCTCAGGCCAATCTCGGATCAGATTGAGGAGATCCAGAACTTCAGAGAGAAGAACCGTGGTAGCCAGCTGTTTAACCATCTGTCTGCCGTCAGTGAAAGCATTCCTGCACTGGGCTGGGTGGCTGTGGTGAGTGTCACAAAATGCAGTAGTCTGTATACAGCTTTTCATACAATTTTCATAAAATGATATCTACTTTTGTCATCAACCACGTGACAAATTACGCATTGAGACCAATATCATTCAACTTTAATTTACAAGAATATATTTGGCTTCTGAATATTATAGTGTTCCTCTCTTGCGCCCAGTGATTCCGGGTAGGCTCCGGACCCACCGCGACACAATATTTACACAATGTGAAGGATAGGTTCTGTGTTCCAATGGTGTAGTAAACTAAAAATGGACAAAAAAGGAGCTACGTGTTTTTGTTTGGAATATATATTTCATGTAACTGACTGATATGTCACAATGTTTGTGGGTTTCTTTCTGAGTATATAATTGCCCCTAATCCTCTTGAGTGAATTACAATGTTGTGCATGGTCTGGGCTCCGTCAACTCCGTCTCAAGTTACACTCCTGTCCCATACTCCATTTTTTCCCAACAGAATGTGTATATTCTCTATTCAAAGCCCCTCACAGACTCATAATCTTTGTTTACATTTCACAAGTACGGGTTAAGCATGTCGTTCTTACTCATCTGTTTCTGATGCTCTTTCTTAGAGTCAAAAGCCAGGACCTTATGTAAAGGAGATGAATGATGCTGCTATGTTCTACACCAACAGAGTTCTGAAAGACTACAAAGACACGTGAGTAAAGCCAATAAAGAAGCATCTGAATGAATTCATGCACTTAATTTGGTTAATTTAGGGTTAGACTATTTACAAATACTGCTTCGTGGGATCAGGTCTAGTCAAAAATGAACAGTGTCTTTAAAATATTTTAAAGACCAGGTGCCAAAAGCCAGGTGTTGTCTGCAGTTTCCTTTGGGATGAATAACATTTGACCTTGTCATTTTATCTTATTCCTCTTTACAATGTATGACGGTTTTATGGTGACACAAAGGTTCAAAATGACTTATAAATAATAAAATGTTGTTACATGAAATCAAATGTCAAATGCCACCGTCCTGAAATATTTTTGTTGCTTTAGCTTCAATAACTTGTTTTTCTTCCCCTGGTTGTAGTGACCCTTGCCATGCGGAGTGGGTGCGTTCATACCTGAGTATCTGGACTGAACTCCAGCTCTATATCAAACAGCACCACACCACTGGACTGATCTGGAGGAAAACTGTGAGTTGTACTTGTAATTTCATACCACACAACACTGTGTTCTGCAGATTATTTTAGGACAAATAAAGTGTTTTCTTTAACAGAAATAAAGCCTTAATGTAAATAGTATTTGAAAATTATTTTGAAAAATATATATTTTTACACTAAAAATCACAAGAATTATTTCTTAGACTGTGCAAGAGATGAGTGTGATATTTTTTATCCTTTGGCTTTTCAGGGGAAGATCCTTTGAAACTTTGAAATACCACTAAGGAAATATTTCCATTTTTAGTCATAGAGGGACTGCTACAGTGAGCAGAGATATTATTTGAACTGTGATATTCATGCAGATTGAGGGATCTCTCTTAAAAATCTGGTAATGCTGGTCTGTCCTGGGAATTCATTACTCTTCCAACTCTTGGTGTTTTCTTTACTTTAACTTCTTCAGATAAAAGACCTGTAGGTTGTATCTGTTTTTATTAGTGCTTAGCCACTCCAATAATATAGGGTATACCCTAAAAGGACTGGTAAAACATGGATTTGGGACATTTGGGGCTCTTTTATAATGACCAACATCTGCTGTTTAAGTTATGGGAAACAGATGCTATCTTTCAGTTTCTCCAGTGTTTTCTGATGAGATGTGAAGTGTGTGTCTGTGCATATGTGTGTGTGTAACACAGGAACTTGAGAATTCTCTGTGGCGGTGCATGTGTGTCAGCTGTTCCTCTGGCTGTGAGCATTAGAGTGTGAGGAGCTTGTGCAGTGGACAGGTGGCTCTCAAGGTCCCTTTGAAAGGAGGGTTTTTACCAAAGAAATGGCTCAACAAAAGCCTAGTGTGTATTCAGATATCCCACCTGCTCTCACACGCGTGCATGTGTGTAATTTAAACTCTCACGTAGTCGCCACTTACATCCACGATGCAAATCTTCACCATATATTTTTCTCTGATACCTCTGGTATACAGCATGATGTGGACGTATTGGGGATTAAAATACGGTTAAGTACTGACCTTTTGAGGTCGAAGGTTATGGTCCACAACTGCTGTGCTCCTGCTGGACCGAGACATCAGCAGAAGTATTTGGAGTGACAGGAGGGTGTGAGCTTGTTTATGTTGGAAAAGAAAAGACGTGTGTGTACCAGTTGCTGTACTTGTGTAAGCGTTGAAGAGGGGATTGTGTACAACTGTCAATGGCAGCTGTGCTGACACAGGGAAAAGTGTAAGGGTGCCTCATTTAATGTGGTAACCAACTGCCACACATTTATCTTTTTTTTTAGCTTGCTGTTTAAATTCCTCCCAGCACATTTAAAGTTAGGTTACATATGGCAATATTTTACAAGCAAAACCCATATTCAACAGAATATATTTTGTCAATATTTGAAAAATGTAGATAACATTATTAAATCCCTAATCATTCAGTTCTATTTAGTTGTGTAGTCTTTTTAGTAGCTGTAGTTAAATGAGAGAATTATTATGATCCACCAAGTCTGCAAGTTTCCAATTAAGTTATTTTCTACCAGAACAAACAAGACTGCCATATCTTAAGTATCACATTTGGGTTAGTGGTACAGTCTGAAATATTGCCTAATACACCTCCTAGTGGAGTTTCCCTGTCCTGCAATTTTATGTTCCTCTGTTTCTGATGCATTTCCCAAGATTTAAAGGGAACAATATACTACTTTTTTATTAGTTTATATATATATTTTTTTATTCTTCTTCTCCTCTTAGATTATTATGATATCTGAGAAGTTGTTGAGTTTATGGGTTTACCAAAAAAGTCATAATTTGCCTGACTGCCTTGTGTTGGGACAGTGTTTTAAACAGTGCCTAAAAACTCCAGCATCACTGCTGTGTCTGATCCATTCATACCAACACAACACACACTGACACAGCACCACCACGTCAGTGTCGTTCCAGCGCTGAGAATGATCCACCAGCCAGAATATATCTGTTCTTTGGTGGTTTACGGTGGTCATGACCATTGAAGGACAGGGTGAAAAGGAGCAAACAAAAGATGCAGAGCAGCAGATGGAGTACAGCCTGTAACTGTAGAACTACAATGTGCTCTTGAGTGGTAAGTGGAGCTGATAATGACGAGTGTAGATACAAGGGGGTGGTAATGATGTTATGGCTGATTGGTTTTTTTGTTTTTTTACTGAAAAGATATATAAGAATATTTGGATTTCCATGTTTCCACGCTGAAATAACAGAACAATCACAACCAGCATATAAGATATCCTCATAATTTTGAATAGCTGATTCCATTATTTTCCACAGGGTCCTGTAGCTCCTTCATCTTTGTTCATGGCTCCTCCTGCTGGTGCCTGTCCACCACCTCCACCACCACCACCACCACTAGTGTTCACAGAGGAGGGCCCAAAGCCTGATAACAGTGCAGCTCAGCGCTCAGCTCTGTTTGCCCAGCTCAACCAGGGAGAGGCCATAACTAAAGGTGGGCAGGGGAAAGTAACATTAAATATGATTTTAGTTCACACAAATGTATCTGTCTTTTAAAGCAAACTTTCTAATGATATGCCACATGAATTAGTCCCTCCTATCCTATGTATTTTTATTGTAATACAACATACATCAGTGATTAACAGTGACATTTTAATCATTCTGTTAGTTCCTCATTGCAGTTTTTTTATCCATCTGCCTCTGCTTAAACCAGCCATCTTCAGCATCACTGTTCATAGTTCTATTTCTTTATATGCATTGTTATTAGGATTAAAGCATGTATGTGATGACGAGAAGACACATAAGAACCCTGCACTACGCTCTCATGGTGGAGCACCTCAATCCTCTCCAACAAAAGGAAGATCACCCAGCTCCTCCACTCCAACACCAGCCAAGAAACATTCTCCTGTACTAGAACTGGAAGGGAAAAAGTGGAGGGTGGTAGGTCCAATTAGCCTTCATTTACATCTCTTCCATTCCATTGTCATTATTATACGTGAGATGGTCTGTAGTGGAAGTTGAAATACTTCAACAAGTGATAGGATAAAATCACTTATTCTTAAAATACTCCTTCAGCTTCTTTTGGGTGCCAAACCCACAGTCAAATATTATCCCACACTCTATTGGTGTTTGGTGTTTAGGAGCACCAGGAGAAGACTCATGACCTGGTGATAGAGGAAACAGAGCTGAAACAGGTGGTTTATGTCTTTAGCTGCAACAACTCCACACTTCAGATCAAAGGCAAAGTCAACTCAATCATTGTGGGTGAGTGAATCTATTTGCATACAGTGTTTGTGGGCATGATGACTTTGTCTTATCTAGACTTCTCTACATCTAGATAACTGCAAGAAGCTGGGACTTGTATTTGAAAATGTGGTTGGCATTCTTGAAGTCATCAACTCCAGAGACATTCAGCTCCAGGTCAGGATAGCCACTTTATTTTATATCAATTAATTGATTGATTTGAATGGAATTGAAATGAATGTGGAATAATCTAACGTTCCTTCACTAAGGTGCTGGGGAAAGTGCCTACCATTTCAATAAACAAGACAGAGGGATGCCACATCTACCTGAGTAAAGATTCTCTCAATTGTGAAATTGTCAGTGCCAAGAGTTCTGAAATGAATATTCTGGTGCCTCAGGAAGACGATGACTATGTGAGTGAACCCACCTTAATAACCACTTTCATTTTCATTTGTAAGTTTGGAACAAATCCACTGAGGATCCTTCTATAAGACATCATTTATAGTTAATTATTACACTTGAAAGAAGCATATGTTTTTAAAAATGCCATTGCTCTGTTTTCCATGCCTATCAACAGAGAGAGTTTCCAGTCCCGGAGCAGTTTAAGACTGTTTGGGATGGGTCCAAGCTGGTGACAGAGCCAACAGAGATGGCTGGCTGATTGACAGAGTAATAATGTTTTCTAAGTCATCTCTACTGGTAGCCCCCAATCACTTTCAAATATTTGTCAGCGCTGGTCTTGCAGACACACTTAGTTCCATATTGTACTGTCAGTAGGGGTTTCCCACTGGAAATCCTTTTTTAAAGTGTAAGGTTTATCTGTGTTACGCTATTAAGTCCTAGAAATTAGGTCAACATCATCACCTATAACACTGTAGTCGTATTATTTAGATGATTGGAAGCAGATGCTACATAAGAGCCTGAGAGCCTCTTTTGTTTCCATAGTTATCAACTAAAATTTTGGATTCAGATGTAAATTCTGATATTTGGCTAATTCACTAAGTTAGCCTCAACGAGCAGCCAACATCTATTAGATTAAAAACTTTGTTTTGTTCTGCAGCACTTTTCAAAATTATTTTCAATGTCATGTTTCAGACCTTATACATTATTTTGTAGTGTTTACAAAAGTATCTTTTAAATCAATATTTGTTTGGAAACTATGTGAACAATTTTCCAGACATAGACAAACACCAGTCCAACATGAAAAAAAGATTCAAATATTTATACTTTTCACAAAAGCACTAATTGGTCTGGTTATGTACCACTGGCTCTTTATGATCAAACAAATGTTTGCCTTGTGAATTTTTTTTTATTTAGCATACATTATGTAATGTTGAATGTGTCTTTTTACTTTTTTTAATTATTATTATTATACTCTCACCAATGTAATAGTAATCAGATATAATACACACCACAATCCCAGTGTCCTGTGCCATCGTGGTCATACACTAATGTTTGTGGACAAGAATTTGGTTGTGTGTGTTGTGACCAACACAGGATATTTTGGTAAAAAAAAAAAGAAAATCAGTTCGTCTGATGAAGTCCCTTGCATTGAAAGCAGTCTGTCTTGTGTTGTGAGATTATTTGTAGAACAGTATTAAGATGAATAAATAGTTTAACAAAGCATCACAAAGTTACTCAGTAACTGACTTCAATCATAATAGCTCCTGTTGTTCTTACATAATCTTTTAAAATAAAACCCGTTGAACTCATTTTGGAAAATGAATCAGCACACAATTGAAAACCTCACCAAACTGACTTGTAACTAATTCTCTCACTCACTTAGAAACTGACTCTCAGTAATGGCATCAAACTCCCTCACAATAAGAGATTGCTCCACAAGGGGGTGCTTTTGCTTGGCATCAAAGACACTGGTTTTGTTTTAAACGTTTTGTAGTTCAGTCAATGGCATTGTGCTTGTCTTGTCCCTATTTCTGTGTAGTAGTCATTATTTATCTGCACTTCTCAATCCTCGTTTTGCTCACATCATAAACTGGTTTTATGTATGTACACTGCGAAATGGTAAACTACCAATCGATGACACTATAAATAGGGACATTGTTGTAAAATCAGTGTGGGATTTAAGTGTTTAACATTTGTAGCCTTCTTTGATATAGATTATTGAAATTATAGCATTGTCCTGCATAGCTTTCAACAGTAAAATTATACCTATTTTACAGCATTTTAATACGAAACAAGCTCACTATAAATGTAGCACAGAAATACCAGATAAGGTAGAATGTATTTAGATATTTTTGAAAAGTATTTTAATAACTTGTTAAACATTCACTCAGCAGATGAAAGTGTATTTTCACATTAGTCCTACCATTAAAGCATAATACACTACACCAATGCACACAAGTTCATGCCTTTTACTTAATTCTGTGAAGTCATGCTTTTCTTAATTTCTGTATCAGTGTCCCCTGCCTAGAAGACAAAGGGTATAAAATCTGTTAAGTGATTATTCCTGGTTGTGGAATCATAACTTTCTTAAGATTTGAATAAGTTTATTTAAAAAGGATGTGATGCCTTTTTTATATAAAAATCAATCTCGAGTTTTATTATGTACAGCAAGATCAGACAAACAAGGAAGAATTTTTTTGCAAATGAAAACTACTAGAGCAATGCTGGGTAGTGGGTATAAATATCAGTTGGTTGCTTCAGTATTGTTTCATACTTCAGAGAAAACTAGTCAGATTCAGAAAAGCATCCTCACCAGTGCTTTGAGATACGAGCTACAGCACATTTAAAATTTACACCAACTGAAAAATGACAAACTACTACAAATGAACAACAAAAGACCCTTTGCAGACTCCACTGTACGTTACTGTGTACATTCAATTAGTAAGATTACAAATTTTAAAAAGAGCAAAGGGTGAATTTTGTATTTAATTCAAAAGCAAAAGACAAACCCCCAGAATGATTTCAAGGGTTTTATCCCACAAACTTGCCCTTACCTCTGTGGTACAGTCAGTGTTTGATAACCATGTTCCCCTGAGAGTCCTGTGTAAAAAGCATCTCTGGCCCTACATCCGAGTCCTCCTCAGCTTCCCAGGGCTTTACAGATGGTAGGTTCCTGTGATCTCGGCTCTCGGTCGAGTTGGTTCGATCCTTTAGTGCACCTCTAGACTGTTGCGGACGGTTGGCAATCACACGAAAACCTTCTGAGTCTTGAGTGAATAACATGTCCAAAGAGTTTGGTTCACTCTCCACGTGCTCCTTTATTAAATTAAGGGCCGGATAATGCTTCAACTTTTGAAAAACATCTGGCTTTTTAAAATTTGAAAAACTCTTAGCTGGACTGAGAGATATCAGTGGCTTAAGAAATGAAACTTCTGAACTGTGTGTGGGTGATGAGGGATCACAGTTTTCTTTTTCCTTTCTCTTTAAAGGTGAGCAGTGAGTATGACGATGATTTGTCTCAGATAGTTCCGGTTGTTTATGAAACTTTAGAGGATGTTTCACACTATGTTTGTTCTCTGTGACTGATCTTGCAGTCAGTATAGGCCTCTGAAGAGAAAGGCTCTGGTTAATTGTTGTGCAGGCACTCATGCTCTCCTGACTCTGTAAATCCTTTTCAGAAACAGAAGCTGAACAACTCTCTCTCTTCCTCTTTCCATCGTGGTAATGAGAATCCTGTAGCTGATCACTGAGAAGCAACGTTTCAGGGATATCCTGAATTTCATTTGTTCTACATCCATGAAAAATGACTTTGCTTCTCTTCTTTTGTGTGTCATTTCCATCTTCAAATATATCATCTTCAGGGGTAGGTCTACTTCGCTTTTCTGCTGGCTCACGCTCCTCGTATTGACACCCCCAAAACAAATGGAAAAAATGCTGCTGTTTTTTCTCACATTTATTGACTTCACCTGTCTCCTCAATATCTGCGTCAAATTCCTGTTGGGGAGATTTAAGACTGGTGCACATCCTTTTTTCCAGAGGTGATTCAGGTGATCCAGGTGTTGACACACACTTTTGTTCAATCCCTGTATGTGCTCCAGGAGGTGGAGAACTACACTGATCTGTGTGAAAATTAAAGCAATAATTCAGTTTAGCTAAAACAACTGAAACCAACCATGTAATTAAAAAATGTAATACCAGGAAATGAAAGCAAAATACCTTTACTCATTTCACTCTGTGGTAGAAAGAATGATGATATGGTGCTCTGTCTGGTGGCAGGCATGTGCATCTTGGTCTGGGTGAAGTTCAGTGTAACCGCCAAGCTGTGCCCACTGGACCGAGCCAGTGGATTCAGAAATTTTGAAATTGGCTGCTCCAGTTGTTTCTATAATTTGTAAAGATAAAGCGATCAGTCTTGCAGGATACCTTTTAGATTTAAGAACCTAATATTAGACGCCCTATTAACCATAATGTAAGGATAAAACCTTGTCAGTTTTGGCATAAAGCCAAACCCAGGACCATAGTTATATTAATAAAAAATATATATTTTTTTGTAATTACATTGTACTGTTGCAGAAACCAAAATACCCAATTTGCAATACACAAAACATAACAAAAACACCGTAATACACACACACAGACAGAACTAGACATAACAGAACAGGACCTAGTGAAAGAACAGATTAGGCCCGAGGCAGATTATATGAAAGCATGAAAATATATTATTAAAAATTAGATTTAAATATGGAGAGAGGATTACATTTTTTTTTAATCAGGGGAGGAAAAGAATTCCAAGGTTGAGGCACAAATCTAGAAAATGCTCAGGCGCCAAAGCCTTGCAGGTTGAACAGAGGAATGGTGAGTTGTCCATCAGTAAAAGACCTGAGTGTACAGGAGGGTTTATAGGGAAGGAAATGATCAGACAGATATGAAGGTGCTAGATTGTAAAAAGCTTTAATGGTAAGTAAAAGAACTTTGATAGATCCACATCCAGGTGAGGGGGAGGGTGAGACCCGCAGCAGATTTATGGACCATCTGGAGATTTTGACTGGAGGAACTGGAATTGTCAATGTCCAATTTATCAGGTCCACTGATCATATGGGTGCACTTTGCAGTTGTACAATTACAGACTGTAATTTAATATTTACAAAATAAAATGAGTTTTTTCAGTGAATACAAAGGAAAAAATGTTTTCTTTGTAGTTTTATCAGTCACCTTTTCTGGAAAAAGGGTAAGTCCTGCTCTGAGATGGTTTTGAAGGACAGGCTGAGAGAGGGAGAGACACAGTATGCAGAGCAGTTGGACTACAAGGTGTAATTTTAGAACTGTAAAGTGCATCTATATTGGAACCTACATAATGTAGGATGAGTGTAGAAACAAGGTCACCGTAGTGTTATGACTTATGACAGTACGGTTGTGTGTTGTAGACACAAACATACATACACACACACACACACACACACACACACATAATTATATATAACTAATAAACTATAGATAATTATATATAACTAATTAATCTCTACACCTTATAATACCAAACATTGGCGATAAAATAAAGGCTTAAACACAGTATAACTGCATTTTGTTCTGGAGATTCAGACTAAGGCTGCAGTAATAGTCCCCTGGGGAAGCAGGGAAGTACATAGAGAATATGGTGCTATTTGAGATGCAGCCTGGTTGTAAACTTGTAGCTAAATAGAAATCCATTTTACATCAAACCAATCGATTTTATTTACAACACAACCACTTCATTGTGGAATGATTAAAAACAACGTGTTTTCTCTGTCAGACTACCGGTTTACTGTTCGTACCTTTAAACTCACCCGCCGCTTCTTCGCTCTTAACTCAGCGGCGTCCAGCCACACTCCGCACTCCTCGGGCTCTGGGGTGGGTTTAGAAGTCTTACTCCTACTGCTTTTCATGTTAAAGCTCCACGAAACTCGAATAAAGTGAATGTCGGTGTCTGAATGAAAACGGTAGCTATGAGTGACCCCGGCCTGTGGTAGGTCGCTTAGACAAACGTTAAACCCGCTTGAGGAAAAGCACCTAAAACGGTAAGTCTGACATTAATCAACCTACAACACGGAGATAATACCGTCTGCGGTTTTGTCTCTAGCTGCAGGCCGGAGTCACCTAGTTCGTTGTTCAGCTGCTGAAGTAGTCCTCAAGAACGAATTTCACTTTCCCGCGCGCAGCGTATGTTTAGAGGATACTGGGTTGCCAAATATTTTTATAATAAGGGTTTTCCCCTTACACTAGTTTGTCATACAGTCTGTAGAGGAAAACAAAATTAAAACCTGCCCGTTTCCAGAGGTTTTATTTTAGGTTAAGTTTATTAATAATAATAATAATAATAATAGTAATAATAATAAACAATTTTAGTTAAATAATAATATATACATATTAAAGTTTATTGGTGTTCATATTATGTCTAAGGTCCAGAGAGAGCCAGAGAGTTCTGGGGAAAATTGTCCAATGTAGGACAGGCCTAGCATTGGGCATAAATCATCTGGCTAAATTAAAAAGCCTACTTTGTGGAATACCCTCCTGGTGTAAAGTAGCACAAAAACACAAAGTCAGAGGATACATTTATCTATAGGCCTGGTATTGTGTTTATAACTAAAAAGTTCCTTTACTGATTACTGATATTGCACATGGTTCTTATTAAAGCATTGTATTTCATTGAATGCTCAGCCATGAAGATGACTGCTTATTCTGCTCATAATATCTTCTAGTGTACATATAAAACACCACACTGAACTCTTTATCAGGTAAAATACTTTATTTTCACTGAAGGAGGTCTTTAAAATACAGCCTCTGGTTATAAAGTCTATATATATATATACCAGACCTTTAAATAAGTACTGTACTATAGTCTGAATTATAGGGACATGGCAACCCAGAACACGGCCCCCTTTTCAAGTGACTGGGTTTGACGTAAGAGTCGGCGACGGACACTGACGTAAACAAAGTTGGGGTGAGGAGCTGCGCTGTCTTTGGCTTTGTTCGTGGTTCCATCCGAATAATCTCAGTCTTAAAGGTCGGACTGTAGTTTTATGGTACTGTGTAGACAGTTAAGCATCGAAATAGCTGTTGGTAACCGAATGTAAATCATCTGTAAGCTATGAATCTGAGTTGGAGTCACACGGAGCTGTGAGAAGCTAGTGGCTGTGCTAGTTCCTGCTGCTATCGTTTCTGAGACTGGTTTATTAATTTCACTCAGATAAACCTGGCACATTTCACATCGGGTATATATGTATGTTTATACCAAGAAGAAATTGCTATTATCTGCTTGTTTTCCTCTTATCCTTGTCATCCCTGTGCATTTCCGTACTCCGTGTTACTGTTTCCTGAAACGCTCCTGAGATAATGTAGTGCTAAGGAATTCCCGGAAAAATTCCCTCCCTCTATGTAGGGCACTTAGTATGTAAACAAAATAGTGGTATCTGCAGCAAAATAACGATTTGTGTCATATATAACGACATTTGTATTCAACCTTTTCTCTGCGTCTTACGTTTAACGCGCAGTTAGGGTGTATACAAGCCTTTTAATGGCCTATCTGTTACACTCAGTAGGGACCACAAAAGAGTTTGAGAGTCTTTTATGCCCCGTCCCAAACCGTGTGTTACAGCACTAAAGAGAATGCTGAAGTGGTGTACACGAGTATTAAATAGGGTCTCAATCTTGAATGAGGCAACAACAAATTTGTGGAAAGTCCCTTAACGTTTTGTCAAATGTTGATTATATTTTCATTCAGTTTTACTGATCAGCTCTTGGCTGTGAAGTCCAAACCTATTCGTAATCGCTTTGTAAATGCTTTGTTATTCTCTGTAGGTGCGGATAAATTTGGTATTTGTACCATGTTCCATGGAATACCTGCTTCAGGAGGGATGGGAGGGGGTAAGTCATTTTACGTAATATCTAAAAGCATGAGTCAGCTTATTGTGCTCATGTTCCTCTCCCTTATTTTCTCTCTTTGCTTTGTCTTTTTTCCCCTTATTACAACAATATGAAGCTCCAGCCAATAAGCCAGAATTATATGAGGTAAGAATCAATCTATAAGAGTTACTAACTAAGTGATTACATTTTTGGGTTGCATTTTTTTTTTTTCATTTGTTCTTTTTGTTTTGCAGGAGGTGAAGCTGTATAAAAATGCAAGAGAAAGAGAAAAGTAAGTAGCACCCCTTGTCTTTATGTTGTCTGTTATAGATTTATAAAACTAATATTCTGTTGTCACTTCATGTCTTAAATTTGTATCTAGGTTGTAATTTGTCTTATGTTGGCTATGTTTAAAGGTATGACAACATGGCAGAACTGTTTGCCGTAGTAAAAACTCTCCAAGCCTTAGAGAAAGCTTACATTAAGGACTGTGTAACACCCAATGAGTAAGTATTTCCTTGCATTTAATGTCAGATCACAACAAAGTAAGAAATTCTTCTAACTGAATGTCTCAATCTTTCAGATACACAGGTGCCTGCTCGAGATTGCTTGTCCAGTACAAGGCTGCTTTCAGACAGGTCCAAGCATCAGATGTTGGCTCCATTGATGACTTTTGTAGGAAGTACAGGGTAGGTTGTGTTTTTAGATTCATGGCACATCAAAGCCACTAACTCATGTTACATTTTTTTATGTTCTTGAAAGTATTCATTTTCTATCTTGTTATAACATGGTTCACAGCTGTAATATAACAGTAGTAAATAATTGCAATAAGTGTCCAGGTAGAAATGTTATTTGTTAAAGTCATAATTCTTAAGTTTATTTACACCTTACTCTGAAGCACAGAAGGACTTAAACACAAACGTCAGTGGTGTTGATGTGCTGTTTAAGTGGGAAGGTAAAATCAGACCTTGTTCATCAAAATAAAGACACATTTTAGAGAAAAGTGTAAAAGGCAGCCAATAATAAAGTGATAGTATGAGTTTTGTCACATTTAAATTTTACTTGTGCCTAATTTATTCGGACCATATTACAGGCATCAATTACAAACGTTAAATGTAATGTACAGCATTTCTGTTAAATATATGTCAAAGTAGATTTACCAACCAGTGTTAATTTGCATTGCATATACCAGTGGTTCTCAAACTGCAGTACGCATAGCCCTAGTGGTCTTTGAAGCAGCAATGGTATGCCAGGTGACCTCGTAAAAATTACTACTCAGTTAATTAATAACTGAAAATCTGAAAATGAAAACTGTTCATGTGTAAACTACATTATATTTCATGGTTCTTATAATAAAGCTTAGTTTCTGTTTAAAAAAAAAATACAGAATGGGCTACAAAGATATTGAGGGAATGTGATCTCCCAGTATTTTGCAAATTCCATGTAAAGAAGCCCCAGTTTCAGCTTCTTACTAAATGTAAGCAAAAGCTAGAGACAGACGTGAGTAATTCAGATTTTACTGCAAAACTGGCAAAGTGGAAATGGGAAGAACAGAGACCCACCCCACAAAATACTCCTAAGCTCAGAAGGATTAACTCTAGAGGCATAAACAGAGAGAACACTTAGCTGAAGGAAAATGACGTGGCCAATCTTCACATCATTAGAGTCCTAAACACTGTTTAACAGTGCCGCGCCTCCTTCACCCACTGATATAAGTGCTGGGAGCACCTGCTCCAAATGCCGTGCTGTTTTCACCTATAGTCTGTTAAAGAACATATTAAATTGTTTTTATTTCTTTCAAAATGCTTATTTCCCCCAAATTCTGTACATTCATAAATGTATAATTGTGTATAAAACATTCAGGTTGAGCATAATGCTCTATGTTTTTTAGTAATTGTTTTAGAACAACTTTGTGTAATGCATGCAAATTAAAAGTGGTAGTAGATAGTTGGTACTAGGAGGCTTTGATTTGATAAAAGGTGATACTTGGTCTAAAAAGTTTGAGAACCACGAACATATACTATCCTACAAATGTGTGTTGCTCTGAGAAGGACTGGATTCCCAGTGATTCCTGGTAGGCTCCAGACCCACCAGTACCCTGAACTGGATAAGTGTTACACATGATGGATGAATGAATGAATACTGTCTTACCTTTATAGAATTGACATTTGCACTTCTTCCAAATTCCATTTACATTTTTGCTTTAATAGGTATATCCAGTTTGACTAATATATAAAAGCTTGGTTTGGATTTTTTTCAGCTGGGCATGCAGGAGCAAGGCCCATGATTTTGTTTCACGTCTGGTGTTTGTAGATTATCTCACGTGTGAGTCAGTACTTGGCAGACTGTTCCATTTTTTTATACCTGTATGTGGAAAGTTTATTTACAGTTGTGTTTGCTATGTAATATGAGTGATCTGATTGTGATCAATAACATTGCGTAAGGGATGTGGTTACACCTGGTTCTGAATATGACCTAGTAACTGAAAATGAATTTAGATACAAAGGAGAAACTGCCTCAGTGGTTTTTTAAATAACCAAAATATGTTCCTCTTCTTTCTTATTTAACAGCTTGACTGTCCACTAGCAATGGAGAGAATCAAAGAAGACCGCCCAATTACAATAAAGGATGACAAAGGCAATCTGAATCGCTGCATTGCAGATATCGTGTCTGTAGGTATCTTAACTTATTGGGGATTTGGCGTTATCATTCAGTCAATAATTCTGCTTGGAAGAATGCCACAGATTGAATGCTGGCAAGTGGTTCCAGCAGTTCCATTACTTTGATGTGTTTTTTTTTTAATCCCCTCCCAACTGATCCATGCAATTTGTTACATTGCTTCTTGTTACTAGAAGACTTTTCAAAATGTAATTTAACACACAAGACTGTGGCGCCCTTAAGATATTTAATGTACATGGCTTTCTGTTTCGATTTGCTTTTGAAGTGCCAGAGGAAAATAAAATCATGTTAATAATTAGCTCTATTTAGGTCATAGTTAGTGTCATACACTGCGCTGTTAATCATTCTGTCGTTTTTGTTTTTCAAGCTCTTCATCACAGTGATGGATAAACTGAGACTGGAAATTCGAGCTATGGATGAGGTATTGGCATATTTTGCAAAAATATCCATTCGATAATTAATTTAATATTTGTCAGCATGTAAATACTTGATTATTCTCATGGCTCTATTTCAGATCCAGCCAGACCTTAGAGAGCTGATGGAGACCATGAACAGGATGAGCAATATGCCGCCAGATTCAGAGGCCAAAGACAAAGTTAGCCTCTGGTAAGGATGGATTTGTCCTGTATATTTTCTTTATCCTTTTGTTTTACATGCATTTCAGTCTGAACTCAATCTGAAAAATATATTTATGAAATAAATGAGAAAAATATTCTTTTTATACATTTTCCTCTTTGTTTGTATCCATTTTCAGGTTGACCACTCTGAGCAGCATGTCTGCCGCTGATGAACTAGATGACTCTCAGGTTCGACAGATGCTGTTTGACCTGGAGTCTGCCTACAATGCCTTCAATCGATTCTTACACTCCTCCTAAATGATGACACCATCAGAACCAGAACTGTTTCTATTTCACTCTATCCTACTTGCCCTCTGTCATCCAGTCCCTGATATTTTTGTCTCTACTGGAAGCCTATTCTTCAGCCCAGAACTCCAATGTTTGAAAATCTGATGATGATACTCTTTAAGATCTGTCTGGGATTTAGTGTGGAAAATCTCTGTTTACTGACATTGCTATTGACCTCTTATTTAGTTAGCTTTAACTATAATTTAAGATTATTATAGCGTGACCCTTCTTATATCTGTCTGTATCCACTAAATAGAAGTCTGCTTGAGTGAGGGAAGGGTGGTTACAAATGCCATAGAATCAACCCTCATCTTATGACTTTAATAGGATTGCCTCTGGAATATAGGACATGCAGCTGTGAAATATTTACTTCATTTCAGAGCTATATTTAAAGGACACCTCTAATTCAATTCATCTGTTATAATTGTTTCTGACATGTTATGGCATGCACAGCAGGGTCTTGGATTATGGAGGAAAGGCTAATGCTTAGTGAACATTGTTTGTGGGTTTCATGTAAGCTGCAGAAAAGCATTTAAAGCACTGTAATTTGCCTGTCCCTTCCATTAATAGGCGTGAACCCCTGTTGAAGGAAATATTTTGTAAAATATATATATATTATATAATCCATATGTCTTAGGTGATTTTTTCTTATCAGAGTTAGCTAATCTGTTTCTTTTGTTGTATTGTAAATCAATTTCAATAAATTGCTAATGATAACACGGATTATTTACAGTTTAACGTTAATATCTCTTTGACTTGCCAGATATAGTTGTACTTTGTTGTAAGAGTAGTCTCTTTATAATATTTATTAAATAAAATTTCCCACTGTTGGAAAACGCGTTTTGAAATAAAGCATGTAAATCTTTTAGAAATAATAAAAGCATTTAAAAACTACGCCGTGGCTCCTTTAAATGGCGCTGTCTGGTGGCGTCTCCATGGAAACTTACAAAACGAAGTGCTGCGAGACTTTGCACTACGCTGTTCTGCTGCTGCTGCTTGTGTGGAAGACATTTTACACCGGTTTTTGCGGCTTAATGTCTGTCTGAGAAATGAAGTTATCGCCTGAATGTCTCTAAAAGCGGGCAGCAATATTGACTCTTAAACATAAACTTGTATTTGTGGTCTGCGATACACGTATCAGCTAGCTAACTGCTAATCAACACTGGTGAGCTTGTAGAGGTGAAGCTGTGTTCAGTCCTCTTTCCAGCTGTGTGCTCAAACTTACTCAGAGGAGAGTCTACAAAGATTGTTTTTCGGTTTTACAGTAGCTATTTTTTATTATTTTCATCTAGAACGTGTAGCTAAGGTTACAACGACTATTTGCTTTAAATACTTTTTGGCATGTCCAAAAAGTCACACTTTCACACAGTATAATCCAGACGCGAAGAAAAACATGAACCTTACGGAGTTAGAGGAGCACATCACCCTGAAGTATGACATTAAAAGGAGACTCGGAAAAGGGGTGAGTTAACTTTTTTTTTTTTCTTTTTTCTCTTTATTCTTATTTTTATTATTTATTTATTTATTTATTTATTTATTTTTGTGAAGTTAAACAGTTTTATTAGTGTATTTGTGAGTTTGGTTTGGTAATATGTGTCTGTAAAAGACGTCATTTAAAAGATCACTGAGAAATTTTATCAGCTCCACTTGGACTTTGTAGTTGTACAATTACTGACTGTAGTCCATCTGTTACTCTACACACTGGGTTTGCCAGCTTAATTAAAGTTGTATGGTGGTGGTTAGTTTTCAGTACTGCAGTGACTCTGAGGTGGGGGTGATGCATTAGTGTGTGTTGTGCTGGGTCTAGTGGATCAGACACAGCAGTGCTGCTGGAGATTTTAAACTTCTCAATGTGATTGCTGGACTAAGAATAGTCCAACGCACACAATTCAGCTAACAGTGCGCTGGGGCAGTGTCATATGACCACTGATAGAAGAATATAGATTGCCCAACACAAACTCTGCAACATCAGATGATCTACTGTTTCTGACTTTACATCTACAAAGTAGACCAACAGGACAGGTGTGTCTTAAAGTGTTAACAGTGATAACGGTGAACATCCAGCAGTACTGCTGATCAACATATACCAGAACAACACATAAACTAACACACCACAACCGTGTCAGGGTCACTGCATTGCTGAGAATGCTCTTTGGTGGTCTTGGGGTTCCAGATAATTGAAAAACAGGGTAATATTGGGCTAAAATGACAGATGGACTCCTGTCTGTAATTGTATAGCCAAAAATAGTGCACCTATGTGGTGAGTGCAGCTGATCAAATGGACCCTCTCTCAGGTTCAGATAGTCTTTTTCATCATCATTAATAGCATACCTTGTTATTAATTCAATTTATTTTTGACCCCATTATTAACCATAATATATTATTAAACCATAATAACATAATTTAAAAACCCATAGGGTTGGTTGTTAAGCAGTACAAAGAAGTTTCATGTGAAACATTTACACCAGTACAAATATATATATATATATATATATATATATATATATATATATATAGATAGATAGATAGATATAGATATATATCAGCATTGTGGTATCTTTCAATTTCTTCTGATTCACATTACATGATTTGTGTGCTGTCAGGTGGCAAGCCTGCTGACAAGTGCTGTGCATAGATCAGCATGTGACAGTACCTTAGGGACCAGGAGGAGCCATGGCTCCTCTTTCATGTGATTCCACAGTGTAAAGGACAAGAGTTATTGGGAGCACTGGCTGGACTATATCTAGAAATGAAACAGTAATAAGAAGAATTCATATCAGGCCTCTTAATAGAGGCATTTTCTTCTTAGGTACTTTCCATGCTGTGCTTTGAATGGTCATGTGATAAAGACACTGTTATGAAAACAAACACAGATTTCATAGTGAGCAGTAGCTGTAAATTAGACAGGAACCTCACTTAGGGCCTGAAGGACAAGACTATAAAAACAAAGAATGATGTGCCTTTAAGATTTTGTAGTTTGTAGAGCAAATGCTTTTGTTTTTAAGCTTCGGCTTATGATGTATGGAAACAAATGTCATGTAGAGCAGATTTAAATGAAAAAAATTAATGGAAGTATTGATATGAGTTTTAATTTGAATAATCTCTTTTTTTATTACATGGTTGTAGTTTCTGACATCTTTACAATAATCTATCATTAATTATATTTCTTTCATAACAGGCTTATGGAATTGTGTGGAAGGCAGTGGATAGAAAAACAGGAGAGACGGTGGCTGTGAAAAAAATATTTGATGCTTTCAGAAATCGAACCGATGCTCAAGTAAGAGAAAGTTACAGTAATCCTACAACAATATGCAGTGTTGATGCATTTACATTTCCCAGTTACTGATTGATAATTTTGCATTTTTGTTCAGAGAACATTCAGAGAAATCATGTTTCTTCAGGTAAGGACTCACACACACTGCTCTTTATTTCATCAATCCACTGATAGTTATTGATATTCTTAATGTGGCTGCATGATTTATTGTAAACTCTAGATGGTTTCCCATCTCCAGGAAATGTTATTGATGTATCCATGTCATTACAGCACCTTTACTTTCGATTTGATTCATATGAGATTCAATCTTTTTGTTCTGTGTGTTGTTATTGTTCTTTTCGTTTTGAACAAAATTACTGATACTGCCCTCTGAATCATTATCTTCAGTTTTATTCAATATTTCACTGTCACGACTTTTAAATTTGGCCTGTTTGTTTTACTTTAGGAGTTTGGGAATCATACAAATATAATCAAACTGCTGAATGTTATCCGAGCCCAGAATGACAAAGACATTTACTTGGTCTTTGAGTACATGGGTAAGGCTTTGTTACTGCTACCTTCTCTTTTTGATTGCAGCTGGTTTCTTCTCTAGCTTTTTGGCTCTTTCCTTTTATGGCATTATTATTACAAGGCTGCTCTAAATTGATATGAGAAGTAGTGTGGTGGTTATGTAATAACCTAACCCTAACCCTGCATAATAATAATGTTTAGATGTGTCACAGTTTTCCACATAAAGAAAAAATGGCTAATTGTTTGCCACACAATGCAGTGGAGGATGTAGACAAATGCAAAACATTACAAGCACCTTGATGATGTCTGTGTGTCAAAGATTTTAGATGGTTTTCACTGAAAATTGGGTCAGTCTACAGCTGAAGAGGGTATAGATGGTATGCACTGTATGTGTTTAGCTATACAGTTCATAAGTTGGGAATTGCTGGAAAATAGTTTTCTGTACACTCAATTTAATTTGCTATCAGTATAGAAATCTGAGATATATTCAGCATATCGCCATATGTGAGTGCACCATATTAATTTAAATGTAGTTTTGTTATTTGTTCTCTTTTTTTCCAACTTTTAAGATTTTCGACCATTATTTCAAACCTGTAATCTGGAACAGGACTATGTACATTTACCAATTATCAAATGGTTTTAAAATGGTTTAATTAATTCAGTCATTCATTATCTGTAACCGCTTATCCAGTTCAGGGTCACGGTGGGTCCAGAGCCTACCTGGAATCATTGGGCACAAGGTGGGAATACACCCTGGAGGGGGCACCAGTCTTTCACAGCGCAACACACACACGGACACTTTTGAGTTGCCAATCCACCTACCAATGTGTATTTTTGGACTGTGGGAGGAAACCGGAGCAAACCCATGCGGGTGACACGGGGAGAACACACCAAACCTTTCACACACAGTCACCCAGAGCGGGACTCAAACCCACAACCTCCAGGTCCCTGGAGTTGTGTGACTGCGCCACTACCTGCTGCACCACCGTGCCGCCCTCATTCATTTAATGCCTTTAATATTCTATGCCTTTGAATTCTTTTAACCTTGTACTTTATGGAATTTTTTAGAACTTCATTTGGACATGGATAGTTATCAACTAAGTGAGACTATGGTTTAAGAATTTTTATATTTCCAGATACTGACCTGCATGCAGTAATAAAAAAAGGCAGTCTCTTGAAGGACATTCATAAACGCTATATAATGTACCAGCTTCTCAAAGCCACCAAATATCTACACTCAGGAAATGTTATCCACAGAGACCTGAAGGTATGTTTTTATGCATGTATTTTAAGTGATGTAACTCTGGGTTTCCAAACAAGTTACAAAAAATGACATACTTCCTATTTTCCTTTCTATAGCCATCCAATATGCTGCTAGACTCAGACTGCTTTGTCAAATTGTGTGACTTTGGCTTGGCACGCTCCCTCTATCAGATGCAAGAAGATGCTGGGAACCCTGCTCTTACAGAATATGTTGCAACACGGTGGTACCGAGCTCCTGAAATTCTTCTTGGGTCTACTGGGTATCTTTCTACCATTTTCCTACTATATGAATATGACCAGATTTTCCAGAGAATTTAACTTATCAGTGTAGGAAATAATTTGTTGTGATGCATATTGTAAAGGTACACAAAAGGGGTGGACATGTGGAGCGTGGGCTGCATTTTGGGGGAGATGTTACTTGGCAAGCCACTCTTCCCTGGAACCTCCACCATCAATCAGATAGAGAAGATCATGAGTGCCATTCCACACCCTACACCAGAGGGTGAGCTCTTGCTCAGAAGTTTTGTTTTTATTACATTTGTAGTTATCTTATAAATCAGCAAAGACAAAACTCTGTGTAATCACCATAAGATGAATGCCAGTTTTCCTGGAAAAGCAAACATTTTGCGTGTATGCCTGAGTGTCTAAACCAAGTACACACAGATGACATGATCTCTTTACACATCTCTTTTTTATTTCAGATGTGCTTGCCATCAGGTCAGAGTATGGAGCATCGGTTTTCCAGAGGATGCTCCTTAGGTATTTATGCAAATTATAAAACTGAGTGATGACTCAGTGGCAGGTGACTAGTTGCATGTGTTTTCTATTAGTCATGTAGTTGTACTGTGTTGGTTTCTTTATTATTGTTTCTCTTTTTTAAAATTAAGCCATCATGATGTAGCTCATATCTGGGTGGCTCAGCTAACATAGGCATTATTGAAGTTTTTTTTTTCAATCTGTGTTTTAAGGCCACAGGCTTTGTTAGGTGACTTACTACAGCCATCAGTGCCACCTGATGCTCTTGATCTGCTACAGCGGTTTCTAGTCTTCAATCCAGATAAAAGGCTAACAGCAGAGCAGGCCCTCCAGCACCCTTATGTGGCCAAGTAAATGGAATCTTTTTCCCTACACACAGTTTCCACACTGCATATAATCTTGAAGATTTTGCTTAAACACCATAAGTCTTTTTATTATATGGCTTTGATTAAGTGCTAACTAGTTACAATAAACCTGTTCTATTATTAGATGGTTCCATGAAATGAGAAACACTAATGAATCTTATGACATTTCCTGCTATTCCACGTTAGGTTTCACAATCCAGCCAGAGAACCTATTCTGGGCTATGATGTTATTCTCCCTGTGGATGATGATGTCCAGCTCTCTGTTGCTCAGTACAGAAACAAACTCTATGAGGTGAAGTGACTACAGTTAGTCCTACATGTTCTGATTTGTTTGCATTTTATACTCTTAGTAGGGCTTTCTTAACCATTCATGTGAAATCAGTCATGTGATTAGTGTGCTGTATCAAACTTTTTCGTCATGTCAGATTATAATGGGTAACATTTTAGCCAAGTTTATTTCACACAATTAAGTGGACTGTATACCTGGAAGCATATTTTATTATCAATAAATTATCAATGCTACTGTGTAGAAGATATGACTCACTCACAGTTGTATGCCTCCAGAATAAGATTTCATCACGTTATCTTAATGTTCTTGTCAACAGATGATTCTGGAGAAGAGAGAAACTCGGCAAGCGGAAAGAAGGGCTCATCAAAACCAGCAAGATGACGAGAAAATTAGGGTAGAAAGCGAGAATGACAAGATGGAAAAGGTCAATGGAAAAGACAAAGAGTGTAAAAGGGAAGAGTCAGAGAAGGGCAGAGGAGATGAAAAGATATCAGTCTATAACAAGATGGACCACCCTGTAACTCAACCAGTTGTTGCCAAGCCTGCTCCCACACAAGAGAAACCCCAACCTGCCATTGAGAGAAGCAGTCCAGCCATCAGCCCCAGCATGGCTAAGATATCGTACAACCCCATCACACACGTGTCCAGTGAGTCCTATCTTAAATAAACTTTGTCTGTAGTATGTAAGTCAAACTGAAATCCTTTTTTACAACACATTCACACACAGTATATCAACCTCAAAATGATAAGTCAACAGTGAATAAAACCAAATACTACTATTAAGCATTGTGTACGTTCTACTGTTGTCATTTTACCAGATACCACATTCAAACCATCTGATAATCCCTCAGTTTTCCCTCATCATCCACAACAGCGATTTAACAGAAAGATGAACCATGACAGTAGTAGCATCTTGCCTACAGAGAACTTTAAAAAGGTGAGGCCCAAAACCATGTCATTTGACTTATTTCACACCAAAGATTTATCTTTCTATCTGCATAGCATTTTAACTGCACTGTATCAATTGGGTTACTCATCAGACCCTGAGAATACGATCAAACACTGAAGAATTAAAATTAATGTGAAGAATGTAATTCAGTTTAATTCGCTGATATATTTTTTACTGCTTTAATTCATATGCAGTTAGTGTTGCTGCCACATACCTCCAAGGTCTTGGGGTTGTGGGTATGAGCCCTGCCTCAAGTCACCCCCCCCACCCCCCACATTCCACACTGATTGGTGGATTGGCCATTCAAAGATGATTCCATTGCCTACACTGAATCATCGAACACAAGGCAGAAACATGCCTTAGAAGGTGCACCATTCCATCACAGGGCATCACACACCAACATATTCACTCACAACTATGGACACTTTTTTTTTGAGTAGCCAAGCCAGGTAGCAGTATGTGATTTTGGACTGTGGGAGTAAACTGGAGCACTCGGACGAAGCCCAAACTAATACGGGGAGACTCAGGTGGTGTCAGATGGTGTCAGAGTTTGAACCCACAACCCCAAGACCCTGGAGCTATGTGACAGTGACGCTATTTCACCACCGTACTGCACATATCAATAAAAAAAAAAAAAACCCTTCTAAATGTATTGTCATGAGAAAGTTGTCATCGGTTTACTTGAAATGATTATTTGAAATATTCTACAATATAATATTAATATTGATTCAAATGTTAAATAGTGTTGCTGTCCAAAGAAAAACATCTATTTCCAAAATAGAAACTTTTTAGGAAAAGAAAAAAAACCTTTCTAACTTTAAATGGAAAGCCA
Source organism: Hoplias malabaricus (assembly GCF_029633855.1). Lineage (NCBI taxonomy): Eukaryota > Metazoa > Chordata > Actinopteri > Characiformes > Erythrinidae > Hoplias > Hoplias malabaricus. Next base: position 29,851,367 of record NC_089805.1, on the reverse strand, counting down.
ACGGACAAAAATTGAGATGTGTTTTTCTTTGGACTGCAATGATATTTATGATATCAAACATGTAAAATATTGTGGGAATACCCCAATTGTAAACCAAACAAGCTTGGTAAGTTTTTAAATATTTGTGTTTTATTACTGGTCCCATTTAAATAATTAATATAAAATTTTTATGAATTGTACCATAATAATTGCATTGCTGTGGTGCATGCATTTTGCATAATACAAACCGGATTCCAAAAAAGTTGGGACACTAAACAAATTGTGAATAAAAACTGAATGCAATGATGTGGAGGTGCCAACATCTAATATTTTATTCAGAATAGAACACAAATCACAGATAAACAGTTTAAACTGAGAGAATGTATCATTTTAAGGGAAAAATATGTTGTTTCAAAATTTCATGGTGTCAACAAATCCCAAGTTGGGACAAGGCCATTTTTTACCACTGTGTGGCATCCCCCCTTCTTCTTACAACACTCAGACGTCTGGGGACAGAGGAGAGCAGTTTCTCAAGTTTAGAAATAGGAATGCTCTCCCATTCATGTCTAATACAGGCCTCTAACTGTTCAATCGTCTTGGGCCTTCTTTGTCGCACCTTCCTCTTTATGATGCGCCAAATGTTCTCTATAGGTGAAAGATCTGGACTGCAGGCTGGCCATTTCAGTACCCGGATCCTTCTCCTACGTAGCCATGATGCTGTGATTGCTGCAGAATGTGGTCTGGCATTATCTTGTTGAAAAATGCAGGGTCTTCCCTGAAAGAGATGACGTCTAGATGGGAGCATATGTTGTTCTAGAACCTGAACATAGTTCTCTGCATTAATGGTGCCTTTCCAGACATGCAAGCTGCCCATTCCACAAGCACTCATGCAACCCCATACCATCAGTGATGTAGGCTTCTGAACGGAGCGTTGATAACAACTTGGGTTATCCTTGTCCTCTCTGGTCCGGATGACATGGCGTCCCAGTGTTCCATAAAGAACTTCAAATCGTGACTCATCTGACCACAGAACAGTCTTCCATTTTGCCACACTCCATTTTAAAAGACCCCTGGCCCAGTGCAAACGTCTGAGCTTGTGGAGCTTGCTTAGAAATGGCTTCCTCTTTGCACTGTAGAGTTTCAGCTGGCAACGGCGGATGGCACGGTGGATTGTGTTCACTGAAAATGCTTTCTGGAAGTATTCCTGAGCACATTCTGTTATTTCCTTGACAGTGGCATTCCTGTTTGAGGTGCAGTGAAGTTTAAGGGCCCGGAGATCACGAGCATCCAGTAGAGTTTTACGGCCTTGACCCTTACGCACAGCAATTGTTCCAGATTCTCTGAAACTTTTGATGATGTTATGCACGGTTGATGATGATAACTTAAAAGTCTTTGCTATTTTACGCTGGGTAACACCATTGTGGTATCGCTGCACTATCTTTCTCCACAATGGTGGAATTGGTGATCCTCTTACCATCTTGGCTTCAGAGAGACACTGACACTCTGAGAAACTCTTTTTATACCCAATCAAGTTGTCAATTGACCTAATTAGTGTTAATTGGTCTTCCAGCTGTTCGTTATATGCTCAATTTCCTTTTTCAAGCCACTTATTGCTACTTGTTCCAACTTTTTTAGGGATTTGTTGACACTGTGAAATTTTGAATCAACATATTTTTCCTTTAAAATGTTACATTTACTCAGATTAAACTTTTGATCTGTCATCTATGTTCTATTACGAATAAAATATTGACATTTGCCATCTCCACATCATTGCATTCAGTTTTTATTCACAATTTGTTTAGTGTCCCAACTTTTTTGGAATCCGGTTTGTAGTTGCATTCATGAAATTTGAGATTTCTTGATGTGCTGATTCAATTTCCTGAAGAGCTGTAATCCAAGTGTTGTGACATTGGAGATTTACCAACATAGTTTTCATATAGCTGAGCTAGCCCTTGGTCTTTTAGGCTTTAATGTGTTCTTGCTTGTTTTCTCTCTGTCATTAGAGTGTAGAGCAGACTCAGCAGCGTGGTCAGTCGGCTCCTGTGGCCCGCACCCGCTCTTTCTCCCTCACCCTCTCACAGCCGCAGAATAATTCTCTACTCCGCAAAGAGGAGCCCATACTGTCCCCTGGTCTGTGTGTCACCTCTGCTCGCCTGGTGAGCTGACCACCTGTTTCACTCTTTTATACATCCCAGTCTTATATTTCATATAAGTAAAGATAAAATAAATTGTAATTTGTAGTAAATTTAGTGAAACATACTTTACTATATATATATGGATCATTTTACCATTACCGAAAAATAACAGCAGCTATATCCTTATGTATGGACATCAGTTCTACTTCAGCTACTCTCCATTTTCACCTACAAGAGAGAGAGAAAACACTTTGACATATTGACACACCCCACAAATTTGTGTCACATATCAAATAGAGGTCACATTGCCATCTGTTACTAGTGCGGTGTATCTGTATCTGTATGCCATCAAGAACATGATAAATGGCATGTGCCTGGTTTCATGTCTTACAGAATTATTTAACGATTTAAAGGGACCATTTACGATTGTGGGGAGACATGGTATGTTTGAGGAAAAAACTACTGTTGTTTGTACCTGTCTGTAAGTTTTACTCACTGTTTGAATTATCACAGAAACTCATTCTGTAACTCGAGTTGTCTAGTTCTATAGCACTTTCACTCTGATTACTTTCATGCAGTTAACTCTCTCCAAAATATCCAGAATCAGTTCCACCTTAAATAATCTACAACAACAAAAATAAGTTAATATTACCCATCTATGGAGCAGGAATAGAGCAACATTCTCAACACAGTTCATACTTTTCATACTTTTACTTTTGGATTTCTCGCCATTGTCTAAAAAACACCAGATGCCTTTTGATACATATTCATTCATTCATTCATTCATTCATTCATTCATTCACCGTCTGTCAGTTAAGGGACGTGGTGTGTCCTGAGAGGGGGATCTAGTCCATTATAGTGCTAGATACAGTTTCAAAACCATTATTTATATATATTATAAATATATGTGTGTGTGTGTGTGTGTGTGTGTGTGTATTTCAGATTTTTGAGACACTTTGAAAATAAAGAGATAATATTCGCAGAAGGAAGCTAAACGTGTAGTTCAGGGGTCAGCAACCCACGGCTCTTTGATCCCTCTGATGCGGCTCAGCTTTTGAAAATAATTAATTATTTAATTAAAATGTATTTTATTTTAGTTCATTTTCAAAATGTAATTCTATGAAGGTTATGGCGATCTTGTAACTTCTAAAATATTTTAATATTTAATATTTAAAATATATTGTCTCTCTTAATACACGTCACAACTTCCAACGTGCGACACCCGCCAGTGTGCGGTTTCTTGAACTTTTTGACAGGTGACTGCATGGTGCCAGTAAAAGATGACGGCACGGAAAATAGAGAGGACAGCATTTTTGTTTGTTTTGTTTATTTAGTTAAAAATGTTTTGTTGCATGCAGAAAAGTTATTTCATTTTCTCTGCAGTCGTTCATTAATTTCATAAATGTAACACAGTATACTTTGTTTATACATAGCACAAAGGCAAAAAACCCTGTTATGTGCAGTGTTATTTCATTTAGAATTTCAAAAGGGTTTTGTGGCTCCCAGTGTTTTCTTTACTGTGTGAAACAGGTCCAAATGGCTCTTTGAGTGGTAAAGGTTGCCGACCCCTGCTGTAGTTTCTCCACGGTATGGAAGTTGTGTTCGTATTTCGCCAACTAGCGGTGACAGAATGCAACTAGTGCAGCATTTAAGGTGAAAGAGAAAATCCTAATGAATTGATTGCTCATCCTTTGTATCCCGAATGTGTACTCTGAATTTTTTAACTCATATTATCTGAATTTGGTCTATCGAATTTGAGCAACTTCAAAATATATTGATTGAATTTTTTTTAAGCTTGAATTTTTTTTATCTGAATTTATTAACCTTTAGCAATACTTTGTCACACCTTTGTAGAGGGGTGCTCCCTACAGTGTTTAGAATTGACTTCCCAAAACAAGGAGAAAAGAAAAGCTGTTAAAAAAAAAAAAGACAAATAGCTCCTAAACAAGGAGAAAAGAGATGTAAAAAAAGGGGGCACACAGCTCCCAAAAAGAAATAAATCATTTTAAAAAATAATAAATAAATATATATAAATAAATACATAAAATAAACCTTAAAAAGAAAACATCAAAAGGTCTTCCTCTCCTATTTAGAAGGAAGCTGTTTCTTTTCAGTTTCTTAGCATGGTAACCAACCTTTGTTTGCCCTTCAATCTCTGCTGTCACCCCATTCTTAACGTAAAACAAGCATCCCCTTTATATTCTTTTGTCCTACACGTTTCTACTTTTCCTCACTGTTTTTTTCCCTGCAACTGGGTCCACTTCCTGCCGTCCAGTAATAAATTGTAAAGGCTTTGTATGGAGTAAAAGGTTTGAAGCTTATAATCCAATGAACTCCATCCTGTGAAGCAGGGGGATATACAATAATAGCACCACCCTGCTGATGATCAGGAGTGTATATCAGACACTATGTCAGATACACATGTTAGGTCGAAAAACATAAACATAAGCATAAACAAAACTTAAACATCTTAGTTTCAGGGCAGCACAGTTCGAGTCCCGCTCCAGGTGACTGTCTGTGAGGAGTTTGGTGTGTTCTCCCCGTGTCTGCGTGGGTTTCCTCCCACGGTCCAAAAACATATGTTGGTAGGTGGATTTGTGTGTGTTGCCCTGTGAAGGGCAAGCGCCTCCTCCAGGGTGTATTCCTGCTTTGCGCCCAATGATTCTAGGTAGGCTCTGGACCCACCGCGACCCTGAACTGGATAGGTGCCTACAGATAGCCCTCCTCCACAGAACAACACACACACAGTCACTCACACCTACGGACACTTTTGAGTCGCCAATCCACCTACCAACGTGTGTTTTTGGACTATGGGAGGAAACTGGAGCACCCGGAGGAAGCCCACGTGGACACGGGGAGAACACACCAACTCCTCACAGACAGTCACCCGGAGCGGGAATCGAACCCACAACCTCCAGGTCCCTGGAGCTGTGTGACTGCAACACTACCTGCTGCGCCACCGTGCCGCCTAACACTAACATTATATAAGCAATTTAAGTTTGAAATTGTTTACCGTATTATATACTAAAAACAATGAGACACTTTGGTTTACTGTCTCTGTTACTTTCTGCATTGAGCTTGTGAATGCACCTTTTATCATCCAAAGTAATGAAATGAGTTAATCTAGTTAAACAGCATACTGTGAGGGGCTACTGTCTTGATTGATTGAATTTGATTGAGTGATGCTGTCTGAGAAAACCCGTGCAACATAAAAATTTCTGTTATTTTATGTTTTATATTTTGGCTCATTAAAAATGGATCCTATGAAAACATGTTGAAGACAAACAACAGGGTATTAGTGACACTGTGATCTGTGTCCATAAACCAGCAGTTTGTTTGAATTTACTTGTCCCCATTACGTCATTTACACAGAGACTGGCTGCCTCCCTTCTGAATGTAATGTGTGGTAGCTTCAGCAGAGAATCCCTTGCTTCAGTTTGCCTCTATGTATGTTTGACATGACCAAAAATTCAGTTCTTATAACAATGATGTCCATGTAGACTAACTTTAGGATACTAAAGACAATACACGTTACAAAACACATTAGCAGTCTTGTTACTAACTGAAGGTAATAAACAACATGCAAAGTCAGTTCATGAGGTAAAAGGCTATGAACAGTATTTAACAGTATTGTAAAAATTGGCCTTCCTAATGTGCTCTTCTTTTTTTTCTGTCTTCATGGCAATATAGAACCAGCGTTCACTCTCACAGACACGGGATGCAAAACCTCCTGCCAGGTTTAGCAAGAAGGTCTTCCATAGCAACTGTAATGTCTCTGCTGCTGGAGATCCTCGAGCCAAACTGGGAAGCTACTCTCAGGCTTATGGGACCATCAACAAGACAGAGCTGGACAACCTACTTAAAAGTTGCCAACATACATAAAATTTTGTTTTGTTGGATGAGGAAGACATTTATGAGGTGGAGGTACACAGTCATGAAGACCTTCACCCTCAAAAGGTGGACTCCATAATATTGAGTGATTGCACATGACATGGAGTTTTGATAATAGTCACCAATGTATTGATTTGATAGTAGTGTCATGATGGATTTGCTGAAGGACCTCACAGTAAGATAAATACTGTCATAAAAATCCGAAAGCCAGCTTCCACTTTGTATTTTCTTTGAAGACTGTACAGAAAATATAGATCCAAGCAGCTTGTTATAATCCAATATGCAGAAAAGTACATGTCTGTGTGTGTCTGCACAATTCTGAATTAGTCTTGCTTCTCTTTTCTTCTCTTTTAATGTCTCTACATCACATTACTGATAAGCTGTCTGGGTATCATTGTTAATGTTTCTATTAACAGACTAAGCATTCAGTAAGTGTGAAGGGAAAGTTAACCAGTGCACTGTGGACAATATTTAAAACAATTTACAGAACTTCTGGAACGTTAAGGGTCCAATCTTTAACTTGCCGCTTCAGGATTAAAATAATAGCACCATGATGCAGATGATAAGGAGAATATATCAGACACTACGCCAGATACATGTCAGGTAGCAAAGGCCTTTTGCCTTAAATGTCTGACTTATTTTCCTCTGCCTAATTAACAAAAATAACCTTCTTTAAAATATTTCACAAACTCAGGTTTCAGGTTAAAGGAGAACAGGCTTTAATAATTATTTGAAGAAGTAATGCTGTCCAGACAGAGTTCTGCTGAACTTCAGTGGGCTTCTTCAGCGTCACTGATAAGCTTTCTCAGGCCTCACAGAGCACACAGTCCAACACAGAGAGAACCAGCTTCACAATTTCACCATTATTAATGATAGCATGTTGCATTAAACATCATTATTCTTTAATTTGTGTTAATGTTTTAGCCATTTATCTCTGTCACACATTTCCACCCTTTCTTAAGCCAAGTTTGGATTTAGACTTATATCTATCATTAAAGGGAAATTTGTTCATGTTTTTACACATCTCAACAGTGACAGAAGTCATATCTCAGCAGAAACCCACTTCTCCAGAATGGCTAAGTTTCAAATCGGTTGTGTTTTCTGTGAAACTGAATGTTTGTATCACCTTGACATGTAAAATATGCATTATATGTGTAGATACCAATATAAATGCCCTTTTAATGGGCTCTTACATCTCACATATCTTCTTTTCTTTCTTTCTTTTCCTGAAAATGATACAAGGAAAGCCATGTCATAATTGTTACAGAAGCAGGCTTGGGACCAGAAAAACATGGCTGAAGTGTCTTGAACAAAGCCCCTTGTCTTCAACTGTTGGATTGACAGCACAAAACTCTCTATGTGTTTTTTCACTGCGACAGGGGTTAAATGTGGAAGGCACATGCTGTTGTACACTGATAAACAAATAAATAAATGTGTTTAAAATATTCTCCCAGGTAAGTAGTTGTAGTAGGCGGTGTGGCATGTTTAACACCCAGAACAAGTAATGGATTCAGTAGTTCTTCAACCACATCTGACTTTCTATCTCAAAAAGTGTTTGATTTCTGAGGGAGGGTCTATTATAGGAAAATAAATACAAGAAGAAACTATAGTCAAAAATCAGAACCACTTCAAAATAAGTTTATAAATGGTTTAAAACGTTTATTAAATGGTTATTTGTTAGGTTGTAAACTCTTTAAAGGTAATTAATCATTTGTAACACATTCTTAGAAAGGGTCACCTGATGTTTGCTAAATAGTGAAAGTGTCAGATAACTTACTAAAAATGTCAAAGTAAATATGCTGAGATCGGAGAATGTGAATGTATTCATTTCATAGGTTTAAAATGCACCATATTATCATTAATGTCTAAAAAGACAATCTATTGGTAGATAACCCCAGATCCGAGGTCCAACAGTGTGGATGGAGGTGGATTTAATACTTGTCAAACAACAGGTCACTCTTGCCATTCCTATCTATGTGTTATCACTGATTATTATTAATGAGTTTGTGTTAACAACATAAATAACAACCACTAACAGATGTTAAACTAAGTGTAAACATTTACAAATGCAAAATTATTCTAAAGTGGTACCTAAAAATCTGTCTTTTGAATGAAAGCAATGTCTGCGTGAAAAGAAATAAACAAAAAAGAACAACATAAGATGCGTACATCAGAATGGAAATATAATTACCAGGGCACTGAGTTTGTTGAAAAAAGAACTGCGAGGAGGGAGATAAACACTGCACTTTCACGCGTTGGAAAGTGATTAATTTCATATTAGTTCTATATTTGATTTATAACCTTGATAAGGTTTGTGGGGGGGGGGTGATAACATCTTCTATAATATGTGTACGCTCTCACTACTGGAGTCAAGCTATCCGCACTTTGGAAACTGACGGTCAAGCCATCCGCGCTTCAAATCCGAATGCACGTATAGGCGCGTCATTGCGGTTTTTCATTGCGGAGAACAACTGGAGTCAAGCTATCCGCACTTTGGAAACTGGCGGTCAAGCCATCCGCACTTCAAATCCGAATGCACGTATAGGCGCGTCATTGCGGTTTTTCATTGCGGAGAACACCACGTCCGCTTTGGGACAGATAGAGAGTCTGAAACCCGCGTTTGAGCAGCGATGTCTCTGTTAATAAATAAATGCACGCAATGCTAAAATGGACTAAAATTAACAAGCCATTAGGAATATATTTCGTTTTAAATCACTTTAAAAAGGCAAAACATGCTTGATTATTTCATATATTTACGTATTTTTTTACTTTTCTATAAACACTTAACTGGCTTTGAATAGTAATCCTGGTGGACATGTAGAAATACAGATTATATTTTACTGTCATTAAACAGAGGGAGCTCACTATAATATTCTCATGGATTTATACTGAATACTTAGCAATATGGATTTCTCAAAAACTGCCCATAATGCCTAAACCATTCCACTGTCATTAAACAGAGGGACCTCTTGGCTATCAGCTGAATGATTTTGGTAGAATTTCACTGTGTGCTTTTCTCATAAACTCATACTGAATATTACTAACATGGATTTCTCAAAAATTACCCATAATGCCTAAACCATTCCACTGTCATTAAACAGAGGGACCTCTTGGCTATTACCTGTATGATTTTGGTAGAATTTCACTGTGTACTTTTCTCATAAACACATACTGAATATTACCAATGTGGATTTCTCAAAAATTACCCATAATGCCTAAACCATTGTACTGTCATTAAACAGAGGGACCTCGAGGCTATTACCTGTTTGATTTTGGTAGAATTTCACTGTGTACTTTTCTCATAAACACATATTACATACGTACTGATATGGATTTCTCAAAAATTTCCCATAATGCCTAAACCATTGTACTGTCATTAAACAGAGGGACCTCTTGGCTATCAGCTGTATGATTTTGGTAGAATTTCACTATGTACTTTTCTCATAAACACATATTACATACGTACTGATATGGATTTCTCAAAAATTTCCCATAATGCCTAAACCATTGTACTGTCATTAAACAGAGGGACCTCTTGGCTATCAGCTGTATGATTTTGGTAGAATTTCACTATGTACTTTTCTCATAAACACATATTACATACGTACTGATATGGATTTCTCCAAATTTACCCCTTAATGCCTAAACCATTCCACTGCCATTAAACAGAGGGGCCTCCTGGCTATCGGCTGTATGATTTTGGTGTAATTTCACTGTGTACTTTTCTCATAAACTCATACTGAACACTTACCGATATGGATTTCTCAAAAATTACCCATAATGCCTAAACCATTCCACTGTCATTAAACAGAGGGGCCTCTTGGCTATCAGCTGTATGATTTTGGTAGAATTTCACTGTGTACTTTTCTCATAAACTCATACTGAATAAATTCCAATATGGTTTTCTCAAAAATTACCCATAATGCCTAAACCATTCCACTGTCATTAAACAGAGGGGCCCCTTGGCTATCAGCTGTATGGTTTTGGTAGAATTTCACTGTGTACTTTTCTCATAAACTCATACTGAATATTACTAACATGGATTTCTCAAAAATTACCCATAATGCCTAAACCATTCCACTGTCATTAAACAGAGGGACCTCTTGGCTATTACCTGTATGATTTTGGTAGAATTTCACTGTGTACTTTTCTCATAAACACATACTGAATATTACCAATGTGGATTTCTCAAAAATTATCCATAATGCCTAAACCATTGTACTGTCATTAAACAGAGGGACCTCGAGGCTATTACCTGTTTGATTTTGGTAGAATTTCACTGTGTACTTTTCTCATAAACACATATTACATACGTACTGATATGGATTTCTCAAAAATTACCCATAATGCCTAAACCATTCCACTGTCATTAAACAGAGGGACCTCTTGGCTATCAGCTGAATGATTTTGGTAGAATTTCACTGTGTACTTTTCTCATAAACACATATTACATACGTACTGATATGGATTTCTCAAAAATTACCCATAATGCCTAAACCATTCCACTGTCATTAAACAGAGGGACCTCTTGGCTATCAGCTGAATGATTTTGGTAGAATTTCACTGTGTACTTTTCTCATAAACACATATTACATACGTACTGATATGGATTTCTCCAAATTTACCCATAATGCCTAAACCATTCCACTGTCATTAAACAGAGGGGCCTCCTGGCTATCAGCTGTATGATTTTTACAGAATTTCACTGTATATGCTTCGCATAGATAAGAAAGATATTTTCTGAAGCCCATGGGAAAGGACCTTGTGCATTTTCATATCATATGGCAAAAGCATTTGAGTTACAGTTGTTTTTCTGTGATGCTTGGAAGGCAGACTGCACAGCTGTTTTTAAACAGAATCTGGAAATACACAGTAATTCAAGTTCTTCATAATTTTGATAATTATTAACGTTCAAGTTGTTAGGATGTTGGAGTTGGGGGCGTTAGAGGTGGTTTGGTATTGGTTGGAAACTAACCCTAGCTGTCTATGTTTTTGAACATAACCTACATGACAACCAATCAAATGAGAGCATCCATCCGCTACAGAGCAACCCAGAGTACAGCATGCCATACTTATGTAACTGCAGGGAAGAGACCACTGATGCAACAGCAGAATATATAGTGCCTTGCGAAACTATTTGGCCCCCTTGAACTTTTCAAACTTTTGCCACATTTCAGGATTCAAACATAAATATATGAAATTTTAATTTTTCTGTGAAGAATCAACAACAAGTGGGACACAATCGTGAATAAAATAAAATATGCAATATTATTAAGAGGGCCGAATAATATTGCATGCCCCAATTTTCAGTTTTTTATTTGATATTTTATTTTATTCACGATTGTGTCCCACTTGTTGTTGTTGACACAGTGAAATGGAGGCCCCTCTGTTTAATGACAGTGGAATGGTTTAGGCATTATGGGTAATTTTTGAGAAATCCATATCAGTACGTATGTAATATGTGTTTATGAGAAAAGTACACAGTGAAATTCTACCAAAATCATACAGCTGATAGCCAAGAGGTCCCTCTGTTTAATGACAGTGGAATGGTTTAGGCATTATGGGTAATTTTTGAGAAATCCACATTGGTAATATTCAGTATGTGTTTATGAGAAAAGTACACAGTGAAATTCTACCAAAATCATACAGGTAATAGCCAAGAGGCCCCTCTGTTTAATGACAGTGGAATGGTTTAGGCATTATGGGTAATTTTTGAGAAATCCATATCAGTACGTATGTAATATGTGTTTATGAGAAAAGTACACAGTGAAATTCTACCAAAATCATACAGCTGATAGCCAAGAGGTCCCTCTGTTTAATGGCAGTGGAATGGTTTAGGCATTATGGGTAAATTTGGAGAAATCCATATCAGTACGTATGTAATATGTGTTTATGAGAAAAGTACATAGTGAAATTCTACCAAAATCATACAGCTGATAGCCAAGAGGTCCCTCTGTTTAATGACAGTACAATGGTTTAGGCATTATGGGAAATTTTTGAGAAATCCATATCAGTACGTATGTAATATGTGTTTATGAGAAAAGTACATAGTGAAATTCTACCAAAATCATACAGCTGATAGCCAAGAGGCCCCTCTGTTTAATGACAGTACAATGGTTTAGGCATTATGGGAAATTTTTGAGAAATCCATATCAGTACGTATGTAATATGTGTTTATGAGAAAAGTACATAGTGAAATTCTACCAAAATCATACAGCTGATAGCCAAGAGGTCCCTCTGTTTAATGGCAGTGGAATGGTTTAGGCATTATGGGTAAATTTGGAGAAATCCATATCAGTACGTATGTAATATGTGTTTATGAGAAAAGTACATAGTGAAATTCTACCAAAATCATACAGCTGATAGCCAAGAGGTCCCTCTGTTTAATGACAGTACAATGGTTTAGGCATTATGGGAAATTTTTGAGAAATCCATATCAGTACGTATGTAATATGTGTTTATGAGAAAAGTACACAGTGAAATTCTACCAAAATCAAACAGGTAATAGCCTCGAGGTCCCTCTGTTTAATGACAGTACAATGGTTTAGGCATTATGGGTAATTTTTGAGAAATCCACATTGGTAATATTCAGTATGTGTTTATGAGAAAAGTACACAGTGAAATTCTACCAAAATCATACAGGTAATAGCCAAGAGGTCCCTCTGTTTAATGACAGTGGAATGGTTTAGGCATTATGGGTAATTTTTGAGAAATCCATGTTAGTAATATTCAGTATGAGTTTATGAGAAAAGCACACAGTGAAATTCTACCAAAATCATTCAGCTGATAGCCAAGAGGTCCCTCTGTTTAATGACAGTGGAATGGTTTAGGCATTATGGGCAGTTTTTGAGAAATCCATATTGCTAAGTATTCAGTATAAATCCATGAGAATATTATAGTGAGCTCCCTCTGTTTAATGACAGTAAAATATAATCTGTATTTCTACATGTCCACCAGGATTACTATTCAAAGCCAGTTAAGTGTTTATAGAAAAGTAAAAAAATACGTAAATATATGAAATAATCAAGCATGTTTTGCCTTTTTAAAGTGATTTAAAACGAAATATATTCCTAATGGCTTGTTAATTTTAGTCCATTTTAGCATTGCGTGCATTTATTTATTAACAGAGACATCGCTGCTCAAACGCGGGTTTCAGACTCTCTATCTGTCCCAAAGCGGACGTGGTGTTCTCCGCAATGAAAAACCGCAATGACGCGCCTATACGTGCATTCGGATTTGAAGTGCGGATGGCTTGACCGCCAGTTTCCAAAGTGCGGATAGCTTGACTCCAGTCTCTCACTGACGGTGGGAGAGAGTGACCAAGTCGCGACCAAGTAGCTTCTATGTAAACGTTTCCATCTCTACTTTCAAATACAACATTATAACTCTCTTCACATGCGCGTGACTCTGTCTAATTAATAATCAACAACTTCAACTAACACCTCAATCCAACACCCGGCAGAATTTGTTCTGGCAGTTTGTCCGTGGCGCTGGCAGAGAACATCGCACATGATCTTTCTAGAACATAAAAAAACACATTTACAAGGTAACAGACTTGATTTTGGGGTCTTTAAATGTTTACTCTGCTTGCTTTGAGGTGTCCTGGACGTAGGAAGGAGCGGCCAGCAGGACTGTACGATGACGGCCTGAGATGCGCGCCCTCTTTTTTTCCAGAGGTCGTTTCTTGGGGACGATAATGAATGTGAAATTTGCCAGAGTTTGTAGAAAATTCCACGGGACTCTGGATAAGTCTGTCTCCCCGGTCATGTGACGGTTGGAGATGACGTCAGGTGCAGTAGTGCTGAGACAGTAGCGGGGGGCGCCATCAGATCCACAGCAAACAGACGGAGAGACCCACCGACAGAGATACACATACCGCCGCCAGACTGGAGAATACGCGTACACAAGTCCGGATTAACCAGGTGAGGCTTTAGATGGGCGTTATTAGGGGCTGCGGATGGTGTTTTCCGAGGACGGAGTTTATTCTAGGGCTCGTTGAGATTTCAGCGTGTCAGACGTTGGCCGCCTCAGCGCTGTCTCTGTGGTCACGCAGCAGAGTTAGTTTAGCCGGAGACTGGCAGTTTTTATTCGGAATGACATGAAGAAAGAGAGTATTGTGGGCCGGGGATATACTCTTACCCCGCTGCTTGCATTTATTCCGGCTGTAAGATGATAGATGTGTCTGCCTCACCGTGTGTGTGTGTGTGTGTGTGTGTGTGATGCTGAGTGTGTCGCAGCTCGTTATCTATCTGCTGCCGAAAGAGCTCGGCTTTATCCTCCTCAGCTCACACACACACACACACACACACACACACACTGATGACTGACTAACCCTTTGGCACAACAAACAGGCCAGACCCACCTCTCTAAAAAAGATGAACCCTTAGCTACTGAGCCGAGCACTGTGGGTAACGGTCCTCTAACGTGTCCACAGCGCCCACTGAGCGGAGTTAGATAAACCTGTGTAGGCGCAGCAAGCGGAGAAAATGCGAGCCCCAGACACCATCTGTATATGTATGGGGTGTTTATGTAGCCATAACTTTTACACTGAGGGAAATATCTGTCGCGAAATGGAAATGTGTTGTGTTCCACATGCAGTTTTGCACACAAAGAATTACAACACTGTTAGAGATACTTAAATATATTTTAGATACGTGATTTCCTGCAAAACTGATGTTTAAATGCCCTACTAAGGCTTGAACTTGTTTTATTGTTTTATCCAATGCGATTTCCGAAGAGAGAGAGCGGAATTGCACCATATATGGCAGTGGCCGGAAATAGTGAGTTAGGGAAAATATAAGGATTTATCGTGATAACTATGACGTTTATAGTTATCGTGTATTATGTCATAGTGAAAAAAACAGTATGTCTCTGTGAGCACTGACCAGCTGGCTGTAATTATGGTGGCATAATTATAGTTTTAAATGGATTAAAACCTATTTTAGTTCATTAAATTATATATATTTTGATATAAATTACATAGATATTCTGCCCCCCCCCCCTTAAAGTTTAAGTCCCCTTAAACTTAACTGTACACTTTTGTTTTCATTCAATATGCGCAGACATATGCAGTTAGTATGGGTCTCTTGGGCTTTTAACATAAGAAACCCTAGCTGTCTGTATCTGCCCACTTAACACTTCAGTTTCAAATCATATATCATTCATTCATTATCTGTAACCGCTTATCTAATTCAGGGTCGCGGTGGGTTCATAGCCTACCTGGAATCATTGGGTGCAAGGCGGGAATACACCCTGGAGGGGGCGGCAGTCCTTCACAGGGCAACACAGACACACACGGACAATTTTGAGTCGCCAATCCACCTGCAACGTGTGTTTTTGGACTGTGGGAGGAAACCGGAGCACCCGGAGGAAACCCACGCGGACACGGGGAGAACACACCAACTCCTCACAGACAGTCACCCGGAGCGGGAATCGAACCCACAACCTCCAGGTCCCTGGAGCTGTGTGACTGCGACAATACCTGCTGCTCCACCATGCCGCCCAATCATATATCATATATAGCAAAACATGGACATGTTAACGAGGTATAACATTAGACTGTCCTCAAAATTGTACCATTGTACCCATAATATCTGATGGCTGTTGTCAAATGTGGCACTGTTGTGCTGTTCTATGAGTTACTAAATGATTACTGTGAGAGTCTTGTCATCATTTTGACTTAAAAGTATACTAAATGGTTACCTTTAAAAAAATTGTCCTCCATAAAATGACTGTTTATCAAAATATGATCATTTTGCCAAATTGCCCAGTTATACTTTTTTTGTAGATGCCTAAAAGAAAGCAGAAATTCACCAGATGTTTTAGTGTTGGCATATTTACATATTTACATTTAGGTGCTGGGTTGGAAGAATTTATTAAGATGTCAGACTCAAGTTATATATTAAGGAATACATCTAGACAGCTTTTGTTCATTTATTCTCTCTCTCAGAAAAATAAATTTGTCTTGTTTGTTTAATTCTTCATTTCATGTCATTTTGTGTGGTGTGGTGTGGTGTCATGTTGGCTTTATTACTTTTTCAGGAACAGCTTCACAACGTTGTGGTCCATGCCTTGATAGGGCAAGTAATGAATTCACACAAATTGCCAAGTCACGAACAGCACCTCCCCTGCTTGTCGGCATAGAGGCCAAGTCATCAGACCTATAACGCTGAGTCATACTCAAGTTAATTTGCTCTGTCAGTCATTACACCAAGGTCTTTATCTGTGTCCTGTTACTGTCTTATATTATTTAATCTGACCTGGAGATTTGGAGCAATATGGAGTGATAAGTAGAAAAATTGTTCTCTTTTTTACTGTTAGCCCCATAAATAGTTCAATGTTTATTGCACCATTGAGCTTTTTGTAAATCTCTCTTTGTGAAAAGGCTTCCTGCCTTCCTAACATCTGTGTAGACCTCATTGATTCAGTTTAGTCTGCATCCTGACATTCATTAGTGTAGGATACAGAAATAAGGTAAGGATGCAGCATCTCAGAGTTTGCTCAAAATACTGAACAAAGCAAATTCAGAGTCATGGCAAAAAATGTGTGGAATAAAACCACTCAAACATGTACTTTCTAGTATACTGGCAAAAAGTGTAATCTTTACAAATGTCACCTGGGGGGGGGGGGGGTTGCAGTAATATATAACCGATGTTCTCAGTGAGAAAACAAAATAATGTACAATATTCAGGTTGAAAAACTAATAATCCCATATTAAAAGTAGTCTTGCTGTATATTACACAAAGCTGTTGATCCCACCACAGGGCAATATATATATTCCTTTGCCTGTGCTGAATTCCTCTATTCTTTATGATGTATCTGTTGTTGTTAGTCAGTTAAATGGGTAACTATCTTAACTTAGGCATGCCACCAAAATAAAAATAAAAAAGAGATTGTAACCCTTGATAATAATAGCTCTTATTTGATCTGATTTATTAACGACTTTTCAGCACCAGTTCACCATACAGTATTTCTAAGTTGAAAAGAAATGTTTGTATCCATTTCAGCATGTCCAGTCTTCTTTTCAGTGCATTGTATATGTATTGTAAAGTCATGCAACTCATGTAAATTCTAGAAGATGTGTTGTATATAGTCATTTACTTTGCATGTCTCCATTATGTGCAAACCACCACGCTTTAGCATTTTAATGGATGCTACCTATAGCTACATGACCAGTTTGTAAGTTGAATGACTAGAGATTTGCATTCCCTCTCTTTTGCATAAACCATTTGAAAGGCCAATATTGGGCGGCACGGTGGTGCAGCAGGTAGTGTCGCAGTCACAACCTGGAGGTTGTGGGTTCGGTTCACGCTCCGGGTGACTGTCTGTGAAGAGTTGGTGTGTTCTCCACGTGTCCGTGTGGGTTTCTTCTGGGTTCTCCAGTTTCCTCCCACAGTCCAAAAACACACGTTGATAGGTGGATTGGCAACTCACAAGTGTCTGTAGGTGTGAGTGAATGTGTGTGTGTGTGTGTGTGTCTGTGTTGCCCTGTGAATGACTGGCGCCCCCTCCAGGGTGTATTCCAGCCTTGCGCCCAATGATTCCAGGTAGGCTTGTGACCTACCATGACCCTGAACTGGATAAGCAGTTACAGATAATGAATGTATGAATGAAGCCCAATAATGTCAGTGAAAGGACATGCCAAAATTTTGAACATGTTAGGTATATTTTTCTAAATGCTTTTTGGTAGTGGGAGCATGCAACTAATATTTTTTAGTACTTTAAGTTAATTTATATAACTTATCTAGGGTCCTGGGATTGTGGGCTCAAGCCCCTCTCATGACAATCAGTGACGAGTTTGGTGTGTTCTCATCATGTCTGTGTATATTTCCTTTGGGTCCCCCAGTTTCCTCACACAGTCCAAAAACATACATTGGTAAGTGGATTGGCATGAGAACAGGTGCCCTCTGTAGTTTGTGTTCCTGCCTTACGTCCATTGATTCTGGGTAGGCTCCAGACCCACCAACTGATTTGTGTGGTGCGGCACAGAGGCGCAGCAGGTTGTGGCGCAGTCACATAGTTCTAGGGACCTTGTGGGGTCAAGTTCCGCTCAGGGTGACTGTCTGTGAGGAGTTTGGTGTGTTCTCCCCGTGTTCGCATTGGGTTTCCTCGGGGTGCTCCAGTTTCCTCCCACAGTCATTGGTAGGTGGATTGGCGACTCAAAATTGTCTGTGAATGTGTGTGTATGTGTGTGTTGCCCTGTGAAGGATTGGCGCCTACTCCAGGGTATATCCCTGCCTTACGTCCAGTGATTCCACGTAGGCTCCAGACCCACCGCGACCTTGAACTGGATAAGCGGTTACAGACAATGAATGAATGAATGAAAGATTTGTGTGACTTATTGGGCAACTAACTTTCGTGCAGTCATCTGCACTATGATGTCTCCCTGTGGACTACATCAGCTGTAGCTGAGGACGGTGTCACTTTATCCCCCACATGTCTGCTAAGAGGATTTCCCTACTTTCTTTTTTTAACTCTTGATGAACTAGAGGGATGTTGTTTATTTTATTTATTAAGCTGTAATGTAGGCCATGATTACATTAGCTAGTGTTAAGTACTCTTCAGAAGGTTTGTAAAAGGAAAGTTTCTAAATGGTAAGGGTGCATATGGTTTGCATGTAAAATAACCTGCATTGCTGTAATAATGGAATAATAATGTGTAATGATGTGCAATTATTTGTCATTGTACAAGGTACAACGAAATGTGTCTTCCGCATTTAACCCATCTGTGGCAGTGAACACACACACACACACTAAGGCACTAGGGGCTGTGAACACACACCCAGAGTGCCCAGGGAGCAGTTGTGGGTTCAGTGCCTTGCTCAAGGGCACTTCAGCCATGGATGTTCTCATACAATCCTGTCATCTAAGCATTAGACCACAGCTGTAGCAACGGACAAAGGGTTTTTGAACTCTAGACACTGAAATATGATGGTTCTAAAGGGTTCTTTATTAAATGAAATTTATTAAATTTTTGCATCAAGAAAAGGCTCTTCAGATTGATGGAGAGTGTGCTATTACACACATATATTATAAAAGGCTTCTATATGGCAACAAAAACAGTCCCTTTTTTGTTACAAGCTTGACATCATAACAATAGAGTAACCGTTTCTAGTGCCATATAGAACCCTGTTCTAAAAGCTGCCTTTTATAATGATCTGAAGCCTGCCTGTGTTCATTTTACACTATGATTGTGTAACATGTGTGTCACAAGGTCCTTCACAGCTAGATCACTTGATTAACCTTATTTAAATGATTACTTCACCACAGATGATAGTTTGAGTGATTAACATTGTTACTCAACCCAACTCTGCTTCACGGAAATGTACATAGTAAAACGTCTTTGGTGATTGTGGCTGTCTGGATATTTTAACACCAATGTTTGTCTCCCCAGTAATCAGACATGTGTAAGTACTTCTCTAAGGTGACTGAGATAAAGATGGCATGTCACTATTTATAGGTATCAGCATGGGTGGCATTGGGACTAGTGTCAGGGGGCCAAGTCATCTCAGCTAACATATGAGTATATTTGAGTGAACTATAAACATCATAGAAATAAAATGACCTATATTTATCCAAGTCAAGTATAAACAATACGTTATGTTTCCTAGTTCAGTTTCAATAGCACCTTTCTTCCTAAACGTTTTACTATTCTTCACTGTATTATATAAGTAATGGTGGACACAACCTACTCACAATACTGTGAAATATCACGTTAACTTTGAGGACATAAAAAATGAAGTGCAGGTGTCACTCTGATCAAGTTGTTTTATCCAGTGTGTGTCAGTGTTCTGTAGCGAATATAAAGCAAGTCTAGGCTCTTTTCTGTGTTTGATCATCTTCTGTGAATACAGTAAGCACACAAATTCACAGGTGGTAATCTTCTCTGTAAGATTTGCTAATCATGGCCTTTGAAGTGTCTACGGTTGTCCTCCGATTTTAAAGCAGCAGTTCATTTAAAGTGATGTTATGTAAGAATGATGAAAATTGAGAGGGAAATATTAAGAGCTTAGCTACATGTTTCCTGTTAGCAATACCTCCCCTCATGCCATGGAGATAATTGAATTGAAAAAATGCAAACATTCTATAAAATAAATCTAAACATGGGTATTAGCTAGATTTGGGTTTGATACAAGCAGAACTTCCTGGATCAGGTTTTGGAGAGTAGATAGAAAGAATTAATCAGATGCAGTTCTGTAACAATTATAGCCTGTAATATCACATACTTGCACTGTGTGATGTTCTGTGCTGTTTTTACTGTGGGTTGTTAAAGTAGCTGGAACATGTTAGAATATTTTACATTAGATTATTTTTCATTTTTAGTGAAATAATACTAAATATCTCAGTGTGAATCCAACTGGTGTTTAAAGAAAATATCTGCTGATAGTATTTTTGGCTATTTATTATGGAAAGGAAAAAGTAACATTGTTCATAAGTAACATATCACATAATGGAGACTGGGTTCTCCTTAACGTTCTTAGTTAGATCAGAAGGTATGACCAACAATTTACAGAATTGGCCTACTAATCATAAGTAGTCCTGGTTTAAAACGCCACCTGACTTGAAAAGATCACACATAATGCCTATGATGACATCAACATTACTCCTAGCTCTATCTCTCTTTATCTACTCTCACTCTCTCTTTATGTACACGCCTGTGTCTGGTTGTCTGGTTGTGTTTGATGGGGTGAAAAGGGGGTAACAGGGTGGAAAGCTTGTGCTGTCAGCAAAGACGCTTCTGAATAGGCTGAGGTAGCACAGGCAGCTTATGTGGACTGTAGATTACCTTGTCCATAGCTACAACCTATTTCCTTATTTTATGAATAGCATTTTATATGAAACCATATGACCATGAGAACTAACAAGTAATTTGCTAGCATTCTCTGTGGAACTTTATTAACTGTGTTGCAAATTCACCAGTGTTAAATGAAAAAACTATTAGTGTTCAGGGCTATATGCATTTTAAGCTCTTTTGAGGCTAATTAATGAGGCTAATCAGGCAACATTTTTTGGACAATAAATGAATCTTGTGTGTTGCACAATATTGAGTTTAGTTTGATGCCTCAAGGCAACAGTGTGCTACAAGTGTACCAAAACACCAAGGATTTCTGTAGTATGTGAAATAATGTGAAAACAGTGAATAAATGCATTATATAATACGTTTAGTATAACCAGCATGAGAAGTCTAGGCTGGGGGTATGTTAGCCTTTGCTCCCACATCTGCTAGCTCTCCCTGTATAGATCTTAAAGTTGTGTGGGATGCCATCAGAGTCGGCCAAGAGAAGTATTGTAGCCCAAATACCTTGGTTTTGCTGATTCTTTGCTGACAGTCTATTTCATCTCTTGAATGGGACCATCAGCTTATTTAAACCTTGTTTACAGGTTATTTTTCATTGCAGTCATCTTCAGTTTTGAGGCAAGATGAATGACCAGTGGACAGCTCTCTAACGCTTCTACCAGAACTTTATTTTTTGTGTTAAATGAACAGAATTGGCCTCACATCTGTTACTTGGGAGACAAAGTAATAGCAATCTCCCAAAATAGCAAATTTACAGGAGAAGGAAAAAGCCTTCTTAACTTTCAGTTGAAGTCAATGTAAAAATATTTTTTCCAAGTAATTTTGGCGCATTTCCATTGGTTCATTCATTATGTCATTTTATCACAATAAGAAGGACAGCTGCTGTGTTCAAATGATTAACAAAACCTAAAATCCACAACAATATAGATACATATTTTTAATTGACAGCAAAGATGTGCAATCTTTATGTCGTTCATTGGTCAGAAAAGCAGGACACTAATGTTTTTTATGCTGATAAATCCATTTAAAGACCCTGTTGTCAGGCTAGTCATTAAGAATAGAGTTGGGAATGTGCGTGTGCTGACACTGGATATATTTCTGAACACATAAGGCACTGCTCCCTAATGTTATATTCACTCTAATGTCTCTTTAACTGCTTGAGGATCACTCCTCTTAATAGAAAAGAATGAAAATGGAAGCTCTGAAAGGACCTCTTACATAAGTTTGAAAGATCATTGAAGTTTGCGAGAACTGGGAATCACAGTGGAATTTCTTTATTGTTTTATCTATTCTAGTCCCCATAGAGATCAAGAAAGCAGGAGGTCTTACAGTACATTCTGGTTTTTAGTATTACATGAAGGAGAGAACTGAAGCGGCGGCACGGTGGCGCAGCAGGTAGTGTCGCAGTCACACAGCTCCAGGGACCTGGAGGTTGGGGGTTCGATTCCCGCTCTGGGTGACTGTCTGTGAGGAGTTGGTGTGTTCTCCCCGT
This sequence comes from Hoplias malabaricus, assembly GCF_029633855.1. Classification (NCBI taxonomy): domain Eukaryota; kingdom Metazoa; phylum Chordata; class Actinopteri; order Characiformes; family Erythrinidae; genus Hoplias; species Hoplias malabaricus. The sequence goes on along the minus strand of NC_089805.1, from coordinate 29,829,074 downwards.
GTCCGCGTGGGTTTCCTCCGGGTGCTCCGGTTTCCTCCCACAGTCCAAAAACACACGTTGCAGGTGGATTGGCGACTTGAAAGTGTCCGTAGGTGTGAGTGTGTGAGTGAATGTGTGTGTGTCTGTGTTGCCCTGTGAAGGACTGGCGTCCCCTCCAGGGTGTATTCCCGCCTTGCGCCCAATGATTCCAGGTAGGCTCTGGACCCCCCGCGACCCTAAAATTGGATAAGCGGTACAGATAATGGATGGAGAACTGAAGCAACAAGGGATTTGTCAGCCTGTGAAAATACAACAGTGTTGTGTAATTCTGCCGTTCTCCGATGCTGAGTGTTTAATGGGGAAGCATGTGTATGAGACCACGTAACTTTATTTTAAAATTTGCCACTTTATGAGTATGAACTTTCTTAAGAATCGGAGTAACTGGAGTTAAGAAACTATGTCAGAGAGATTAAAACTGTGTATTCACCCCATAAGCTGCTTTGTACTGAGGTTCATTCAGTTTCTAACATGTAGCAGCTGAGAACACTAGAGCAGACAAAAAATGTAAAGCCTGCAGTATTCTATATGGACTTTATCAGCAGTATAATTTTAGGTCTGAAGATTTGTTGACATTCTAACTGAAATAGCTCCTCGGTAGGGAACAAACGAAAAGTGTGGCATTGTTCTGTTAAATATAGCGTTCAGCTCATACAGAGTTACACATGTTTCATGTATTTTATAAATGTAATACATAAAATGTAATTAAAAATAAATTGTACATTATACACAGGATATTCTCAGGCTAAATTTTCACATCTACCAAATGTTATTCTTATCAACGTTAAATAGAAAATATTTGTATTCATGTCTAAGTTTACTAAAGGTTTTGATAATAAATACGGGATCCATGTTTTGTCTTGTAGACTTTGTGACCCACCAATATCATTTGTCTGAAGTTTCTTACATCAAGTCATTCATTCGTTTGTTCGTTCATTCATTAATTCATTAATTTATTCACTTGTTTGTTCATTCATATCCAGTAACTGCTTTATTCTGTTCAGGGGTGTCCAATATTGTTTTGGCTTGTGAGCTTGGCTACTTTTAATAAGAATTTGTTATTAAAGACTTGCATGCTTAAATTAAAGTTTAAATCAAATAAAAAGTCATCAGAATCTGCCTGGAGTGGTGTATAGCTGGGTTATCGACAGGGGAATGTGTTTCATTTCATTTCAACAACAGCCTTTTTTGTTTTGTTTAATTGGACCTGTTCCCAAGTGGGCTTCCAGGTAATTATCAGTGAGTGTGGACTGATATTGGACTCAATTATTTTCATGCGGGAAAATGCTAATTCACATTATTTTAGGTGCCATTGATCAACATGCATAGAGCGTTGGACTTGTCGATGACCGCTTCTGTTATATATTTTAATTTTTAATATTATCTACCATAGATTAGAATGCTGGTACAAGTCAGTGGTTAAAGGCAAGAATAAAGTTAGAGGAGTTGGCAGATTAGTGGAGTAAAATGAATAGCATGATAGTTTTAAATACTACAGAGTCCGGAATACTACAGGTCCTAACAGTCCTAAATAATATCCATAATCATCCGTCCTTCTTCAAATAGCAAATAAATTTTTCTTTGTATCTTGTTACACTTAAAGAATATAAAGTTATTGGGAAAATGTGATGACTGGAGCACTTTGTCTTTTGTCTTGTTATAGACCCACTATTAAACATATTAAATTACATGGTGTTGTCCACCACAGCTGCCACACTGTTTGCTGTTTGTCCACATTAATTACTGTGCCAAACTATTAAATCCAAGCAGAACCATGAGAATGACCATTAATTTCCAGTGAATGACAGACTGATTCATCCCCTACTTCTTTTAAATATACAGGCCTTCTGATACACACACACACACACACACATATCTAATTAATTTCATTTGCAGATGCAAAGCCCCAAATTTGCACAGATAAGTTGTAGTAAGGAAATGGACCAGTGTGATGTAATATTTCATGAGTCTCCTAGGTTAAGTCGCCTATTTACAACAGTTGTCCCTTGCTTTGTTGCTTTTGAGATAACACATATGCATTTACTTTATCATTTATTCGTCATAAGTAACCAGATCTATTAGATTTTTCTTTGGTTCAACTAAGTTTGCAATGGTTATAAATTGTGTGGTGTCTGTGTTTTGTTTTGGCATTTGCTTAATTGTTTAAGTAGAATTGTTAATCAGATTGTTGATTTCAGTGAACTTTTATTTACAGTTTGTACACACAAGTTGCTCTGCTGTTAATGTAATGTTTATTTTGCTTACCTCTGTAATGGTTAGTAAAACACTGCAACTAGTTACAAAACATTTTTTCTTCCTTGTCAACTGGCCTGCCTTTCCTACATATTAATTCATGTTGGGTGTGCTGCACAGTTTGTAAATTTACCGTTATACCTTTATAGACCTAATCCTCTGGAAGATTGCCAAGCCAATTAAGTATAAAGCTGGGATTATTGATAATGATAGTGGAGTTATTATTGACTGGATAGCATCTTGCATGCATTTTGTGTAAGTCATGCTCTTGTACTTAAATAGATTATGACACTTAGCCTGAATCATTCATTCATTCATTTATCCTGTAATTAATTGTTTGTTTTCAGTATTATTAGTAAACTTGATTCAGCTGCTTATCACTGATGATTATGGTAGTAATGTTAATCAGTAATGTTAAATATTAATCAGAGATAACCTAAAAGGCAAAATTACCAAAAATATCAAAACTTGAATTAACTGAGCTCTAAAAAACATTTCTAAAATATGTTACTGAGAAAAATGAATAAGAATTATTCATTTAAGATTATTTTCCATACTGTGGACAGATGATATAGGCCTATGTCCACTGGGCTATTTGACTGTATCTTGCTTTAATACAAAATTAATTTAGAATATGAATCAGTGTGCAAATTGCCAAGTAATGCCATTATGAGTTGTATTTCATTCTAATTTTAAGTGACTTCTGTGTTTGATTCATGCATATCATAACTCTTTAGTGCAGTAACCTATGATGCATAAAACAATTAATTTTCTGCAAACATGGGAAGTCCTCTCAAATATAAAGGTCAACTATGACATTAAAGGCCCTGTACAGCACAGCTGAAGAGATGAATAATGGATGAATGATAAAAGAAACATTGGTAATACATGTCCTACAAATGAATATTGGGGATCAGAATGGGGAATAATGGAAAACATACAAACAAACTAAATAATTCAAAGTATTTGTAATTTATGAATTCATGGAAATTTCCTGAACACTTGGTGGCTCTATAATATAAATTTTTTTTTAATAATATTTAATATTTTTACATCTCGTTTCATTCTGCAGAGTCACCCTTAGAAACAGAGACATGTCCCAAGACAAGACCGGCTACCCTATAATGGGGGAGAACAAGCCTCATAATGTCTACGCACCACCCCAGCCTGATGCCTTTGGGATGCCTCCACCAAACTACACCCAGGCTCCAGGGGGACCTCCTTATGCAGCACCAGGACCCTATGGCCAGCCTGGATATCCGCAGGCAGCACCAGGGTTTGCTCCTGGACCGTACCCTCAGATGCCATACCCTCAAATGCCGTACCCTCAAGGCCCATATGCACAGGGACCATACCCACAAGGCCCCTATCAGCAGGGGCCTGTGCAGCCTGGTTTTGGTATGGATCCAAATGGTGAGTAATGAAATGTAGTTATGTTATGTTCTTTAGCACTGGATTTGTTCAGTAGCATTTCAGAAGCGCTCTGATATGATTTAGCTGTGGAATTAATATCTGAATGGGGCTTTTTGAGTTCTAAAAGATCTTGAAAATACACATTTTCCTCAGGCTTACCAGGCTTATTAAGCACTGTAAGCATCTTTAATCTAACTGATCTAATTGTATTATATTTTCTGGTTTAATTATTAAATCTTGTGTCATACAATGACCTTTTATTGTGATACTTTTATTAATAAGGCTTGTATTGTAGCTGCTGATGGTTTGGCTCAAACACTAGAACAGAAACATGACATTGCTATCCTGTTGCATCAGTTGAATACACTGTTGCTGCAACTGGGAAGTCTTTCCTGGTTGATTTAATACCATAGATTGATGTCTGGAATAAATCATTGGACATCTGCTTTCTGCTTTTCACTCTATAAACTAGTTTTGCAATTGAAAATAAAACTACTTTTGTCATAAGTAGTTCATATTATTTGTAAATGTCTTCATTGAGATGCCGTTCCTATTTTTTTTTTTATCAAGTAATGTTTTTTAAGGGGAAAGCAGAGTTAATAATCTCATAAATGTTGTAAGACTATATTCCACAAGGATTCTTTGCCATTTCAGAGTAATGCAATTGAGTAATCCACTCTTTGGTTTGCCAGCTTCTGTGGGTACTCCAGGGTATCATGGTGCAGACGGACCCCCTTCTTACTATGATAATGAGGAGTTTGCCAACACCGGATGGGAGGATAAGACTATTCGGCAGGCCTTCATCAGAAAGGTGAGAGAGCAGAGAATAGGTCATGTGTGCCCTGAGTCAGTGAGAGGAGTGTCCTGTTTGGTGAGGTATTTATGTTTAACACAGCAAAAAGAACTGAATTTCAAGTTGTAGGAACAGGATTTCTCTTTTCTTGTCACCCTTCTCTAACACGTTCTGTTACTCTTCTCAGGTGTTCATGGTCTTAACTGTGCAGCTGATGGTGACGTTCTCCTTTGTTGCCATTTTCACATTTTCAACTGATGTCAAATTATTTGTGCAACAAAACCGGTGGACGTACTACGTGTCCTATGCTGTCTTCTTTGTGTCCCTAATTGTGCTCAGCTGCTGTGGAGAATTCCGTCGCAAACACCCATGGAACCTGGTGGCATTGGTGAGAGTTGCCAAACTTGTCATATTTTGCTGGCGATAATGCACGTTTGGCTTCTAGCTAAAGGGGTACTGTGCTACTAATGTACACAGAATTGTCTAGCCAGTGAAAATGTTGCCAGTTTTATCTGTGTGGACACTGATGATCTATAAGCCAAAATTTCCATGGATCCTCTGTCTCAACTGCACTTCTCAATGTCACAATGGTGTACATGTTCCTACAAATATGACTTATAAGTTCCTTTTAAATGTAGTATATTCTGTTTCATTTGTTTTGTTATACAAACCGGATTCCAAAAAAAGTTGGGACACTAAACAAATTGTGAATAAAAACTGAATGCAATGATGTGGAGGTGCCAACATCTAATATTATATTCAGAATAGAACACAAATCACAGATCAACAGTTTAAACTGAGAGAATGTATCATTTTAAGGGAAAAATATGTTGTTTCATAATTTCATGGCGTCAACAAATCCCAAAAAAGTTGGGACAAGGCCATTTTTACCACTGTGTGGCATCCCCCCTTCGTCTTACAACACTCAGACGTCTGGGGACAGAGGAGAGCAGTTTCTCAAGTTTAGAAATAGGAATGCTCTCCCATTCATGTCTAATACAGGCCTCTAACGGTTCAATCGTCTTGGGCCTTCTTTGTCGCACCTTCCTCTTTATGATGTGCCAAATGTTCTCTATAGGTGAAAGATCTGGACTGCAGGCTGGCCATTTAAGTACCCGGATCCTTCTCCTACGTAGCCATGATGCTGTGATTGCTGCAGAATGTGGTCTGGCATTTTCTTGTTGAAAAATGCAGGGTATTCCCTGAAAGAGATGACGTCTAGATGGGAGTGTAACCCAGGTTTTAAAAGCCTGATTTATTAAAAGAATATTTTATTATTAAAAGGGCACAAAAGTTGAGTTAGACTGAAGCTGAAATTGAATATGAAGCATAATATAATAATTGAAATATTATAAATAAATAAAGACACAAATATGTGAGTAACAGAAACTTTATACACTTAAAAAATAATTATTTTATATATTTCTGAGAATATTTCATTTGTTTAGTATTATGTCACACACTACAGCCAATAAGGTGATTGACTACGTTGATAAGCGCGGGTAATTCTGCTGATCTGGACCCAGTTCTTTCTTTTGGGTCGTGCGGCCGTCGTGAGCGGAGGGCATCTGCAGAGGAAAGGAGAAGGATAGATTAGAATTTGGATTTGTGTGGTAGAAAGCTGCAGTGTTGCAAGTAAACCCTCTTTGGGCTAGATCACCGAGCTGGTGGACCTGGGAAGCCCTCCGTGGCGAAGAGGAGTTTTATTAGCTGGTTACACTGAGTTTTGCTGCGCTAGCCGACTATGCTACGCTAACCATGCATTTTCATTAGGATTATGGTGATGCCTGTGCTTAAACGTGTCAATATAACTCTTTAAAATTCTTTATAGCTTATATGAATGATTATTTATTGGAGATATTTCAGCCTGTGTAAACACAGGCTGGCCTTTGTGAGCCCACGATAAGCGCGCCACAAATTCGCGCGCGTTGCGAGAATTTAACCCCTTGTGTGCCAAGCAGTGCATTTATCTTTATTTTCTCTGTACATAAATCTCAATTATTGTAAATATGTTCAATTAATTGGTCAAGAAGGTAAATATGTTGTGAGTATGTGTAGTTGAATGTGAATTATTATGTTTAAAGCTTATATGTGTTCATATAAAAACTTGATGTTGACGGAGTGTTATGACCTATTATAGGTCAGGTTTTTTGACTAGATTCAATTTGGACCCCCCTTTTCTACATTTGATGGCGAGCCTCCCTGGATCCCGACCCTGGAAGCTGTCCATAAGTGCTGTGGACAACTCTGCTCTGTGAAACCCCTTTCTTTTCTATTGTTGCTGAACTTTCACTACTCTCCAGTGTGGTAGGAGAAACACATACCTTTCCACAGACTGGACCTTTTTGCGCATACTCAGTTCCAACTGCCACCCGTGAAACAACCGGACATTAATTTCTCATATATACACACACAGGAAAAAAAAGGATATTTTGATATTAATAGATATTGGTGTATAAATAAATATATAAATATATATTTTCTTATTGATATACATATTTTCCTACCCGGGTAGTAGTATATAAATATTGATACAGATACAGTTTTCCAATATATATATATATATGGTAATAACAGTAATATAAGGTTTATTATTTATATTGAATATCCTGCCTGTTTTTTGTATTTTATTTTATAATATTTTACTTACCTTTTTATTAAAAGGAGGCTAACCTCCAAATCTCAGAGCAGTGGTGCAGTGTCATCTCTTGCGTGGTGTTGTCCTTGGCTCCGTAGACGATCCTAGGTTTTTCTGATTGGCCCACAGTATTATTTTATATTTCTTGTTAGTTAATCCCAGATACTTACCTTTGGTATTTAAATATTGGAAACTAGCTAAGTCACTACTATTTTCTAGCAATTCGCTACAGGAGCATATGTTATTCTAGAACCTGAACATAGTTCTCTGCATTAATGGTGCCTTTTCAGACATGCAAGCTGCCCATGCCACAAGCACTCATGCAACCCCATACCATTAGTGATGCAGGCTTCTGAACGGAACTGAACTTGGGTTATCCTTGTCCTCTCTGGTCCGGGTGTCATAGCGTCCCAGTGTTCCATAAAAAACTTCAAATCTTGACTCATCTGACCACAGAACAGACTTCCATTTTGCCACACTCCATTTTAAAAGACCCCTGGCCCAGTGCAAACGTCTGAGCTCGTGGAGCTTGCTTAGAAATGGCTTCCTCTTTGCACTGTAGAGTTTCAGCTGGCAGCGGCAGATGGCACGGTGGATTGTGTTCACTGATAATGCTTTCTGGAAGTATTCCTGAGCCCATTCTGTTATTTCCTTGACAGTGGCATTCCTGTTTGAGGTGCAGTGACGTTTAAGGGCCCGGAGATCACAAGCATCCAGTAGAGTTTTACGGCCTTGACCCTTACGCACAGCAATTGTTCCAGATTCTCTGAATCTTTTGATGATGTTATGCACGGTTGATGATGATAACTTAAAAGTCTTTGCTATTTTACGCTGGGTAACACCATTCTGATATTGCTGCACTATCTTTCTGCGCAACAATGGTGGAATTGGTGATCCTCTTACCATCTTGGCTTCAGAGAGACACTGACACTCTGAGAAACTCTTTTTATACCCAATCATGTTGTCAATTGACCTAATTAGTGTTAATTGGTCTTCCAGCTGTTCATTATATGCTCAATTTCCTTTTTCCAGCCACTTTTTCCTACTTGTCCCAACTTTTTTGGGATTTGTTGACACTGTGAAAGTTTGAATCAACATATTTTTCCTTTAAAATGTTACATTTACTCAGGTTAAACTTTTGATCTGTCATCTATGTTCTATTACAAATAAAATATTGACATTTGCCATCTCCACATCATTGCATTCAGTTTTTATTCACAATTTGTTTAGTGTCCCAACTTTTTTGGAATCCGGTTTGTATTTTTGGCGATTTGAAATCTTATAAATATAATTTTTTATTTATTTTCTTAGTATTATAAATGATAGATAAATGATAAAATATTGTTATAATTTTTGCCTTTATCTGTCTGCCTGTAAAATATTTAAATGCATAAATACATATACAGTATGTGAAATATAAATATGTTAAAGTATGTGCATTTGTGGGGTTTTAAGTATCAGTTTCTTTGTGAGCAATAATTTTCTTTCTTTCTGTCTCCCCAATCTCTCTCTCTCTCTCTTTTAGTCTATTCTAACACTTAGTCTGTCTTACATGGTGGGGATGATTGCCAGCTTCTATGATACAGACTCCGTCATCATGGCTGTGGGCATCACAGCAGTAGTGTGCTTTGCTGTGGTGATTTTTTCTCTGCAGGTCAGTTGGTGACCACAAACCGTTCTTTTCCTGCTCAAGACTTACTCAAGAATTACTAGTGGCTCTCAAAGTTTTACTTGCACTTTTTTCTTTTAGGTTCCCTTTTCTGTGTTTTATAATATTAAGAATATAATTCATATATAATTATATTTTTGTTATTCAGGTTCTTAAATTGGTACTCAGTTCTTTATTTCTTCCTTCTTTCAAAAACCAGAGCAAATATGACTTCACATCCTGCCGAGGTGTCCTCTTCGTCTGCTTAATCGTGCTGCTGCTCTTCTCCATCCTTTGCATTTTTATCCGCCACAAGATCCTGCACATCGTCTATGCTTCTCTGGGGGCCCTGCTATTCACTTGTGTGAGTAAATAATATCTTGTTATGTAACTGTGTTACTGTAAATTCTATCTTATGGGTTGAAATACATACAATATGTTAATTGTATTTAGTTCTTTACAGTAATTGATGATGGGTTTGAGATATATGCTGCTTTTCCACTGCATGGAACCTACATGACTCAAATTGGCTAGCCAAATCTGGTACCTGGTTCCTCCTCACTTACGGTTCCAACCAAACAGTGTAGGTAACTAAATCATGACGTGTAAGCCCTACAGAACAGTGATTGGTCTGTCCATTGACCTGTCAATCACCACGAAATGCAGAGCTCCCACCCATACTAGCCACTTGTAATATCTCTGAAGTTAGAGTAGTTTTCACATTTGTTTATCCCACTCACAGCAGCAGGTCATAATATTACCCCGAGGGTGTTTGGAAGGGATTCAGACACTCCCTGGGTTGAAAGCCGAAGCACTAAACACCAAGTAAACAGCACCCTGCATTTTGCGTTGTCACTGGCTCCATTTCACAGGGAGGAGCTGTGCTAATGGAAGAACGACCAGCTAAAAGCGAGCTGAGTCGAGTCGAGCTGATCCCATGCAGTGGAAAAGCACCATTACACAAAAGTCTGTAGTAAAAGTATATATAGGTTATAGCCAAATGTGCCGTAAAGAGGCTTGGCTGGGCTGGAGTTTTTCATAAACTGTATAGTATGAAATACCCAGCGAACCTATTTGTTTTAGAAGTCTGTCAATTAATCTGAGGCAGAATAAGGTTTGGTCCAATTAGGACTGTTTGTTGGAGATCAGTGGGTAAATGAGTCATTAAAGTGTAAAACAAATAGGTTGTATGTAAAACAAAATAGCACTAACCATTTGTGCATCTTTCTCCAGTTCTTGGCTGTGGACACTCAGCTTCTGCTAGGCAACAAGCAGCTGGCCCTCAGCCCAGAAGAGTACATCTTTGCAGCTCTGAATCTCTACACTGACATCATCAACATCTTCACGCACATCCTGGCTATTGTGGGCCGTGCACGGGAGTGAGGGCTCTCACTGACAAAGCAAGCATGAGGTGCATCCAACCACATGGAATGAAACTGCTGCACTCTTTCCATCAAACCCCGTCTCACAGTCCCTGTAGTCTCGCTTCCCCATAACTCCTCCTTTCTAAACAAGTTCTCTCTTTAGCAGATGTACAGGATCATCAGACAAATAGCTGTATACACACCCAGCTGTTTTTGCAAGGATCTTAGCAAAGAAGGGCATATTTTTCACCTTTATTTATTTAAAAATTAATTTCATGTGCTTTCAATCATGTATTGTGTCTCTCTCATTGCTCAGCCCCTTCTTATTGAAACAGCTTTTGTGCATTTGGAAATGGTAGTGTAGTACGACTCACTGATCGCATCCAAACCGCATGAGCGAAAACCTTTTTTTCTCCTGATATCTGTGAGATTGGCAATCTGCCTAGTAAACTGAGAGAGAGAGAGAGAAAGAAAGTGAGAGAGAGGAAATTGATGTAGAGTGCAATGATGTATTGATTAAGGAGGCAAAGCTTCTGTCTATCTGTTTATCTGTGCCAGTCTCTGTACTGGTAGTCTGCATGGTAAACAATATAGTGAAACATGACAAATAAAATCAGAGGTACCTTTCCATATGTCTGTTTACTATGTAGCTGTAAATAGTTGTATGCAGCACAGACCCTCCCTCAGCTTAAAGCATGTCTGTACGAATGGCTGAGGTGCTCCACAGGGAAACATGAAATCACCTCTTTAGGAAGCAAAGACCAAATATAACCTACGCTCCTTGTCTAGAAGATGATCAATTGACATGGACTGCTATCTAATACAAAATGCTAACATACAACCTGTGTATATATTTATACAGAAAATTATACATATAGTTTTTTGATTGAAGGGCAGGTTAATTGTGTAGTTTGTGATTTTGTACGGTTCCTGAGCTCAGTATTGCAAGTTCCATGAACATCATTTTATATAGGTATTAGCCTCTTTTACTTTTATTCCCATATTTATTTATTTATTTGTGAACTTTGTTTTACATAGTTGTCTATCCATATTTTAATTTATTTTAATTCGTAATGTAAAATGTTTGAATACTGGAATTTGTACAATTTTTTTCCTACTGTATAGGGTAACAATTGCTTGCAAAAACATGTAAAAGGGTAAATCTACAGGGCTGCTTCTGTATTTTGTTACTTATGTTCTATTTATTAAACATTACTGTAACACACAGAACTGGAGTAGAATGACAAAAAGGCATTGTTGTGTTTCCGCTTCCTGGAGTAATTCAGTTAAGGAAAAGTGCTCTTCACTCATGAGGCTCCACTGTGTATGCCTCTTTATCACAAGCTAATGTGATATGAGATCAGAATCTACACATTGATTATACGTTGGGGAGAAAATTTCAGCCCATTTAATATCCATCAAATCATCTCATCATGAAGGGCAAACCGTGGTCATAGATTGGCACTTTAAGAAGCTTGATGCGTGCAACTGCAGATCTTCACTGAAAATTGGCTTGTTTAAACACTAGAGCCTCTTAACTTCATTTTAATCCCACTATTTATGTTATGTTGTGGGGTGGACAAGGAAATCTCCAAATGAGGTACACTAGCAGTTACATCTTTTGTAAATCAAACCTGAGCACAGGAAGAACATTCCTGTTATATTCTGTTGCTAATTGTTGGCTGAAAAGTGCTTTGACAAAAGGTTCTCTCATCACTAACTATTCATGTTCATGTTACCCTAGCTGTACACTTCTCTAGCATGTATGTGGAGACATCGCACATTGGACTAGATGTTACAGAAAGAAATGTTTGTAAACATTGAATTTAACTAATGTGCTGCTGCCGTTTTGATCATTTGATGAACTATTTTCTGTTGGTAACTAACTCCTGTTTAAATATAGTAGACTGAGATGTGTAAAGTATATTTTGTCTTTGTAGTTTTCTTTGCACTGTAAAATTGCATTAAAATGAAGTTGGATTGTATTCCTCTACACTGCTGTGTACTTTTGTAAGAAATCAAGGAAAAGAAAATGTTACTTTCTAATAGTTAAATTAACAATACTAAATAATTAATGTTCTACTTCAAAAGCGTACGACTGCTCTACACAGCACAAAATCAGTATTCGGTAACACTTTAAATTACAGCTCGCTAATTACTGGGTAAGTACAGAGTAAATACCTGTTAAATAAGAGGTAAGATAAAATAAGTACTGAGTAAATAAAGGGTATGATACTAGAAATATGTGGATATTACTGGGTATCTTACAAACATTTTACAAATAAGGAAGAAGAGCAAAAGAGAAACACCCATTTCATCATTAGTCAGCTATGTATATATAATGTCTTAATACATAAATATCTCTGAATAATATGATGATGATTGTGGTCACACATGTTCTGAACCTAATGAATACAAAGCACCATGAAACTCTGCTGGTGCCTGTAATGAAAATGGCTGACCATGTCCTTCTCTGTAGATGCTGTTGTATGCTTAGCTGAACCTGTGTGTGCTTCTAGGTCCTTTACACCTTTATTTGCTACACAAAACATGGGAATTTCTTTTTTAATTCATCTTCAATTCTTACACTTACGTTTCGGCATAGCTGCTCGAGATGAGGGTGGGTACATGAGCTCTGCCTGACGTAAACAAGGACTACTGACGTGCAGACTGACCAATTAAATGTTTACAGAGAAGGTTATCGACCAATAACGGTAGCTCTACAGTCACACCGTCCAATCAGAAGATTCTAGGCTACTTCACCACGCTCCCTTCTCACTCAAGCGAACCAAACGGAGTAGGGGAGGGCGGGACTCGTTTGTGAACGAAACACTTCTCGAAGTTCTATGTAAGCTCTAGAAAAACAAAATCCTGGACGTTTGTGAAATTCCGCCCGGACATATTTTTAAGTCTAAAAAAGTGGACATGTCCGGGTAAATGAGTACGTCTGGTCACCCTATCTTACGGTTTACTTAACAGGTATTTACTCTGTACTTACCCAGTAATTAGCGGGATGTAATTTTAAAGTGTTACCCAATATCCTTATTTAGGACTATCAAAGAAAGGTGTTAATAGAAACTTGTCTATGCAAACACCTCTTCTGGATGTTCTAAACTTAATGCCATCTAACACTAACACAATTACACAAACACTTGGGCACAAGGTATACTTATGTTCCCAAGATTTAAAAACCTGACCCTAAAAGCCACGAGGTTACCTCTTCTACAACAGTCAGTCTTGACCTAATTTCCCAAAAGCTTTGTAGTATTACAATCAAGACCAGGAGAGAGTGATTCATGTGATGCTTGCTTCACCATATAACAATGATCTTATTTCTAAAGCCTTTCACAAACATCTTGGAACAAAGAAGATTCTTAAGTGAGAGAGTGAGCATGACATTTAACACTGCCCCTGTTAAGATGATCTTAATACTGAGGTGTATTTAGGAAATTGGGCCCTGATCAGTATGTTCTAAGTGGAGTACCATGTGGATATGCTAAGTAATTGAATTAGCCTTCTTTTACATCTGTTTTCCTCTGTGTTTTCTTTGGTTCTGAAGCTTTTGCAGTAGTGTAGATAAGTGGAAGTTGGGACTTCTCCAGTTTCTGTGTCCATCTGTATCATTTACAACTGCAAACACATCATAATGTCTTCACACTTCATATTCATACAGTTAGACTACAGTTCCTGTTTAGGATTAAACATAATCTCAACTTCTTAATAAATGAAATTATAATTAATAAATTAATTTTAATGGTATATTAATATTTTATATTCATTAACCCCCAAGACACATGGCTTCATTTGTACTCTACCACAGTTCTCAGAAAAGACATTAGGCTAATATGCATCAATATTGCATCTGCTAATCAGTCTGAATATGAGTTCTCCCAGACCTAATGTTACATAGTGAGATCCAGTCACATACAAAAATCATAATTTACAACATTTGAATCAGACCAGAAAAAGACTGCAACAAATCATCGACCAAATATTATAGTTAATTATATATACTATGCTTATAGTACCATACCTCAGACCTGTAAAATGTTAAATCAACTCACTTGTGAAGTCTAAACACTCAGAACTATACACAAGAACTCCTCCGTAGGTTCAGTTATCTTTTTTTTTTTATTCCAGCTTAAAAGGATAAAACAAATTTGAGGCCATGAGCAACACATAATATACATGTATACCAATTTTTTATGATAATGGCCCAGGTGCTCAGATACCAAAATCATTAAGGCCTTGGTCTAGCCCACATCCCCAATGTCATGGTGCACTTGCCACATACAATGACGGCCTCTGGGTGAACCACTCCCACTTGTCATGATGGCCACGTCACTTTTTGGGCCACTTATGACTGACAGTTTGCCTCAGTCAGTACTGCCACATCTTTGCCAGATGTGGGCCAGATCTGTGTTGAGACATGTGGGCCAATATGTGGACCACTTTTAGTTCACATGCAGTGTCATGTCTTGTCCAGAATGGCCCTGTCCCCATACTATCTGGGTAGGTTTGAAATTTTTAACCCCTGTTGAGTCCTGCTTGCAACTACATAACTCTGTTTTAGGGCTGTATCACTTTGTTAACAGTGTAAATACAATTAAATGGAATCTCTCTCTCTCTCTCTCTCTCTCTCTCTCTCTCTGAGTGAACAGCACCTCCTAATGCTAGAACTACTCAACTGCAGCTGCAACAGAAAAAAGATATAACAAAAAAATAATAATACTTATTTTTATTATTATTATTGTTGTACATTTAAATAACTATTATGCTTTTCTGTAACCACAATTATAATTTTTACTGGGATGTCAGTGGCATCCCCATTTGCTATGACAAGATGGGACAAGTTTGACTAAGTTTGACTATCTGCAATTTAATGTCCATGCTTGTTTTAAGATATGTGAACAGGTGGCTGTCATGTATAGTAATGGTTTTCAAAGCTCACAGCAATGTGGAAGTATTTAATGACCTTTTAAACAACTTAGCCATCATCACAGCCAGCCAGCACATCAAAGTTCATAATGGGTGAACATCCGCTAGCTAGGGTATTGCAAAAAGCAGGATTTCTATGTTTAGCTAGATAACTTAAGCCCAAAGTCATGCCCATCCAATAAGAAAAGAGTTGAGAGAGATTCCTATTGGACAGTAAACGTTGGGTTATCTAACCGAGAAATCCTGTTTTGTGGAATACTCCCCTAGTTTCAAGATGTGTATGAGCTGTGCTGGTACATGGGCTTTTAGTGGGGCCTAGTTGGGCTAGGTAACCTATATTAACCCTCTACATAACGTATATCCATTTTTTTCTGCTTTTAGTTTACATTCAAATTGCGTAAAACCTTCATGATTAATGGACCAATAGAAATTATACAAAAATACTTGGAAATACATATTTTTACATTTAATTCCATGGAACGTTAATGAGGTTTTTCTACTTCTGTAAAGTTACTATTTTTGATATACATGCTTTTCATTGGGGGCGGCACGGTGGCACAGTCACAGCTCCAAGGACCTGGAGGTTGTGGGTTCGAGTCCCGCTCCAGGTGACTGTGAGGAGTTTAGTGTGTTCTCCCTGTGTCCGCGTGGGTTTCCTCCCACGGTTCAAAAACACACGTTGGTAGATGGATTAGCAACTCAAAAGTGTCCGTGAATGTGAGTGAACGTGTGAGTGTATGTCGCCCTGTGAAGGACTGGCGCCCCCTCCAGGGTGTGTTCCTGCCTTGCGCTCAATGATTCCGGGTAGGCTCCGGACCCACTACAACCCAGAACTGGAAGCGGTTTCAGACAACGAATGAATGCTTTTCATTGGACAGCAATGATAGGGTAGTGGGTCCAGTAGGTGCTAAGCGCATATGACAAGCCCTACGTTTAATCTGGACATGTTTATGCAGAGCAACATTTAACCCGTGGACAAAACCTGCTGTGTCCCAGGTTTAAAAAAGGTTTTAAAAACCTTAGAGGCCATAAAATCAGCTAAATATACTTTCAAATCAAATAAATTCTCACTGACAGCAGTAAACACATGTACTTTTACATCACAGTGCGCATGCTCCGTTCTGCCTCTGCGCTGGCTGGGGAGAATGGGCTGCTAACGCTAGCTTTCCTTTGAATTTTTGCTTTTTGGTAAATAGTGTGCATTTTCCCTGTGGTTCGTTTTCGAAGAGTTCATCTAAAAGAAGATGTCAGTTTTCTCCGAATCGGCTTTGGAGAAGAAATTGGCAGAACTTAGTAATTCTCAGCAGAGCGTTCAGACACTGTCTCTGTGGTTAATACACCACAGAAAACACTCGAAACCCATCGTCAGAGTTTGGTATAATGAGCTGAAAAAAGGTAAGCGCAGGACACCGGGCCCCGGCGAAACGCTGCTTTGTAGCTGCTAGTATAAATCTGTGCGGTGTAGTTTTTAAACCTATTTGACTAGCATGACCTAAGTCAAGCAACTTAAGTGGATACCTTACTTGAAATGTGCTTTCCACCTTAAATTGTGCGGCTTTTGCCTCATGCACCAACACGTATCCGCTTCACCGTTTAAGGTGGAACTGAAAATTCGAGTAAGTCGAGTCGTAGCCCATGTTTGGGCTGGAAACGTAGCTTATTTCCCCTCATTCACATTTAAATTTTTAAACGTTTGCTGTGGAGAATGTTTACCAAATACGCTGCTCCGTTGATAGTCTTTTTCCTGGACAGTTTGCAGCTACAAACGGTTGTATTTAGGAGCTGTTGTTGTCTAACGTGAGTCCAATTTCTGAAACCCTAGCTAACTTTGCCAGTGGCCACGGGTGAGCTCATGAAAAGGGTTAAAGTTTCTATGTTAGTGTACGTTAAACGTTATTTGATAAACTCGCTTGCTTGTTTGACACGTTGGCACTGTTAATGTTAGATAAGTTAATCTCAGGCTACTCTGCTTCATCAGTTGTTCAACGGTCAAATTCAACAGCTTCACTTAAACGCAGAAACTCCCAGGCCAAGCGGTTAATGGATACTTCTGCGAGCAAGTTACTCTCCACCGGTTACACTGCAATAAAATGAGATTCATGGTTTTAATAATATCTAGGTTCATTAGGGAGAACTCGGTAGCCATTTTGGATTCTCATGACCGAAACATCACCTTTCTTATAAAGATTACCCCCCTCTCTTGCAAACACACACAAGCACAAAAACTTTCCAAAATGTTATATAATGGTGAAAGTGTACAACAGATTCTGATTTCTAGTATTTTATTATTTGGCTCTAAGTATTGTCTGTTTTATTATGCACCTGGAGGCAACATGGCTTTCGAAGCTGAAATGGATTAGTAGATGGTGTAATGATCAAACAACTGGGCCTGCTGAACTACTTTTAATAGCAAACTATTTGTAATGCCTATTTAAAATTAAAAAAGAAAACGTACTGCCAACATTTATGGAAACTACATCATGGCTCCAAGTACCAGATTAAATCGTGTGTGTGTTGTGGGGGGTGGCATGCACAGTAATCCAGAAGTATTCTGGCGTTTACCTGGAGGAGCTGTGTGTGTGAACACGACCATCCAACATTTGTTGTGTTGCAGACATTACCGGATTTTATCCTGGTAACAGCTTAGCAAAAATTCCGGGTAAAGTCAGAGTATGTGAGAACAGGGTGGGAATTTTTCTGGAGTTTCTCCTGCACACGCTGCAAAGAGGCTGCTCCATGCCTAAACCACGTGTTGCGTTTCCCTCTGTGAGAGCCTGCCTGACGCAGAAAATCTCCCACCGTGACCTGCATGAGCACAATACCATGCTGAGGTATCGCCAGACCAATACTCTGGAGTTAAGCGCCACAACACAAACCATGTTCCAGTGAACTGAGGCTCACCTTATTTCAGTGTGTAACATCAACAATCAGTGAGCTCGCAGAGCACCCCCTTCCTGTGGCTCTATTAAATGCATGTTTGAACTCTTAGGCGTTGTATTAAACTTTGGGTGTGTTCAGACTTTCTTTTGATTAAAACAAATCCTGGATCAATTGCAGCATTAGTGCAGTTCGTTAAGAGTAAATGTATATGCTGACTTTCACACTGTGGTGCGGACATAGACTGCATGAGCAGATGGGCCTTTTTTTTTTAAACAAACTTGAAACTTTCTAAACAGCCTTGAAGCTTTCCATCCAATTGGTTTAAAAAAAATTGGAAATATTTTCTGTGTGGTTCATTCATTCATCCACCCACCCATGTAATGTTTTTGATGTGTGGCTAATGGTAATAGAGGTAAAAAAAAAAAACTTGTCAGTATGATTTCAGTCAATTTTTAAAAAGGAAAAAAAAAAAACAATAGGACATGAGATGATTGTTACAACTGTTGTAATGATTTCCAAACATGGGACATTGATTGTGCTTATGAATACTGGGGTGACGGTGACTTAATTTGTATAAAGAAACTATTTCTTTTACTGTGCTTGGACTCATTCTGTTTATCATTTTTGGTAACTACTTCACTGGCTTTGGAGAAAATCCTTTAACATTGTATTGAGGAGGCTGGGGTGCATAAATATCCCACGGCATGCCTGTATAGGCTAGGATATATGCAAGCTAATTTTACTGTGATGCATTGTGCTTCATAAATTATGTCAAACCATATGTCAGCAGTGAAGTCACTTGCACTTTGAGGCAAGAGTCAACATGCGCATCATAAAGAACTTACTGGGTGTTTCAACACACTATCTGAAGCTTCTGCACGGTTCGACTCATCACTTGTATCAGCGTGAACTTTTACTTTATTTTTTGCATATTAAACTCATTATTCTTAAGTTTTCAATTACGCTTTTTGCAGACAGAAAAATGTGATATGTAACATTAGTTCACCTAATTCACAATTTCAATTTTTGTCAAGATGTATGTCACTTCATAGAATAATATTGGCATAGGCTCATTTAATCTTCTACATCGCTTGTTCCAAACGACACTGTTGCCATAGTGAGTGTGTGTATTTTTCTTTTGAGGATTAAACCTCACGAGAGTCCAATATATAACTAAGAACTAACCTACTGCTTTATTTGAGGCTCTCCTGAAATAAACTGTAAAGGTCCCTAGGTAAAGCTCTAGCCTATATTCAGTAATTACTCCCAATAGCAGATCCACAAACATCTTAAGCCCTGTTTTCACAAACATTGCCAGTGGGTTGAAGGCCGTGATTAGGGTTTTTTTATTCATTCATTGTCTGTAACCACTCATCCAAGTAGGGATTTGGTATATCTGTTTAACATAGACTTGTAATAGTGTGTAAGATGTTTGTATCTAATTTCTGACTTTGCAGTTTACATAAATGAATTCACTGTTAAACCAGTCAAACCAGTTAAATCAGTTAAATAAATTAGTTAGATATCTGGGTGTGATGTTTGTTTTAAACCCCACTGATCAAATCTGCTTTTTTTACATTTCATAATTTTGGTCCATGTTTAACTTAACTGATGTGGAAACATTAGTTTATGATTTCAAGTGGTGCAGTCTTATTCATTGTAGTTGCAATAGTGATAAAACATTAGGTCCTGAATATGCAATATATTTAAAATAAAAAAGAAAAATGAGCCAATAGCATAATTTTGCAAGTAACAATGTACTTGCGCTAATTCATTCCATTAACTAATGTACACATTTTCATTGTGCGTCCAATTTAAGAATGGTGGGGCACTGCCATACTTAGCTGAGCCCCTTCACCCCTAGTCTTCAGCTCTCACACTCAGGTTTTCTGTCACTGGATTTTTAGCTGACTCAATTATTCATTGCTTAGGGTAGATATCTGATCTATAGAACTTTCTACCACAATGTTGTTGTGTTTTACTCTCGTCATTGAAACCCAGCTTCAAACCCTTCTGAGTGTTTTCATTTATCTCCTGTTATTGTAATGATTTAGCTGCAGTTGTTTTTATTGTTGTTAGTGTGTACTGGGGGTCATTCATGGTCAGGCTTAAATCCTTTGAATACTTCTAGTAGAGAATTGACTTGCCAGGGTTTTGTCAAGGTGCTTCTAGCTTCACATACTTCCAGCTTCACAAACTCACATTTATATTTATTTATCTTTTTTCCTTAATGCAAATTTTCATCTCTTGGATTTTTTTTTTTTTTGCAGCTCAGATGTCTCGCAAATTGACCTTCCTCTATCTTGCAAATGATGTCATCCAGAACAGCAAGAGGAAGGGACCAGAATTCACACAAGACTTTGCACCAGTCATTATCGATGCCTTTAAACATGTCGCCAGGTGAAGCCTCCTCATTCCTGCATGTTGATTTCTCTTTTGCAGAAGTGGCTTGTAATTGGGGGAATAGTTTTTAAACAACTATTAAATTATTATTATTATTATTAAATTGTTAAATTATAACTATTAAATTATTACTATTAAAGCCAAGATTTTGGCTTTGTCCTTTTTTAACATGTTTTATTACTTTTTTAATTTTTTTGCAGTGAAGGCGAGGAGGGCTGTAAGAAGCAGTTGGATCGGGTCCTGTCCATCTGGCAGGAGAGAGCGGTTTATGAGGGTGATTTGCTGGAAAAACTCTCAATGGTTCTACGTAAGTACACCTGCCATTCTTTAGATTTAAAAAAGTTTATGCATTTTGGCAAGTATGTTGGAGCAAGTAATATTAAATAAGCTTTTAGAAAAGCTGAGGCAATATGACCATAAAAACTGATAGTTAACCTTTGTCTTAAAATAATAAGAGAAAGGAGTAGGCACCATGTTTGTGTGTTGTTGTTGTTTTGAATATAATATTTAATTTCTGCATGGAATTAACTGTGTAATTTGATTTAGATGTAGACCATGGTAAACTTGGTAAAAAAAATTTGACTATCAGTGTTTTGTGTGTCTTTTCTGATGATGTAATAAATATGATTTGGAGAGTACGGAATGTCTGCATATTTACACAGAGCATGATTTGTCTTAATTGGATTTAGTATAAAGCAGTACATAAAAGAGGCTAATGAATAAAAATATTTTTGTGGGGCAGTTAAATCCATAAGACACTTGATTTTGTTTTCTTTCTCTCTCACTCTCAAACTTTTAGTAATAAAACATGATGTGCATGAATAGAACATGATGAGCTAGTGTAGACTAGTGTAAGACTAGTGCACATAATAAGGACATATTTTCCATGTCTTTTTTCCATGCCACCAATGTTTCGACTACTGTATGCTACGTTATAAAATCATGCATTTAATGTTAGGTACCCTGTGGTTCTATATGTGAATTCTCAAAATTTATAAATCTATTACTATTGTAACCAATTTCAGTGGAGGCACATGTTGTGTAGGAGAACATTAATTGGTCTGAGTTATAGTAATATTAATAGTAATAGTGTTTAAATGTTATTTAGAATTTGCCTGGTTTGAAATACCTTTCTTACCCACATGCCTCAGATGGAGAAAAAAAGGGCAACAAACGGCCATATGAGGAGATAAAAGTGCGTGATGAAGATTTTGCCACTAGAAGCTCCCCAGCAGAGCCACCACAGGTATCAAAGAATGGCATTATGTTGCAAAATCTACAGATTATCAATATATAATCAGTTGTCTCACTGTTTTGTACTATATTGGTGCGACCCTCTCTGTCTCAGACAGCGGAATTGATCCGAGCATTGCAGGAACTGGAGAATGCAGCCTCAAGCGACTCAGCTCTGCGTCAGAGGATCTCTGCACTGCCTCCTGAGGTGCAGGATTCCTCCCTGCTGCACAGAGTCACAGGTGTGTTTCTCAGCTAATTAATGCCTTAAAAGCATGTTTATGCTGTTGCTTTTAAAACAACATTAAATGAGGACAGTCAGTTTAAGATAAAGCATAATTATTAATATCATGTATCAAAGTTAAAAGATTCAGAAATATGCTACCGGAAAATGTTAAGCAAGGAAACCTTTAAAAATATATCTTTATATTAAAGGGGACAAATTATGCAAAACTCACTTTTTGAGTGCTCTTTTATTCCCACTTGTGTCTCTACTGCTACTATAAACACTCCAGGCGCAAAAAAAACAAAACATCCATCTGTTTTCTGTGGGTCAGGAATCATGCTTCTATGAGCCGTTTGGAAGGCTCCCTTATTGTAATGATACACTAGGGAAATTTGCATAGATCCACCCTGACATTCATGAAGATGTTTGTGCAGGCATAGCCGAAACGCCAAATATGCTCACGATGCGCGTTGCATACGGCTCTGCAAATTAATGAAGGCCTCCTCGTCTCAAGTTAGGGAGAATTTGTGTATCATCAGAAGATGACGAGAAATCCTTCTATCCTTCAGGAAAAGAAAAGAGGGAAAAAAAGACTCCACGTGACTGAGCTGCGGGAACAGGTAAACCTGTGACTGTTCTTCTAGAGGTTGGATTGTTAATAAATAATAGTCTGCTTACATAGCCATAGGAATATATTTAGAGGTGGTGTGCACTGCACAGCTGCTCTCCATGACCTTAAAAGCCTCGCAGTGCCACAGTGTCATGAACCAAACTTTGAAGCTGAAAATTGAACATATACTGATGTTTTTATACTGTCTAGTACTTGTTTAATCTTCCCCAAACACACCTGTAGAGTCTAAAATGTATTTCCAAGTGCCAAGTGCTTGAGTTCTTCGAAATTTCCGTTCCACCTTAAATGCTGCTTCTATATTCACACAATCACACTAACACTGGCATAGTTGAAGTTTTCATTAAACCTTAAACAGTGAAGCATTTACAGGCGCCTGGACAAAACTACTGCATCATTTAAGGTGACAAAATGTGCAAACTGGAGAATAAACGGCTACGTTTGCTTCTTTTTCTTCTATTCCACCTTAAGGATTGCAGCTGCTACAGAATCAGACAAATGCTGACTTGGATACTGGAGGGCTGATCACAAAGATAATTATGTTAAAACTGTTTATATATATATATTGTTTTTTGTTTTTTTTAATAAATATTATTTGTTTTTCACTGCATTTTGTTCTGTATGTGGCTGGCTGTTTATTCTTAAGCCAAAAAAAGGAGGGAGAGTACTAGTGGAGTGTCAGGTGCAACTGTCAAAAAATGGTCAGATTTTGCTTAGGGCCCCAGAAAATTCTGGACCGGCTCTGTGTACACGTGGCTTCTTGCTCAGGGTCCGACTAGGGGTCGAGTATATAGGGCTGGATAGCGCACCTCTGTTTTCTGTCATTTTCACGCGTAAACATGGGATGGGTGGGGCGTGGCCATCGACAGCTTATTTGCATAAAAGTGACAGCGCCCTTAAACGGCTCATTCTGAAACAGACAGAAACTGGCAAAAATAGATCTAGTGATCTCTTTTTATGTGAGTGATTTTATGCAAAGGACTTCATGAACATGTTTTGTATAGCCCATAGACATATTTTAACTTGTTTAAAAAGAGGTATAATATGTCCCCTTTAAAATGTATTAAAAATTAATGTTAAATGACATTTCTTATTGAAGTTGAATAAAAAAAATCAAATTTTGCAATCATGTATACCTGAGAAAAACAGTGACAATGGTTGAAAATGGTTTAGACAGTTTTTTTTTTTGGCTTGGTAATGTCTAATGTGTTCCGGGCCTTGCCTGTATGTTTGTCTCAGATAAGGAGTCAGGAGAACGGCTGTCCAGGCTAGTAGAGGAGGCTTGCATGCTGCTGGCAGACTACAGTGGGCGTCTGGCGGCTGAGATCGATGACCGTAGGCAGCTAACGAGGCTGCTCACTCTCTTTCTACAGAGCCAGCGAGATGGTTTGGCCCAGAATGAACAGAAACTAGAAGTGCGTAATTTTGCTTTATATCTTTATATCTCATTTCGATTCTACTTTTTTTGCACTCTTCATTGACCATTCTCACAATATTAACCTATTCTGAAATGCCTTTTCTTACCCCAGTCTTGGGGATTTTCTTTCCACAAACTTGGGGTTGTCCACTAGAGGGTAGTACTCACTCAGGGATGAACATCAAAACTTCATGCTCACAAATACTAACTTTTTAAGGTTTCATTGCTTCACTAAAACATTTAGAGGTAAGTATGAAAACAGATACAAAGTTGAACGTATTAATAATTGATTAACTCTCAGCCTTTGCCAACAGGTCCCGGTATGCTGTGTTTCTATTCCTACAGAACAAATAAAGATGAAAGTAAATACACGATTCTGGAGTGGGCTATTTTATTTAAACATGTTTATTAATGCAACAGGTTTCATAGGTGTTACAGTTGTGCAATCTTTAAAGTTTTATGAATCTTATATTTATTTAGCCTTATTATAATCATTTTATTTCAGTCGCACAGGTTCGCAGTAGATTATCGGGTTAACCTACCTTGTGACCATTGGTTGTTGTAATAAACATCTACCATATCAGTTCATTTGCTGGTTTACAATTACTGACTGTATCTGTTTCTATACATTTTTGAACACTACTTAGTGTAGCTACCATGTACACTAATGCCAAGAGACCACCACAGGACCCCTGCTATCTCCATACGTTTAGGTTGTTATAATATTTGGTCTTTTTGATATCATCATCATTTATTAATGGGGAACCACTTTAGTACAATTAACTAATTTGTTGGTACACACTTAATGACTATAGTTCTATTCCCATGCACTGGTCTTTTAATCAGAGTTGATTGTTTTTATTTTTGTTGACTATTCTCAGTCCAGGTGTGATAGTGTTGTGTAAAAATTCCAGCCAGACTGCTGCAATTGACGTATCAAAGCATTACTCAGTAATACCTCACAATCAGTGTCATTCCTGTGCTGAACATGATCCACAATGCAAAAATTAGTTGGTCAGCAATGGCTCTTAGTGGTCCAAATAGCTACTATACATGCCTCTTCTGAGAGTTCTCTAGATGTTATATTGGGAGTCCACTTTGTCATTGTGATCTTGTGCACTCAAAGGTTACTGATGTAATTATCTTAATGTGTAATGAACATATCAGTCCTAGGAATGCACTAATTCATGAGTTCACTTTACCATGCTGTTTAGACTTCAGAAATGTCCATGACCTGAACAATTATATTCTAAACAATACAAAACTATTTCTTAAAACACAACTGGAGGTTCTGACGTGCAATCAACACGTGATAATGTAGGTCAGAGAGAAAGAGTAAGTTTATGTTTCCTACTCTGAGTGTCGCGTTTGAAGAATTTTTAAGAAAGCCATTAATGACTAAACTTTGTGTGCACCATGGGTAATAAAGTGTTCAAATTAAATTCATCTATACACACATGTATTTCCTAATACTCCAAATCTTATATTTGTTAGTCTTAAGTTTAGCAATGGAAACAAACCCAACTGGCTTTATCACTTAAAATAACTAGCATTAATTTTCAAAAATTAATCATAAGTCTTGGTCTGAACAAATAAACTTGCGTTTACATGAAAAACCAAACAGGAAGGTTTCCCTTCCAGGAGTATTTTTAGGAATGTAACAACACACGTTAAATTTGTGATTAGCCTGTGGGCTTGCGGGTAACAAGTTTATTACTAGATCAGGAGGTTTTAAAGCATAGATTTTGCTTCAAATATTGTTTTATAACTTGTCCTCCAAAAAACTATAAATGACTAAAAAGAAATATTAACATTTTAATGTATAGGATGTTTTATCTGCACCTGATTTTTGCTAAAAAAAAAAGTTTGCGTCCTGTAGCCCAAATTTTAAAAGAGCATGAAACACAAGCTACAACATCTCACACAATCTTGATTCATTTAAAGAAATTGTAAAAATAACATTGTTAGAGTGCAGTATCTCTAGCAAAACTGTTGCAGCTTTACATTGCACAGCTCTGTATATTTTAGGACACTGAAATTCCCAGTGCAGACACAAGTCTTGGGTACTAAATAAAAATTTCTTTCTCAAAATAGTTTTGTTTGTGACTTGACTTTGAGATAGAGCTAGGCCTTATAATGACATCTAACACCAAATATGCTAGGTTTTATTCCTTTTAATTTCTAAGAACTAACCACCATCATTTCTGTCATGAACCATATTCAGTGCTGCTGTTTGATCAGTTTTTGAATGCAGTGTACAGTAAAATCCCTAATATACTTTTTCCTTTTGTCTGTGTGTGTGCATTGTAGGAGTACAAGCGTAAGCTGGCGCGAGTTACCCAGGTGCGGAAGGAGCTCAGATCTCGTCTCAGTAGCCTTCCGGACCTTTCACTACTTCCTAATGTAACGGGTGGTCATGTTCGCCTGCCCTCCTCTGGTGATGTTTATAGCCCTTCTGACTGAATTGGAAATACTTCTATCCATATGACTGAAACTACAGCTTTAGCTCTCATCCCTTAGTCTCGAGGACTATCACAAAACTCATACGTGTGCTCTCCTTAGCCCGTGAAACAATCAGTATGTGGATGTTTCCTGGACCATATAAAGCCAAGCAAGAAGCCTGTGTAGCCTTTGGGTTGTGCCCTTCCCACTTGACATGGATTTTGTAAAACAGGATGTTACACAATTCCATGTTTCAAAATCCCACTGGTAATGTTTCAACTTATTTAGTCTGAATATTACATACCTAGGTATTTGAGATGAAAGGACAGAAGTAGATTTAATCGTCTTTGAAAATTTTTAAATATATTTGACCAGCTCAGAAGCCATAAAGGGATATTCAAAGAATATGACTTTTGGTGTGGCGACACTTTTGGTTATGAACATTATTGATTCTGTGAAGACAACACAAAAATATACATCCTTTTGTCAGACATGGTTGTTGCTGCAAAGTTCCATGACCATCCTGAACTAATGTAGTCTTTATCAGTCACGGATTACATCGTGGTTTGATTTAACACAGCTTTTTTTTTTATTTTAAATCAAACTGCTCGCCTGTAATAAACATATTTCTGTCTCATGACGTTGGGATCACCACCTTCTTGCTTAAACTGTGCGATAGTGGTTGAGACTTGCTGTGATACTATTTTTGTATTCATACAGTAAATTATTAGGGAATTCACTAGAGCATAGACGTAGTGGAATAGGGACTTGTGGACAAAAACTTCAATACAGTATCTTCTCCTGAACTGCAGTATTTTGTAACTGAAACAATTGCAACATATTGTGAATTTATGTCTCGCAGGAACTGTAGTTCATAGGAAAGAAGAACTGCAAGGAGATGTTTGACGTTTTAATTTCAGTGCTGGTCCATGGTTGTCTTAACCATTTCCCTTCATTGTGGTCATGTTGTGCAAAAGGTAAATAAAAATGATAGAAAATATTTGAAAGCCTATACATCAACCAAAGCTAGAATACCACTCTCCTGTTTTTATAATATAATTATCATCTATGGGTCTTATGATAATAATAATTAGGGGGAAACAAAAAATTTGGTCACACAAATCTGAGTTTGTTTATTGTCTATTCCGATAGGGCCATTAGGTGTTCTGTTATAAATTCATCTCCAAAGACATTCAGCCGAATTAATTTGGGTCTAAATTCCCATGTGGAGTTTGTTGGTTGAAGCATTCATCTGGTGTGTGTTTACCCTATAACTGCTCCTTGGTTTCTCTGTATCTGCACACACAGGGTCATACTGTTAATAATTATTTTCTTTTTAGAATTTGAAGAAGCTTATGAAACCACAACTTGTAACTTATTTGCAGTTATGTATTTTAACATCAAAACTTTGTAAAATGTTTGGAAACCTGAACCAAATAAAGAGAAAATGTAGAAAATTTGGGGGTGATACAACTTTGTGTAATTAATTGATTCCTTAAAATGATGATTTGTTGTTGTTTTTTAAATACAGCGAGTAAATGTCTACATGAAAAACTGACCTCTTCAGTTATTACCCCACCCCTTGAATATAGCAGTCTGAGTTTGCCAACTGTGTGTGTATATTATAAAAGCATAACTGTAGTGCTTTTTTTGCATTTTTTTATTTACTAACTTTAATGAACAGTTCTTCTATACTGAACTATAAAATACAAACCAGAACAACAGTTTATTGTTCAGCATTTCATAGTTTAATACATTTATTTTTTGTTTCAGAAAATTGTGCATATTAAACACCGTCATTCGTGTTGTTTGTAAAGAAAAGCAAAACATTGGAAAAAATGTTACTGAGAATCTTACCATTTACCATTTCTCAAAATGAGCAAGGATTCTTATTTTATAATGGTGCAAGCAGTAAACAAATTAGTGCTCCTAAATTTAACCATTTGCCACAAGTTCCCATGTTTCAATCCTTTTTAAAACAGCGTTTTTTATGTAAAAAAAAAAAATTAAACACTACCTTCAGTTCAGTTGGTTGATTACATTTTATTTATACTGAAATATGTATTAAATACCATATCACTCACAATCACACGTGTTCTCTCACACACAGCCATGCACGCACACGCTCAGACACACACACATTGATTAATCCCTTAATATGTCTCTTGAGCTGGAATATGGAGGTGTTTTATTGTTCAGGTTGTGGGCTGAGATGCAGTAGCCTTCATTTGCTTCATTAAAGTTTATGTCGGACTTTCATTGAGTTTGATGCTAAATCACTCCAAGAAACTTCTACTCAACTAATTAAGAGATTCTAATTAAAAATCACCAGAATTACACTGAGATGACACAGGAAAGATTAAAATAAAGATATCCTATAAGATTGACTGACAGTACTAATATAATTCCATTATTTACATTTAACAATCCAGTCTTAAGAAGAGAGTTAATCATCAGAAAATTGTGTAATTAAATAGTCGATATTTGTAATCAGTTGACAACTCTAATAATCAATTGAGGTCATTCCTCCAGAAAAGATCTCTATAGATCTTTTCAGATTCTCTGGTCTGTACTTTGGTGGACCTGCTGGTTCAGCTCAGATGTGTTAGCAAAATTTAGGTCAGAAGAATGACCTGGATGGAAAATAAGAAATTAAATTTAAAAGTAAGTTTAAAGATAATTCTTGTTCGCAAAATAAAATGGCTATATTTGTGCTGTAGACACTGATCCCTGGACCATATGCCCAAGAATTTTTGAAAAGAATATCTGAGCCTGTATGCACATGTTCTTATTACCTATATTTGTGTCCTTCTCCACATCAAAACACAGTGTTTGCAAAAAACAACTGAATTATGCAGAAACATTGGTGCAACTCCCCCTTAATTATGTAATAATTATGTTTTCAGTGAACCATTTTTGTGAGACATTTGAGGTTTGTTTGAATTATTCTCCTGCTGGAGGATCTAACTCTGACCCACATATGGCCTCTTGGCAGAGGCAGATTTTGATGTAAATTCTGAAACAAGATTCCCAGTGCCTTGGCAATTAAAATACCACATCACAGGACTACTACTGCAATCCATACTAGAAAGAAAGACTCGTATTTAAGGTGTGCTTGGAAAATATGAAGTGGAAGATATATCACTTATTTTAATTGATATCTTGGATATTTAATATACACTAAGATGTTTTATTTAAGTGCATACATTGGTGATCATTGAAAGGATAAGTGTCTCTTGCACTTAGATGTCTAGTAGTAAACAGTGTGGTGATTCTAATGTGCTTCATCACAAATCTCAGGTTACTGTAATTTACTGCTGGTTTGTTGTCCATTTGGCAGTAAACAGAAGAAAGAGATACTCAGGATATTAAGGAATATTCAGGCGGCTGTCATTACCAAACTGCCTTGGTTAGGTTTGCCATTTTATTTCTGGATGCTTCTGGTTTTCTAGAGCTGACAAAGCTGATGACCTTGTGAAATTAGAAGTGACTCTTTATCCTCAAATTAAAAGGTCTTTGCCTACCTACAGCCTACACCTTTCCAGGGGAAAACACACATCAGTGAGCCTTCCACATCGTGAGAGCCTACAATTGTCAGCTGGTGAAGGAAAATACCTTTACCAGTGGTGGACAGTAACAAAGTTAATGTAATTCATTACTGTACCTAAGTACTTTTTTTCATGTATCTCTGCTTTTCTGAAGTATTTCCATTTTGGGCAACATTTTACTTCAACTCCACTACAGTTTAAAGTCAAATATCTTACCATTTTCTCCACTACATTATGAGAATATGCCGTTCCTTTTGGTTTGTGTGTGAATAAAACCATAACATGCCTGAACAAATCTCCCTGCTCTGCACAGCTCTCCGACACACAGCGGCACCGTTGCTAGGAGACGAATAAACGCACCCTGATAGCAAGGAAATGGCCGACCACTGTTGGCCCACTGAGGGCAAAGTTGGCGGTCCACTTGTTTTTTTGCACAGCGTTTTCTGAGCAGACAATTAAACAGATTTTTAGACAAAATGCCACATTGTAGCACTTTTCTGTTCACAGTCCAATTTACATTTTTTCCTTCATTAGGTTCTTTTGTTATTCTTTATAAATAAGATTAGTAAATCATTTTAATCCAGCACAGTGTCAACATTTTTATCATAATCATTTTATATCAGGCTTATACTCATTATTATATCTCTCATAGTTGTTGGTAATATTTGTATTAGTTTGTTTTCCAGAATAAAAGTCTCTGTGAGTTTAAAGTCTGTTTGAGGAGATTATAAATGAGCTATATCCTGTACAGCACAGTGCTCTGAGTGGTCCGATGGTGGACCAGCAGTGGTCTACAGTCAGTGATGTGCCAGCCTTTTTATGCCAGTGGACCGATATGTGCTCGCTGTCTGGGCAGTCACGGAGCTAATACAAGTGAAAATGTTTCTCTGCCTAAAACCAATAAAACTAGGCAGACTTTGTTTTTATCAACTATTGTGTGAATTTGAGACTGTAAGTAATCACTTTCAGTTCTTAGAGCCGTTATGAATTAAAAAAACACTTTACCTTTTAGTATTTGAATCATCAGTAACTACCATTCATTAAACATGTTTTTACGAAATAGTAGATGTCACAAATCACACACCGAGGCTGAATGTCAGTAGGAGATTTATTAAAAACGATACGTGAAGTGAGTCACAACCAGAAGAAATATTTCAAAACCCAAAAAATTAGTACAGAGGGATAAACAAGTCCAACAGACAAAAATGAGTATCAGGGAAAAAGTAAAAACTAAACTAAACCGTAGCCTGTTTAAGAAGTTGGTGTCTCAGAATCGCTGAAATAGCCCAAAGTATGCTCTGTAACTATGTAGACAACACAGAGAGCTTAAAGGAACAATATGTAATATTTGTAACTTTAAAATGAATAACATCACAGCTTCAAAATCATTGTGATGCTTCACTGACTTGTAATAGGGAGAATGGAGCCTCTGCTATTGCTACTCTCGGCTTAGCACTGCAGAAACTGCACTATGTAACTTTTGGATGAGGGTAGGAAACCACCCATTCCCTTCCCCTCCCTACCAATTTCAGTAAAGTGCAGTAAAAGTTCATTGCACTGGGCTGGGAGCCTTAGGAACAGGAAAAAATCCCAAATCTTGCCTAATGTTTCTAAATGCAGAAATGCCCTATACCATTGTGAAAGTTTATATTTGAGCGTTGGCCTCTGTGTCACACTGCATTTACACCTCCAAACCTCTAGGGCTGAATTTCAAACATCTTCTTCAACCCTATGTAGTAGTGGTGTAGTGGTAAAGCCCTATGTAGCGGTGCTGTAGTGGTATTAGTTTTACGAATGTTTAAAGTGCACTATTTAGAGAGTGTAGCATAGAGAAGTTAAAGGAGCAATCTGTAATATTGACACCAAGCGTTTAAAATTGGAACTATAACACAGTTTCAAAACAGTGGAGAGAGCTGTCTGTCTCCTCCCCAGAATTTTGAGCAGGTTGCCAGTTTGAGGAAGCTGAACTAACAAGCAAGGGACGAGTTCAAGACCTTTGGACGGCAATAGCTGAGAAAAATGTGTCATAATCAACATATTTACACAGAAAAGTGTTCATCATTTCACTAAAACATCTATCTACACAAAAAAGTGAACATGCGACCACAATTTCCCTGCATTTTCAAACCTTTACTGTCCAAATCCACCTGAAATATTTAGGTTAGACAAGGCTGGTGTTACGATTTCCCCTTCCACCATAAATGATGTTTAGGAGGCAGATCTTAGCCACAATTTTCAAACATTCCATTCCACCTTACATGTGTCCGTTTACGAGTCTTATTGGGGTTCTATGCCAGGTTCTTGAAATCTCTGTTCCACCTTAAGAGCTGAAGCTAGCGCTATAGCTTTTGAAACTATTTGAAGCAACTGTTATTCCATTTAAATCACACAAACCAATTGTATTGTTCCACCTTAAACAGGTCTGTTTAACGGTCTTATTTACTTTGTTCTCTAGCTTCTTACTGAATATTAATTCCCACATTAAACAGCTAAGCAAAGCTAAAGCTAGCTCTAGGATTTATAAACAAAACTCATTTTGAAACACTTATTTCCCATTTTATTCATTTAAAACACAACCAAGTGTACATCATGTCACTAAAACATCTACATATATTTGCTGTGTACTACCAAGCTTAATTTCTCCATTCTACCTGAAACAGGTGAATATGTGAGGCTTATCAAACACAATTCTTACTTCTTAATTTGTTTAAAACACACACACCCCACAGAGAAACACACATGAATCTGCATCAATTTCTTTAAAACAGTGATATTTACACTTTTATTCACCTTCTTCATATAAAACACACACTCAAAAAAAAAACATTCCTGACCCCTTTCAAATGCCTCCACTTTTCAAACACATGGCCAATATCTGATTTTACTCCGTCTCTGGTCATGGAGATTTGAGAAGGGCAGTGGGGCTTTTTGGGTCCGGTAAAATATAGCATTAACTATGTTAATTTGGTCATTTCATGGCTGTGAGACACTGTTTGTAGACCTGGCCACACTGTGGACTGTAAAATGACTGGACAGAGGGCAGGAACATAAGAGTTCCGCACCGGACTGGGCACTTCTGGAAGAGAATATACTGCTTTAGTAATGCTGTGAGAGGCAGCAGTGTTTTAGCTTTGACTGTTTCCTTAATATATGATCACACACCCTGGACATTTTATGACTAAGCACAGTAAATATCCTACAGATAGCTCTTTTAATATTTTTGGACTTCTTGACCTGAGCAACTTGAACCATGTTCATCCAAGTGCAGACCAATCACAATTGCTGTGGTCTGCGTAGAAGTACCATGTTACATTTCTGGAGAGGTGCACGTCAGGCAGTGCTGCCT
Source organism: Hoplias malabaricus (assembly GCF_029633855.1). Classification (NCBI taxonomy): domain Eukaryota; kingdom Metazoa; phylum Chordata; class Actinopteri; order Characiformes; family Erythrinidae; genus Hoplias; species Hoplias malabaricus. The sequence goes on along the minus strand of NC_089805.1, from coordinate 29,795,868 downwards.
AATGCATAGGTTCAACACAGAAGCATGAATTTATGGAGTAGGATTACTGTAAAAAGAAAAAAATGCATAGAGCAGACGACCAACTGATTCGATATAGTGTGCATGCGTGGTCCGTGTTCATCCCAGATTTGTTGGGATATTCAGAGCTGCTCTCTGTCAAAATCAGGATAGAAGCAGAGATAGGTTGTGTGATGAAAGTGGATTCTGTGCCTCTCCTCTCTTCCTCCAGACTCTGGGACCTTGATTTCCAAAGGAAATGCAAAATTCACTTTCATCAGAGAACATAACCTTGGACCACTCAGCAGCACTTTTTGTCTTTAGCCCAGGTGAGACACTTCTGTCTCTTGTTCAAGAGTGGCTTGACATAAGGAATGCGACAGCTGAAACCCATGTCTTGCATACGTCTGTGTGCGGTGATTCTTGAAGCACTGACTCCAGCTGCAGTCCAGTCTTTGTGAATCTCCCCCACATTTTTGAATGGGTTTTATTTCACAATCCTCTCCAGGGTGAGGTTATCCCTATCCCTTGTACATTTTTCCAATCACATCTTTCCCTCCCCTTCACCTCTCTATTAATGTGCTTGGACACAGAGCTCTGCGAACAGCCAGCCTCTTTAGCAATGACCTTTTGTGTCTTGCTCTGCTTGTGTAAGGTGTCAATGGTTGTCTTTTGGACAGTTGTCAAGTCAACAGTTTTCCCCATGATTGTGTAGCCAACAGAACTAGACTAAGAGACCAGCACCTGTAGATCAGAAAATATGATTTCATGCAAATACGAATGAACATTAAATCTTACCATATTAGAAGTTGTTTGTCTATATTTGGAGGTCTGTAGCAATAGACTCTCAATAAAGTTGGCAACCTCTGCACAATATGCACCTGAGCATCCTCTGAACCCACTGTGTCATTTTACGTGGCTTACCACTCCAAAGTTGCTGTCGTTCCCAATCACTTCCACTTTGACATTCCCATTGACAGTTGACTGTGGAATATTAAATAGAGAGGACTTTTTATGACTGGACGTGTTGCACAGGGGGCACCAGTACCATGCTGGAATTCCCTCTTCTTGTAATAATTTGATGATCATCCTGTATATTTTTCTTTCCCCTTTATGTTGTTTTTGCACATGCATATACTTTTTTTTTCACGTTTTAACAATAATATAGCATTTGTTTAAAAATCTTTGCAACTGATAGCAACCTTAGTCACAACTAAGATACAAGTACAAGTTTCAAGTCATCCTTCTGCTCTCAAAATAAAGCTGTATTTTTAACCACATAAATTGAGCATGGGTTCCCATATTAAGTTGGTTTGTACAGGATGCAACCTGTGGCCTAACAATGGTGGTCGACCAGAAGATTAACCCATGGTATGTGTTCTTAAGTTCAGATAAAGCACCTACGCTCGTTGATGGTATGTAAGCCTTTTATTAATACTTTTACATGAGCACATACACTCATTCCATGGTGGGTGCGTGCTGCAGCGTGTGATAGTGGAAGGCCCATAATTGATCTGTATGGTTTGCCACAAGTGTTAATCTGTAGAAAGAGATCTCTCTCTCCCTCTTTCTCTCTCTTTTCTTTCGTAGTTCAAAAGGATCACATTTATGGAACTCAGAACCACATTTTTGACATCTCTTGATAAGCATATCAACTCACTAATCAAAGACCACCAGAGACCTTGAAGACAAGATGAGAATTTTCTTAGACAATCTTGATGACCATGTGATTATGGGTAGGTATAATATTGCAATATTTGCATTATTTTTAACTAGTCTGTTTTGCTGGTCATGAATTTGTCTTAAAATATACAGAAAATAAAAGATTGTTTATAAAACCCACTGTATTAATGTGTTAAATGTGTGGTTTTATATATTGCCACAGTAAGTATATATGTCCACAGTAGGCATACTCTTATTCAGTCTTAGGGAGAGCTGAGGTGAACGTCCCTGATCTACAGTAAACAGGCAGATAGTGCAGTTCTGTATTTGGTGCACTTCAAATATAATTTTCTTCCACCTTGTAGACAACAGACATATGAGGGCCACGGCTCTAAGGGCACTGCCACTGAACCCAAGTGATTATGAACCAGTATCAAAGATCTGCCTGGTGAGTTTTCAGCAGTATCATTTGATAGAGCTTGTTAGATAGTAAAGCCCCACAGGCATGAATACTGGATGACATAAAGCAGAGCTCTTCAAATTCAAACCTTTGATCCTGGTTCCAGGTCGGGATTTTAAAATGGCTGGCTGATATGACAGTTCAGCTGCAACGGCAAATTCTCCAGCCTGAAAATCCTGGCCTGGAACCAGGAACCAAAGGTTCAGATATGAAGACTCCTGACATAAATTAATGAATTCTGTTAAAAAGAAATACATTAGTTCACAAAAGTCATATACCACTATTTAGGTCAAAAAGACCGTTTAAATATGTTTTGTTTGTTTTTAAAACATTTTAGCATTCAAGATTCAACAAATAAATAATGTTACAAATATGAAAGATTTTTTATAGCAGCACACAATTTTATTTTCTTTTGAATTGTGGAAGTCATCATTGAACATTAAACAGTTTGTAATTTCTAACAGTGAAACTATTATTTGAACTATATACCTACACTAATAATGTCATCAATTTGAATAAATTGTAATTAAATATTATTTAATAACCTCTATTCAATTTCAAGACACTCAGTTAAAAAGTACCAGAGCAAAGAGAAACTAGGCACGCCTAGTTTTGCCGGACCACCATTAACTCTACAGCCATTGTCACAGAGGAGTTTCTGGCATTTCAAAACAGAAATGTCTAAAATACATACCCTTCTTACTGGAAGGTCTGGAGAAGCTTTGGTGCTTCATATCAATGTCTTTACTTACATGTGGTTTTTATTGTGTGATTGTGTTGTACAGAGAGCATGGAGGGCAGGTAATAAATGCAGAAATTAAAAAAGAAAAAAGGAGCACAATTTTGTTCATAATATATAACACAGACATCAGTGTTTTTCATGTTCATTTTATTTAAAGATAAACACTAGTTAATCTACCATCAAAGAAAAAAAGACCAAGAACATTTTGTTGATTGTAAGAGTTATTTGTTTATTCGGTGTAGCAGGTTAAAGTAAAACACGTGAAGTTTAATTTGGTTGTGCGCTCCCCACCACGAAGACACACACTCACCTGAAATAAAACAAATTCAGCAGTCCTCCTCTGTGAGATATACGTGTGTAAAGTTACCGAGGTCAGAGCCGTCCTGCTGAGCCCGCGAACAGCGGAGAAACTACACAACTAACTAACGCCAAGCCAAACACAGCCACGGTTCGCGCTGAAAAACCTACTACTCTTTGGTTCCAGCTGGGAATAAATGTTCTGGTTTGTGAAGCAGTTTATGTCGGTAGAAATGCGCCGAAGGGTTCCAAATTTTGTTCACAAACTGGAATGTGAAAGATAGCTTAACAAACAACAGACGGTGTAGTGGCGCCACCTCACGCTCTCTCTGTGAAATACGACTGAACTAAGGAGAAGGGTACCTCTGCAGGCCGGAGGCAGCTCCAACTGAACGCGGAAGAACATTTTAAGCACGACTCAAGCACGTCGCTGGCTTCGAGATCTGTAGTTGGCATAAAGGCTCTGGAGATGACCCAGAGGCTAAAGAACCCTTTTTATTTGTTTTTGAAAACAGGGCTGATATGGAGCAGGGTCTCAGGGTCAATGCGATGTTTGTGGTTACGCCATGCCCTCACCCCAGAATTGTTAAGGCATGTAAACTGGACTGTAGGGCCCTCACCTCAATTCTTAAGGCACAGATACTAGACTGCAGGGCACCTTACACACCACAGTTCAGACAGTGTGTATAGTTTGATACTTTTAGAAACCTAGGCTGTCTTTAACTGTGATGTCCTGCTTTGTGTAAAATGCCCTGCACAAAATAGGTATCCTAGTTGTTTTCTTCTTTTAACAAATTTCTATAACTAATGCAGCTCAAATTGCTCTGTTTGAGCATTGTTTGGAAGTTTAAGAGAATGTCAGTGAGTTCTTTGGGACATTGTGTTAGATTATTGTGTATTTTGACGTACAGCTGTGTGCCTGGTGACCATGTAATAACTGTTCTGTTTTCAGTGTTAATATTTTACCTTGCAAACATTGAGTACATTATATAGAGTACATTTCCAGCATTATGTGATTTACAGACTTGTTTGTGGTTGGCTTAATATGTGAAATTCTTGCAATAAATAAAGAGAATAACCATTTATCTGAGACCACTGAGAATGATAATGTTTGCTTACATATAGGCTACTACTCACTTCCTAACAATAGACATGACAGTAAATATGGGTTCATCAGCACAGCTCAGTGCTGGGGTGCTATATATTCTTAGTCTGGCATTAGGTTCATGTTTCTCTACTCCAGAGAATCTAGTTCTATTGTCAGTGTTTCTCTACAGGGATTAGAGAGGCAGTGTGTGCACGTTTACACATCTGTGTTAGTAATGGGTGCAACTTAATGTAGAATACATTCATTACAAATTTGTCCTCAAATATTTGTACATATGGTGTATTTCTGAAATAAATTAAACTGAATAAATGAACTGTATTAAAATAAATTGATAGCTTTTCGGGCGGCACGGTGGTGCGGCAGGTAGCGGTAGTTACACAGCTCCAGGGACTTGGAGGTTGTGTGTTTGAGCCACACTCCATGTGACTGTCTGTGAGGAGTTGGTAGGTGGATTGGTGACTCAGTGTGAGTGAATATGTGTGTGTGTGTGTGTGTGTGTGTGTGTGTCGCCCTGTGAGGGACTGGTATGTTCCTGGTGTGGTTCTGATGCCAAATCAAAGCATGTGTGATCATCTGAAAGCAAAGTGTAATACATAATACTCTACAACAAGGACATACTTCTATAAAGAATCATTTAAAACCACGCAAAGAAACTAGATGAAGTACAGTGAACTTCTCTGAATGTCTGTTTATATTCTTAGTTGTAAGTTGAGCTTAATTTCCTGAAAGGTTGCACCACTATCTTGGAATTAATTTCTCTTAATAGTCTCTTAATTTCACTATACATTTCAGTTCGGGGGCGGCACGGTGGTGCAGCAGGTAGTGTCACAGTCACACAGCTCCAGGGGCCTGGAGGTTGTGGGTTTGAGTCCTGCTCCGGGTGACTGTCTGTGAGGAGTTGGTGTGTTCTCCCCGTGTCTGCGTGGGTTTTCTCCAGGTGCTCCGGTTTCCTCCCACAGTCCAAAAACACACGTTGGTAGGTGGATTGGCGACTCAAAAGTGTGAATGTGTGTGTCTATGTCTATGTTGCCCTATGAAGGACTGGCACCCCCTCCAGGGTGTATTCCTGCCTTGCGCCCAATGATTCCAGGTAGGCTCTGGACCCACCGTGACCCTGAACTGGATAAGCGGTTACAGATAAGGAAAGAATGATAGCCCTTCAGTTCGGGTTGAAAGTTCGCTCTGTAAAATTCACTATTATACATATGGGACCCAAAAGAAAAGCCTACTGCAGAAGAAAGGACTTTGTCAGAGATCATTTCTCCGACCGACGAAGACCCAGCGAATAAGAGCGAGTCTGCTGTTCAATCAGGAATTATAAATGCACATTAAATGTTATTTGATTATTTTCAAGACTGCAGGCCCAGGTAATGTTCGTGAAATTCACCATAAATCATTTGTCTAAAGCCTGTTTCACACTGGAAAAAACTTGCTGCGCTGAGGCAGGACAGGGGCAACACACAGTTATCACCAGAGTACATTTTTTATTCCACTGTAAATCTAAACAGTTCAAACATTGTTAGACATCGGCAATTCTTTAAAAAAATGTAAAGTATAATCTATACATTCAACACAAAATCTACATTTTTCTATTCTAATGCCAGGGACCTGTTCTCAAAATGGGAATACATTTAACTATATGCTACAGACAGGGCAGCCCCCCCAAATCAATTTACAAGAAAAAAACATCCTCAACACAAAACAACATTTGTTCAGAATCCTAAATCTTTGCATTAAAAGACCTGCAGAGTGACGAAATGATGCTTTGAAAACAAAGCTGTCATGTAATATCAGAACTGAAACAACGCCATTCCAGGAAAAGTTGGGACATTGAGCAAAATGTAAATAAAAAACAATGCATTCATGTCCAAATAATTTAAACCCTATATTTGTAACTGAAAATATTACAAGAACAGTGTTTCAAATGTTGAAAGTTAGATTTTTTTTGTATTTTAAAAATGTTTGCCCAATCTAAATTTGATGGCAGTAACACAATACAAAAGGCAAAAACAGGTGATATTATGATAACTGGTAACAGGTCAGTGACGTGACTGGGATGAAAACAAGCCTCTCCGAGAGGCAGAGACCTTAATAAAGATGGGGCGCGGTTCACCTCTCTGTGAAAGAGTGCGTGGGCAAATACTGAAACAGTTCAAGAATCACATATTGTAATGTAAAATAGGAAACAAACAAAAATGTGATTTCTTTGTCCACAGTACATAATCACATTAAAAGTATCAGAGGAGTCATAGAAATATTTATATGCAAGGGAAAAAGACCAAAACCAAATTGTGGTTTTCAGGCCCTCATTTGGCATTACATTAAAAACCAACAGTTTTGTATGGGCACTGCATGGGCTCCAACTCTTCTCAAAACCACTGCCCAACACAGTTCATTACTGCGTCCACAAGTTCAAACTCACAAATGCAAAGAAGAACCAGCTTCTTTGGGCCCAAGCTCATTTAAAATGGACAGAGGCTAAGTGGAAAAGTGTCCTGAATCTGACAAATAAAAAGTTCTTTTTAGAAATCATGGATGCTTTGTACTCCGGACTAAAGAAGAAAGGGACAATCCCACTTGTTATAAGCACTCAGTTCAAAAACCAATGTCCGTGATGCTATGAGGATGCATGAGTGTACATGGTATGAGTGACTTGCACATCTGTGAAGGCATGTTAACGCCGAATGATACATACAGGTTTTGAAGCAACATGCTGCCATCCAGACGTCGATTATTGTTTATTTCAGTAAGACAAGGCCACATTCTGCAGGCATTACAACAGCATGACTACTTAGTAAAAGAGTTTGGAAGATAAACTAATCCAGTCCCCACTGAAAACAATTTGCGTTATGAATTATGCATTATGAAATGAAAAATGGAGACCCTGGGCTGTGGTGCAGCGGAAAACTTATAACATGCGAGAATCAGAAAACAGTTCACTTTCAAAACTATCAAAACTAGTCTCCTCAGTTCCCAGGTGCTTACAGCGTGTGGTTAAAAGAATAGATGATGTTTGTCTTAACAATTATCAGAATATGTGTATTTGAAAAGATCAAGTTTTTTTTTTTTTTTTTATTTAGGATAACAATCAAGAGGGGTCTTACACAAGAGGAGAGAGGAAAAAAGGATCATTGTTGCACAAGTGAAGCTTATGCAACACCACAGACACTTGTGAATATGGCCACTGTCATCGCGTGAACAGTAGTAACAGAGTCTGTACTCATGATGCCTTTTTATTTTTACTGTTGTATGCACTGAACTTGGAATAGATGGTATGTCACTTGTGCAAATGTTGCTGATATATTTTTATATAAATATTCATTCTGAAAGTGTACATGTTTTGACTAAATAATGTTCTTTATCCAGCTACTTAATACTACCTTAACTACTACAGAAAACATGGGTACACCAAAGGACTTGAACTGAAAAGTAGTGTATTGTACCTTGTGCATGTATTTGTGACACACACATTCACACACACGCACACAGATTGAATCAAAAGTCTCAGGACACGGAGATGAGAGGGGCTGATCTTTTAGATAAAAATGTTGTTTTTTTACAGGTAACTAAAGAAGAGAGGATTGAGGTGATTCTGATGTCTGGGGAATGCAGCTGCCATAGCATAGCCCTGTGTCAACAACCACCGCCCAGAGAGACCACCAATTTCACACAGCACTGTTGCATCCCTCATAGCCATATTCAGAGAAACTGGGACTGTGGACTACAAACCATGTAGTGGTTGCCAAAAAACAAACCCGTAGCAATGGTTTTGTCAGCCTTTGTTAAAAGTCCACGACACAGCATGAAACGTCGCACAACAGAATGTGGTATCAGTCAGACATCCCTTGTAAGGATAGTTTATTCCAATAAGTGGCACCGCTTCAAGACCCAGCTGCAACAGAAACTATCAGAGGATGACCCTGATAGACATGATAGGTCTGTTTACTCCTGGACGTTAGACCAACTTCAACAAGACCTTGCATTCACACAAGGCATTCTGTTCAGTGACAAGGCCAGCTTTTATGTCAGTGGCGAGGTGAACTGGCGAGGTGCCAGAATGTTTGGCAGATACCAAAGTCATAGGTGATGTGAAGATTATGGTGTGGTGTGGTATATGTGGGGCAGCCAGGTAATCTGACCCATTTTCATCAACGAGACACTAAAAACTCACTGCTGCCTGACAGTGCTACAGGAAACAGTGTTCCCATCCATTCTGAACAAAGATGGCAGCTTCCCGTTATTTCTAACAGGGTGGGACTCCACGACACTATAAAAGCAGGTATTCATCAGTGGCTAGATATTCAGTTCTCTGGTCGTTGGATTGGTCGTGTAAAATCTGCAACAAACAGCACCTTCAGCATCGCATTGTGGAAGCTTGTGACAGCATTTCTCCAGAGATTCTCATGAAGGTCCATCACGATTGGATCCAGTGCCTTCAGCTCTGTTTTCAGCACAAGAGACAACACATTGAACACCTCAAAAGCTGTGCATCACTGGGAGTGTATGTGTACACTCAGTAAGCGTGTTGCATTAATAGATTTTAGCTATTAAAAATAGCTTTTTAAGTCTCATAATCACTGGTGCCTAAAGCTTTTCCACAGTACTGTGTGCAAATATATACATATACACAGAGGGAGAGAGAGTGAGCGATGCTTTGTTACAAATAAAACTGACATATGTATGACATTTTGTATCATTCTTTGTTATGGGTACTGCAATCTCAGTTTATGAATAAGTACAATATTTTTTCATTTTTAATGTTGCTGTTCATGATAATAACCAGAGTCTATGGTTGTTAAAATGTTGTATTAATATAAGCCACTCTCACTGTGGCACTGAATGTCCATTCAACCAAAAAAAAAAAAAAATCATAAATAAATCAATCAAGCAGTTGTTGATTTTATATTGGCTTTGCATTGTGGATGCATCACAAAATTACTTTGAATCAATATTGAATGAATGTACAATTAATGTGCACAAATAAATCAATTCTAACATCAGATATCAACACTGATTCAACCATTAGTTGATTAAAAATGAATATTAATTCAACACGGATTTGATTCTTTCATGTTCTGCCAGAACACTGTGAAAAAATCTAATGAGAGAGTATTTTGATATTGTATATTTAGAATACATTAAGGCTGTCTGTTATTTTCATGTATAAAGAGACTTGTTTCACATAAGATTTGGAATACCAAATCTTTGAAGCACCATATCTCAAACTACTCGAAATGCAGATAGAAAATTATAAATCCAATGGGATAAACGTGCCTTGGCCAGGGTGAGGTTTTGCCCTCTAGTGATTCCAGGCTGCAGGCCCACTTACAGAAAATGAAAGAATTGAAGAAACTGGGAAACTGTAGGTTCCAGAAAGAGGGTACACTACTGTTATTATCATAGTAATAGTTTTAGTAATGAACATAGTAATACTAAAACTATTACTATGATAATAACAGTAGTGTACCCTCTTTCTGGAATCCTAGTATTGTAGCGGTTAATCACAGTAGAATTCCCAGTGATTACAGAGAACAGGGTTTTATTCGTATTCATATTAAAAGGCAATATATTCTAAGTCTTGGGTACAGTAAGAGGTAGGTGACCTAAACTTCACAACTGGAATTTAACAATGGATGTAAAGCTTTTGAATAACCGGTTTGGTATTTTATATTTACGTTTATATCAAATATCGCACAAACCACGTAAGAATTTACAAGTTTACCGCGTGTCTATGAACTGAAGAGATACTAGTTTTATCAGTCTTTTGTGCTGCTGAAAATGCACTCGTTCCTTTGCCCTCAGTTTTGCTCTCGGCTTTCACTGTTTGAGGTGATTGTTGTTTGGTGCTGCGAGCAGCGACGTTTGCACACGGTTCTGAGTCACAAGGCTCAAAAAGCAGCTCAACTCAAGAGCACACAGTTTAGTCTTGAGGATGCTTGTAAGGAACTGACTCTCTCCACTTCATTCATTTTTAGGTTCCTTCAGGCTTTTATTTCGACAAGGCGAGAAACCTTTACGGGAACTCCACTGTGTGAAGACTTAGATTTAGCTTTGGCTTTATACTTTTTAAAGACAAATTTCGAGTAGAAAGTGAGGTCAGACAGGTGCTGGAACCCTTGTAAACCATGTTGGAGAAAGACACGGAGAGGGCTCTGCTGCTGGAGGACAAAAATGCCACGATGTACACCATCACCATGAACGGGTAAAGTACTGAAGACGAAAAAATAAGACTTTTTTAAAAAAAAAAAACGAGACAAAGTGAAGTATTTACTGTTTAATATGCCAGTCTGTGCGGCGCTGTTTCAGACGACCGTTTGACTTTTAATTTTAATACTTTTAACTTAAACCGTATTTTGAAAAAAAAAAACAAACAAACTTTAGCTGCTGATTTGAACACTTTTCACTTAAGTCTCCATTTGAAAAATAAAATTAAAGCAGCCCGCTGTGGGGGAGGGAGGGGTGCCTTTACACACGGTGCTGCAAACTTTACGCAGCACCCTCAAGCAGTGATAGGGGAATGGGCGGGGTTTTCTGCTTCAGATGATGGACGAGTCTGACCTAAGGCAAACAGAGAGCTAAATACGCTCTTATTTCTACGTGTTTCTTTCTTCATTGTGTGGACTGTGTTGTATTTAGGGTCGTGTGCATGGGTCAGGCTCCACTCAGGACACGAGCGGAGCACAGCTCTCAGCTTAAAGAACATTTCCACCGACCTTCTGAATATTCAATCTGTGAGACGTAAAACAGCGTTTAAATAATAAAACATTTAGCCGAAGTTGTTCTACTTCGGAGAAATGTCTTTACAAAAGGAACAAAGAGTCTACAAAACAAATCCAATCTCTAGTCATTTTATTTACTACTCTGAACCAGCACAAAGGCCTTCACATTTTATATGTAATGCGGAAAACAACAACCAACCAAATAAAACAAATAAAACTAAACAAAAACCTCAAATTCTCAATGTGTATCAAGCGGCCATTTTATGTAATAACTTTGTGTGAGGAAAAACTGTTCATTCCAGATTGAAAAAGAATTATGCTGAAATAAAATTACCCTGAATTACTGTTTACTCAATAAGTGAATTAGTCAGAAATATTGGGAAAATTGGGACTCTTCTTTAACCTCACACCCGCACATTTACATTTACAGCATTTAGCAGACGCTTTTATCCAGAGCCACTCACAAAAATGCTTAGTGTTCACACAAAACAGTCCTCAAGGCATGTAATAAATGTTAAGAGTTGATTGGAGCCAAGATAACAAAACAAAGGCACTGATATAAGGTTTTTAAACATGTATATGTCTCACTTCACTGATTAAACAAGTGATAGTGTCATGAGAGCTACAGCTGGCGGTGACTATTGACACTATCAGTGTGCAGTAGGATAATCTCTTCACAGTCTGACCATGCCAATACTCTAGGCCCCGTGCATGGCTGTGGGATAAAAAAATCCTGCTGATATTTAACCTTCAAAATGATACACCAATTACTCAAACAGTTGGTAAAGCAGAGTAAGGTGGTAGAGTAAGATAAACGTATCTTATATCACCCCACAGAGTATAGGTCCTTATATGTACTTACAGATTTTCACTTGTAATTCAAGAAGTATTGGAATGAAAACAGAAACTGGCAGTTGGGGGGCTTCTATGTAGGTAATGCGTATAATAATGGATACTGGATTCATATAGACGACAACAGACATTTGCTTAAAAAGAATTGCATAGATTTGTTTGCATTTGAACAATGTTTATGACGTAAGCATTGTTATCCAGGTGAGCAGAATTTGTTTAAGATAAAAGTGATACTTAATTAATATAATTATTACATTTTTCCCTTATGATTGTTTAAGTATTGGTATCAGCAACAGTATACATAAATTATCAGCCCACAGTTACCATATCAGTGCCCTGTTGTTCTCATTCTGCTATTCTTTTCTAGTGTGCCATGTGAAGAGACAGTGGAGAAGGACTATAGGCACTGTCATGATAGCAGCCGTGCCCTTGAGGACAGAGAGCAGGAGAAAAAACTGGCCAGGAAACGGCTCTACATTGTCGCAATAATTTGTTTTGTCTTCATGGTGGGAGAAATCTTAGGTGCGCATCATGTCACCCTTCAATTCTGTCACAAAGTTGTGTCACACCACATCTCTGAGAACATTACATTTGCTGTAGATGTAAGAAGATGACCTACTTTAGCCTGTGTCCTGTTTCTGTGGTTGTATGCTGTTCTCTGAACAGGTGGGTACTTTGCTGGCAGTCTGGCAGTGATGACGGATGCTGCCCACCTGCTGGTGGATTTTACCAGTTTCATCATCAGTCTTTGCTCTCTGTGGCTGTCATCCAGGCCTGCCACGTACACACTCAACTATGGCTGGCACCGTGCAGGTGAGGCATTGTGACCAGTGTTATTGTCTTACATTACAATAATATTGTTTTACATTATTGATTACATGATACATCCCTTCTCCAAACTTTTATACACTTCCCTGGGGTCTTAATGAAACATCTTTGACAAGCTTGGGTCAAAATACCACACAATACTTTTCTTACTTTTCTAAGCAGCCCTGTTCTGAACGACTGGTTTTAACCCCTTGTTCCTCCAAGTTAAAACAAGCCTCTGTTTATTCCTAACAGAAAAGAAATGCTTTTAAGTTATTTAAATAATTGTTGCTTTGTTATTCTGCTTATTAGTTCTGGTTGTTGCCACATACAACCAGTAATTATTTCTTTACATTCGTTGTGTTTGTTTGGTTCTGTTAAACCTTGTATTTGTGCTCACAGAAAAAGTGATGGTTTTATAATATGTCCCCTTTAATAAATAGATTCATAATAACTGGTATTTATAATGCAGAAAAGTGTGTCTTAAAACAGATGGACAGTTAAGACAGAATACTTGTTTGTTTTCTTCTTTTATAATGACACCAGACATCAAACCTTACACAGTACTGCAATCATTAATGAGAAACAAACAAGGCTTCCAAAAAGGGACTTAAAATACATTACATATTATATTAAAAGCTAAAAATCATTTACTTGGAAACAGGCAGACTTTATTGTGCATAATTAATACATCGACAATATTGCTAAATCTGAAAAACAACACCACGGTCCATTATTATTGTTGTTATTATTATTATTATTATTATTATTATTTGAACTAATGATTGTCATCCTGCTGTCATTTAAGTATTATTGTGGAAATATCTGTGTAATTTCAGAGATCCTGGGTGCTCTCTTTTCCATCTTCACCATCTGGTTGGTGACTGGTGTGTTGGTGTACTTGGCAGTGGAGCGTCTTATCAGTAATGATTATGAAATTGAGGGCACAGTCATGCTTGTCACTTCTGGATGTGCTGTGTTGGCCAACATTATGTGAGTGGAATGTGGTTCATTTTTTGCCAATGAACATTTGTCATGAGTCATTACAAAATGTTTAGTCATTGTCTAAAACCTATATTGTACATCACTGAGAACATATTTCCTTATCTCTATTACCGTGTTTTGCAAGATCGGTCTTGCCCTTTCCAGCCCCAGGCTAAATACAATAGCATCTTAGCGTTTACAGTAGAGCCATTCACTTCAACAATACTACTAACTTGAACAGATCAAAATATACCACTCTCTCTCTGCTTGCAGAATGGCCTTCACTTTGCACCAGTCAGGCCATGGTCACAGTCATGGCGGTCTTAGTTCCCATAATCATGGTCACAGCCACTCTGGTGGCCACAGCCACTCTGATGGCCACAGCCACTCTGGTGGTCACAGCCATAAAAAGAAGGATGGTCATAATCATGTTAATGATAACAGTAACTGCCATGAGCCAGAGAAGCAAAAACCTGGAAAGAAAACACAGGAAAATGCCAGTGTGAGGGCTGCCTTTGTTCATGTGATCGGAGATCTCCTGCAGAGCATCAGTGTGCTTGTTAGTGCACTCATCATTTTTTTCAAGGTAAGAGGCTTTGCTAAAGACGAGCGCTTTCATTGCAGCTGAGTATCTGTGTTTTAAAACACTTCATTCTTCATTATTATATTGTTACTAATGGACCGAAAACCATTTTTTTAATGCAGCCAGAATACAAGATTGCAGACCCTGTCTGTACTTTCCTGTTCTCCTTGTTTGTTCTGTGCACCACTTTCACTATCCTGAGGGACATTGTGGTGGTCTTAATGGAAGGTATTGCCAGCACCCAGACATTTTTTCTTTACATATGGCATTATTCTCATCCCTCTTTTATTATTAGGATTATGATTCATAATAATACAATAATGTACATGTAAATGGAATGAGTGCACACAAAAAATAAACCCTGTGTATGTATCTCCTGCAGGAACTCCATCAGGTGTGGACTATGGAGAGGTTAGGGTGCAACTGCTCTCTATCAATGGAGTGAAATCAGTACACAACCTCCACATCTGGGCCCTGACCATGAACCAAACTGTTCTTTCTGCCCATGTGGCTATAGGTGAGCAAGATATTTCAGTGTCCTTGGGTCTAGAAAATGTTAGTGTACAGTTGACTGATGATGAAAATATCCTTAACAGTTCAAGAACTTAAAACAAGATCTGCAGTCTCATTATTAGAACTGTTGTCTCAGCATGTCTTTAGTAGCTCCAACTACAATCAGTCTTGAACAGTGTGATTCAGACTTTCATTGTACAAAGACAGTTAGTGATTTGGAAAATAAGATACCATTAAATAGTCATCATGCCCTTCTGAACTGACTGCAGTAAATAAGAAGTACATTTCAGATCCTACAGTGAATCTTATAAAACGTATTACAGCTGGAATAAAGATACATATCCTTTGCAGTTTGGGTTTATATAGAGATATGCAAGTGCACTCACTATTTAGATTGTCAGATCCCATTTATATTATACAGTAGTTAAAATAAATCTGCTGAATTTCTGCTCTGCCAGTTGTCCATTTAATTTGACATGAATTCTGTGTCCCCATCTTTTCAGATGATACAGCTGAACCGCAGCTTGTTTTGAGAGAGATCACTCATTGCTGCTTCACCACTTACAGCTTCCACTCTGTCACTATTCAACTGGAGCAGCAGGCAGACCAGAGACCAGACTGCAGCCTCTGTCAGGAGCCCAAACACTGAATCCACTTCACACAGAGCCATCCACTTCAGCCAAAAAGAGCAAGAAACCAGCACTGCCCCGTTAAGGTCTTATTGTTAGGCATTGCTCCACATATTTACCAGTCAAACCAAAGACTCAATGGGCCCCTCAGTCTTGGACCTTGTACCTCTCTGTTTTTTGAATGAGTTTTATCAGTAGTGGGGATGTAGTCACATGATTACCTGGTTACAAAATAGGAGATTAGGGAGACATTTAATCCTGTTTTGGAGATTACACTGTGTTTCTTCTCTAACAGTACTGTATAACTCTATACACTGTATGATATTAGATTATGTTTTTTTTAATGAATTGTATTATTTCTTTTCTATCCTTAGAGAGGACTATTAGTTTAAGGGTATATTAATGAGTTTAAACCTATTTTATTCAGGAAATATGTATTCCTTTTTTGAAAAAAATCTTTATAATATATTTGTCACATAACTCCTCCATCTGTTGCTCTGTTTTGTCTATGTATTCAATTAAAGAGAGCAGATTTGCACATAAGGTTTAATATCTTACCAGCCATCTATATCTTGTGCCCACTCAGGCTAAGTGTTGCCCAGCAACAGAAACACAGTCGGTCATTGTCTTGTTGCTCACGTTGATCCTGGTTTAATGCTAGCACTTCTCTCTGACCTTGAGAGCCCTGTGTGTGATAGAGGGTCTGGCACTGTGATAGATTGGCTCTATTAGGTCTCAGGGGTTTCTGTGACATTGACCCTTCAATTCTGACACCTGCATGGTGTTGACCCTTCACTCTCACTGTGAACCCTGGCTCCTCAGGTCCTGCAAAATTTCATGATACCAATTGCATTACAGAATATTAATTAAATTTTATAGATTCTGATTAGATTATACAGATTATATTAGAGATGATGATGCTGTGCACTAGGTGTGGGAATCTAAGCACCTCAATATGCAGCTTTGATTCAGGGTGTGCAAATGTAATTATGAAACACTTCCATACCCCCTACATTATCACTGTTTCCCTTATTAGTCCAGGTGTAAAAGCACCAATGGCTTTATTTATAGGACAGGGTGTGTCATCATCTAATAAGTTTAATTTTGTCTGATGCTCTTTTCCTAGGTGTTATAGCCTATAGTATATATTTGTCATCGGGTTTTTATGATTTGCATTATGATGTGCATTCAAGCAGAGGAAAGCAGAATGTATACTTTAAACAGATCCAATTTTGAGTATGTACTATTCAAAATAAGGTTAAATATAGTATGCAAAATTTGCAGAATTTTGAGCTGTCATCTTTCAAGATCTAGACTGTAGGTACGGAAATGACTCCAGGCCGTCATGAGACTAGCCAACAAGTTGTAATGTTTGGCGTGGTGAATATTTCCAGTGGTCATACTGTTGCATTCCAATGGGGTCAGTATCATGAAGGCATTGTCAGTATTCAAAAGCACCCTTTGTTGTTGTTTTGGCAAGTCGATGCCTTGTATATTATAGCTTTGTATCTACTGAACTTGCCAATGATTTTTGACCACAATGACAAATTTACCCAAGGATGGATAATTGTTACATAATGATGAAAAATATCACATCTCTCTCTCTCTCTCTCTCTCTCTTTCTCTCTCTCTCTCTCTCTCTCTCCCTTTCCTCATACACACACTCAGAGGTAAGCGTCTTATCTTGCAGCCCCTGACACTGCTTCATGAAATACTCAAAGGAATACCCATCAACCCCTGAGTGTGCAACCCCTGAGTTTCTACATCCGCATTTAGAAAACATGCTATATCTTTGCCTGTGCCTCCAACTCTCTTGTTGGGTTAATCCGCTTACAGTCCACAGGATGAGGCTGATCAAATAAACACAAACAAGACCTTGCAGGGGTGGGAGCCCTTCTGCAGCTTAATGGACTTCTGAGGATCACTAACAGCAGCCTATTGTGCATTGGATAATTGCACTTTCTCCTGCTCTATCCCTCCCCAAGGACATGCAGCAGGCACACTTAAAATAAAAGTACAGAGCTCCTTTCTTACAATTATAGATCCTGGATTTTAAAAATTATGGTAATTTTCTCTGATTAGCAAACAGCTGTTAAGATCAATTTAAGTCTAGTACAGAAAACTCTTCCCAGTGTGGAGACATTTGTCTCATGAAAGTGCAATTACTTTAACAGCTGTAGTGGTACTCAAGTACTATATTAGTATACACCTCAGTGAAAAGTTTCAAACGTTCTCTACTGAGGACTGGTGTTTTATAGCCACTGATATAATACAAAAAGACATTTGTGAATTTATTTGGAATCCACTTCTATAACAGCATTTGTATGTTTTAAAATTATTATTATTAATTGATTCAGTAAGAAGTATATTTAGCTTCTGACCAGAGCTATACTATTTTGAAAAATGTAATTTCCAACCCTTTGAAATAAAGGGTAATCCCATTGATTTTACAAAAGGTAATAATGCATAATTCAGTCATTAAGATAGAAACAAAGTTGAATTTTTGACTAGTGATGTTCCATAACTACATGGGTTCAAAAACTTTTCTTAATTTAGAGAGAATTTGTGTTTTCATGTGGGTTTCCCCTGCTGGCCCAATTTTTTCTGGGCCCATCACTGACCATGGAGAGCATCCATATGTGGGGTCAATGTACAAAATTAGCTAGGCTGCTAATTCCTCTATTCTTCAACGAACATTTTCAAACATTTCAAAAAAATAAAAAATAAAAAATCCCGAATGTTCACAATCTCAAGGCGAAAAATACGCGGACACTGTGGAAATCCCATATACTCTACTGTCCCTAAACTGTGGTGTGAAACACAAGGCGCTAGGTGTCGCGCTAGCCTCAATCTACCAGCAAAATGATTGAAAACGTGGAGTTTAAGGGTGACATTTTAGAGAAATGTTCTAAGAATTATACTGTTAAATACACAATGTGACTGGGTTTAACGAGTAGTTAAAAATGAACTAAAATTGTGAGAATAGCTTGCTATCTTATATTGCTATACTCATAACATGAGTGTGCGCTTTCTTTATGAACATTACGGTAGTCTCTCAAAATCTCGCGATTCCTGACCTGAGAATGGAGAAGTAGAAGAGGAATGGCATCTTGTCAACAACGTAAACAGAAGTAGCTAGAATTGAAGGTAACTGTGGCATACAGTAAGAATACTCCAGCTACACATTTATTAGAACAAACCGTTTTCTGTGGAAACAGTATATTTTAGTCTCACGCGTGTATAATAATATGGCCTTTCTGTGTAAAGGCTGAGCTCCAGGCTGAAGGCAGGTGTGAGCTCTCGCAGCGCAGGAACTCTGAGGTTATCGCTGCAACTCACATTTTTTCAGTGTGCGTTTCTCTCGTTTAAAACGTACTGTTTATTTATATAAGTGCTTATTATTTACAAGAAATAGCAGTCAGTAACAGGCTTGACATATCCATACAAACCCACGAGTTTATCGTTTGAACTAGACATCTTTAAAACTGATATGTTTTCTCCTCATGCGACGTCTGTGTAACGCTAGCAAGTCATTTATAGCTAGCTCTTGAGCTCCTAAACCGTCTTCTGTTTACAGTATGCATTTACGTTATTATAATATTCCATAAAAAGTGTTAGTCTTCCTATAGTAGGGCAGGACTATACGAGTCAACACGGCGTTAAATCGAGTGTTCTGGTAAGCGAATTAAATAGAAAAATGCTTAGAGCTCATAATGTATTAAATATACATATTAAGTGCATTTGCATGTTACTAGTGTGAATAATATTTTACAGATTATCATTTTTACCTTCCAATTTAATCATAAAATTGTCTAAATGTTTGGACCAAGATGACAAAAACTGATTGTAAGTTTATTGTGAGATTGTGAAGCTCTTGAAGTACACCCTCTCCTGATGTTTGCAGACATTATCTTATCCTCAGTCTCTTTTGATATAGAGGAGCTTCATGAGGAGCTTTCCATCCTGTTTTCTGCAGTCACAAGCTCTACTCTTCTGTTCAGAGATTAACATGAGTGTTTGGCCGTATTCAGACTTTAGGAGCATTAGTGAGTTCAGGTTCTGATGTTAGATGATTTGGTCTGGATCTCAAACATCACTATAACTCACCCTTAGGGTCTTGGATGCATCACTGTCGATCCATAAAACATAGTTCCACTGCTTCACAGCCCAGTATAGAGATGCTTTTTGTTCTTTTTGCCCCTCAAGCATTAGGCAAGGGTGTGTTGGCCCCAGAATTTCCCTCTCTTGTGTCAGGGATGACTGTACCTTAAAATAGCTGAATTCTCTTATTAGAAGAGAACTTTTATAGGGCCTGTCCTAAAACCTAGTGAGCTGTCTACATAGAGAGCATGTTACATCATAGTACAGCTGCCTGCTTAGAAAGCTCACAAGGTTTTGGGACAGATCGCTAGATAAATAACTGACAATATAAAAATATGTTAATAGTGCATTACACTAGACTGATTTTCATCCTGTTTGTCCTTCCCTCCTTTGTTCTCTCTCATGGACTTATCTTCACTTCAGCTCATGATCATACATGTCCATTCTAACATGGTCATACAGTATCCTCACATATCCATAATCTCAGGTTGGCTCTCTCTTAGGTATGCCACCGTGTGACACTGAGTAGCCACCTGTCACTCTGTGCCCTCCCCTCTGTCCCCATGACAACCCCACCACTCGCCCAGTTCCCTGGGCAACAGGCACAAGCTGCACGTGATGTGAACACAGCCTCACTCTGTCGGATTGGTCAGGAGACTGTGCAGGACATTGTCTTAAGAACTATGGAGATCTTTCAGCTACTCAGAAACATGCAGGTAAGCACAATATGTCATAATGGGTATGGAGAAAAAAGATATGACAGGTAGAGATGTGCAGGTCAGTTATTTTTCCTTGCACGCTTGGATCTGAACATTCCTGCATGTACCCAACTGACTATGAAATTATAAAAATAACAACAACCTGCACCTAACCTGAACTCACCTGATAAAAATACACTCCACTACAAAGAACATCGCTGAGAGGACCATTTATAAAATCATGGAGGACAAGGCAGTGTGAAAATGTTTGACTTATTTTTTTAGCATATCTGCATTAGTGTTGTTTCAGTATTTATTATAAGTATAGAATTATTTGGCTCTAATCTTCTGTCCTACTCACATTCTCAGCTACCAAATGGGGTCACGTATCATCCTAATACTCATCAGGACAGACTGGGCAAGCTACAGGAACACTTGCGGATGCTGTCTGTTCTCTTCCGCAAACTACGACTCGTCTATGACAAATGCAACGAGAACTGTGCTGGTTTGGACCCCATTCCTCCTGAGGTTAACACTAATTTTTACACTGCACCAGATCAAAGCAGAATTATGGCACATAAACACCATGTAATAACATGTGGTTTCTTTTCACAGTGTAGTCTGAAGTGATTTAAGTCTAACTAGTTACATGCAGTCCGATGGAGTAAGCTTTCAGCACTTCTGTGTCTTAAAGTTTGCACTTTATATCCAGCTAAATTGTGTTGTTTTATGCACAGATAATAATGTGTTTTAAACAGCTAATTTCATAAATGTTGAACTTAAAGTAGATGAGAGAGAATTCTTCCATTCTTCCATTCTTCCAGGCTATTTTGCTAGATACAATAGAACTGTTAATGTCACAGTTTCTGATTAGTATATGTAGTGATTTCCTGGGAGAATGGCTTGTTTCTTAATGCTTCTTTCTCGCACTTACGTACTTGGCTTAAAAAATTCAAAATGTTTTAACTTTTCTGCTGATTTTCATTTTTGAAACTCAGGATGTTTTGTTTATAATCTTTCTGGAAAAAAATATTTTTGAAAAAGATATATAAAGACAGAGCTAACATGTTTAAAATGCAGTCTTACATACCTTTATCCACTGAAAGGCTCAGTCAGATACCCTTTTATAATTTTTGTAAACTCAAGTTTTCATTCTTGCTGGGCCTCTGATGTTTGACTTCAGGTGCTCAATCAATTCTTCTGGAGCTGTCTTTCCAAACAGGAAGTGGGATAATGGAGGCAGGGGCATTACCTCATCATGGCTCTAATTAGCTGCAGCTCTCTGTACCGAACAGCTGGCAAAGCCGCTCGCATCAGCGTTTTCCACCAAGAGCAGTCACCGGCTCCTCAACGTTCTGGAATTTCCTGCACTGCAGAAAAAGCCAGTGTCATTTCATTTACCGCTCAACTTTTTTCCATCCGTTTTCTTCCCCTCAAAGTAAAGAAACTGGGCAGACCTCGTTGAGTCATTCTTTTCTGTCAAGCAGCAAACCACATCCATCCCTCAGTGTCCAAACTATGAGTAACGTGCTGTCGCTTTGCTCCTTTTACCACAGCCTGCTGCCAGCACACAGCTTCTACCTTGAAAACTCTATATGGACTTGGCTGGAAACTGGGGTTGTTTTCCTGTCCTCTGCTTGAATTTGTCATCCCTAACAAGCACAGAGTTCATTCGATTTCAGGCTCTTGCCTTTGTCCCTTCTCTGTCAGCTGCACCAGTCAGCCGGTTCTGGTTTGCTGCACTGACTCGATAAACCTGCCAGAGGCTTTTGGCAATTTTTTTTTCCTTTCTGTGCTCATATGATCTGATTTTTTTTTTTTTTCCCTCGCGGCTGCTCGGCTGGCATGTGACAGCACGAACGCTGTAAAGGCCGGCCTCAAAAACCGCAGGCCCACAAAAATATGAGCAATTATGCTGATTTTCAGTTTTTGTTTAGCAAAATATTTAATCGAGTGCAAGATTAATATTAAATTACATTATGTTAATCCTGGGTTTTGTAGCATGCCATGTAACAAAAGATGACTTTTCAATTGGTGTGTACTGGTTTTACCAGTTTTCCTATTTGTATGTATATCAGATATTTTCATCTTGAGTTTCCAACTGACTGTGGAATTGAATTTATTTGGCATAGTTTACCATAAAAACTGAACATTAGTGTGCTTGACAGTGGGTTATTTAATTTAATATGCTGGAAGAAAATGACTGACTTTTGTTTGAAAATGTTTGAAATATAATTTGCAGTGCAGTATACAGTCTGTTTGTGTAGTCTGATCCCAAATCAGAGTGCTAGGGAATCATTATATTCTGTGTGATGTGTCCAGTGTAGGTCTAGAGGGTGGGCCATTTATGTGGATACACCTTAATAAAATGGGAGTGGTTGGTGATATTAACTTCCTGTTTGTGTCACATTAGTATATGGGAGTGGGGAAACTTTTCAAGATGGATGGTAACCATGGTGGCCATTTTGAAGTTGGCCATTTTGGATCCAACTTTTGTTTTTTCAATGGGAAGAGGGTCATGTGACACATCAAACTTATTGGGAATTTCACAAGAAAAACAATGGTGTGCTTGGTTTTAACTTTATTCCTTCATGAGTTATTTACAAGTTTCTGACCACTTATAAAATGTGTTCAAAGGGCTGCCCATTGTGTTGGATTGTCAATGCAACACTCTTCTCCCACTCTTCACACACTGATAGCAACACCACAGGAGAAATGCTAGCACAGGCTTCCAGTATCCATATTTTCAGGTGCTGCACATTTCGTATCTTCACAGCATAGACAATTGCCTTCAGGTGACCCCAAAGATTAAAGTCTAAGGGGGTCAGATCGGGAGACCTTGGGGGCCATTCAACTGGCCCATGACGACCAATCCACTTTCTAGGAAACTGTTCATCTAGGAATGCTCGAACCTGACACCCATAATGTGGTGGTGCACCATCTTGCTGGAAAACTCAGGGAACGTACCAGCTTCAGTGCATAAAGAAGAAAACACATCATCATGTAGCAATTTCGCATATCCAGTGGCCTTGAGGTTTCCATTGATGAAGAATGGCCCCACTATCTTTGTACCCCATATACCACACCATACCATCAAGATGTGCAGCACCTGAAACTACGGATACTGGAAGCCTGTGCTAGCATTTCTCCTGCAGTGTTGCTATCAGTGTGTGAAGAGTGGGAGAAGAGGGTTTGCAATGACAATCCAACACAATGGGCAGCACTTTGAACACATTTTATAAGTGGTCAGAAACTTGTAAATAACTCATGAAAGAATAAAGTTACCTTAAAACCAAGCACACCATTGTTTTTTCTTAAGAAATTCCCAATAAGTTTGATGTGTCACATGACCCTCTTCCCATTGAAAAAACAAAAGTTGGATCCAAAATGGCTGACTATAAAATGGCTGCCATGGTCACCATCCATCTTGAAAAGTTTCCCCCCTCCCATATACTAATGTGCCACAAACAGGAAGTTAATATCACCAACCACTCCCATTTTATTAAGGTGTATCCATATAAATGGCCCACCCTGTAGTACTTCTATGATTCAGTACGCCAGCAGGTGTCAGTGTGATTTAAGCAGAGGTGACAGGATTCACTACAAATATTGGCCATTTGTCAAGGTCACTTCAGAATGAAACTGTTTACAAAAAGAATGAATCATTAGAAGGCTGATATGTAATTGGTTGAAATATACTCTAACAAAGGTCTGAAGGGAACATGCAGCATTAGGGCAGATGAGTGTAGTGCTGTGTATGTGATTGCCACTGTATCCAAGGCTCTTCCAAGGCTACAGTTCAGTATTTCAATCAATGGTGCTTGGGTAAATGAAATAATGGGAACACTAGATCTAACAAAAAATCTACCTTGTTTGACCAGACTAAATATTGTTCTGACAATATTTGGAAAGCTAAAAACATCTATCTGGCCAAAGTGGATGGCATTTTGTTGCAGCTTCAGGGTTTGTGGGTTCAGTCCCAAACTTTGTCACTGTCCGTGAGGATAGTGTCTGTGGGAGCTTCTTCTGGTGTTCTGCCATAGTCCAAAACACAACCCTGAACAGGATGAATGTTAAAAAAGAATGAACGTATGAATGAATAGATATGGCCAAAGTTTTTTGGATGCATGCTCATCCAACATCAGAGTTCAAGAATTTATGAATGAGGTGTGTGTCCCTATTTGCTGTAGTAGTATCATTTACCTTATTAAAAAAGCTATTTAATAAATATGTGAACGTTATCTGTGAAAATTTTTATCTACTTGCAGCAGAAAAATAGATTGTATGTTTATTGTGACGGTGTAGTGTATGCTTCTATTAAAAGACATTTGAAAGCAGCATTTTTTAAAATAAATATAAGACTTCAATCTGATGATGAAAGATGGATGCCCAGCTATTGCAGAAAAAGCAAGAAATGCAATGTGTCAAGATAAACCATGTCTGTGACAGCATATTTCAAACACAGAAAAGCTGCCTCGGGAAGATTGAAAATGCATCCTCGCTGACAGGGTTATATGTACACTTTTATATTATAGTGAACAAAACATAGAAGAACAGCATTAACGGGACTAAAAATGAAACTTGACTCATTCTCAACTTAATTTGTGTGTCATTCCTTTTTCCAAAATGACCTCTATATCCATTACTGTGGATATAAAGTGACAAAGAGCAGGTCATTGTCTGAATTACAGTTATATGTATCAGTAAAATGCTTTAAAATTATTTGTGCACCTAATAAAAGGCATTTATAGCGTAAAGCACTGGATGTATATTTTGTATTGGTTTGTTATATAGCATGAATTATAAAATGTAAGGTATCTTGATGTACAACCTCATTCAGTTTGTCCATTATGTTTAATTCTGTCTTTCTCTGTGCTGCAGCAACTCATTCCCTATGTAGAAGATGACAGCTCAAAATTGGACGACCATGGAACCAGTCAGATGCGTTCTGCCAGCGAGGAGAGAAGGGAAGTTCTTGAGGTCAACAAGGTCAGCCCCCACTCTTCACATCTTTGTGCTCTACATTAAGTAAATTAGAGTCTGCTTTACAAGCTGAACTAAAGTGCTCATTGTTCAGGTGCTAATTTGTACTGTCCTTTGCAACACCAAACTAGGTTGTCTAGGTATAGGTCGTCTGTGCAGAATTGTGATCTCGTCTATATTTGATCTGTATTGTTTTCTTTCTGATCTAGTCTATATTTTTTTTCCCTCATTTAACTCAGAGAAAGACATGTAATCCTGAGTGGTGCCATGTTCTGTCTGGACATGTTTAGCTGTTGCCTTGGTCTCATTTTAAATGAGCTGCATTCATGAACGCAGAGGAGGCAGCAGGGCTTGAGCACTGTGGGCCCTGGAGCTTTGGGATGGCCAAATGGCCAGCTGCAAATTACATGCTGGATGAGGAGAACATGTTGGGGGAATAAGGGATGGGGAACTCAGGGGAGGTCAACGACGCTGCAGAATGTGGGGAGCAGATGTTAGCCGCTTCACTGCATCTGCTTCTTCAGGCACAGCCAGCTAGACTTTTAAGCATGAGAGGAATGATGGATGGACAGTTGGATGGAAGTGTAGATGGATGGATGGACGTTTAGATGGAATATTTACATTAATTCCTGTAAGGAGCATACAGTTTATATAAACAATCCAGTGAAAAGGAAACTGGGAATAGGATAAATAAATTTTTATGGTTAGAATAATAGGGTATAACACTGGTCATATGTTATCTGGCTGCTTGCCATTATTAGCATATAGTTACATGTTGGAGAAACTCACAAATGAATAGTTAAAACTGCAGTAAAGCTTTTTTTTTCTTTTGCAAAAGAATAATGAAATACTACAATTGATTTCATAAAAGTTACAAGAAATTCTTTCTTTCTGAAAAGTATTTCTATCTTGTAAATTAGGCTAAAGAATGCATTTTTGGTTCCCAACCAAATTCCACCTTTCTACCCTTGGAATTTATAAAGCGTATAGTATTTTTGTTTAAATGAGCTAGTGATTACCCAAAGCGGATGTTGGATTGCATCTACAAATATCTCCCTGCCTTGAGGAGAATCTTGAAAATGCTTTAACGAATACACTGAGAGGCATAAAATCTCTGATTTGTATAAATATTGTATATTTTATAATATATACCAATATGTTACATTTTATGTATATTTATATAGTTATAGTCTCAACTGGAGATGTCACAAGAACGGATACTTTGGTACCAAGTCGTTACCAAAAATCTCAAAACAACACGGTTCTTGTTTTATGTGGTCCTGGAGGTGCCGAAGGCTTCACAGGTCTTTCAGACAAACATAGGTCACTATAAGTCTACACACTAACAAGCTTAGAAAGCTAAAACATCAAAACCAAAATGAGGAATGGCGTTGGCAGGAGAAGCAACAGGTCAGTTGAAAAAAATATTTAGCTTTTGAGTCAGATGACCAAACAAAACTGCTGCTGCCTGAAGAGCCCAGAAGCGACTCGCACACAATGCCAGTGCTTACCTTGGGCTGTTCCTTTCAAAACGAGACCAAATATGAATCTTTCCGTCAAACCATTCATTAGTAATCCTCACGCTTGTGTAATGAGTACTGGCAAAAGGTTTACAAAAAAATATAAAAATTAAAAAAACAATTAAAATATGATCCCTGTGTATCTTAGCATTCCAACAACACATCAGTCAAGTCTGTAGACCAATCAGGGGCTAAGTTATGTTGATACGCAACCAAGGAGGCCGGACAAACACAGATCCATACTTCAGAGCACATTCCATTTCAGCGTTTGTATTCAGAATCATGGAATTTTAGTGGTTTTGGTACCGACTCAGGGCGGCACGGTAGCGCAGCAGGTAGTGTCACAGTCACACAGCTCCTGGGGCCTGGAGGTTGTTGGTTCGATTCCCGCTCCGGGTGACTGTCTGTGAGGAGTTGGTGTGTTCTCCCCGTGTCCACGTGGGTTTCCTCTGGGTGCTCCGGTTTCTTCCCACAGTCCAAAAACACACGTTGCAGGTGGATTGGCGACTCAAAAGTGTCCGTAGGTGTGAGTGTGTGAGTGAACGTGTGTGTGTTTGTGTTGACCTGTGAAGGACTGGCGCCCCCTCCAGGGTGTGTTCCCGCCTTGCGCCCAATGATTCCAGGTAGGCTCTGGACCCACCACGACCCTGAATTGGATAAGCGCTTACAGATAATGAATGAATGAATGAATGAATGAATGGTACCGACTCATACATTTCTGGCATCATGACCTCCCAAGTCTCAACATAATTCAGACCCTAAAAGGCACTCACTTATGTAATAAATAATGGTCTGTGAGGCTGTCCAGAACTTTATGTTGCTCTGCAGTCTCTTTTGATTCTTGAGCATCCTTTTTGGTTCTTGAAACCATGTTTGTAGAACAGCACATAATCCAGACCACAGGTTGGGTGTTGTGGTGTGTATGGTAATGCCCTACTGCTTTCTGGGGCATACTGGCTTTGAATGATGGTTCTGTCCTCGTTATCTGTCGATTGGGGTAATTGCTGTTTGTCAGGAGCTAGATGAAATATGGCTTTGCAGTCTGCTGAGCAGTAGAGTGGCCTTCGTCTCTGACTGTTCTCTTCTTTACACACACACACACACACACACACACACACACACACACACACACACACAGTCATTCTACAAGCAAGCCAGTGAAAGTGATTTTTTTTTTTTGGGGGGGGGGTCTTACGTTTTCCACCTCTTCTCTCTGTAACTACATTGTATCTCTCTGATTTCCTTCACAGTGTAGCATAGATATATGAAGAAAGGATTACATTGAATTTAAGGGTGTAGATAGCCTTAAATATGTAATTTCTCCCTATTGTCATTCTCTGGACTCTTGAAATCCACTGCATGAGTTGTCTGGTGTATTTATCAAGTTTTCTGCACTAGAAACGTTTTGTTTATTAAATCTCATATTTTAGAGTGATTTGTGTTTATACCGTTGTGATAGTGTCTTAAATGGCATTAAAATCAGTTAAACTGTTCTCATGGTGTTCTCAAGTCTTATGGTGTCTTTACTGCTAGAGCTACCAGGCTAATGTTGCTAGAAATAATGGAAATTTTCCTGGGTGGCATTAGCATCATTGCTTGAATGTACAACCAACAAAATTCAGGTAGAAAGGTGGCAATCTTCAGGCTCCAAACATGTCTTGCTGACAGTAGGAGGTAAAATGTGTAGATTTTTTTTTTCACTTAACCATTTAATTAGCTTAAGCCTGTAGGTTTCCTGTATAGTTTTGGTGTAACCTCATTAAATGCCAATCAGTAGTAGAAAACCAAACCCTCTAAACCAAGAAGAACCAGACTTGAGGTTACAGAGTAGATGATTATTCTTTGGTTCACAGGAATAAACATGAGCAACTGTTTCAAAGCTAATGTGCAGTGCCACTGCCAGCCCCAGTGCTTGGGCTGACAAATAATAGCAGCACCTGGGCTCGGAGACAGCAAACCTTTCAAACCTCCACGCCCACTAAACCTCCCATGGGCCTCAAACTCCTGCGGTGTGACGAGGGGAAGGGGGTGTTCCCTGTGGCCCTGGCTCCCTGGTGTGAGGGCCGTTGTCCTTGCTGGCGCTGTGGTGGCAGGCCATGTCTCGTCTGAGCAGGGCGGTTTGATTTAATACTGCTCTAAGTGTGAATAAATTCCTGTCACAGCCCATTAAGAAGGCCTTGGAGAGATCACGGCTCTTATTAATTCTCCCACGCGCCTCTCCGCTCTCTGCTCCCCCTCTCTGTCCCTCTCTCCTCTGCCTGCTTTTTTTAATACCCTGTTAATTACCATGTCTGTCCTCTTTATTCAAATGAGAAAGTGAGATATTATGGAGGAGAATGTTTGTAATTTTAAATAGGACCCTCTGAAATGGGCGGTGGGCACATAATGAGCAGCAGTGCTGGCGGCCTGGTGGCCATGTGTGTTATCGCTGGACCAGTGCTGGGGCAGGGGGAGCCTGCAGGAGTGCTGCTGCTGATAAACAAACACACACAACACAGAACATCGGCTGTAATGAGACCCTGGCTTGTCTCTGCCCACATGCTTGTACACATGCACACATTTGTGCACGTTCCTTGGGCTAACGGCCTGCTAGCAGGAGGTGCCCTGTTCTCTGTGTGATTAGCCAGTTCATATGTTGCTCATTAGTGTGCTGGTCAAATGAAGACTTTTTTCAAATTGTTTTGTGTTGCGTGAACCGAGAAAGTACAGCATGTTCAGAGCATGGGTAGGGCACGCCTTGGAATTGGAACACGAAGCTTGAGGTGGAGGACTCATATCTGGTTTGCATTTGTTGTGTGCTTCATATGCTGGAAGCAGTTAAAAGCAATTGATCAGGCAGTTCTGATTAGTTCGGGAAACCACTGAATCTTCCAGTGAACTGCTATGTAGTGATCTTGGCAGAGAAAGCCCATTTTATTTAGACACGGACTTTTTGTCTTTGAAATTTGCATATTCCTCTCATATTTGTATATAGACAAGTTTGATTAAAAACAAAACATTCACTGTTGATACAGTTGTTTATGGAAACTAAGCTATCCAGCCTTCAGCAGTTTAGCTCATCCTTTAACTTAATTACAGCTAAAATGAGCATTTCAGCCTTGACTGCCTGCCAATGAAAACAAGATATTGACACCTATATTTTTTAATAGCACTGCTTTTTAGTGATTAATGATTGGTTACAAATAAAATGATAAAAACCTGTACAAACATCATACACCACCCAGGGAAAAAAATAAGTACAAGTAGGATGTAGCGTAACCTCTGTTAATAACCTGGTGGATACAATTTGGTGGTGAATCAGCAGTTTTTTCTTAAACCATACTTGGTTTTCAGAGCCGTGGGATTTTGATATTAGACCTAAATGAATATAAACAAAAAAACATTAGGATTGTTGATGTATGTAGGAGTATTATGAGCTAAAAGACTATAACATGCACGCCAAAGCAGCCTTACAGAATATGATTGGCTTTGAAATAAACCTTTCTTCTCTGCTACAGCCAGCACATATTTTATCTTTTGTTCCATAAGAGAAGAGACTCTGAAAAGAGTTTTTAAGTGGAATCATGGCTTGCCTTGCCCTGACAGATATCTGCTGCTCCGTCTCTTTCTCATGTTGCAACTGTAGTGATCATTGGGCCTGGTTGCTGTAAGCTCCTGACAGCCAGGGGAGAGATGAAAGCGCTTTCTGTTGGAGAGGAGTGAGGGCACGACTGATTGAAACTCATTCTGCACTCTTTTACAGAAGACTTTCTTAAGACTTACTTATTGTAGCAATGCATTTGCTGTGAGTGAACATTTTTAATTTGTGAAGGTGTTAATCACTGATTGGTTTAATACTTAAATTGGTTCTGAACAGACACTGAATTTTGCATGCAAACAAATTTGAAAGCAGTTTAAACATCAGGTTTGTGTTTATGATGTGTCTTGGCAATGATTTGAAGGGCGATTTAAAACCTACAAAGGAAGCACTCATCTTATTCTCATGCCTCTCTTTGCCTGTCTGTTTCCATTGCATCAGTTTGTGCCGCAGGCCCGTCTCTCCTGTGCCCAACATTCCTCCCAATCTTCTCTCTAACCTCATCGTCCTTCACCTTGATCCTGCAAGCATCCCCTTGCTATTCTCCACGTCAGTCTGATCACAGTAGGGTGGGCTTTGGAGTCACTATGCTTAATGCAAGCATTTCAGTCCTCACTCTGTAGCTGCGATTCTAAACACTTGATTAACTTTTCATTCTGGGAATTATATATTGTTTGGATCTGAATTTTTTTTTTTTCAAACATTCCAATCAAATTGTTGCATATGAGTATTTTTTATTAAGCATTTTGTTCTTCCATGCACCACTATTGAATTTCCATTTGTTACAAACACAACACACGAGAGAACCATGGATCTGCACTCTGATGTATAACTACTGCAAACAAAGTAACCAAGAACAGTGCAATCAATATCACAGGCAGATGGAGGGCGAGTGGCGAAAGAGCTTGATTGAAAAATGCTCAAGGAACACACCATTGATCAGTGGAGACTCTTGGCAAAATTGACACAGTGAACAGTGCATTTTCTCTCTTTATCACAGTTTCCTACTGTAGAACTGCAGAGATATACCTCTGTGAGTTTAGCAGCACTCCTATTTCTATTCCTTTATGACTTAAACCGTCCATAGTCTGTCCATGCTTTGTAGTGCTGCTGTTTAACGTGAGAATAACTTTTGACTATTTACTCCAGCATCAAAAAGTGCATGCTATATCAAGTTAATTTCTTATGTTTTTGGCTCCGTGGGCTGCACTGACTAGTTTCCAGTCTACACTTTAAAGTGGTTTCTTTAGAAAAACTTAAACCCTGCACTTCTCACTAAGGTAGCGTGAGCTCCTGGAGGAGAACGAGGAGGTGCAGTAGTAGTATTAGTGAATCCCTCCCCTCCCTCAGCCTGCCTAATCCCTTCGTTTCACTCCCAGACACTTAGACTTGTAATTCCTGCTCCATCTGCAGGAATAAAAGCAGCGATTTGAGTTGCTACTGACAAGGCGGATTAGCCAAGTAGGATCCAAGGTGAAACAGTATTTATTATGAAGTTTCTTTTTAATTTTTTATGGAACGGCACTTTATCTCACAAGTTACATCCTGCAGACCTTGGCTTGGGAACTCTTAAGAAACATTTGTTCAGAGTTTGGTTAGAAGTTTATGAAAGATTGAATGATGGAAAATTAAAGATGGATGTCAGTAATTTCTTCTGCCTGATATTTAGTAATACCAAAGCAGATATTAATACTGACACTGATATATTCTCTTCATTCATTCATTCCTTCATTATCTGTAAGCACTTATCCAGTTCAGGGTCAGGATGGGTCCAGAGCCTACCTGGAATCACTGGGGGCAAGGCAGGAACACACCCTGGAGGGGGTGCCAGTCCTTCACAGGACAATACACACTCACACATTCACTCACACACTCACACCTACAGACACTTTTGAGTCGCCAGTCCACCTACCAATGCGTGTTTTAGGACTGTGAGAGGAAACTGGAGCACCCGGAGGAAACTCATGCAGACACGGGGGGAACACAACAAACTCCTCACAGACACTCACCCGGAGCGGGAATCGAACCCACAACCTCCAGGTCCCTGGAGCTGTGACTGCGACACTACCTTCTGCACCACCGTGCCGCCCGATATGTTTTCTTATTATTATAATATTTAACAACAGTGAAAAGCAGTGTATATATAGACAACGGACCTTTGAAATCCAACCTATTAGTATTTTGCTACTGCCACATAATGTAAAAAAACCTGCATTTCCTTAAACGTATGAGGCTGTGTGTGTGTCTGCATGCTTGTATATAAATACATTTTTTTAAACTTCAAAGATTAACCCAGTTTCACAGAAGTTATTTAGTTCATTGCTTAAGGAATACATTTGATTTCAGTATCATTTCTGTTGCAATTTATTCTTAAAAAGAAACAGCATTGGAAGTGTTGAAACTTCATTAGGAATTCTCTCACACCTAATCGATATTCAATCCGGTTTGATTGGATCTCTTTTTTTTTGTCAGCTTTTATTCCGTGTTATTTATAGCTGTGTGAGATTTCCAGTATTTTATTCTGCTCTGTCACTTGGCTGAACGCTGTCCTCCATTATCTCACTCTCCCCACATATAACTGTTTTCCAAGCTGTTTGCCATCATCTACTGAGGCTGTAAACCTGGACGACTCTCATCGATTGTGTTGGGAGGCTGGTGGAGCTACACCCACACAGCATGAAGAGAAAGAGTTGAAAGTGTTTATTATAGATAAGAGCCCTAGTAACTGAATGGATTGGAGCCCATGTTTGAGTGTTTAATGCTATCATGGGGCTGTAGCACTGTTTTGTTCTGATGACATCAGTGTCAAAGGATACACCTCTCTACATTTGGCAGCATTAAGATCTAATGCGGTGCGTCTAGCCTTGAAGTGATTTATTAATAGTCATTGTCCTTTCAGTGCCTTCGGACTAGACACATAAAGCATACCTAAGATGTTAAGTGAAATGATGTCTCTTTTGTGGTTAGAAAGGAAAATGTGCTGTGAAAATGTAATGTGATGCTTGACGGAGTCTCATTTAACAGACTTGATGGGGGTTTTGGCCAGGGTAACGCTGGACTTGTTAAAAAACATGACTGAGCTGTCCAGTCTGGTGGAAATCTTATAAAGAGCTGATTTCATAACGGCTAATACACATTTCTCTCCCTATGTTATTACTGGGCTTGCACAGAGTGACTTCATTAAAATATTTCAATATTGCCTGCCATCTGAATGAGTTTGACACCACTGCAGTACAGGAATAGATCATGCTTTTCTTTTGACAGCACAAAAGAACAGTAGATGCTCCTCTTATGACAAGCCCTATTTTGTATATTTTTGTATCTTTTTTGCATGTTTAAATATATGCTTTGCTTTATTAAATAAGGAAATGTACAATTAAGTCACACTGTATAATCCCACATTAGATTATTAGTGTACTGTAATATATTTTTACTTGCTGCAACTTGTCATATGAAGCAGTCTTGCTTTCAAAGATGGAGTACAGATTTCTATGTAGCACTTGTTTTTTATACTGAGCCTTTACAATGAAGAACCATATATGTGACATTTAAAAAAAAAACTTTTCAAAATATTCACCAAAGCATTTTATTTCTTTATTAGACTGTTTTTAAATTTAAACTTAAAATAAAATTTTTGTGTTTAAAATGTCTACATTTCTGGGGCTTAATGGGAAACCCATACAGACACAGGGAGAACACAGCAAACTCCTCACAGACAGTCACCTAGAGCAGGGCTCAAACCCACAAAACCAGGACCCTGGGATGGTATAGCAGTCCCCTATCGACAAACAAGCTCTAAAACTAGTGCTTAACATTTTAAGCGATCAGTAATGAATACAACAGAACAGGGGTCGGCAACCTTTACCACTCAAAGAGCCGTTTGGACCCGTTTCACACAGTAAAGAAAACACTGGGAGCCACAAAAACCTTTTGAAATTTTACATGAAATAACACTGCATATAACAGGGTTTTTGCCTTTCTGAGGAAAACCATTGCCTCATTGTTGCCTAAAAAAGCAAATAACCCCCTCCTTCCCTTGCCTCTCCCACAATGGTGTCTACAGTAGACTGAGCCGAGTCTCTAGGGCTTAAACTCGGGTGGGCTGTCAATCACGGTGTAAAACTTGGCAGTTTTGAAAGACTCAGATTTGAATAAGTCATCATATGATCAAAAACTCCTTTTCTCTTGCACATTATGGAGGACAGCTCCTTTGATCTCCTCTTGAGTTGAGAAGGAAAGGGCAGCAGATGAAGGGAGAAGCAAATGATACGCTGTGTTCGGTCCACTACCGGCTTTTGTGACAAAGTAGCTTGGTTGGAATATCAAAGTTTTCACACCGTCAGGTTGCCTTCAGTAAAAGCACGCTAATGACTGCGGTGGAGCTGTGCTGTCAGAACTCTTCTGTTTGTCATTTTCTGACTGTGCACTTTCTGACTAGCACAAGTTATGAACTACGTGAGCGATATCAAGTGTAGATTGAATCCGGACTAATATTAATACATGGATACAAAATAAACCCATCGGTGATCCTGGCTGTCAACAACCGGCGCATGCTTTTGACAGTTGTGTGGAATCCCTTGTTTCAAAGCGTGTCTGGTGTGTTTTAGCTCAATAGAACACCATTTTCTGCTTTAAAACACTGAGGCATGCTGAGGATTCACTTCTGTTTTAAAAGCAGAGCAGCTCTAAAAGCGGCAGAGGTCTTACAGCTTTTTCACCACAGCTGATGAGGATGAATAGCCCAGAGATATAATTTGCCGTTCTGTCACCTGACTTGGGCAGTTAAGCGTCAGGATTTCAAAAATGTAGATTTTTCCCTGTAACATTTTGACAGTTCTTTTAGCAGCGTTCTACAATTTTGACTGAAGATTGGATGAAAATATAGTTCCCTGATATGGATATTTCAAATGTCGCTGCACTCATAACTTCATTCCTTCATCATTTCTTCCATTTATTATGAGTTGCTGTTGGTAACAGGTCCGAATAATGAAGCTTTTTCTTTTCTTTCCCAGAAAACCCTGATTATGTTTTTATTGACCTTCTGCTGATAGATTACATCAGGTTCCACTTTTCTGAGCACATCATGGGTGTAGTCAGTTGTTAAAGGACACAGCAACCAGTTTCTGTTCTGGGGGATTTTTCTATCTTTTCCTCAGGCCTCAAAATAATAAACTGAGATGCTTTTCTTATTGTGAAAAGGATCTGTTTTTTTCCGTGTCATCAACCTCTAATCCACATGTTGGGATGTTTATACTTGGCATGAAAAATCCACTCGTATAGATTTTTCTGGATTGTTAGTATCTTTTACATCTGTGCAAATAAGAGATTTGATTCGCACTGGACTGTGTAAGACTCTGAGCCACAAGTAAGTCTTTCAAAGAATGATTTGTTGTTATTTTTATTACAGAAACTCAAACAGAAGAACCAGCAGCTGAAGCAGATAATGGACCAGCTCAGAAACCTCATCTGGGAGATTAACTCCATGCTGGCTGTGAGGAGCTAAAACACACACACACACAGAAGATCGTTGTATATGCAAGAGAGACTATTGTCTACACAAGCTGCATTAATGAGATGTCTGTTTTCACTGACCATGAAGCAGAAAGACAGAAGAGACAGGAGAGGGATTCTGAGGTGAAAAATTGAGTACGGCAAGAAGGAGGGAGGAAAAGTCTGAGAGAAATTGTGGGGGGGTAAATGTTGCTGCTTGTTCATGCTATATGGTTGAGAAGCATTCAGTTTAGCTGCCTTGGATTCAATTTTCAGCTTGAAAATTGAAAAGGCAGAGTGTGTTATTGTTTGCTGTGATGCATTTCTGTCTAAATTGTGTTCCAAATATTTGTGAATCATAAAAGTTCCTTTTATTCAAAGTAAGTTAAATGTTTCTTAACTTATATTTTAAAAATATGTAGCATGAATACACATTGAAATTGGTTAGAGTATTATTTTAATGTTCATTATTAAGCTTATGTAATGTAAGAAACTTTATTTGGCAGCTATGTATGGCATAATACGCTATAGACACTTTGCAGTGCATTAAATGTAACATTCGTATATCTGTAGTGGGTCGAATTGGTTGATGGTTTCAGTCTGTTTTAATGATCAGAGACTGGAAATAAGAATGAAGTAGTGTTTGATAAAACAAAATGTGCACAGGGTGCTTTTAGAATTCAACACGAAACAATTCACAAACGTCGACGTTTAACCAGCAAGGTGTTGGGTTTAAAACCAAACAAAATAAACCAAGAAAACCACACTGTGCTTGTCATAATATACCATCAATTTTGACTTTTATTAATTTTCTTATAAATCATTCATACAAAATTTTCATTATTCTATTGTCTTTATTACCTCTATAAAAAGTCTTTTGTTAATTACAGGGAGAAATGAGGATGGTAAGGACAGGAGGGAGCAAATTATATATTTATTT
This sequence comes from Hoplias malabaricus, assembly GCF_029633855.1. Lineage (NCBI taxonomy): Eukaryota > Metazoa > Chordata > Actinopteri > Characiformes > Erythrinidae > Hoplias > Hoplias malabaricus. The sequence goes on along the minus strand of NC_089805.1, from coordinate 29,759,206 downwards.
ATTTATATATAAAAAGTCTGCAGTTTCTCCTAAATACTCTAAAGTGGTCATGCAGTTGTGGGTCTCGATGAGTGTGTAATGGATGCTGAGAGACTCCAGTGTAAGACAGTGTAAAGCTGCTATCTGGCATGCCTTTAGGGCGTTCTACACGTCTACTATACCCCTCTCTACCGGAATCGGGTCGTTAAAATTCGCAGATCAAATTTCATCAAAGGCACAATCAGAAAATCTGAAAGAATGACTGCTCATGCCTCAGTGTTTCTCAGACTGCCGTCTCCTTATTGCTAATAACAGAAGGTTATAGAGGAATGAAAAATAATCCCTTACAAACTACGATGCCAGCAATAGTAGATGGAGAATAGAGTAGTGTCTGGCCCCAAAAAGAATCCAGAGCAGGTATTACAGCCATACAAAAGAAAAAGAACCTTTTAACTGGAGGAAAGAAAATAATTACCTAGTGCCTCTTGGTTACCACAAGTCTTTGGTGACAGAGTACACAGTGGCAGCAGCTTTGACATTCTAAACGTGCCAATTAACGATGAACGCTTTCAAACAAACTGATAATAGCAGCGGAACAGCACATCGTCGCAGGCTGAGTTTTGCATGTACTCACGTTAAAAGAATGGACCAAGGGCATTTTAGGGCAAGCAGCTTGTAATCGCGCCCTCTTGGCAAACAGTTAGGAGGAAAAAGACAATGTACATAATACACAAAATAGAATTTTTGATGCTGTACATCTGTCCTCCAAAATCATCTCCAGGTTGTGTCAGAAATGGCGTACTATACATATTTGCTTAATTTTAATTGTGTGAAAATAAATACAGTTATGTACAGCATGTCTTACATTTTTCAAATGTCTGCTTTGTCAATGAAATTGTGCAAGGCTTGAAATGGAATATCTCTGATATGAGATGGTCACAACAACTCGGACAATCGTAGATAAAGGCTTGATATGAATTTAAATAAGAGGGTTTACTGAACTTAATAGTTGACCAGATGTGGGCCAGTGGTTTCATTCCAGCTCCATTGCTATTGCTCATTAATTACTAACATCTGTCGTGTTTGAATACGAACAGAGCAGATAAACCCAGCTTCCTGGAAACCTGCAAAACACAGAACTCTTACAGATAAACTCAGATTCGCTTCCACTTTCTACAACTCTTCATTATAAGATCCACTTATTTAAAAGGGCAGTTCTTAAAAACCAGCTTGTTTCAGATCTTCACAAAGACAAGTTTAGTGGAAATTTCAATAGTTTTCAGAATCAGATACTTCCTAAACATGACAAAATAATGAATGGATTTTATGAATCTTACTGAGTGTTAAACCAAGTTCAGAAAATTAATGAAACAAATAAAAGTTAATTCATGGTTTGTTGTATTTTTCCAATTGTCTAAATGCCTTTCTCTACACTAGGGTTCACGTTCTTGGTTTTTAATGGATGTTATCTTCTACACAGAATAAAGGAATTTGGGGGAAAACAGGCTTTGGCTCACAGCTGGTTCACTTTAAGTCCAGTCACCTTCACAAAGGCCACTAATGCACAGCGCTCCTTCAAGTCATCAAGACATTCAAGTACCTGTGTGAGCAGAGACTGGCAGAGAGCTCTGCTCCATTATAAAGACTAACACTTCTGCACTGGAGACTGCAGAGAAGCACAGGGGTCTGCCCCTTTTCTTAAGCTCAATTCCCTTGATATAAAATCAATGACTGAGAGGATGCACATGTTTTATTTAATAAAAACACACACCTGTTTCTAAACAGGTCAAATTGAGGACATACATCATGTGTGGGCATGGGTTAGTAGTGAGGTGAGGAAGTGGTGTACATGGAGGCGAGTCACAATAAAGAAAGGACGACTGCAAAGGGGTGAACGATGAGGCGGTGCCCTGACCCTGACAGATAACTCATTCTTCATTGGGCTGGAACAGAACACAGGCTAGGAACGGCTTGCTGAAATTTGGCCTATAAGTCACAATGAACCCTGTCACACACCCAGTGTTAAGTGCTTTTCTTAAAAACAATAGCACTTTACACAACAGGACAGGCCGGAAGCCACCGTCCGTTTGTGTTTTTGATTCGCGTGAAGGTGATGATAGCTTTGAGAATCAATGAAGAAAGTTCAGTGCATAGATTTTAATTATACAATATATAAATAAATTTAAAAGGGGTGATGATACGTCTGTTAAAAGGCAACTGAAAAATCTTGGCACTGAAGGAATTAGCAATTAAATAAACAAACAAACAAAACCTCATGAATCATGGTGAAGGTGCCTCCTTAGTATAGTGGAGATATTGGCAATGAGGAGGAAATGAAGACCAGTTCCCTTGTCAATAAACAGTAAACTATGCTTGTGCGGTCACTAACGGTTTCACAATGAGTGTCTACTGCTCGCTACTGAAATGATTCAAAGAACAGAATGATAAAATGCACCAGCTTTCAGACAAAATAACAAACACACAAAGTCAAGGGACATCGTTGGTGAGAGACAGAGACAGAGACAGGACGTATGGCATCGGCAGGATATTTGGAAACTGTGAGGAGGTGGTGGTGGTGGACTGTGGTGTAGATCCTGATGTGGCGTGAAGACACACTGATGCATCCCTCCTGCCTTCCCCCATCTTCTCTCATGTGCTGGCAAAGATAGTCAGTCAGTTACGGCATTCATTACAAAAGAAAACGAAACAAATCAAAAGGTCTTCCAAAGAGTCTCGTGGTCAAAAGTGTGCGTGCTGTGGGTGTGCCTGTGTACAGAGTGTCCCCAGACAGCGCTCACGTCCTGCCAGCTCCATCACTGACAGCTTACTGTGTGGAAGACAGAGGGGCAACCGCAGCCGAAACCTCAGTGGTTTCCCTCGTCTCCACAGAGAGTCTCAGTGCCCCCTGCTGCGTGGCCAGCAGGGGGCGCCCGTCTGGTCAAAGACGCTCAATCTCCCTGTATTTCTTGCGGAGGATGGAGACTTGGTCTTTGAACAGCACTGGGTCCAGTCTCATTTGGGAGTGGACCAGGGGCATGCCGCCAAACCAGCTGGCGAACTTGTTCATGCATGTCTGCCGCTGGGCAAAGTGGTCCGGGTCTGCCCAGCGAGATGCTCTGGATGACTGCGGAAGAAAGGAAATGTTTTAGAGTGGGACCTTCATGAAACGGTACATTTTGAAACTTTAAAGAAGTAGTTTTATTATGATATGGACCTTTAAATAAAGCCAATAGAAGTAGACAGTTGTGGCTAAAGTAGCTCCAGCAGTGGGACACCAGGACCCATAAATAAAAACCCTAATTCATATCATAAACAGAGAATGAGAAATCAGAGCCAGATACGAAGTCTGACCATCACCTGTCCCATCATAGTCTCCTTGTACTGCTTCTTCTGGGTGACTTTGATGGGCGGCAGCTTGGTCACAGCTGACACCAGGAAATTCATCAGGATGTCCTCACAGTTGGCAAGCTGGTCCACCATGTTCTTCAGGCTGCTTGGCAGGAAGTGTGTGTACAGGTAGTGGTAATATCTGCAGAAGAGAAAGAGACGGAGTTAAAAACAGGGTGGTGCAGAACCTCAGTAAACACTCAGACTGACCACCATCATACTCGGATATGAATTGTATGGAATCTGCTTCAGGAAATTGTTGAAGATAATATTCCGCCCTCTTAATGTCAGGCCCTGGATTTTGATTCATATTTATAGTCCCTGTGCCCTGTGATCAAGCAGTAGAACCAGTGAGGCGTGTGATGCTGTACACAATGCTGTGTGAATACAGAGCGGTAGGACAGTACCTGTGGTAAATAGCGGCTCCAGTTAGAACCATGGAGTAGTCGTTGGTCCATTTGGAGGTGTAGCCCCAGCGCTCCTTATTACTGTCCCAGAAATGACTACGGGCAGGATAACCCACAATCCTCTCTGGGAAGCTCTGCCACACTGTGAAGGCAAAGTCCACCTACAGGGCACAACATTCAGCACAGACCCATCATGAGCAGATAAATCAGGAGGTCTAGGATTGGATAAATAATGAAAATATGCATGTGATTATAATTAGGATGCAAAGATGGATTCAGATCATAAGTGTACACCAGCAGAAAATAAGGTACTGTACAGAAGTGTACTGCTTATGTTATATACATATGGTTCAATAATGTTCCACAACACTGGGCATTGAAAGCTTACCCTTGAGGACACCACCCCGTTGAGCGAGAGTACAGCACTTTAAGGGTCACTGGACACACAACTACGAACCTGATCTACACTTTCAACACCAAAATAAACTACTTTCCTCACTTACTGAGTTTGTTACAGCACTATTCTCAGACAATCTGACTGTATATTGCCGCAGATCACAAATGCCAAAATATAATGTGCTGCTCTAAATACAGAAATACCTCACCGTCTTTTACAATGGAAACCGTAAAGCTAACATCTGGACCAGATGTGGCCAGGAGAAAACCACTCTTACAACGTAACCCAACTGTGAGAAATTTGCCCAATGCAAGGGGGTAACACCAATGCAAGCGGACACGCGGACACACACACACACACACACACACACACACACACACACACACACACACACACACACACACACACACACACACTCACTCACCCAAAGGCACTGCTGTTAGATGCCCTCCTTTTTCTCAGATCAAAGCTTTTAAACAAATAATTACTGAAACACATCAAACGCAACAGATCCCAAACCATGGCTGGATATAAAATCAGCACTGAATTAAAGAACAGTCTTACAAAACACACACACACAACCCTGCTGCTAACTTCACAGAAGGAGAATTAACAAGACCAAGCACTAAATCTAAACAGCCAACAGCTGCACTCACAGATCTAATGCCACACCCTTCTTGAATATATGAAGTATTTTTTTGGGACGCAAGAAGATGCTTGATTATAAATAATACAGAGAGGGTCATAATATAATACATATATAATAAAAAATGCATAAAAAACTTAATATACAAATACTGGGGTCATTATTTATTTTATTTCACCTGTAGATTTGTAAAGACCTTTAATGATATCAGATATTTCACACAGATGTGTCTTTGAACAGTTTCCTCCTAATGACTGTGAAAGCACTAATGACTGTACTAAAGCAGGATGTTGGAATCTAATGCAGTGTTTCAATGAGTGGTGCACAACCAAGGGCAGTTAAACAGAGCAATGTCTTGCATTCTTTTCCTCTGGAACATGAGAGAGGGAAGAGCTACTGCTTGTTCTCAAACGCCACTGGACAGACAGCGCAAAACGTGTGGAGCTCTCTACCTGTCCAGATCTGCTGTGCCTGCTAACAGATGCCGGCTGTAACTGGCCAACTGTGCCTCCGTGGGCTGCCAGCCTCAGACAGCTGTGGCATCACCAGGGAACAAACTGGCGAGCTCCGGATGATTGGGCCAATACTTACACACTGCTGCACCACTTATTTTAGGAATGATTTATTAAACAAAATGTAGCTATGGTTTTAACCTAAAGAAGCATTGGTCTGATCACACAATTTTCAGTGCACAGTTTATTCAAATTCTGTTCAAATAAAACTGTGTATTTCACTTTTAACACAGACAGAGAAATGGTGGCTTTGTGGTTGGACAGTGACTTAAGGAACAACATTCTTTCCACATTTATTTCATCAAGGACAGTGTCACTGATGCAGACGCAACAGACTACATGACTGCAGATTCTAAACTTCACATATGGTGTGAGGGAATGAGCGAGCGTGTGAGCGAATGAGTGAGAGAGAGAGGCAGAGGTGACATGAGTGATAACAGTGGTGAGAAAGTGGAAGCCCGGAGGGGCCAGATCTTCCATGCTGACACAGCTCAACTCAACAGCTCCACTGGAGTACTGCCAGCACTACCCTTACACACTCGCTCGCTCGCTCACTCACTCTCCCTCTCACATGAACACACAGCCTGAGGAGGGATGATGGGGTAGCGAACAACTGAGGAGGTGAGGGAGAGGAGAAGGGGTGGGCTGGCAAGCTCATAAATTCCGGAGTGTTTTGTGTTTGTGAAAACTGTGAAAGAGTGCCTTACCTCTGTGGTGGAGAGCACGGTGTCCTCATCTAAACTCAACACAGCATCGGTGATGATACTCTCATACGGCTGAAAACGACTGCTCATCACCTGGAGAGAGAGAGGAGAGCACAGAGACGAATGAAAAGAATGAAAAAAAATAAGTGGGTGTGTGACAGAGAATGGGAGAAAGAGAAAAACAGTGGGATAACGAGGAGGGGTGATGGAAATTAAAAAAAAAGGAGGAGGAGGGAGAAAATGTGAGAGAGGAAAGAGGAGAAAGAGGGAGGGGAGAAGAGAAAGGCAAAGAGAGACAAATGGAAGAAAGAATGGAGCGGATAAGAATGAGATTAGAGAAAGAGCAAAAAAAAGGAGGGGGTGAAAATAAGAGAGAGAGAGAAACATGATTACAGCTCTGTTTACAGGTGTGTTATTAGATGCTGCTTTGGTCGTTTCTAGTCTCATATCAGTTTGGCTCAGAGCCGCATCAGTCTGATAAGATTCTATCTTTGTGGGAAAAGAAGGAAAATACGCTCTGCACATTCCTCCTGCTGTCCTGTTGCAATATTCATAGCTTTTAAATATTTAGCTAACGCATACGTGTGTGTGTAACAGCGTGAAAGCGAGAATGTGTGTGTGTGTGTGTGTGTGCGTGTGTGCGTGTGTGCGGGAGTAAATGAGGATAGTGTTTCTCACAGTGTGAACAGGTCAGGGACACCAAAATGCTAATGAGAGACACAGGCCTTAGAGCAGTGAGTAGGAACACAGCTACGTTAACTTCTGGACTAAAACAAAACCACCCACACGATACAAACACACACACACACACAGACCACACACATCCCAGCTTACAAACACAAAACAGTGGAAAACGCACTCCTACACAAACTAACACACATACACACTTCAGGTACCATAACAGAACTGTGCACAGGAATATAAAGTTATCATCGGTGCCAAAAAACAACCAAAATAAGAGCTAGTTCCAAACGCCTTCCGAGCATCACTTGGGTAGAAACACAACCCTAGACCAATTAGAGTCCTTGGGCAACACTGTATTCACCTACATATATTACACTACAGATTCAAAATTACAGATTTAAAATCATTGTGATGCTCCACTGAGCTGTAACAGAGAATCAAGCCTCTGTCTTTGCTACTCCAGGCTCAGCACTGCAGAAACTGCACTATGTAACCTAGCTTTGGAGGAGGGTAGGGACATGCATCTTCTCTCTTCCACTTCTGCAACTGTAGGGGAAGTTCAGGAGCAAATCAAACAAAAAACAAATCTTACCTAGTGTTGCTTTAAGTAACTGTAAGTCACAGTGGATAAGAGCATCGGCCAAACTACGTATAACTGTAATTACATTTACTGCCATGATTGTACGTAAACCTCAAATAACCCGTGATTATTTTTTTTCAGTTCTTAAGGTAAATGCTGTTTATAAAGTATATCACTCTACTAATAGATGTTTTTAAAAATGTTTTCAGGACTGTGATGACATGGTTTTATATCACTGTTGTTGTATTAAACAGCATCTCCACAGCTTTCAACATATGAATCATGCATCACACAGTTCAAAGTGCACTAAAGACATGAAACGTACTAAACTCGGAGCCGGCTCCAAAGACGATGAATATTTACAAGTGCCCTATAATCACAGATGGTGGCCGTGACGTTCAAACTGTGACACATTCAGCAAACTGAAGGAATGTGCTTGAGTTGAATTCTGCCTGAAGCAACTCTCTCTCTCTCTCTCACACACACACCTATATACAAAAACAAACGTACGTAGTGGCATGGGGCTACACTGTCAGTCACGGCTCAAAGGAGCTGCCACTGTTCCCCACACACACACAGCTCTGTAAACAAGACTGCCACAAGCACAACAAACCACTAGCGTACTGGCACCTCACTCTCTGCATCCTGCAGCCAACAGAAACTTAATCCCTCTCCACTGCATGGTAAATGTTCAGAGTGTGTGTGTGTGTGTGTGTGTGACCCTGAGCTCTAGTTCAGAATTTTGTCGAGACATCTACACTGGATAAGGTCAAGCTTAGTACCTTTTATCTGTGTCTCTCACTATCACTCCTTTCTTAAAACGTAATTTAACAATTATCAGATTAAAAAAACACGATTCAAGGACCTTGGAAGTCACTAGTCAATATTACGTAGGTAGTTACGTACTGCTGGTGTGGATGCTGTCAAATACATTACAACCTGGTGAATGTATGCTAGCAATGACATGCTTTAATAATGAATGGCATTCCATGAAACAGAAATGGAAATGAGCTGGAATTTAAGAGATTAAAAGATATATGGGGGGAACCAAGCAGCACAGAGATTCAAAACGGCCTAAAGAATATGATAAATATGTATGCAGAGATGACAGTATAGCTAAGGAAAAATGAACAAAATAAGGGTGAAGTCTTCAGTGCAAACACTTCAGCACAAAGTGTGTTATCAATGATTGTTTTTGGAAGACCCACCTTGTTCTCTCCTTCAATTACGATGACGGGCACAGAGGTGGCAGGCCATCGATGCTTGGCAGGTAAAGGCTTGTCGCAATTCCACAATACAATAATCTGAAGGAGAGGCAAAGAGAAAAGTGAGAAAGATCAGCAACAAGGGGAAAGGGAAAAGAGAGAACAATGAGTCTGAAACATTATCTGGAGGAGGAGGGGGGGGTCATGTGTGATTATTTCTGCCTTTTCTTTCCTTTTCTTCACCCATTTTTCACCTGAATTACTTTCAGACCTTAGGGAAGACGTACAGCATGATTCAGCCATCCACCTTTCTGAGGGATATTTAGATTAGCTGTAAAATATTGTACTAATTGAATGAGCTGCAGTGCATATCCAAAAATAGCTGGAGTGTGACGCTTTCAGAATCCGGGTAAAACACAGAGTCTTCTCTTAATTCACACATTTATCTTCAAGTGCTTTAATGAATACCACTCTATCTGTGACAATTAATTCTTTACACGAGCCACTAATATTCATGCAAATCAGTAAAATGGCATAAACAGCAATATGGCTCGCTTGAAACATTTGCAAATGATAGAATCCCACCTTCTAACTAATTTATGTTTTGTCACCTTGAAGGTGTCTGAGTAATTACAGCAGGCTTTGGCGATTGGCTTGTCTTTTACATCGACTCTCATAAATGTTTAATGTGGAAGGCTTTACGGTTGGAGCGGCTCCAGACTCCACTGAAATACACTGGTTGTGGGTCTGATCTGGCTGCTGAGCTCACAGCAGCATCCAAAAACTGCAACTAGGGCTGGGCATGGATAGTGAACACGTGTATATATAAACTCATCCTAATATTCAATTATTAAATCAAGTATCTGAAAGATATAAAAATGCTGGAACACAAGCAGTCGGTGCTACATTTAACTGTAAAAATAAACAAATCAAAATCTAATTTTCATTCTATTATCTCCTTGAAATGGATGGCAAATCTCAAATATTTTCATGCTGGAAAAAGCAACCAAAAACCATGTTAAATCACAAATATTCCAATATTTAAAAGGCCCAAATATACATCGTCTACAGCACAGGTTCCCAAAGCCCTAATCAGAACAGCCATCTTGTTGGGAGTCTTTCCTGAAAATGTTTCTTTTAGGAAGGTGTCAGAAAACACAACGCTAGGTTTAAAAAACACATTGATGACACACTTTTTACTAAACGCTGATGGTAAATGGTTGTTAACAACGGAACTCATAGCTTCTGTGATTGGGAACTGTGTGAAGCGCGAGGCAAGCAGTGGCTGAGGTGTATTTTTAACAGTGATTAGCTGTGGCTTCCTCTGACGCTAATTGGAGAATCTGAAAGGCAGATGGTATCTCTATCAGCTTCCCCTTGTTCTGGGGGTGGAGGTATATGTGTGTGAGTGTGTACTTCTCATACACACGCACACACATTATCTCTCTCTCTCTCTCACTCTAACGGTGGCTCACAGCAGGAGACCCCCACTGTTAGAACTAGCTTGCCAGAACTTGCTCAAAAGTGTCTCTCGCCTTCTCTCTCTCTCATTTATTTATATCACCCCCTTCCTCCAGTTCCGCTGCGAGGAGGGGGATCAGCCTGATGAAGGGAAGCAAAAGAGTGCTCCAATAATTGCTACTCCCATCCCTGCACTTCACTTGAACGAGACTGCGTTCAATTCAGAAAAACAAAAGCCAAGGCTTTCTGCAGCCTCGCTGTTTCAGGCCTCCTGCGGGGCAGAGAGGAGACGAGTGCATTTCGCTTCACACAGTCAACAGGGATGCCTTGCATTTAATCCATCGGTCTTGCTCTCCTCCACTCCATCCTTCTTTCTCTCCCTCTTTTGCTCGCTCTCTCCCTCCCTCTTTTCTTGCCTCTCGCTCTGTGCGAGGCGGAAAGGAATCGATACGTTCTGGTTCCCAGGGCTGCTAGCTTCGCAGAAGGTGATGGATACCATGGAAACACACAGGCGATCGGGAGGTCCGAGCTGTTATTCAGTCTCAGAGGATCAAAACGGCTTGCTGCAGTGGGGGCGGCAGAGACCAGGCATCCACATGCACAAAGATGTCACTACAAAACACTTCTGCTGCAGAACGCATCCAATTCTCCTTAAGAGGGAAATAAACTCTGGGCACGGAAACCACTGCAACGTGTACTCAACTTTTGTTGCTGCCATACAGCAAATCTGCAAAAACCCCAGGGCCAGGCGCCTGTACATGAACAGACACAACCCAGTCTAAGCGTAGATGTGACATAGAAATTGTAAACTTTTGACATTTGTACACAATCTCAAGAGCAGTAGCTGTGCTAAAGTGATGTAGAAATGCCATAATAATAAAAACAGATTCATGGTCTTATACGCAGAAGCTAGTCACAAATTTCTTCTACGACTTTATTGTGTTAATTAAATTGAGTTCAAGTTCAAGTCAAAAATTGAATTTTTTTTTGCAAAATCAAGTCACATTTTGCACCGCAACTTCTCACCTATGTATACGGCCCTGAGAGGTGAGAGCTACTTTGCGAAGATTCTTTGAGCACATTTTGGACGTCTCTGCCTCCATCTGTCTGCTGTCACTGATAAAGTCTTGCTGTAATAGGCTTTTAAAACACTACCATTTATTTATGCCTAGCTTTAAGAGGCGGAGAAAATTCGAAGTAAACCTGGCTGCCACAAGTTGCTCAAATATTAGTAAATCAAACAGAATTTATAATCAGCCGCGCACGTTTTGGGCAAAACTCCCATTTTTTGTATTATAAGCTCTCAAATGCATATGTATGAGGCAGAGAAGTATATTTTGAAGTACATGGCACATGAAGTTTGCTCCTAGTCTCAAACTCTAGTTTTTATAGAGGGTTGAATGTTATTCGTTTGAAACTGTTGCAACTTGTGTGGACATATGGACACAGCCCTAATTTCAGGTCTTCACAGTACGTTACTCAGTCATGGCCTGTCTCTGTTTCTGTTGTGGTTAAGAGTGGAGGAGTCTGCTGTTACCTGAGCACAGTACTGAGATTTGGCGACCGCCACCAGGAGCTTGAGGATGGGCTGAGATTGGGACACCAGGGGGGTGACAGCATGAATCACTGCGGTGAACTTGGAGTACGGTTTGATTCCTGAAACAACACAGGGAAACTTGTAATTACATTCGATATAATCAGCAATCACTTATCAATGCCACTGTGGAACCTATTCAAGTCATAGATCCCTGATTTTCCAGATGAGGAGCTGCTTCTTTCAAAGCTATCCACAAAGATCTTTGGTGCCCTTTCTTATCTCCTTGCAACAAAGTGCAGCAGACCATTTGACTTCATATGTCCTCGGGCCTGTGTTTTGGGGCTGAAATGGCAAAGCTGTTCTACTCATCTTACCAAATTTAATTGCTGCTCTAGAGACAAATGCTTAGACAGGACAGCATAATTCATGTTTGTTATAGCACTTTTTTTCTTTTTTAATTTTAGCACTAACAAGAGGTGCTCAATCAGCAGCCTTTTATTGATTGCAGTGACAAGTAGCACAGATTAAGATAGAGGCATGTGTGGGTGCATTAGCAACAGCAGCAATGTATGACTCCAGTCTGCAAATATGGATTTTGCCATCCAATTACTCTGGCCAAGTCAATAATCTATCACACCACACAATAGGCCATCACTTAGCTGTGTGTCTAAATTTGGAAATGGCCATACCTGAGTGCCTCATCATCTCCACCAATTAAGAAGTGCTAGGACAGGAAATTCAGAAATAATAAAGCAGGCCAAAAAAAGCAGCATAATGTAGTTTACTTAGTAGATGAACTTTTATGGACCATAGCATTTTTATGCTCTGAAATAAGGCAGGACGAAAAAGAGCATAATGAAGGCTATAGATCTTACAGTCTATAATAATGGACCATTGCATCATTCACCTGTAAAAGACCTGAGATTACTATTAAGAAAATAAGACACTCGAAGCTCTTTTAAAACCATGCCATCCATCCCAACTTTATATACTATGTGCCATTTATTTAATCCCCTTTATTTTAGAAAGACCCGGCTAAATAAGCATGAAGAGCTCGTGTCTTGAGCTTAATACCACAATCCCAAGTGTTGAGTTACTAGTCACTTTATTCTTGACCTATCTACTTAACCCTTGTTTGTTTATCTTTGATTTATTTTTTCAAATTTAATTTTATCTTAATCGGTGTTCTCAGCATGGAACTGAATATTTGTAAATTCACTAATGCACATATTTGTGACTTTACACAGGTATATATCTGACTATGTATGTGTGTTTATGGTTATCTCTGCAAGTGTGGAACTTTCACTGTCAGTTCAAACCAACACAGACAACATCAGATTCTGCTTCTCATTTCTGACCCTAAACAACCTAGTTCTTGCCCAGTGACAACACTGATGCTTAGCAAAGCTCAAACTCCATCTTCAGCAGTACATTTTCAAACTTTAGATCTCTAAGGAGTTTTACCAAGGCCAGCGTAGAAGAAGGGGAAGTCTCCCAGGTAGGAAGAGTATTGGGGCAGAGTGAAGAGTCCCCCAGGATGGCTGTTCCACATCAGACTGCTCCGGGCCGTGTGCTGGAGGACCCGGTCCTGAATGATCTGCAATCACAGGCGAACAGAAACATTAATTCAGTCTGGAGCTGCATTTACATCAGCCTTTAAAAGACTCAGTAAGGAGAGAATTACAGTTAATTACTCTGTCACTATCCAGAGACTGGATATATAGAATTGACTTCAGCTGAATAAATTGGTGTAACGCACAATAATAAACGTGTCGAGGCTTCACTCGAACATGTCTAATTGAAATGTTAAGCGCTCTGTAGCCCTGGCTCCATAAACAACCAGCTGCGGTATTCCCAGGTCTTGGTGCGTGCCAGCGAGTGGCTGCTACTGCTCGGAGGAGCTATGGCTTCAGAGGCCTTGAGTAGGGCCCTTAACGGCCAATAGCGGAGGTAAAAAGAGACATAGATTGAACTGATAGTTTTTGCAGTTTATATGGTGCCCCTGGGTGAGGCGGCATGCTGGCGCAGTGACAGCGTAATCGTTGGCAACTGTGGAATCGCTTCTGATAGGGGGCTGGATGGCTCAGCGATTGTGTGTTTGTTGTGGATTCTTAATGCTAGCCCTGAGGCGCTTTGTAATACAACTGACAAAAAGGGGGCATAAAATTTCATCTGAGGTGGCAAAAAGGGTGGAAAAAGCTCATTTCAGTGTATCTCCCCCCACCCCTGTTTTCTTGCCCCCCCCGAGGCCAGTCAATAACCATTTGACTCAGCTGAAAAGATTAACTCGTACTCCTTTTGCCCTCACAATAAAAGCACTTGTCATCTTAAAAATGCAATCTGAAGAAAGGGCTGAAAGGCCGTTTCTCTTGCCTGGATGGAAACTCTTACGCCTACAGGTTCTGGCCAGACCTGAAGGCACGTGATTGACGATTCAATTTCGCGGAGGAACAGTTGCAATCTACCGAACGGAGCACGATAAATAAAAACAACAGCTCGGATAGCCTCAGTTATGGCTACGACCCTGCGGGTCCGGCTCCCCAACAACGACCCTGTCCTTGGAAAACAGGCTGATGGCTGTGATTGGTTGATTGCTACCAATTCAGGACAGCAGGGCTGTGGTTGGCTTAATGTTGCCTGTGATTGAGCAAGCGCACATAGAAAAGCAATTATGCAGTGGATATGAGAGTTTTCATTGCTATCTGAGAACACAGATCTGGTTCAGCCTGGAAAAAGAAAGGCCTTTAATTCTGGATGAAAGCAGCTCAAACCAAAGTGCTCTTATCTCTGACTGAATTAAAATCACTTACTAATCATTTCTCCTCTCCTTTTTTTCAGTTCCACAAACATATCAGAGCCACTCTGATATGTCCAGCATGACCTGCACTTGCTTTCTGTTGAGTGATTATCACACTAATGACTTGATAAAAGCACATTATAAATTGGATGGAGTTAAAACATCAGACTGATGAGAAACTTTGAAATAAATCAATTATAATGTTCAGTGCACAGTATATTATCACAGTTGTGAAATGTAGAAACAGGGCTATTTGCATAATCTCCACTATAAATGACAGGATACAATATGTGGCCTCTTCCTGGTTTAGGATCCATTATGTGTCTTATTCAGATGCAAGCTTTTCCTGGAAAGGTTACTGTATGAAATTAAATGCATTTTAACCATTTATTTAAATAAATAATAAATAAAAAACAATACACAGAGAAACAAGACCCAGTATGGAGCCCTGTGAGACTGTGTTAGAAATGTGTATGTGCTGCAATCCACTGAAGCCTATCGGATCTGGAGGCAGTTGTAAGCTGCATTCCTTTTAAATGTTCATATCACGTTACAGCATCAAACGGATCCACAATGGTAAACAGAGAACAGAGAAGCGTGATGGCCAGGCAGGCCGCCTTGAGACACCAGCTTGTGAAATCAATTACATTCCTAGTCAACCCTGAAGCACCCTGAGCATTGATCTTACCAATGAGATGGCACGCAGGGAGAAAATGACAGTTAACAGCATCATTTATTTCCCTTTTATCACTAATAGGGCTTGAATCTAACAATTTGTAGAGGACAGAGAGAGAGAACAATTACCTTAAGGTGGTCTAACAGCTTAACAGGAATTAGCAGGACTGTTTTCACTCTCAGAGAGAGCCTTTACATTGTAATCTTATTATGTAATGTTAGCTGTGTGGAAATGCCCGTTTCTAAAATACATCTTAAAGCTTGGCAATATTCAGTTCTGCCAAGAGGACATTTAAAAGTACTTATGTAAAATTTATACTGTGTCATGATTAATGTCTATAGCGAACAAAACGAAACCTAAAGAGAATATGTAAAGTTATACGTTTTGAAGAATTGTAAAACAACAAAAGAAGCCCACAATTATAGAAATTTGCATAAAAATATCAATGTGGGGGCAATTTCCTGCACCATAGACCTATCATGAGAAAATCTTACAATATAAGAGACATTGCGGTCTGCAACAGAATGAGAGGAGAAGATTTTATTGCCAACATCACATACAATGTCATATGCAATAAACTGAATAAGACCACTGCTGTCTAGTGTAGAGGCAGCAGGAGAAGGCGGCCTCATGCTCAGAGTATCCTGTGTGAAGTGCCGATATAAAAACAACACAGAAAAAGTGCCTTCTTGCAAATCAGCGTTACAATATGTGTTTTTTTAGGTGTTGGAAAGGGCACTGAATGCATGTCTGAGTGTAGGATCGTGAAAAAGAACAGCAGAGTGCTCATCACTCACTTCCAGAGTGGTGAGTACAATCTTCTCCACTGATGAGAAGTAGGCTTCCCACAGGAACTGTGTCTGCTGCCTCAAAGCCAGAATCTTATCCTGATGAATGGAGCGCACTGTGGAGGGGATCTGGAGGATAAAGGGAAGATAAAAGTGTAAAAAAGAGAAGAGGGGATGAGAGGAGAAAGGCAGAAAAGTGAAAAGAAGAGAGGAAAGGAAGGGAGAAGAGAGGAAAAAAAAGAAAAGGGTAGAAGAGAGGATAATATTTTTGAGAAGAGCAGATAAGGGAGTAGGAGCAAGGAGAAAAGTTTGGAAGAGGAGAGAAAAGGGGCACAAAAAAGGGAAGAGAGGAAGGCAGAAGAGAATAAAGTAAAACATGAAAAAATAGTGAAAGAAAAATGGAGAAGAAGGGAAAAACAAAAGAGAAATGAGGGAAACAGAAATAACAAATACAACTGGTCATGGAATGTACTAGTTAGTGCTGGGCGATGTGAGCGCAAATCAATATCACGATTAATTGTATATTTTACCACGATTACGATTAATGAACGATTATTATTACTTATTTATTTATTTTTGACTCTCATAGTTCAGTGACGAGTCTTGTACTGTAAATATGCTCCAGTATTAAAGCTGGGATATTTTTATCTAATGTTGCTGGGCGCTTGTTCCTCTTGTTTTCTGAGCGCTGTTTATCGTTGGTGTGTGATTGTGCTTTGGTCGCTGAAACTGTTTTTTCTCAGTGTTTACATCAAAACACAGCACGTCCAAACCTCAGACGCTGTGTTTTTCTTTGGTATGAGCCGATCAAGTCGCTTGGTCTGCCTTGGCATTGAGGTTGCTTCCATGTGGCAGAGTTACACGACTACAGCTTGGTAGCATGGTTTTAAAAAGAGAGTACATGAAGAAACAGTGGGGACATAATAAAAATAATCGATATAGACAAGATTATGTCTATTAAAATTTTTGAATATCGATTTCGATTAATTTATTTTAACTGCCCAGCCCTAGTACTAGTGCACTAATATTATAAATCTATAGAAGGAAAAGCATAGAGAATGAAAAGTCTACTTTCAGAAGAACTGGAAGGCAGTGGTGAAAAAGGAAAAAGAAATAGCAGAGAACTAATGTGGGAGAGAGGGAGATTTCTGACCTGTAGCAGGAGTCTCTCGTCTCCGATCACAGCGCCTGTGTTCCAGTCGATGACCTCAGAGAAGGGAAGCTCCCAACCGTTACTCAGCATGACGGGCACACAGGCAGCCTACACACACACAAACACAGTAGAAAGGTCACGGCAGTGTGTCACTCAGAGTGTGCTTTCATTAAATGGCTACACAAATCAGGCCACCACTGCATGAATTAAATGAAGCAACAGAATATACAAGGTATCTATTAAACTACCACGGAATTAAATTACAGCTGAGGACACACACTGACAAAATGTACTGATAATGACTAAAAAAACTACTACAAATATACAGACTTACTGCAGAGGGAGAGAAAGAGAAGGAAAGTGATTCCACAAAATATTTATAATGGTCAGGCAATGAAAAGGACAGTCAGATGTGTAGATATATAGATAGACACACACACAGAAAAGCAGACAAACAGATATATAGATAGATATAATGCAACGTAAAAGCAATAAGCACGGAGTTGAGACCGAGAGAAAAGGGAGTTTGATTGTGTGTGTTTCAGTGCCAGCTCACCTGCAGAGCCTCCAGGAAGCGGAAGGATCCGAGGCGCCGTCCTCGTGGAACCAGACAGAAGGTTGAGTTGTGGAGCATTTCCCTGTAGTCATATCTGTACAAACACACACACACACACACACACACACAAACAAAACACTTGAGAACAATTTTTAAAACAACATTATGTCTTCAACACACACTGCACCTCCCCCATTCACCCTCCTGCTCTCTCAGGTGTGTGATTTTCATCCTCATACACACACATCATGTTTGGGGTAATGAGCTGTGAGTCAAACCTGCTCACCAAAGACAAGCTGATTTTTAGGGAGTGAGTAAGTTTATGTTTGGGGGTGTGTGGGAATTTTATTCACACACACACCTTAATCTACACTTTGCCACACTGTGCACAGCTGGCAAACACACATTCACACACACAGAGTGTGCAGATGCCTTGAGAAGATATATAGGTGTTTTCCATATCAAAGAGACAGTCATTTCTCTGCCACATGTGCTCCCAGCTCAAGGCAGAGTCCATGTCACAGATGGGTCCTTCGCCCTTACTCAGACACAGACACACACACACACACACACACACACACACACACACACACACACACACACACACACACACACACACACACACACACACACACACACACACACACACACACACACACACACACACACACACACACACACACGAGTAAACCACAGCCAGGAGGCCAAAGGGGTAAAAGACAGTACAGTTATTTATCAGGTGGAAAATCATTCTTCAATTACTAGAATCCATGTGCAGGTGAAGGTTATGTGATCACACAGACACACACACACACTTCAGAGTCAACCTCATACGCAGAGCTTAGTGCCATCCACATACACCATTTAATATTGAAGTGTTATTGCTGACTCCTATTCTTACACAGTGTCCGCAAAATGGCTGCCCACACACCTACAATTTTGTCAGAAGTGGGGGGGCGCACACACAAAATAAGACACACACAGAACAGGTGTCTGCCTCTCAGACAGATCCTGCTGTTAATGTAGTAGAATATGAATGAGTCCAGACTGAGTGATGTCCTCTATGCCGCTGTTAGGATTACCTGTGCACTCCAGTGCAAGCCTACTAACAAAATCAGGGCTGCACAGAAGCACAGACGGCAAATTTGACCTGACGCACATCGGCCGAAGCCTATGTATAAATATTCACAATGTCCAGGATCACCTGATTATTCTGCTCTTCCACAGTGTCCCTGTAAAACAATGCTGTATCTGCAAAGATATTGCTACACACTGCGATTGTGATATATACTGAAATATTTCTAAAAAGGCATTGATGAATCAATAATGTTAAAAATGATAAAAGTCCTATATTTAAATGACCAAAATAATATACCTTTATAAACAACTAAACAATGCAGATATTGGAAACTTTTGGTGAACGTATCTGCTGCTGCTGCTGCAAATATAATAAATACTTGGTATTTTTCATAAATTTTAGAAACTGGTTTAGAAACTTCTTGAGGTCACCTTATGAGAAACAAAGCTTAATATTCTGTAAAATTATTAATCAAACATTCAACAGTACATTAAACATGCTCTCAAATATTGGTTTAAAATATGAGTCAAATCTAAACTTTGTCTGATATCATTGATATGTGTTTAAGCAAATATAAACTGTTATTGATATAATGGCTTTTGTTATTACACAACTTTGATGTGTGGCTCACTTGCATTTTGCAAGCTTGTGTAGTGTAGTCGTGTTAATAATGCAAAGGCAAATGTAATAACTAAATCCGTACATCTAGCAGCTCTACTCTTTACTCTCCACTGGCACTTTTACACTGTGGAACAGCAATTCCAACTACAGTGACTAAATATCTCTGCTCCTATAAAAAGCATCATCAGCACACTGCCCCAAACAAGCATTAAATAATGACTAGTAGAAAGGAAGTCTTCTGAAAGCCAGATGAGAAACACTGCTGGGAAGTGTCATTTGCTACAATAACTCATCCAGAGCAGAGGTAAATTTATGGTTTATTTATTTCAAAGAATCCTAAGTGGCCTATTTCACATATCTGCTCTTTCGTACATGCAGCAGTGCCATATCAGCCTAATTAGTACTTGCCCCGGGCTCTTCTGAGGCAACTCAACACACCATCCATTCTACTGAGGAAAGAGAGGGTGACAGGAATGTATGCGTGTGTATGGCAGTGTGACTGAAAGTGTGTGACAGAGAGAAGGGAAAAGAGAGAGAGAGCGTGTATGTCAGAGATGGTGGGGAGGGGCACACAATGAGAGTGAATGCATGAGAGCATGTGAGGAGAATTAAACAGCAGCAGTGTATTCTAGTGAATTAAATTAGAGCAGATTCTACACGGCCAGAGAACACACCCTGACCATATTACTGATAATGACTCAGACAGAACTGCCACAGTCTACCTCCACCTGCTGTAAAAGAACGGAAAAGGGAACAACAAGAAACAAGCGAGAGATAAACGTAGGAGTGTAAGAGAGAGAGTGAGACGAGGAAAAAACAAGGGAGAGCAAATAAACACAAAGCTGAGTAACAATTTAACAGCAAACTGTTAAGCAGTAATCACAGCAGTCTTTAAACTAGTAACTCACTACAACCACAAGTTAAACCACACCAGTGAAAGTGGAACTAACCTGAGTACAGTGCCAAGCCTCATACAGGTTAGAACAACTTTACGGAAAATATGTTCACCCCTTTCACGTATACAACAGACGATGATGGTTCTTAGTTAAAACTAATGTGACATGCAAGGCTCAGAATACAGCACACCTTTTCCAGCACAGCTTTCTATAACGTGTGTGGTCATGGTATTCCATTAGTGAATATATGACTGACAACATTTTTTGGCTTACCCCCAGACTGGGGAACCACTATGTGAGTGTGTGCATGTGTGTACAGAACCCTACTCTGGATGTGTGGTTATTTTCACAAATTAAGCTAATTTCTAACAAATAAAAAAGAAAAAAAAACCCATAACGGCACAAAAAAAAAAAGGTAAACTAGGCCTGGAAAAAAAAACAGAACAAAAAGATGTATTAATCAAGGAGGTAGCTGCTGAAACAACACCAGAGTGCAAACAGAATATTAGCCTTTGTGTTGGGGTGTCTACATTTCAGTTTTCGCACAATTACATGACCCTGCCAAACTGACCCCCGAGCACCTTTACGCCGAGTCTCCATGGCAACCCTGGCTAAATACTTCCATTCTAAGCGCAGTTAATTACTCGCGGGCTGCATTGCACAGAAAGGGGTTTGTGTTTTTCAAAATCCCAATTGATACATTTTTTTCTCTTCCACTCCCTATTTATGGAGATGCTCTCAAAACACACAGCCTTTCCCAGTATTCCTGGGGAGCTCGCCCGGGAAGGAAGCCAAAATGGCCGCTACTTCTGAAGCGGGACGATGAGCCTCAGGCGCACAGAGAGTTTACCCCCCACATCAATGCGCTCAATGACAAACGGCAACGTTCTGGAGCTACCTGCCGTTTAATGTGCCCAAACAGACGCAAATTGGGAGGAAATTATTCTCAGAATACATTACCGTGCTTTCACACTCAGTATCCAACACAATATCCACACAACAATGTAGTCTGACTACCACAGTTGACTTCAGAACACTAGCAGTAGCCTGCTGTGAACATACACATCGTGTTTATATATTTGAAGCCCCACTACGGTTTGCTGTGTAACTGTGATTTCTGAATTGGTGGAGCTCCATTCAGTAGGGGCGAGTTGGAGTGAGTGATGGGTTTAGTAATCGCTAACTAATCATTCGCATTTGTATGTAACATTACTGCGCTCATGAATGAATGCAAACAGTTCTTCATCTAAATGCCTCAACATGCAATCTTAAGCCCCCCTCAGCAGAGTAGAACGTGTAAATAGAGGACAGAGTACCGATTAATGGGGGCATATTATATCCCTTTTCCACAAGTTAACAACTTGGGGCTTTAATTGAAGGAACACTGGGTAAGATTTGGTATTTTTGCTCCTTGGCTCCCCCTAGAGGAGTGCGTGTGTGTATGCATGGTTGAGGTTGGGGGGTGCAAACGCATCAGGAAAGCAGTTAAGAGGAACTCCTATACCTATTTGCCACATACAAGCTAGCACAAGACCAAGTCCAAATAAAGCACTGTTGAGAAATCTCCAGTGACCAGGGTGACTAATTCAGGAAGCTTCAGAGAGACTGAGTGAGTGTGTCTCAGTGGAGTGTCCGCTCTGGCCCCTCTCCACACTCCAACACTCTCACTGTAGCTAATTCATTAGAGCAATTAGAGTTCATTAGCCAGCTTATGCTAGTTCCAATTAGCTTCCAAAGCATGAGATAACCCCGGGGCCTCGCTTGTTTCAACAAACATTACGTACCTATGATCTATGCCAGCTACACCAACACATGACTGATCCTGGTCAGGTTTATGTTTGAATTCTCGCAGCATGTCCGCCTGTGGAAACCTGGCTGTGTGGATCTTTGACTTGGAGATGTTTGTTTAGCATTTTCCCTATATTTATCACCATTTATGAACTGACTTCTCATACATTTATAAAACTTATCGACCATTTATAAGTAAATAATTACTAATATATTGTGTAAGACCCAGAATGCATTTAGACAGATAACTGCATAAAATCTGTTTTAGTTAGAATTTAGTCAACTGTAAATATTAACTGACAGACACTACCATTCATTCTTTACTATGATTCTCTCTACAAAACACAATATTAATATTCAAAAGCACAGCCACCGTATACAACACCATTAATCACAAGGAAAACTGATCAAAGCTTGATGAAAATGGAGGTTGGAGTGGGGTTGGGGCCAAATGATAACAATCCTCAGTGTGACTGACTATAACTAAAAATGATGACAACTTCATATAATGCCCTGGTCTGACGGCAACAATGAGAACTGATTGGATGTAGTAAAATCGTAGCAAAAAATGTGCCTGGTTTTGTAAATACAGTGGATCAAACATTCCCTGACCACATGGTTCTTTGGTGTGCTAGCCTGAATAACTAGTGGACTCTTTTGTCCACCTTCAACCATTCGCAAACCTGAGGAATGTGTAATTTGGTTGTACTCTCTAACTAGAGCTGACCTACAGCCTACAAGCTTACACTGTGTGTGTAGACAAGTGACAAAGTGTGTTCCCCTCAAAGACGTATTTAACATGGCTCTGGCCTGTTCCTGGAACAAAGCAAAGTGCAGAAGAGCACAGGCAGGCTATGTGTGTGTGAGTGTGAGAGATTGAGTGTGAGAGAGAGCCTGAAAGAGCGTGTGAGCGAGCTGACGTGTCTCAGACCGTCTCTACAGAGAAGCCAGAGATGAATCAGCTTTGCTCATCTTTCCCCCCAGCGCTCCCCTAACCCTTCCCTTGTCAACAGGATTGGCTTTACTGTTCCACAAACATAAAAAGCTCTCTTCACGCTAGCACGCTAATTTACTGCGACAAGTTTATCACTGAAATCTTTTCAATTTCTCCTCATCCTGTCGCCACGTCTCACTTCAGAAAAACTTACATTCCACACACACTCCAACTCAACTCAAGTGGTGACTGTGGTTGAGACCTTTGACGCTTAAAAAAAAAATTGCAGCAAGAGGAAAATTTATGAGACAGGAAGTGAAAGGACTCAGCAGCGGATGGTGGATTCCCGCTGGCTATGGTGTCAGTGGCTACGGCAGCTCATTGTGATTAGCATTGGACTGGTCAGAATGCTGCAACTTGCAGTTTGGACAGTTGTAACATGCAAGACAGCAGATGTGTTTCAAAGCCCTAGCCTCAAGCCAGATGGTTAGACCCTGCTGATGTGTGCATTTGTGTATGCGTGAGTGTGTATTTGTCTTGTTACTCTTCCATGTGTCACATGTCTTTACAACGATGGAACTATTTGCTGATTTAACAAACCTTTTTGGAAAAAAACAAAACAAAAAAACAACAAGATCTGAAAGACTTTTGCTTTCTGAGATTAAAGTACAGGTCCTCACAAGTATAGCTAGACCAACACGTGTGTGTGTGTGTGTGTGTGTGTGTGTGCGCGCACATGAGAGATAGCAAGAGTGTGTGTTTTGCAACATGCCAGTACATGTCTGGCTGAGGTGCCTCCAAGTTGTGCACGAGGAACACTCATGAACTTTTTAGTCACTTTCATCTTAGATCACATCTCCACCGCAGAGATTTTACTGAGATGTCAAAGCACTTAACCACATCCAGCTTGGGTGCACGCACACACACATACACACACACATATATGCAGGATAACTCAAACTGTCACTGACCTGGTATAATATCTGTCAACTTGAATTTGGGCTATATTTGTATTTCTTTTTTTTCTTTATTTTTGAGTTCTGAGTAGGCGGTCTTAACTTCACTCTAAATCAGGATTTGGCAGCTTGGCAAACCAGTATAGGGTCCATTGGCTTATGTATTACCAACAGATTGGGAACCTCACAACCTAGATATGTTGCAACATACAGCAGCCCTGTGGCTTACATGGTTTACGCCATGGTCTAAACCTTACTGTTGTGAGGTCCCCATTTTGTCAGTAATACTGTCTGGGCACGAGAGCCACTAGACTATTTGCTCATATGTCATTTTTATTCCTCCATAAAACATTCTTAGGACAGGAGCGATTGCCATGATTTCAGAAGAAACATTAGGCAAGTGAGTGTCATGTAGTGCATCAGCTGCATGACGTTTAGAAAGAGGATGTCACCAAAAAGCTAGGAGGCCACATGCTATGCTTCCTGTAGATAAATCTTGATCCTACACACACAGTACTGGATGTACCGGCTTTGTGACCATCTGGACCACGTGAAATAATTCTTCTTCTTCTTCTTTTTTTTTTTAATTGACTCTGAAAAACTGACTTAACATCCATAGATGAGACAACATACAACATCTAATTTCATTCATAAAAAGCTCACACCATACTTTGCTAAAATGTGTGCATTTGAACTTATTTTGCATTTCCAAAACAGCAACTTTACATGAGAAGTTAATCCATTCATAATTTTTCATTTTAAAAGTCCTGCATTTTATTTGATTTATTTCAGAGCACTTCTAATGGTTCATTCATCAGGATTTGTTTCTTCACACTGTTAATATCTTTTTTTGCGAGTGTAAAAACATATCTTTCTTCAGTGCATATCCAAGTAACTTACATACTACATGCACATTTTCCTGCCTACTTAACGTTATCTAAACATATGGTTGTTTCTAACTGGGTAGGCTCATGCCTAAGGACTGAATACATGTATGCGCGTAAAAAGCAGCACATGCATTCTGCAGGGAGAACATATGCTAATTTAGAACTAGACATACAAGTGTCCTTTAAAAAAAAAAGAAAGAAAAAAATATATACAAAGGAAGATGAGTGCTTCTTGAGTTTCTGTGGAAACACAATGTAGCGAAGACTTACTGCTCTTAAAGACCTACACATTTTCTGAGGTTCTGCTGGGATCTATGGGCTTCTAGACAGGTGACAGGCATTCCAGGGGGTAGAGAAAGAAAGATACAGTGCCATCTGCTCCAGAGTGTACCCCCAAAGGTGAGCAAAGGCTCCTAATTAACTCATTTATTTGCAAACAAATTCTAATTTATTCCATCTAAAGGCTAAAGCCACAGCAAGTCCAGACCATATGTGCCTCTGACAGTGGTGGTGGTGTGTGTTTGTGTGTGTGTGTGTGTAAGAGAGATTAAAAAAATTGAGTCATTTACCAATATTGACTAATTGATTGGAGCAATGAGCAAAGGCCAAATCATAGGCTTAACCTTTTTCTGCCGTCGTGGAGGACCTGGGAACTCTGCAATCTCCAGCAAGAATCCGTTTCAAAGAGAAGAGTGCAGAGTCTCCACATTATCATCATATCTGATGTCCTATTCTCAGGGTAAAGATTACAGATGAAGGGTCATGTGACTAGTCCAGTGCTCCTTATTATAACATACCTGCAGCAAGGGAGTGATACCACTAAGTCCTTTCCTGTAACAAGACTCAAACATTCCGTATAAATATTTTATTTTTTTGTCTTTAGAAAAGTACATAGATGAAAAACGTTTTTAATTGAAGCACTCCACTTAATAAAAGCATCAAAAAAGTAGGCTTCAACTACTCAATAGGAAAACTGGATCAGTGCCATCTCCTTCAAAAACCCATTGTTTTTCTATATTAAGATTGACTAGCAGGGAAAAGCCAGGCAATTGCTCTCCTAGTTCAATATCCACTCAAAGAATGTGCTTTATTGTGGACAGAGTAACATTTAGAATGATGGTTACCAAATGTTTTCTTTTGAAGTGTGTCTACTTTGTACATGAGAAGACTTGAACAGCCCCCCTACTCCACCATCACCTCCACCACTCCGACACATACATGTCTTTAGCTTCCAGACTCCACTGTAAATTATACAAAAGAAGTGATGTGCACATTGTATCTCAGACATTTCCCATGCTGTGCTGCCTGCAATACCTCTGCATCCCCTAGGGGGCACACCCAACACTTTGGGAGCCACTGATTTAGAGCATTCATTTACAAAAACTATGTACTGACCCAGTCTAACCCACATTGGTTCTTGGTCTCTGACTACAAAGCCTTGTTCTTGTCTTGATTTTGGCTTTAATGCTCTCGACTACACCACTGTGTTCTTTAAACAATGCAGTTGTAAGGGAACTAGGATCCACCTCCCTGCAAGCAGGAGTCCAGCAAGCCATCAGGGACTGGGCTGTGAAAAAGGATTTACAAGGGCATCCATCAAAAGGAGAGAGTAAGAGCACATGTAAGACTAACAGATAGCCATAGGGAGAGGGAAACATATTTCATTCAAGCACTTGTTGCACTGGAACTGGGTATAATACAAATATCTATCCAAAGGTAGGGTTGGCCACAGTGAGTAGGTTTCCCTAATGACGACCCTAGAAAAAGGCCCTTTGAGATCCAGCGTCACCTGATCCAGGTGTGGCTCTTGGCCTAGAATCAGATAACACACCTGGGGGAGAAGAGGGGGCAGGGGGGTGGGGGTGGAGAAGATGGGGAGGTGAGGTCACTCCGGGATGGTTCCGCAGACGTGGGGAATCTTTCCTAACAAAAACCTTCCATGGCTTTCTGAAGGCACCGTTCTCCGGCTGCCTTCGGTGTCGGGTTGCCATGACAGGAGCTTTGACAGAAATGCCCAGAGGAAAGTAGGAGAGGGAAGATGGGAGTTGAGTAGAGGTAGAGGGAGAGGAGAAGGGGAGAGGCGAGGAGAAGAGGACAGAGGCGGCTGGGCTGGGGAAGGGTAGAGGGTTGGGAGGAAATAAGGGAAAAGATGCAGATCTCTCCACTCATGCTGAGGCACACACTGAGCTAACTCAATGAATTATGCATTCAGTATCTCCAGCATAGATGGTGAGTACACTTTAGAATGTGGCTCTCTGGGACTGTTCAGTTTTTCTGTCAGAGGATTTATTAGGTTTCTCATAGTGGATGCTACACCACATTCAACCTGATCCTAAAGTAATGACACAAGCTGAAGTGTTCTTAGGACAGTGATCAGCCGTAACAATAAATCTACCACCTTGTTTCCACGCTCACCCTCCATTTTAATCAGCTCCACTGTCCACCTGTTGCTGTGCACACTTTATTATCCCCCTTTTACCCTTGTTCTTCAATAGTTAGGACCCCCAGAAACCACCACAGGGAAGGAATTATTTAGTTGGTGGACTGTTCTCAGAGCTGCAGTGAAACACACTACTGTATTACTGGGTTAGTGTGTTGTGCTGGTATGAGAGGATCAGACGCAGCAGTGCTGCTAGAGTTGTTAAAGCCCTCAGTTTCACTTCCTGGACTAAGAATAATCCACCAACTAAAAATAATTAAGTGGCACAGTGAGTGGGCACAGTTTTTAAAAACCCCAGCAGTTTTGTTATGACGTGGTAGCACAACACACCAGCACCGTCACTGCAGTGCTAAGAACGATAACACCTAGTCTGTTGTGATCTTGATTATTAAAGAAGAAGGCGAAAAAGAAGTAATGGTTAGAAAAGGATTGAAAGAAGAGTGCCATCCTCCTCCCTCCACCAATGCTTGTGGTGTCCCTGAACCAGACATGCTCCAGGTGTGTGTGTTTTCACTGACACAGATGGTTTAAATGTGGAAGACACCCATGAACATTGTACAATGTAAATGCACCCATACATTGATTTTATATATATATATATATATCTCAAAGGGCCTTTTTCTAGGGTCGTCATTAGGGAAACCTACTCACTGTGGCCAACCCTACCTTTGGATAGATATTTGTATTATACCCAGTTCCAGTGCAACAAGTGCTTGAATGAAATATGTTTCCCTCTCCCTATGGCTATCTGTTAGTCTTACATGTGCTCTTACTCTCTCCTTTTGATGGATGCCCTTGTAAATCCTTCTTCACAGCCCAGTCCCTTGATTTTATATATATATATATATATATATATATATATATATATATATATATAGAGAGAGAGAGAGAGAGAGAGAGAGAGAGAGAGAGAGAATGTGCACTTCTAAATCTGCCAGTAAAAAATGTTTATATATTATTATTTAAAAATGAAATTGAAAATGACATTGAAATGTTAATAAATGCTCCAGTTAAGTACATAGCCAGTAAAAAGAGTATTGTAACATCCTCAGATTTGATTGCAATTTGACTTAAATTGCATAATCGCTGAGATGATGGGTGTGTGTGTCAGAGTGCATGTAATCAGTTGGCACTAATACCAAATCCACTGTCAGATTCAGCCCACAATTAACCAAACCCATTGCAGTTTTATGATTGAAGTAGTCATTAGGGTCCAACAGAACAGGCAGCGGAGTGGCAGAGAGGAGGAGAGGCTAAAAAATGAATGAGAGTGACGAACACTCCTCCACTTTGGAGCAGGACTAATTAAAGGAGAGAACATGAAGAAGGTGAAAGAAGAGAGGGATGAAGGAGATATTTTAAGGAAATGCTGAAGATTCAGTGGTCGCCTGGCAACCTGTTCCTCTGAGTTATGGATATGAATCGACCGTGTCTGTGTCTGTGTGTGTGATAGTAAATGCAGGGGCAGAAAAGACCAACAGAACTAATTCCATCAGTGTGTGTGAAGAGATAAAGGAAAACAATGGTCAAGGTTAGGGGTGATAGAATGAGAGGAAAGAAACAGAAGAAAACAGAAAGGCATGAGGGAATGAAAGGGAGCAAGAGAACGAATGAGAGTGAAAGAACAGCCAAAGAGAACAAGAATAATGAAAATAAAAAAGACAGAATGAACAAAAAGAACCAACACAAGACAGATGGAGAAAGAGTGTGAGAAAACAAGAGCATGCTAGAAGAGGAAAGCATGATCTTACAGTGGCAGAGACTCAGAGACAGCAACTGACAGAACAAGAAAAAGGGAAATAGAATGAGAGAATGGAACGGGAGGGGCAAGCAAGGGAGAATGAGAGACAGACGCGAGAAGTGATTGTAAGAGAAACAGCAGACAGACAGGCAGACACAGTGAGATATCTAAGAGCTCTGTGTTGTTTTTGACTCTGGCAGCCCACTGTGTTTACGTTGGCCTTGCAAAACAATCTCGGAAAAATCTAACCCCACCAGCTTCCTTTCAACGCCATAATAACAGAGCCATTTCAGAGCTGTGACTGGTCCACAGCCAGCTGGAGACCTAACACAACAACTAGAGCAATTTCAGATCATCTCTCCCAAACTCTCAAAAAAATATATATATATATATCCCATACTATACATAATTACAGCAGTTACTATGAACCCTGTCTGCGTAAAGCTCATCCATTTTCAAGCAGCAAAAACCTGCGTCAAGCCACAAACCACAAACATCTAATTCTGTCTCTATTTTTTTTCCAAGTTACCAGTATTCACCCTCTTCCACTCAGACACACGTGATTATTTTACAATTTTACCATCAACTTTCAATTTCAACCTGATTTCAGCATTAATAACCTGGCAATGTGGTAAGTTATGAATAAAGCCTCAAAGCCGTAGAATAAAGCTGTTACTCCGTTTCAGACAAAATGGCTGAATAGAATTAAATTATTGGACACTTTTCACAGCCTATTGCCTATGCAGACAAAAAAATGTTTTTATGTCGTCAACATTTGATGCACTGATCTAAAAAGAGTATTTCAAATATTTAACAAAAACTGTCTCTTCAAATCACCTACTGCAGCTTTGAGCCGTCCCACGACGTTTTGTTGGTGGTGTTTTGAAAAGAAGCGTTGGCTAGCTCCACATGTTTTGGAAGAATCAAATTCTAACATTTACCCTGTCGGCTTGGTAGCACAGTGTGATTGGGGAGGAGCTGTGGTTGTGTTGTGGGTGTAACTGGCACTGACTAAAATTGGGGAGAAAACATAGTTAAAGATCAACGTGGGCCACAGTCTCTACACTTTTTTTTTGTTTTCTTTCCAAAATATGAAAGGACGGGGTGCGTGTCACTGGGCTATAAGCAATGTCAACTCCCTGGATGTGGGAATGAGGGACTTTTAAGCTTAGAGTCATAGAAACGTTGAGAGTGAAAGAATCCTTTTCTCTCCTCTTCAGAGCAGCTCTGCTAAAGTTAAGTGTCAACACACCATGGGGGACACAGAGAGAGGCTCTTAGTGCTTTGTGTCAATTATACTACAACCACAACAACAGGTACCACTGGGATACACTCTCTCGCTCTCTCTCTCTCTCTCTCTCTCTCACACACACACACACACACACATACAGACATACACACACAAAACTCTTTCTTCTAGACAGATAATGGAAGACTTACTTTGCCCTTTCATCCCTTTCAGTGGCTACAAAGCTGTCTGTCTCCATTCAGGCACTTTCTGTTCTTATGAAAAGCCAATATTGTCTTCTAGTCACAATCTCTCTTTAGATTAATGTGCTCAAATATTAAAATTAAATCCACGGAAAGATGACCCCATGTCCTTTTCTATGTGACTACTGAATTTCATTTTCATACACACAACAAAACGGGAAAAAAAGAGAAAAAAAAAAAAAGAAAATCCATATTAAAAACAACAATGCTGTGAAATCTTACGCCAATGCAGCTGTGGCCCTGTAACAGTAATTACATGTAAGGAAATGAAGTGCTCTTCCGGCTCTTTGTCACTTATCAACCCAAAGTCTCTCCGCTCGCTGGAGCTTTGAAGATTTGAGGAGAAAAAAAAAATAATTCAAAAACATCAACAAAGCCACTAATGATTAGAAAGAGGAGGAGGATAGATTACGTTCCCAGAAATGTCATTGAAAAACATGGCAGATGTGGTTTACTTGTGACGTGGTGTTCCAGTGGGAGATGCTCTGAATGGAGGAACATCCATGGCATAAATCCTACTACCTTTTACTCTCACGCATCCGAAGTAAGAAGTCTGCTTCCAAAATCAAATCAGGGCAAAACGGGGGAATGTTTGGAGGAGACTCATCAAATCATTTAACAAACCAACATCGACAGTCAGTATTCAACAGCCGCCTACAGAAAGGAACGCAGCTAAGCTTATAGCCCCGACAGCAGCAGTCAGGCTTCACCCCCAGCTGTAACAGTTCAAAGAGACTCAATAAAACATTTATGGCATAGGAAAGACACTCTCTTCCTTCTCTCCACTCTATATGACCTTGGGTTAAATGTGTTTAATTAGACTGCAGGATCCTGCCTTCTCCTCCCCCTCCCCTCCCCTCAGCTCAGCTAACCAAACCTCATGGACATCCATCCTTCACATGCTGCTGCCATCGTGCCTCTTCTCCAGCTCCCTACGCTTTCACAGCAACATAGGAGCAGCTCGGTACTCACACAGTGGCTTTAACTGAACTATTTGTGAAATAAAAACAGATATTTTTTACATTCCAATTAGACAAGGTGTGTTCATTTCCACTTTTTTTCAAGTTTTGCACTGGAGCTGATAAAGTTAGGAGAAGGCAGTATGGTAGCATTTTAATTGTATCCTGACAAATTACATTACACTATGCTTTACTGAGTATACTGTGGAAATTGTCTGTACTTTCATAATGCACGTCACTTATGGAGCCTACCCATAATCACTGGGCACAAGGTGGGGACACACCCTGGAGGGGGAGCCAGTCGCCAATCCACCTGCCAACATGTGTTTTTGACACAGGGAGAACACACCAAACTCCTCTCAGACAGTCACCCAGAGCGGGACTGGAACCCACGACCTCCAGGACCCTAATTAATGAAAATAATTGAAAGTGTCAAATGTTCTTCACGTTATTTTTTTTAAAGACACAACTAGATATGAATCAGTTCCAAATGATCCAACATCAAAACCAAATTTACTCATTGCGCGCCCTTGTAATTAAGTAATATTCCGGCTTCAAGATGAAATGCTTCTTGTAAGTTTGACCTATATCCATTTGTCTGCTTGTCATTTCAACACAGAGTAAAAGACAGCAATCATTTAAACCATGGTGATATGCTTATAGCACAGGCATACATTCGAAGACTTACAGACTGGTTTATTACTGACTTTGGCCAACTATACTTTTAACCATTAAAGAGGACCCAGCGCAGCTGAGCAAAGATCAGGCAGAGAGGGTGACTTTCAGCACCTTTTGAGGGCTGCATTTTCCCGCTCTCGACATAAGAGCTTGCTTTGGGGAACCGGTGTGAAGGAGCCAAACAAAAAGGTTGAGAGAGAGCTGAATGGCTGTAGGCCCACCAAATGGCACATCTGTGTTATGTGCTGCAGCTTCAAAGAGCTCCACTCCCACCTGCGAGTGTCAGAGCGAGTGGGGAAAGCTGAGAGAGACGCAGATCTGCATGTCAGACGACCACAGGCAAACAAAACGGCCGAGCGGTAAAGTGACTCTTCCATCTTCAAGCCAATTTCACTAAAATGCCAGTTCCAAACATATAATTTAAGTGTCTCAGAGATGATAAAAGCAGGATGGACTAGTCTGATGTGCATTTTCTCCATTTGAGCTCAGGACAAACCCTCAAGAGACCATGCAGTTGAAAAAGGAGGAGTGCAATAAAGTGCTGTTGTTTCATTTCCCGACACTTAGGAAAAGCACAGTAAAGGTCATGATTTCTTCAATTTTTTTTTTCTTTTGAAAGAGCGATGAGATAGTAGAGGAAAATTACTTTCAGAACAGAAACACACAGAAGACTGAGAGATTATATATTATTAAACTATAGTAGTAAAGCACAAAAAACACCATATAGCACACTGCATTGTCCCAAATACCTTACACTGACCTTTCCAACTTAGAGCACATGCATATGTGGCTGTGAATTTGACTATGCATTCACACATCTAAAGCAGTGCTTTCAAGGGGGTGCTTGTAGGAAAGCTTCATCCCTTCCATGCGACAACAAAGCCTTGGTTCTGTGGTGTGAAGCTGTGAAGGATTGCCTCTGTGGTCATTGCGTCAGCGCTGCGCTGCTCATGTTGACACTTCTGGTGTCACGGTACGGTCATCAAACAAAGAGGAACTACTCTAAGCACCAAAGCTGGCAAAATCACAAAATGCAGGAAATGATCTGACCTTGCCCGATTAAAATTTATTTTATGCTAGAGCCATAAAGGAACATACAAAAAAAGGACAGCGGTCAGCAATTGTCATCTGCTGAACATTTTGAAATGAACAGATTGGAAGATTAGCATCAGCTAGCAAGCTAAACTGACACCGCTAATATAAACTGTAAAAATACAAATGCAAACAATGATACCGAATAGTAATTGTGTTTCAAACCGATTTTTAGGAAAAACTGATAAAGAACGGATTAATGTTTTGTGTGAGGACTTTTGGCAGCTGTGATTAGCCGAGGTGCTAACATAGCACAACACAGCTATAGAGTAGCCATAAAGAGTAAAATCGCACAAGATCAAAGTCTCTTAAAGGCCTGCGGCATCACTCTTTGGTGTTTATTCAAGCCAGAGGGAACAAATGTTAGCATTGTAATTAGCATCCTCTTTGCTTTGTTCTTAAGGGCCGCTATATGTATCCTTGAGCAATGGCACTATTGTTCGAGGATGCAATTTGCATTTCACCAAAATTGCATTTAATATGACGTTTCACATCCCAAATGTGTTTTATTTTCCCCCTGAATTCTAAAACACAAAAAGGTTTTTACTATGAATTACACTGTTAAGAATATAATTTTGTGGGAACCATTTTATTACAACTTGGACTTTAGCCCAGAAGCCATGATTTTGATACTTCAATCTTATAAAATTCAAGTATATTTAATATACACCGTCTCTGGTGTACTCCTGTGCATATCTGACCTTTTCCCTGTTCTAACACATCCATTTCCATTAGCTTGTTCATTAGCTGGTTAGATGGAACAGATGTGTCAGAACACGAAAAAGACCAAACTATGCAGAGCAAGGGTACTCCAGGATCAGAGACAGGGTTAACAACACTAGAATCAGGGTTAGGAAGAACTCATCTGCAGTAATTCAGATGGACAAAGGTGCTAAAAACATAACTGTGGTCTTTTTATCTTCAGTGATTAAAATAATTAGTTAATTTCTAGATGTAATAAAAAAAAAAATAATCATACGTCCTCCAGATCCAGAACCGTTGACCCATGGCACAGGTTTCATATGCCTCATAGACACTGTATATAACACATATGTATCTCAAATACTTGACAAGACTAAGTAATAACATTTCTGTATATGGGCCAAGCACTTTCCTACAGGACTACAAATCACCCTGATCTAAATGCAATCTGCTCTAGCATTCAGATGCTGCTGAAGGTGCTGATTAACTGGGTCAGTTGTGTTAGATTAAGTCTGTAGAGAAAGCCGGCAGGAGGCTGGCTCTGCAGGTCCAGGTTCGGCTAGGCCAGGTGTTGATTTCAGACGACTCTGAGAGGCTCTGTATTTAGGCAGGGACCATGCTGTTGGCAAATATACCATCTGAACCAGACAGGAGTCATATGTTCTCACCGGGTCACTGAACAAACAGCTGTGGGTTTTAAAAAGCACACCATTCCCCCCACACCCATATGCCCTTTCACATTCATTTATGCCTGTGTTCTCTGCCTGCTGGCCTGCCAACGAGGGCAATTTTGCACGAGCGTGTGGAACTCCAGGTAAGTGTGTGTTTGTATGCAGTTACATTCATGCACGTACGTGTCCACACACCTAAGACGAAGTGTAAACTTTAATACGCTGTCTAAACTCTCTGGTCTGGAAGTGAACAATGGCTCCAGTCAGAGCTTCCAGACGCAATTTCATCATTCTGCTGATTCACCAAGTCATTTGTTTTGACAATAACAATAACTTTTCTTACTAAAGAATGACATTTTATGGACTTGACAGGCATCGGGTCTCATCTGAACAAAAGATAAGATGCCCCTTAAATCCCCCTTTTTTAAATAAATATGCATACGTTTGTATGAGTTTAAGACACAGAACAAGTTGAACGTCAAAATTCAAACCTCTGCCATGTAGCAAACATTAGGAGACTGCACATAAAACATAACCTAATTTTCAGTCTATGTCTGGAAGGCAGATTTAGCACTATGTCTTCAAATAAACAAGAAAGACAGAAAAACAAGGGGGTGGGGGATTTACTAGGATGGTATACAGGCAGTTCTATGTACACCTGGGGACAAAGGCATTGTTGAGCAAAGAAAAAAGGGTGGGGAAAGGGAAGAAAAAAGGACCTCACTATCGTCAGCAGCACTTTTTAAACATGCATGAGTCTTATGCAGCGAATCCCAATATGAAGTGTTTTCATTCACTTCTCACTTCACTTGACACTCTTCCTTTGAGGAGTCTGCTGCAAGTCGATTCCCATTTAGGAGGAGTTTCAATTCATTTAAAGAATGGAGATGAGTTTCTCTCAATTTTACTGCCTTAAATAGAGACTGCTGAGGATCATAAGCCGTCTGCACTCGCCAAATCCACAACATACAAAACCATTCCCAGTCCACATGAGCACAAAACTGAAATTACAAAAGGTTCATAAGGACTCGTCATGAAATATGTTATAAAGAGCTTGATGTGCAATGTGAATATCAATCCACAGCAGGGAGCTGATATTCCAGCCATGACGCAGATACCGCAAACATTTTTAAACATGGGCTCTTATCGTGTCAGTCGCAACTGACCAATCAATCGCACTGTGCACTTTGGTCAATTGGTCATTTAAATAAACGGAACCAGCCTTTTCCCAGATGTAAATAATCAAGTCCAAGCTCACTACTGACTGACAATTGTTCCAATAAAACGATAAAAAAAATGCAGCATTATCATTCCCAACTCGTCAGATACAGTGGGGGCCCCACAGAGTCATATTTGGAGGTGTAAGCTAGGATGAGACACTTCTATTCTTCAAACCATTGGTGCTGAGTGGACGCGAGCATTATATCATGCCTCAATTAAATGTCAACCAGCCTTTTCCCCCACATGAAAATCGTTAAGTTCAAATATCCGTCCATCCTCACTGATGATTACTGAAGCTGGATTTATAAGTGGTCCCATGAAACCAAATGAGCCACCCCCGCTCTCACTTTTTAAAAGGTAGATCACAATACCCTGTCCCCTGGAAAGAGAGATCAAGCCCAAAAACGTGGGCACCCCTGTTTTAAACACTTCTGCTGCAGTTTTACCAGAGATATTTATGCACTCAGATTAGTTTTGGAGGCACAAGGTCTCACTAAAACGAAAGGGTTCCCATACTTTACACAGCTCTCTGGACCAATCTGTCCCTCCATATACATAATGTTAGCAGGTCTGAATAAAACCCTAAAGACATGCCCATTTCAGTTGTCAAAAACACAAAATTTATATTATGCTAATTGAGGATTATTCAAATACAGGATATGTTTAAATCATGGAAATCCCCATAACGTATAATCTGTAAAAATATTAATGCTGTTGGAAAATAAATACCATAATGAATATACCTATAATCTGCTGCCCAATATTGTGATTTGATTTCAGTACAATGTCCTAACACTGTAAACTTGTAAGGTCAAGTCATTATCATGCTGTTATTTTTTAGTTCAACACTTCCACCTATAAGAAGCCTGTAGGTTCCAGAGTGACCCACTGTGAAACACTAACACCACACTGTAAACCCCAACTCTACAATTCACACTTCATATCACTTTGAAACAAGTTGTGAAATAGCCTCAAATTAAAATCCATCTAAAATGGAAATCATTCTTAAAGATAAAGTAGCATTAATTACTGGCACCAAGGACACAAAGAGTCCTCGGAGAAAAACACCTATTTTTCCTCACAAGTAGAAGCCCCCATTCGTGAGAGGTTAAGACATAATGGAACAGATGTAATTAGCAATGATGTCTAGCTCAAAAAAGTGTCAGACTGAAAAAACTACTGACACGCAGGGCTACACAATCTCAGAGAAATGCCACAGCCTTTGTTAGACAGAACAGACTCTACCAATCTGAGGTAGCAGAGAGGAGAAATGGTAAGACTGTGACAGATAAATACAAACAGACTTTCTAAATGTCACGCAGCCAAAAGAGCAGGGAGTGCAATAGCTTCATCTTGCTCAGTGGCCTGTAACAGTGGCATTGGTCATGCTGATTGGGCTGGAGACAAGAAAGCGAGGTTGTGATTGGTCCGACACATCGTTTTAAAGTTCTCTAGCAGCTGGGAGGTTTGAGGAATTGACAGGAGTAGACCAGGACTTTATGAAGCACAAATGCTTTAGGGGTCACGGAGTGCGTGCCGCTGATATTTAATCAATCCGACAGCTCTTGTCGTGGCAGCCAATGGCCATTCAAAAAAGTCACGTCTTTCTTCCAATGAAGCCAGTTTCAGGGGAATTCCTTCAGCCGAGACGGACCTCCTGCTGAGACAGAAGTCTTTGACAGGGGTCTGTGGTCAAGGCAACAAAAAGATTAAATGAAGAATAATGCGACAATTGAGCGCACAAGCACAGGACGGCAAGATTGCACTCTCAGCCATGGCTCCAAAAAGCAAAAGGTGAGGTTCAACATGAACACATTTATCTAGCAAAAGACTGAAGCTGGAATTATTGCAATGATGCTGAAATGCAAGAGGAGAAAAATCCATAAAGCACTTAACCCAAGAACAACTTTGAAGATCAGGTGAAGCAGGCCTGTGCCCTGTAAAAGACATATTATTCAGAGAGCATACATTATGAAGTAAACCTATAATTCACTACCCTGGGCCTCTGTGGGTACTGGGTTCAGCTTTCCTGTGATATGAGCAATACTTTGATGTTGATTACCGGGAATATCTTAAATGAGGCAGAAAATAAACACAGAGGACACCCTTGGAAATCCAGTGTGGATGGAAATTGCTGCAACTGTCTTCGGAAAAAAAAGAATAAAGCAAACAATCTCACCCTGCTTAGGTTTGACTGAAGCATTAATGGGCCGACTCAAACAAAGAGCAGGCACCGGAAAAAGCCTATGGGGCGCACGCTGACAGGCTAATGATGTCTTCTCTTGGCTGTTGCACTTGTCCAACTTGCTGACACCACAAGAGAAGGCCAGATTAAGTTACATCAGAGATATCGACAAAGCTGCAAAACATCAAATCCTCATGCTTCATTTGCTAGAAGAGAAATAAACAAGGCTCAAACCTGTCACGTCGGGAGGTGTGCGTGCATGTGATTACTGAATATGAAAGATCTACCTTGCTTTGGAGAGAATCTGAGTGACTGACGGCTCACTTGTAAAGAGGCAGGAGCTGCAAATCTGAAAGATCAATTACACATACACGGCTAAGGCTGCATTCCTCTGCTTTACTTTAGAGACTCATCCGTTTCCCATGAACAAGTGACGGAGATGTGTTAGCCTTCAGAAGACAGCGACTTTTTCACATCGAGTGTAAGTGATCAGAGTGGCAGAGCATTGTGTGATAGTACACCGAGCTCCTGGAGCTGGAACACGGGCGCGGGAGGCTAACAACATTGAGTCAGGGCCGCAGGAAGCGTGACACATTCGCCTCTTTGCTTGAATGATGACTTCTAAGAGCTCATGGTAATAGCCTGTCTTGCAGATCCCGGAGAACATAAATCTTCCCAAAGAAAAATGACAAAGCAATCAGGTGGGGAGAGGTCCGCGAAAGTGTGGCTCTGTGTGTGTGTGTGTGTGTGTGTCCACATTTCAGCAAGTCTTCCCACCCACCACTTAATATGATTAAAGACTCAAACACAGTAAAAAGCAGTCTTCCCACACATAACCAAATCAAACCATTACAGATACAAGCCTGGGAGGGAACTTTTATTTACTCTGCTTTTGGCAGCAGTTCTGGGAGTTGCAGACAGCGGCCAACACTGGGGTTCAGATATGGACCAGTCACAACAAATCCCAGCCCTTCGGGTCATCGGGCGAAAGGGACGTGAAACATGCTCCGGCCTTTCTGGTTCTGTCCCTGCTCTCGTTTGTAGCTGTGTGACTAATGAGTGCTCTCAAGTCTCTGCATGTGGACAGACCAGAGACTAGGCTTCGCTGGCAGAGCGCTTGAGGCCATGGATGCTCTTCCACACTCACACTCTCTCTTCTCATGGGACTCAGCACTTCAGAGTGAAAATTTGCCACTTGGGTCAAAAGACGCAATCCAGGACACCTTTCTCTGTTTGAGTGCTCTCAGTCAACTCTGAGGACAATCAGCTCCACTTCTAATCACCTTCACTGTCTCTGTCCCAATGTCCATTTTCCTCAGGGGACATATATCTGATGAAACCTAAAGAATGTTTCTACCTGTGGAGTTCATTCATATTCCATTAAAAAAGGTGCAATATGAGAATTCCAAGACAGGACACAGCACCTCACTGCATTTACATCAAAGACAAACTGAATTAATATTCACTATTACTAGTGAGCCTGATTTTAAAGACAGTTTCAAAGGAAGTAGGGGTTGATGGTCTGACAAAGATTAGAACATGTGAGAGTAGATTAGTGTGTCTGTGTATATGTATATGTATGTATATACACACACACACACACACACACACACACACACACACACACACACATACACACACACACACATGCAAAGGAAAGATGACTTCAAAAATAATGGAATTCTTTATTACTTGGAAAAAAAAGACAAAAATGTTCTGTAAATATTAATAAACGAAAGAATGTCAGTATCATGTGACAATTATTTGCTTTTTTCTTAAAAATTAGTCCTAGGTACAGTTTGTACAGTTTTATAAAGAAATGAGATGGCAGTTTTACTGAGTGTCTTGGAGAATCTGCCACAGTTTTTTTAAGAAGTGGATTGACTTCTTTTTTCATGCAACAACTCAGGAACCTTCATTATGTTTTTTTTAATTGAACATAACCTCTTTTCTAATAAGTTGCTTCCTTTACAGACATACAGTTATTATTTTTTTGTAACATTGTCATTATTATGATTGATAAAGTAAATCTAAAATGTTTTTACCGACTGAATAATGCAGTATTCATAAAACAAATATCTAACAATTTGTACTCAAAAATAGGATATAAATATATATATAAATGCAACATGACACTGACAGGGTTGGAACAGAGCATCATCAAATCTAGACCTTGAGCTCATATTCTGGGATAGAATGCCATTTATGGTTTTTCACTGGAAAAACTGCTGATGTAACCGACTGGTCATTTAAGAGTCACATTTCCCAGACCTGGAAATTCAAGGTCTTGATTTGAAGACCTTTACCCTGAGTACTATTCTGTAACCAGCACAATACTTAACCAACACAGGTATGGGAGTTAGGAACAGACGTATAGGTCTGTATGTGTTTCCTTAAGGGCTTAAAATACCAGACAAATCCTCAAACAGCCTGCCAGTCCACACAGCAGCGACAAAACAGAAGACAGAAATAAACATCACGGATCAGGCAGGCAGGCATGCAGATGAGAGAGAGACACACAGACAAAGAGCAGTCAGTGAAACAACTGGAAAAGGTACTGGGACGAGGGCAGAGGAGACAGAGCTAAAAAAACAAGGGAAGGGTAGGAAGAAAATATAAAGGGAGTATAGAAGACTGGTGGGTGAAAGGATAAGGAGCTGCAACAAGAGGCCAAGTGCAGATATTTTTCCATCTATTCAGCTGAATCACCATGGTTTTAATAAACATGAACATATCCAGCAACCACACAAAGCACACACTCAGCAGTCCAGACTGCAGGGGGAGGAGGAGATCTACCTGCTGCGGTCATTTTCTGACCCATGAGCAACTTAACGTGCATAAAAGATGGACTGGAGCATATATAATGAGCGTTCTAAGCTCTGTGGAAAAAAACCCCAGATGTGAGTATTAGATATCATCTTAATGTGCGGCACACTGGTGAACTGTAAAAGAATCCTGCTGCCTACTCTCAGAGAGAGAGAGAGAGAGAGAGAATATGAATATCAGGGATTTTCCCCATTAAATCTCACAAGCTGCACATTTTCCACATGTGCTTTCAAATTCCATCAATCTAAAGTCACCATGCAAGGAACGAAAACAATAAAAAGCTTTAATAATTCTTTTAATTATTAACTGGGTATGATTTAAAAGACTGCACTCAAGAAATGGTGTATTGTGGTTTGTCTGTCAGACAAAAGTGGCTTCATTATGGAGTTAGACGTGACACTTTTTCCCCTCGCCTTCTTTTTTTTTCATATGAAATTGTCCCTCGCTATTTCAGTGGGAGAGAAGAATAAAGTGGGCTTTATCTGTAGAGGGTGAATAGACGTCCTTAAAAAGCATGAGTGTGTGCCGTGGCACTGTTGGCCTATTGGGCTTCTTTTGCTGCATGTGTGTGTGTGTGTGTGTTGTTACTCAGACACGTTTATGAGAAAAACATTGTTTCTCATGCTCTCTCCCCTTTAATAAACCGATATATTAAACATAACACACTGCTTCTACTACATCGGCTTTCAAAAGTCTGGAATCACTTGTCATATGAATAAACGTAGTCATTAAATCAGTAACAAACTAATCAAATGCAGAATGAAATACTAGAAGATGAACACCACAAGATGCTCAATATTCACCAAAATGTTTCAAAATTTTTATTTTGAAAAATATTTCCAATAATATATTAAGAGTCTCCAATGAAATATCTATATACAAGAGACAAGGACCAAAATCAGTATGGGATGTGTGTGGTTTTCTGGCCCTCAGACAGCACTGAATTAAAAACAGACATGTTTCTCTAGTGGAAATCACTGAAACGTTTCCCAAACCACTGTCTGT
Source organism: Hoplias malabaricus (assembly GCF_029633855.1). NCBI lineage: Eukaryota > Metazoa > Chordata > Actinopteri > Characiformes > Erythrinidae > Hoplias > Hoplias malabaricus. The sequence goes on along the minus strand of NC_089805.1, from coordinate 29,717,566 downwards.
GAACACAGTTCATCACTGCATCCGCAAACGCAAGTTAAAACTCACAAGTGGAAAGATATAAATAAGATTCCGAAAAAACACCACCTTCTCTGGGCCTGACCTCATTTAAGATGAAATGAGACAAAGTGGAAAATGTCCTGCGGTGTGACAAATAAAAAATGAAATTCTTTGAGGAAATCATTGGTGCTGTATCCTCTGGCCTAAAGAGGAGTAGGACCATTCGCCGTGTTGGAAGCACACAGTTCAGAAGCTAACATTTGTGATGGTACAGTGGTGCATTTGCGCACATGACGTGGGTGATTTACACATCTGTGAAGCCACTGTTAATGCTGGAAAATATACAAATATTTTTGCGCCTAGAGAAGTCCTTATTTTAGGAAGACCAATCCACATTCAGCAGTTCCATAGTAAAACAGAGGTGCTAAACAAAGTCAGAAAATAGTTTGTGAATTATGGAGAAAAATAGTACTCAAAGATTTCCACTGTGTTGTTAAGAGTAAAGACGATGCAACACAGCGGTAAACATCCTTCTATCCTAATTTTTTAAAATGTGTTCCTGATATCAAATACATAAATTCTCAGTTTCAGCATCTGACGTGTGGTCATTGTACTGTTTTCAATTAAATATAGAGTATAAACAACTTGCACATCATTGCATTTTGAAATATGGTTTGTAGTATAATAGACAGTGAATGGGAAGACTGCTTAAAAGCTAAAGCAGCACTGCTGTGACTGATCCATTCATATCAGCTCAAGAAGAACCAACATGCCAGGGCCATGTCAGTGTCACTGCAGTATCGAGAATGAACTTATTACTACTACAGTCTTTGTAGACCTACAAAATGCACATATTGTGTGGGCTGATAAAACAGATTAATGCAGAAATAGAGACATTTTAATAATCAGTGCACACACACACACATACACACACAAATATATGAACATTTCCTTTGATTCAAGCCCTCTCGGTGAATAAGATATACCCTTAACATGCAAGACACAGCAAACATGCAGGACAGATCCTTCCCAAGCATAAGAACTGTGCACCCAAACATTTGCATGCAAGTTTAGGTCAGTTTACAAGCAGATGTGATTGAATAAAAAAATTGCCTTACCTTGGTTGAGAAGAGACAGCATCACAATGGAGGAACACAGCAGAGAGGGGAAGAGAAAGAGAAGAAATATAGATTAGAGTTAGCTCCAGACTGTATGGAACACGACAGTAAAGTTAGCCACTGTTTACTCATCAACTCATCATGGTTGTTTTTGTTTGTTTGTACTGAACCCCAGTTCTCACAGATCAGTTTTCCTTGTCGCACCTTCAGCTTTGGTTGGAAATTTGTCTCTTCAAAACACCTTGAGGTAAAGTTACGCGCTGCCATGGTGAGTCCAAAAAAAAAAAAAAAATATATGAAAGCTGCTATAACATAAGAGATTTTACAAACAGCGGTTTGTGCTGAATGAACTCTGGATTTTGTGGTGATTGACATATCTCTCTGGCCAATCAGTGCTCTGCAGTGTTTTCACGTCACCATTGAATACCCACTCTGCACAGCTGGAACTCAGAGTGAGACGTACACGTACCCGGTACCAGATTTGGCCAGTGGAAAAGCAAGAGTCAAGCCAAGTCGTGTAGAGTTGTGTAGATTCCATGCGGCAGAAAAGAGTCACAAGAGTCCTTGGGCTAGATTCCAAACACTATTACCTACATCTGTAGCAGGATTAGATCTGTTACTCTGGAGAAAGGGCTCTGCCGAGGGCTGTAAACTATTTTAATTTCACTGACTTTTAGCAACATTAGCACATCAGTCTGCTCTCACTGGACCTCTGTTTATAAAGGCACCAATGTAATCTTAAAACTCCTTATATGTGAATATTCATTCATTATCTGTAACCACTTATCCAGTTCAGGGTCGCGGTGGGTCCAGAGCCTACCTGGAATCACTAGGCGCAAGCAGGAATACACCCTGGAGGGGGCGCCAGTCCTTCACAGGGCTATATGTGAATATGTTGTAATAAATATATATCAGTTATGGCAACAGCAGTGTTTTACTGGCATTACAGTGAACGATTCATTTTACAAACTGAATAATGAATATGGACTGATAATGTTTAATCCAACCATTTAGATTTTAAACTATTTTTAAATTCATGTACATTTTTATAAATAAAGAAAACCCAAGGATATCTTCCCTTAAGGCAATGGACATTAGGAATGTACAGTAAAATGAAAAAATGACCACTACACCCCGCAGCACTTTTGAAATCCCATTAATTAAGCAAATCATTACATATTCTAATCTCACAGACCATAGTTAATATAAATTCCAGCCCCTGAGTGGGAGTACACTCATTAACAGGTCAAAGTCCAAGCAAGTCATTCCACCCTCATGTGAACAAACTTGTCTCCTCAAACAAATTCACACACTGCTAGTTCTCAGAGTTAAAAACCGGGCCAGATGTCACCCTGGGGATGCTGGGAAATCCCCTAATTAAGCAGGTGGAGTAGCAGGTAGAAGCACTGACCGCAGCTCACAAAAGAGAAGCAGTCCACCTGGGACCCTCACTTATCTCACCTTTCCACAACAAGGGTCAAACACAGAGCCTCCAGCAACACAGAGACAGCAGGGGGGAGGAACGAGAGAGAGAGAGAGAGAGAGTTAGGCCTAACGAAAGGTGGAGTGAGGTGTAGAGAGAGGAAGGAGAAGGGCTGAAACAAGGAATATGAGGCCTGTCTCATTCTTTTTTTTTTTGGGGGGGGGTCTAGGCACATCTTCCACACACACACACACACACACAGAGAGAGGGATGAAGTGATTGAGAGAGATCATTAATCTACATGTATAGAGACTGGAGAAACGGAGAGAGCAAGAAATACAAAAAAAACAACAACAATGACAAATAGATTTATAGTCACAATGATTTATAGACATTGGGGAAAGAGTGCAAAAGAGTGAAAGGGCTAAAGAAAATATATAACGCTTTCCTGCCTGAGCATTACTCCGGTGCCCATGTGTTTATTTGGGTAAGCTGATGATGCTTCCATCCCCCTTTGTGCAGGGGTGTGTGCGCAACCAGAAGGACCGAGCTCCACATTCCCAGTCAGAATTTGGCAAACGCTGAAAGGAGAGATTCAGACTGTCTTGCCTCTGTGCAATGTGGGTCTTTACAGTCAATGGAATAACTACCTAATAAGCACTGAAGAAATACCAGCTACTTAAGTGCTATAAAAGGTGAATGAGTCCAGAAGGCTCCATATAAAAAGCTGAGTGTAGAACTGGGCTGATTGGTGAAGCTGTGGCAAAGCTAACTCTCAGCTCCGGCTTCTGTTAAGTGGAGAATGTAGGGTTTCTGCAGCGTGTGGCAAGCAACGTCTGCCATTCTCTCATATATATATATATATATATATATATATATATATAAATATAGCTACTCTACAAGAAGGAAGGAGAAGAAGTGAGAGGGTGAGAAAGAAAGAAGTCATAGCCAATTTGAAGTAAATAAAATAATATGTTAAATAAAATAATAAATAATCAGATGTATGTATAAGGTACATATAAAAATATATCATGATGCACACGTATAAATAAAGGGAAAGGTATTGAGAAAGGGATGGAATGAACTGCAGACAACAAATAGAGAAAGAGAGAGAGAAAGAGATGGGAGCTGCACTAATAAAGCTCAGGGTTTTGAGCAAACGGAGGAAGCCCCACGAGACAGAAAAGGATAGAAAAAGCCAGACAGAAAACGTAAGAGTCTGAGGCATTCTTCGGGTTCTGAGCCAAAGCCTCATTGCTGACCATCAAAGGCCAAAGAGGAGCTGGATGTGGTGAAGTGGCAGAAGGCTCGCTGTGTCCAGCCCTCCCTCCCAACCCCCCCTTCACTCCTCTCGTCCTTTTCTGGAGCGCGAGGCGGGTGGAAAAAGTGCTCGCAGGGCTAAATATTTCCACAGTGAGGGAAGGCCGCGAGGCGGGTCACTGCTCTGAGATCAGGCCCTACTGCTGTCTTCCTCAGCTGGAGCCCACCGCAAACAATGGAGCCCACTGTTAGAGTCCAAACCACAGCCTCAGCCCTACGCTCACCAGCTGTAAGTGCTGTGACAAGCCCGAGATTCAGCGAGATTTATGGAGCAGATCATATCCCAAAGTGAGCCTTGTGAGTGTATTGTATACAGACATGTACAGTATAAACAGAAACTGATACGGTCTGTGGAGGCATGGTTGGCTACAAAAGTGTAGGGTGCGAAACAGGTCCTCAATGGAGAACACATTTTTACATTATTACTAATATATAGAAGTAGAACATGGCGGATCCTTTTATATAGTGACCTGTGTAGATTTAGAATTCTTGGTCAAGGGCTAGAAGTAGTGATATATACATGAAACACACATTTATTTATATATATATATATATATATATATATATATATATATATATATATATATATATATATATATATATATATATATATATATATATAAAAAAAACGAGAGAAACCGATTACGTCTAAGGTTTGAAACTTTTGCTCCAACTAAATGAACAAAACAAAAAGCACCAATGTACGGAATCCAATTTAAAAGAACTAAATTAAAATAAAGCAAAGAAGCAGAGGAACAGGAGAAAAAGCACTGCAGCAGACAGCCTGTCTCCAAGAGTGGCTGTTCCAAATGCACTAGCCTGTCCTCAGCCCTCAGGCATTCTGACATTTCAAATGAATTCCACTTCAGCTCCTGAAATCCAGTCCTGAACGTCAGCACTGTTCACCCTACAGTCACCTGTGTCACTCTGCTCAGAAACCTGCTCACTCAATGGCTCTTATTCGTCAAAAACCAACACTGAACAAGTTCATACAAACCGTTCACTGTCTCGTTCTTGAAACTTTTGTACAGTATGGATATAACCCAAGATTTGAGCGCTGTTGATGAATCAGCTCTGTTGATGAAAATGTGCAAGTCAGTGCTTATAGCTGGAGTTTGAGGTCAAGCAGCAGCCACTGCTCGCCCTACTGACCAATTACTGATATAAAATTATGACTTGAAACAGTGAGAAAAACAAACCTTAGATTAAATAAAGATTGTAGAATACTGTGATTATTTTACTACCCTAATGTGTTTAATTAGATGCATTTACCACACTAGCTGTTTGTGTTTTATTTCTGGGAGGAGGTAGCAGTGTAGCAGTTTTACTAGTAGTAGACAATAGTGGTAGAGTTTATATATCATTTTGAAAGAATGGCTCATATGAAATGTACTCCAAAATGTGCACTGCCATGTATAAACCAATCAGTCATAACATTAACACCACCTCCATTCTCTCAGCTCCACTGACTACACAGGAGTACTTTGTAGTTCTACAATTCCATCTATTGTTCTGCTTCACCCTGTGGGCAGGTAATATTTGGCTGGCTGGATCAGTGTGTGTGTGTGTTGCTGTGTATGGGTTGATCAGACACTGCAATGTTTCTACAATTTAGACATCGCCAGTGGGTTCACTAAATAATTCTCCTATGATGCACTGATCTGGGAGTGTCTTACAACGATGCTGCATTAATGTGGTTCAAGCTCCACAGGTTTGCAGGAGAGCCATATTATAGTGTTATTTCATTTAAAAGCCTGTATAGATTAGCATTGTACTAAAAAGCAGGGTGGGGCAATAAACAGGAAAAGCAGTTCAGCACACTGTAGATGTGCAGTTCCTTTCAAGCATAAACACCTGTGTGTGTATACGCTTAGTGCTGACCACTGTGGTGAGCAGATGCTCATATCAGTAGAATGTCACACACTGAAAAACCACAGTTTCCTTTACAGAGGGCAACACTGCCATAGCAAAGTGGAGAATGCGAGCTCAAGCGTTGCATGCATCTTTCCTCTTCATATCTCTTTCTCTCTCTCTCACACACACACACACACACACACACACACACACACACACAGGTTGCCAGTAGATCATACTGCTGAACACCAGGCCCATGTCATCCATTGTTAAAAGCCTGAGGGTGGAGGAAAACACTGTAACACTGTGGTGAGGATGTGTGTGGGAGTGTACGGTCAGTTGAGTGAAGACTTGTGAAATAAGGGAAGTATCAATGATGGACAGGCTGTGGTGAGTCAGGGTCAGCGAGGGACAGGCTCAGAGGGTCCGGTGGAAACTCCTCACAGGCCAAACCCAACAGGAGGCGTCTTAGTCATCCTGCCTCATAAGCAGATTAGCATCATGATGAAGACCTGATTAGTATAGAGTGCAGATTGTGTTATGTGACCGAACAAGAGAAAAAAATTCATGCATTCATTCATTTACTGTATGAATCTTCAATCTTGTGCAGGGCCGCAGTAAGTCTAGAGTCCACCCAGAATCACTGGGTGCCAGTCCATCACACGGCACCACACAGTCACTGAATTACCCCAGGAGCCTGAAGCTGTGTGACAGCAACTCTATATGTAACGTCTCTGTGAGTACACGGTTATTTATAAATAAAAAAAAACTTGGGAAATGGATTTCTCCATTGTGAGTTTCATTGTTCCTATTCCATAACAGCCAAAAGATCACTATGCTTGTATTTGGCTGATAATGAATGATATACAAGGTGAGCTAGATTTTACTACATGTGCTGAAAGGAAAGTTTGGTTGGGCATTTTTACAATATGATGCAAACAAAGACTAGGCAGTGTTTGAAAAAGCTAAATGAAAGCAATCACTCAACACCTCTTATTAGAACATCAAGAATCTATCTGAAATTCCTTTTGAATATGTTTTGTCTACGTTACAAAGTTTCAATTAAAGGCTAAGGCTAGCTTCTTAAAATCATTAATCAAGTATCTGTTTTTATTGTCCATCCCTCTGGTTGGAGATTTGAGACTACCCACTGAGACTGCAACATGATAATGTCAGAAGATTAAGGCCTCACTTGGCAGTAGCTGTATGTGAGCAGTATTTGTTAGATTTCCCAAGAGGCTTGGGATGCCACCTAAAACATAAACAATGGATAAGAAAAGGAAAAATTTATAATGGCACTCTGCCATCAGGCACAAAGGACAAAAGTGCTGTGATATGAGCATGAGAATTTAATTTTTCACATAAGCATGTCTACCTGAAATGTGTTTGAGCAACAGATTTCAAAAACACTGGTGTTTCTAGACAAAGCCAGGCGAGTGGGATTCTTTGAATCCATTAAAAAACAAGGTATTTACATGCTATCGCTAGTGTTACATTTTCTTTTGAGATAAATAAGGCCTGAAAAGACACAGTATATTCATAAAGCACTAAATAATAAATAGATTTGCAGAGATATGTAAAAAGGAATCCAGACATCCTTCTAATAAGAGAATTAGCCTACATTAAAGTATACCTACTGCACACAAAGCTTGCAATAAACTCCATAGGAAAGCATTGGCAAATGAATATGACACACTGGAGCAGCTACACATGATCAAAGCCGTAGTTAGAGGGGGACATACCCCTCAAGTCCAGAAGAGTGGAACTGCTCCAGAACTGCATTAAATTTGAATTTAAATTAAAATTTGATGTTTGACTAAATACAACTTATTCAAATTAGGGAAACTTCACCATCAGCCTGAGGAACTAATACTTCAGACTGCTGTTTTACTACTCTCTGGTCCTAACATCAAAACTACTGAACTCTGAACTACTTCCCATTTCTGTGAAGAAAACCATATGTCCTCTTTCCATGGGAAATGTCACATGGTCATATATGAATTTATAATTAAGCACACACACAGAAACAATGGTAACAGAACAGAACTGAGAAGCCACAGGTTGGGTTCACACAGTTTTGAACTATCCAGTACATGTAAAATAAATACTGTTCAGAGTAATCTGAATTTATAGCCTAAATAAATAACAAAAAAAAAAAAAGTATTCGCTCACCTGTCCTCACACGGGTATGACTTTGAGTGACATCATAATATTAATGTGATGTCGGTCCACCCTTTGCAGCTATAACAGCTTCAACTCTTCCACAAAGTGGAGTGTGTTTATGGAAATTTTTGACCATTCTTCCAGAAGCACATTAGTGAGGCCAGACACTGATGTTGGACGAAAAGGCCTGGCTTGAAGTCTCCGCTCTAATTCATCCCAAACGTGTTCTACTGGGTTGAGGTCAGTGCTTTGTGCACTGGTGCACAGTCATGTTGGAACAAGAAGGGTCCATCTCCAAACTCTTCTAGAAAATTGGGAGCATGAAATTTTTCAAAATCTCTTGGTATGCTGAAGAGTTATGAGTTTCTTTCATTGGAACTAAGGGCCAAATCTAACTCCTGAAAAACAAACGCACACCATATTCCTCCCTCCACCCAACTCGACACTTGGCACAATGCAGTCAGACAAGCACCGTTCTCCAGGCAACCCCCAAACCCTGGAAGGATCTGTGGTTTCTTCAACCTCAATATGCACGGCTGAAGCACTTTTAAGCAAGGTACCCAACCCCTAATGACTTCTTGGGTGCTACGGCTGAGAGCCTGCTGCTCTGGCAGTGTGCATATGCAAACTGCCTCTAGTGTGTGTATCTGTGCTAACTACTACGGATGTGCTAAATGTAGACACAAATTTCCAGAGGGGATTAATGTAGTAACCCTTCTTTTTTTTTCTTGAAAGTGTCAATGAGTTTTTAAAAGCAGAAAAACACCATTAGACATTTTAAACATTTTAGACTTTTAGACATTTGAAGGCTTCTAATGGATACAGCTTATTGGGGTGAAAATTATTTTGTAACCATAGTCACAAACCAAGTCGATAATGGCTGAAATCTGCTATTGTAGATATACAGCAGCACACTAGTCAGTCTCTAGCAGTATTGCACTTGTTTTATTGGGCATCTATAATACAGATAAATACCATGGAATCATATATTAAAAAGAAAGTGTAAATCAGCCGAAATGATCATGATACAGCATCAAAATATGAAGCAAAATATGAGGCGAGTGGTCAATGCTGGCCATATAAACCACAAATTCAGGACAGAATCTGCAGACAGCACATTGAAGCGTCTATTGAATAATCCTGCCATAATGAAACTTTCATTTTTAAAATTTGTGCAGTATGAAATGATTATTGATAGGTGAGCCTCCACACAATAACGTATCGTGTGCGTCATGGCATCAAAAGACTCCATCTACTCGCTATCATACTGATATATATCATATTTTCTGTAGGACAACTCTTAGACCCCAGGATAAAAACCTCTGTTCTAATCTAAAGAAAACTTAGTTGATCTTGGGTATATTTTGCCTTAATAGGAATTAACCTCCCAAGTTTGGAACCCAAATGCTCTCCTACAGAAACTGTGCTTTAGGTGGAAAACAGCAGGGATGTTTATAAAAATATCTCTGTAAACTTCTCCCCAAAAAGTAGGCCATATTTGAATGCGATCCTGAGTAAAAATAAAAAAGTAGCTGTTTTGTAAGTCACATGTTCCAGGTTTGCTCTGTGCTTTTTGCCAAGCAGAACATACTGCATCTAATTTAACAGTAATTCATTTCGGGTGCTATCCAAGTCCCTTTTCTCAATTTTAATAGATGACTAATGATGTTCACTGCAGCTCACTACAGCTGAATGCCAGAGAGTAAAATGTATCAGGATGATATTAAGTCCACATTACATAAGATAGGCTGCAGACAGGTTCAAATTAAAGCACATTACTGTTCTCACCTGTATGAATTACACTCCTTCCCCAATGAAATCAAGTAATATTCCAGTGTTAGCTTTAAATTCCTTTTTAATTGCAATATTAATTAATTTTATCAGCTCTACAGGGCTTACATCGCTCTAGCTACACTATCCAGAAGTTTTGAAGATATATCATAAAGATCTCCATTAATAAAAATAAATAAATAAATAAATAAATAAATAGAGCAGTACTGCCAAAATTATAGACACTCATTAGTCTCAGTTCACCAAGCTCACTGCCAAGTGTTGGTCATAGGGTCAAGGTTCCTGGTGTGTTCTCTGGATTGATGGAGCACCATCAAACACAAGAAACTTACCTCATTATATGTAAGAAATGTAAGATTCTCAAAGCAATGTTCCAAAGTGAAGCCTTTCCATTAGAGTAGAAGCTGCTGACTTCAGAAGGAACACTGGGTGAGGTTGAGTGTGTGTACAAAGTGAGACTGAACTGGCAGAAATTTGAGTTGCATCATAGATTGCTTTTTCACACGAGGATATGGCCGTCATAATGTGCATGTTTACACATGCAGCTGGAGTAATGTAAATGCATGTGTAGGTTTACGCTGTGTATTTATGTTTGAAATGTTATGTCAATATAATGTTGTACTACATGGTAATATTTATGGGGGAGTAGGTTTACTCTACCTGGCTATGCCGGTGTATCTGTGTCTGCTTTATATACATTATGGAAATGTTTATGTATACAGTTGGATGCAGAAGTCTAGGCACTCAAGGTCAAATGTTCTGTTGATGTGAACATTCCATAGAAAAGCAGTGAACAAATCTTGAAGCTCCTCAGCATTGGGCAGTGGGTCTGGGTTCTATGGCGTGAAGGAGTACCACCAATATCTCAAACAGATGGAATAGCTTTGTGATTTGTGGCTATTAAGCTGACATCAGTACCTGAACTCTTTAGAGATCTTTTGGCTGGATGCAACTGGGTTTTCACTGGAATGTTCCATTATTTAATGCAAAGAGTAGAGCTGAGGGACTAACCCCTTATAAAATAATATATTTAATAATTACAAATCATTTTTTTTAGTTCAGAAGAAGAAATGCTAAAAGAGTGGGTGTCTACAAACATTCAGCCAAATAACGTATACAGTGCTTACTGGAAATATTTACAAACTTGTATGTGTGTGTGTGTGTGTGTGTATGTGAGCCGCTCATTAGCGCCGGCTCTTTTAGCTGTTGGTAATGAAGCTTGTCAGTGCTGTGCTGTAGCAGTGTACCACTCCCTTCCAATAAACATTTACCATGATTAATTACAACCTCCACTGGCCCCACACTACCACCAACCCCCCCGTGCCTACTGCTGAATTGAAAAAAATAAAACAGCTCCCAAGAGACCTGCGTGTGTGTATGTGTGAGAAAGAGCATACATGAGAGACATACATAAGTGAAAGACATACACAGAGCACACAGCCTTGTAGCAGAGTGTTTATAAAACAAGCTGAACTCCTGAGTCAACCCAAGTCTGTGTGGACGGCATCTTATATGCGCAGAGCCATGAAAACAGCCATAAAAATAAATTCAGCTCATGTCACCAGAAAACTTTGAAGCCAGGCTTTAGATGTAAATATAACATTCGTTAAAGTGAACACTGGAGACAGAACCAGAATTCACTCCACCTGTCTCTGAAACACAGGTGGGAGTGTGTTAGTGTGTGCAAGGGCCTGGTAATTGTATGTGAGCAAAGCCCAATTTGCACAGTGTATACTACTGAGTGTCTCACTGGACTCCCTCTATCCATCTTCTTTTTCCCACCAGAGGACACCAAAGAGAACCTGAACTTAGTACATTAGAGAGAGAGAGAGAGAGATATGCCCTCTACAGGGTGTGTTCCTGCCTTGCGCCCAGTGATTCCTGATAGGCTCTGGACCCACCGCGACCCTGAACTCAATAAGCGGTTACAGACAACGAATGGATGTTTGAGATGGTGATGGAAATTGACATTTAACCCTTATGTTTTTTTAAATCATAATTGTAGCTTATAAAACATTTCATTCTTTGCTATGATTATGTCTGTGATTATGAAATATCTATAGGATACTTTAATAATTCATGGTACAGGAAATATATAAACTTATTCCATGAGGCACGTCAAATGTCTAGTGCAACAATATAAATCCAAATCCAGTTTAAATATTGCAGTGTTTTTTTCTATGTAGCCATGCAGCAGTCTGATTATAATAATGTGAAATGTGTTGTGTTTATTACAGCTGTTACACTTACATGAGAAGACTATTTTCCTGTTTCTGAGATTTTTGGAGGGGGGTGATAATGTGTGGCATTGCTTTTTGTTCTTTCTTTCATTTTTTTTAACAGCAAAGTAAAGACAATTTATAAAACACAAAAAATTTTCCTCAATATCTCACTACCCCGAGCCAAACTGCAGCAAATCATTTCACATTTATATTTGACAATAGACCAAAAGAAAGTTTTTTTCTGCTACACACCTTGACGAGTTGCATCTTATACACACACACACACACACACACCATGTGTAACAGTGTAAAGTAAAAGAGAGAAGAGAAGAAAGAGAAAAAAAAACACAAAACAAAAAACCCCTCAGCCTGGCTGTCTCTAGATAAGGACTCTGGCCTCACCAGCTCAAATGTCCGGCCAACCCACCTTTCCTTCTCCCTCTCTCTCCCACCTATAAACGACAACTCTAGTGAACTAGCCGACCAACAGCATTGTAAATCACTCGTCTGCTCCATAACAAGAACAAGTGCACACACACACACACACACACACACACACACACACACACACACACACACACACACATTGAGGAATGTTTGCAAAGCCTTGGCTTTGTTTGAATAACCCAGGCCAAGAGATCTCCCGCCACTGAAAATGAACACACGCTGATATTTGGAGTGATCCAAATGAAAATATGGAAAAAAATAAAATAAAATAAATAAATAAAAAGAAAGACTGGGCTTACGAATGCCCAAATTAAATTCCCGATAATAAGTTGATAGCTCAAGAGTCTAATCACATTCCAATAGCTACTGCTCTTTAATAAGCTCCAAATTCCGTGAGAGAGAACTCACAGGATTTACTCTCACGTGATGTCAATATAAGGAATGACTGCTGTTAGAATGTGCTTATTATTAATGGATTATCACCAGATTAGCTGTACCAACCACTATAAGTCACTGATTTATGCAAAAAAATTTCTTTACATCATCTCTGCAAAAAAAAAAAAAAAAAAAAAAAAGACAGCTGTTGATAATAATTTTTGGGTTGCAGCACGGCTGGGATTCAGGCTTGCGTCCTCCTGGTTATATCCGGCAGCTCTGATATAAACAAGACAAGCATGAGGCACAACATGTTTTACTATATTTCAGCAATACATGCTTTACTGATCAATTAAAGAAAAAACTTTTAAAAACCACTGTAATTTATACAGGTGCTGGAAAGCACTGGTTTGGACAGGAGCAAAGTCACAGAGATGTTCTGAATAATGAAAACGATTCTCGGTTACGTCATGTTAGTTCAGAAATGTGTCGTTAATAAGCTTCAACTGTTGTTCAGGAGGAGAACTAGTGAAAATGTAAGTATGTATTGTCTCTTTCTCTCTGGTTGCCTTGTAAAAATAACAGCACAGTGGTGTGTGGTGGCTGCTTTCTAACAGCTCTTATTTGGACTACAGAGGAACGCCGGTATGTCTGCCTCTTCCTTTGACAAGCCGCTGTTTTCCAAGAATAACCTTTGCCCTCTGATCCGCACACAACCTTGCAAAGGCTACATGGAGCCATTGCCACCTGCTTCTTTCTGATCTACACCATGGGTATAGTAAACACACACACACACATCGAAAGTGCACAACAATGAGCAAACACACTGGATATACTGAGGGACAGCTCCTTATATAAACTGAAAGCACATGTACACGCTCTGTCTCTATCGCTCTCTCTCCCTCTCTCTCTCTCTCTCTCTCACACACTCACACACACACACACCATCATCATCAAGTAAACCAACCCTAGTTGACATCTATAACAGGCTACCATTTGATCCACATGCCATCTCGTGTCTGTGCGCATGTTACTGCTTACAGAATTACGTCATGTGTCTATGACCTACGATATAGGACCATATAGAAGTTGGTAAAAATAACCAGACAGCTGTAAATTACGATGATTAATCATCAGGGACCATGGCACAAAAAGAAACCCACATCATATTTCTCAGTTAGGACCCAGCCCCCACACCACCCAAAAAAACACTTGCACTAATAGGCCATAGTCATACTAGTAAAACCCTGCTGGTCCTTAAGAAACCAGAGAGGAGGGGTTTGACTGTGTGCACGCGTGTGTGTGCTGGAGTGTTCTTTCATGTGTTGTGAATTTCCACTCATATCAGTGCGTAAAGAAGACTGAGGCTAACCAGAATAGCACAAAAAACATTTCCCATGCCAATAAAAGTGAAGTCTGGGGCCACTGAGATCCAGCCGCCATCTGCAAATCGCACAAAGCTGCCTTCAACACAAGCCCTGCCGACTACATCCCCATCACAAAAAAGGGCAAGCGCTTCAAATTCTATAGGTGTGTTGTCTTCAATGCTCTTGTCCCTACAGCACTGAACCCTAAATTAACCCAGCCTTTCAAATAATGCTGCACTTCCCAAAACACGGGACTAGCTTAGGGCCAACAAGGGAGGCCCTGGTGAAACCTATATGCATTTTCACGTACGTGGGTTGAGCATTGTTTAAATTAATTTGCATTTGTTTACTTAATCCAGTATTTGAACAAGTTTTTAGTTCATTTACCCCCCCCCTCCCCCTTTGTGATTTCAGATCATTACCAACCACGCACTTTCACTCTTTAGGTCTCCTCCAAAGAGACAATGCAACCAAGCTGAGAGAAAGAATACCAGCACATGCATCTTCAGAGGCTTGTAAAATGGTGCCACATATTTCCCAAACACCAGTAACATAATGCCCGGTGGCAGCTCAGCACGCTTATAGGATACTTAAAGTGCCCTTTTCTGGTATGTTATTTAGGACGCGTACATTTGCTCACATTGTGCTAAGCGACAAAAAAGGCCAAATATGTTCTCTCTTGGACTTTCAGCCGCATACAGAAATGTTATCACCAGTAATCGACTTCTCCAAGCAGTGGTCAAAAAGGCTCATCCCTTTTAATAAACACCACTACATCTTTGTCATTATCCACATGCAGAGCACATCCAACCAAACAGATGCTCAGGAAAAATGACCATCGCTATTAAACACCTCTACATCTCTAGTACCATCCGCATGCAGAGCACATCCACTGAAACAGTAGATACTCAGTGCCCGTTTAATACAATGCTAAAACAGGGGGCCGTCCACCAGCTATTCAGAGTGAGCTGTGACAAACACCGGGCCATTCACCAGCCGCTCAGGCCCTGGGGGGGGGGGGGGGGGGGTCATTTGCATATCTACAGAGCTTCACATAAAGATGCCTATCTCAATCTGCTTTGCATCAGCCACATGCAGCGCAGAGCCTTTCCTGTCAAATCCATGCTCCACGGACATGGGAACGGGCTTGCGGCCGGGCTCGAGCTATAAATAATAAATTGCTCGGCTGTCCAAAGAGGGTCAAGAGTGCAGGTGATGAAATCTTTGATGATAGGGATGAGCAGAAGATGTGGAGAGGAGAGGACAGAACTAAAATATCTCAGAGGTGGAAGAGCACAGCACAAACTGACATGCGCCTAAGACATGAGTGACAGTGAAAGCTGAATGTAATACACATAGGTGAATACACACACACACACACACACACACACACACACACACACCTTTTACATAAGCACTTTATTCCCATTATCTGTTAAGTGCCATTATGATCTGCAAAACTATACTTTTTGGGGCTACACTGACAAAGAGATGGACACTTCAATGCCCTGCTATGATTCAATAAGGCTAAATGGAAAATGTGCAGGAGGATTTCTACAGAACTCTAAATCTGGCAATCCACACAGTCCTTTTTAATGTGTGTACACCCTCATATTTAGTGAATTCTGTTACTTTAAGGTGTACCCACTATGGCGAGCTTCACATGATCTTAAGATAGCCTGTATATTTTGTCCAATATCTGCAACTGTGGGCTGTAGAGCAGTGCAAATTTGTTCTCTGGACTGACAGAACTCAATGAAATTGTCCAACCTTAAAAAAGACAAACTATTAAACTAACACTAGGTAAGAGTTTGTATTTTCGCTTGTGGGCTCCCCCTACAGCAGCAGAGGGTATTTTTTTTTTCTTTTCTGAAATCAAGGAGGAGGGTGGTTTCCTAATCTCCTCCATAAGCTACATTGCACAGTTTCTGCAGTGAAGAGACCAGAGTAGCAATGACAGGGGCTCCAATTTCCCCATTACAGGTAAGTGAAGCATTACAATGATTATTGAAGCTGTAAGCTTAAAAATACTACATAGTGTTCCTTTAACTTCCTAATTACGAAGAAAATGATTTTCCTTCTTGGCCATACAGTGTATTAAAATGTAGAAAGCAGAGATATATGCAATTTGGTGTATCATCAACACCACTTCACTGTTAAATAGAGCCAAACAAAAGACTCAAAAGACTGTTTCGAGACCAAAAAATAAATAAATTTACACACACATCTGATGAGACCATACATTCGGAAACCATATAACCATATAGAGAACATTGCTCAATATTGAATAAGCACAAACATGGCCACTAGACTAGGACAATAATTATAAAGACCTATATTGCTATTAACTATATCACTCTCATCCAAATTCAACTACACTCTTACTCTGTAGCTTGCATTTTTAATGATATAATTGTCTTCTGTAAAACCAATTCATGGTGGGTTTATTTATTATTAAAATTAAGCTTGATTTGAGGAAATTAGCAGCAGGTGAACAAGTTCTCGCTTGTCTATTCAGGTCTGTTTTTCCAGAAAGATGGGTTTGAAAATGGCCTGTTCCGACAGGTTATGCAAAACCCTTTTGTGGTCATATTTGGTCAGTGAAAGTAGGTGGTTCTTGGCCACAATCTGACCAGAAAACAAACTCACTGTACGCCTGAAGTCAAACAAGTGATTGCAAGCCATACCAACCAAAACAAACACTGACTCCCTAAAAGATTGTAAATTTTAGTGCTGTGTAACAAACGTTGGGCCTTTGGAGGGCTGCCATCTTTGTACAGAAAGCGCTAGAAGCGCTTATTTAGAATACACTGGTGTCTAGCTTAAAGCTCAGCTCAGAAAATACTGGAAGACTGTTCCCACAGAAAAAGCTAAATTCCCAAAACAGCTAATGTTTTCCCCATGATGAAAGCGAACCACCACCTGATTCCACCCTTCATGAAGCCAACGGCCAGGTGTTTTACCTGCCGCCATTTTTCAGGGCATTTTCTGGGGAGCCACAGGTGCTTGGACCCATCACTCATGCAGGAGGCAGCTCAATGCCAAGCTTCTAGTGCAGACTGACAGCGTGTGTTGCTGGAGTCCTTTGCTGTTCTGGTTGATGTGTGGGGCTGTTGTAGAGCAGCGGCACATCTAGCAGGAAGGACTGGACGGCTGGGAATTTCCCACAGCGCCTGCAAGCCACCTGATCAGAGCATCAGCGCAAAGTACAACAAAGCGCCTGGATTTCCTCCATCTTCACAGACACAAGGCGAGGAGGGAGGGCAGAGAGGGGGAGGAACAGAGGGAAAGAGAAGAGAGAAGGCAAGAAAAAGGAAAGAAATGGGGGGGGGGGGATTGTGGATGGAGGAAAAGGGGAGGTGAGATTAGGCTGGCTTCCAACAGTTCTGCTTCAATCAAATCCGGCCTGAAAATGTGGTGCATGGGGCTGGCCACACGTGCGCACACCCACACAAAATCACTTAAAAACATGGTCTGAAGAGGATTCTGGGGAAAACCAGAAACAGACATTCCTTCCAGTTGAACCTCAAAACTCCCCTCAAATTTCACTCAACATTTCACTAATATATGCATTTTATAGCATTCTGAAACGTACAAACCCATATAACTTCATGTTTACTGGGCTTTTTACAGATGTACAGAAAATGTAGCAATTTTTGGCCATAAATTCTTTGTCCTGAAACATTTCCCTCAAACTAACAACATGTAATACAGGATGCCAGGATCACCTTGGCTTCTGTTGCTGTGAATGGCTAGATGACATTTTTTCTCCTCACCTGACAAGAAAAAAAGATGCAAAAAGGGTATTAAAACAGCACTTATTCAAATTCCATATCTATAGACAAAGAACGGCCTAGTAATTTTGTTGAAAACACATTTCAGATTTAATAATTTTTAAATCTCCCAGGCGTACAAATGCTGTTAACAGGGCAGGCTCACTACTGAGGTCTGGCCTCTCCCTTTTCCCTGGTGCCAACTGAACACACATATCTCTCTAACCCAGTACCCTTCACCTGAAGCTGAGTGGAGCCAACACTCACACGGGCCCATAACCCAGAGCTCTGCTACTGAAGAGTTTATTGATTGAGCAAACTTGGTCTGAATATGTATTTAGAGGAGCCGAATGCCAAACCCTGTCATAATGCCGCTCGATAGCCCCCCGTGCTCTTTCTGTGCCCTTTTCATACGGGAGATTGCTGAGCTGGGAGCTTTTGAAGTGTTTGTCAACTAGCTGGTAAAGGAGAGGAGGCAATTGAAGAAGCATAAGAGGCCATTAAACAGCTTTCAATACAAGCTCAGGTCTGGTACTTAAGCTCACACAAATGTTTTTACTTAGAAAATGTAACTGCCCACTGTGATGGTTCTACTGAAAGCCTTCGTGTTTTGGAATGAAGAACACAATCTGTTTTTCAGGGAGAGTTGAGAGTGACAGAATGGAAACGATATTGTTCCAAACACATTAAGCTGCTCTGTCAAAATGCTTGCTACTGAGGACTGAAGACATGCTTTCTATTCTGCTGGATAAAACTGTTCATCTCGGAACAAATGAATTGTACGAATACAGCAGTGGCAATATATCAACTTCAACTGGAATTGTTATTATTTGATTATGATTCTATAATATAATTATATATATATATATATATATACACACACACACACACACACACACACACACACCACAGCTAGAATTAAAATCACTTCTCTTGAACATGCAATTTATGATTACGATATAAAGATGATTCATTTTTCAGCAACGGTTCATGTGTGGGATGACAACATTTTATTCAAAAGGAACACAGAGACCCAAGGATTTTCAATAACAAGTACTTGGCGTGCCCAGAGGCACAATGGGAGCGTCAGTTTAGCCCTTTGCCATGGGAAAGTGCAGGATTTGGACAACAGGGAAGCACTGCTTGACTGGGCAAGTAGATTCTGGCAATGTGTTAAACAAGCAGGATAATATTACACAAGCAGTTAAATCCTGCGTGGGTTAGCCTAATCACATAAAAGCTCACACTGCAA
The DNA here is from genome assembly GCF_029633855.1 of Hoplias malabaricus. Taxonomy (NCBI): domain Eukaryota; kingdom Metazoa; phylum Chordata; class Actinopteri; order Characiformes; family Erythrinidae; genus Hoplias; species Hoplias malabaricus. The sequence goes on along the minus strand of NC_089805.1, from coordinate 29,698,464 downwards.
TCATACTCCATCACATTTGTTTAACTGTAATAACCTTTGTAGTAATCTTTGACCTGTTTCACTGCTCAGAAGTAAAACCCTAGATAAGTGTATTGCCCTGTGCACTTTAACTGAAATACAGATTAATCACATTAGCCTGTGCAGTTAATCACAATGAACTGCATTCGTTTTATGTGCTCTACGTTGTCACTGATGAAAAAAAGTGCATGTTGGTGTTGTAATGGAGTAGATGTTGTTTTATAGTTTATAAATATCAATTTGCCCAAACGACTGCAGAGTTCAGATAAACCTCAAAATGAAACTGACATTTTTGCATTTAAAATGTTACATGGACGCATTTGTCTTGATGTACTTTGGTGATAAGGTCAGAGCACTGCAGGAGCTGGTAACAACGTTTATCAAGACAGCGATCAAGTTTCTATTTAGAAGCTGTATTTGAATAACAGAACATCCAGCTCAGAGTAACGGTAACAGAGGTTGAAGAGCAGGGTTTCAGAGTGGATTTACAGGGTCACATTTTTATAAATAATAGCATTAATAATTAATCACCTGCACAAGTTATTAGCACGGTTTATTTGACAACAACTAATACCACAATACACAGACATTCCACACTGATGACTGAGTTAGACTGAGTAAAATCATGTCTCTGATTAGAAACTTTTTATAACATGCAATACTTCAACCACTGATGGCTTTTGTGGAAGTGGAGATATTAGGCCGAGCTAATGCATCGGCAGAGTTAATGTATCATGGCTCCTGCCAGGCAGCCTGAGAGGAGAGCACTAGAGCAGGCCGCTCTCTGAAGGGCAATCAGTGACCAGAGCTGATAAGCATTTCACGAACTGGTTTTAAAATGGTTTCCAAAAGCTCCCCTGGCACAGGCCCAGTGTGCAAACAAAATGCTGAGTAACCACTCGGCCAGATACTGTATTAGACTCTAATCAGACACGAGCCAAATGTACATGACAGCGAGCTGGAATGGTCTGCTCAGAACTTCTTGGCTGGAGGGTGTATGGAGGACCTCTAAATAGCTGCACTGACCCTTAACTGACTGTAAAGCACAGAGGAGATTGCTTTCTCCCCTCCAGGCTTCAGCATTTGGTTCGGTTTAATTAAAAATCCAAAGACCCCCTGTAGTTAGGGAGAGGTAGAGGTTTGAACTTTACAGAGTGTGAGAAACAGAGCGCAATGCTTACAACTCTGAGGATCGCTGTCAGTCTTTAAGTCAGTACCAACGCTTTTCATTTCCTTTACGCTGCAAGCAAAGTTTAAAGAACAAGTATGAAGGAAGTTAGATGAGTTTAATTTCAGCAAAACACAGGTTGTAGAAACAGCTCAGATTGGGGTTTGGTTTCAGATAAAGGGTGACTGACAAGCACAAATATGACTTTAAATGGCCTCATTCAATGGATCTCTTTTTTTAGTGCAGAGAAATCTGAAGTTGTTTGAACGGAGGGAAACTTCAATATCAGACATGGAAAACACTTCAATATCAGTGCCTTCAAACAAATCAAACCACTTCAAAACTTCCTTCAATTTGCGTAGCAGCGTTAGTTTTTTATACTGTGAGTCATTCCTCAATCTCCCCTAGTACAACCTGGACTATTATGTGATTCATTTATCTGTCAGATCTGCATCACACATAAATAGCCTGCACAATTTCAATCAATTAGCTAAATGTTATATACCTACTTCGTGAAAAAATATCCAAAACCTCAGCTAAAGCTAGTCAACTCATGCCCTAGACCTAACAGATACAGCAGAAACAGAAGAGTGTATAGTGGCGGAGCCCAACAGGATTATTTCACCAGTTATTTCACTGTAACAAGTCAACAAAATTGAATACACAACATATTTTCAACAAAAATGTCAAAGACAGGTAATCTACAGACTCATTTAGTGCAAAACACTAAATAATCAACTTCAAAATAAGCAAGGTGTTTGCTGAGTAAATCAAGTTCGATGGCAGAACATGCTGTGCTTTGCCTACGGAACATGAAGCAGTGGGAATTCCAGTGCCACCCTCGTTGGCACATGCCTGCGGCTGCTCCAAAACAGCCAGGGACACCATTTCCATTTCCTGTCAGAGTGGATGGATATTCCAACCGTGTGACAGACAGGTCTTATAATCACAGCAGCTAGTCTAAGAATGTTTGGATTAACAGGCATGTAGCGCACAGAACAAGAGAAAAAAAAAACAGAAAAAAGAAAGCACACAACTTTTTCCTGCCCTCCCACAACACCCCCCCCCCCGGTGAGGCAAGAGACTGCCAAGAGTTCGTCACAGCACAATGCAGCAAATAAAGTGCGCAGAGGCTAAGAAAGGCTTTCGCTGTGGGCTTTTATTCTTTCCCCGCGGCCAGACAGCTTTTGTGTTGCGATCCGGTAGGAGGGCACAATGGCAGTGGCTTGGCATGGAAAATGTGTTTCGGAGCCGTGATGGATGCAGCTGTGCTGAAGCACTGTACTCGATCGTGGAGGACTGCCTGCCTAGGCCCTTCGTTTCCTTTCATTAAAGCCCCCCGGCCTGAGCCGCTAATGAAGGCAGTGTGTAATTACACAGCCACTTCCCCACGGCTCTATAGAAAAATAGCCAGGCTAATGCCGGTTCTCTGCTTTGCTCGAGCTCCCAGACAATGATCGATTTCACCAAAGAGCTGGAGAAGGGGGCTCTTCTTGGCTCTCCATTTGTTAGGGCGAGAATTTTTAATGAGCGAAGTAAAGAAAGTATTACCTCATAGCAAAAGGTCTTTAATGACACATTCTAAGAGTGGGTATAGCCATCAGGAGTGATTTGGCAGCCACGGCGCTGGAAAAGACCCAAGGTGTTTGAGGCGAGACCAATTTGCACACAGATGACATGCAGATGGCTCTTCTGGAGGCCCTGGTCAAAAGAGCTACATGATATAAAAGAGCACACAAGAGAAAGGGGACCCGAGAGAGCTGTTTGTCTTGGCGTGGTTCAACCTTTTGTGTGGCTTGAGATTGGGACGGCGTGAAACCTCAAGCTATGCTAGCACTCTTGCCATCTAACACCCCCCATGTTTTCACTGACAAGACACATTGGAAAATTGTAAATCAGCACTGGACTGCCATTTGGAATGCCGAGCAGCTGTTGCCCCTCAACTTACATCCAGTCGCACGAGGTTCAGGCCAAAAACCTTCGGCCACGTCCTCGGGTGAGTAGCTGCTACAGGGCCAGTGGACTGGAACGCCCACAATCAGCTGCACGTGCGATTCAGCCATGTGCTAAATTACAGCCGCCGACAGCCTTCTTCAACCTCTGCACTTGACAATTTCATCCCGCCATTCAGACTTTCTCCAGCGGCACCAGGCTCTTTCTGCCACATAATTGCATTCGGGGGAGCCAGCCTCCACATCGTCCCTGCTGAAGAGGGGGCGTTTGAAAGAAAGAAAGAAAGACCGTGAGACAGAGAGAGAGACCAGGACGGAACAGGTGTGGAGCTTGACAATGTCATTAGAGGACACGGTGTTGAACTCCAGCAATCCTCTTGTGTCTACCATAATGAAGTTCTGCAGGTCGCCGTGTATACTCCCTCAGCTTACAGCATACCTCATAATTAAGTTCCTTTTCTCCTCTGAAGGCAGAGGGAGAGAGAGAAAGAGATTCAAGTCGTTCCCCAGGTACATGGACTCAGTGGAATGTGACGTGCAGCAGAAGACACTTATTTCTGCCTATTAACTTCCTCAAGGATAGACCCAACCTTGGCCCTCCACCCTGCCCTGGGAAGCCCTTACAAATAAAAGGCCACAGAGCTAAGGGGCCACTCCAGACAGTAGCTACATTAACGTGAACGTGAGCTGAACCTCGTCACAATTGCAGTAATTGCTTCTCTGGGTGGGCTGGAGAATTCTGTAAGCTGATTTCAAGCTAAATCCACACCAATGGAGGTCGTGCAGAGAGGCTTCAATATTCCACCATCAGCAATCATACAGCGGCACTCTGCCAGACGGATAAGCAATGGCAGAAATTACCATAATGTAATGGAAGAGAATGCCAGCTTGATTAAGATGAAGTGCTTCCTGTTCTCCTGCTGTACTCTCCCCCTGTATGGATTGCATTCTGCAAGGGGTGAATTGCTCAATTCGAGCTCCGGATGACTCCATCTGTATCACCTCACTTAATTTAACGGAAATGATCTCAGGAACATTTAGAACCTGTACTTTCTCCATTGCTTTCCTTTTGATATCTCGGCTTTGACGCTGCGGCTGATTCCGTCTATGGCTGCTGACACCTTCAACAAGCTTGGCTGAGTGACGGAACACAAATCACCGGCAGAGTTATGATAAGCAGGCGTAGGCCCTGTCAATCACGGTGCAGAGAGGAGATGGCAGCCGCTAAAGGAGCCACTGGAAGGCAGTAAGCAACACTTAAAATGTTGCTGAGGCTGAGAGTTAGCAGGGGGAAAAAATGAAAATGCATAATGTACAAGCTATAAGTGCTTTTTATATACACCTCACTCCTCAACTACAGCAAATCGCATTAACTGCCAATATGCAAAGAGGAATTCTGAAAAGGCGATAGCAAGCAGATGTGGGGAATGGTTTGCAAAGCCTCATTCAAAACCTGTCTATTAGGAATGGGAAAAGCTTGGTGACCAAGGAAAGAGCGGCCCTGTGAAATGCTTACATAGAGGTAATCCTAAACTCATCCTTGTTGCTAAACAGAAAAGGTGCTCCCCAGTTGGTGGCTGTAGCACAAAAAGGAAGGAGGGTTATTTCATCCAGCAAGGATCAGGCAGTGCTGAAGAGATTAGTTCACAAAACCCAGCCCTTATTCAAATCCCAAACATATAATAAGCTTACCCAGGAGAGGTACAGCAGTGTCTACACACACCACTCAAAACCTGCTCATTGTTAGTCAACTTGTTTTCTCTCACACAACAGACAAAGCTGAAAAAGACGTCAGCATGGCTCTCTGAACTGACCCACTGTTTATTCTAAAGATCTATTCCAAAGACTGAATGCCATATTCAGCAACAGGATCCATGAGATCCTTTTCTTCCTGTTCTACAAAGAGGTTAATCCGGAAGAGCGGTGATAATCAGTGCTCGATTTACCACTCCACTAGAGAAAACTTACTTAATTAATCTGTAACCTCTTCCTTCATCCAGTGATCTCACCTAATGGTTTCAGTAACCCATTAAGCAAGTCTAATGCCATAAAGTTGTGGGAAAATGCCTAAAAGCAGAGTTCACAGCTCCCTTGTGGCACACTGCAGCAGCCTGGAAGATGAACTGCCATCTTAAAAAAAGTAATCTGTACCTTGAACTTTCAGAGATTTAAGGCTTATCCAAATGATACTCTGCATAAGCTGTAAGGGAATAATCAATACAGCGATATTTTGTTTTTCTCTTTTAGCAAAAGTCAAGTTCATCAATCTTGCCATTATACTCCAGCTCTAGGCGGAAAGGTCTCAGTAACAAGCCTGTGTCAAATCCCTCCTCTAATTTAAAACAAGTCTCAGAAGGTAGGCCAGGTCATTGTTTTATAACGCAGAGCAGAAAACAAAGTGAGAGCACCTGTATGAATGTACGAGTGGACATGCTGTACACAATCCCAAGTATAAATACATGAATAAAATCCAGCTGTTGAATAATTCAGCTGCAATGCTGCCAAGGTTCCACATGAGAGGACACATTTAAAGCAACTCCAGGACTCAGCTAAACAAGAAGCGCCAGGGAAGCAAACCACTGGACTACAGCAGACAAGTGCTGAGTGGAGGGGGGCGGAAAAGGAGAGCGGAGAAGAAAAATGTTTTTTCAACATTTATTGACAATACAAAGCAAATCAACTCAAGACGCCACATTGATTGGTTTGCCAGAAAGACACCAAGGAAACTGAACAAGTCTCCCACTGCTGTATGTGCAGTAATGGGCATGGGAGCAGAATGGGAATGTCGCTGCTTGACTGAGCTCAGAGGGCTCAACATATCCCACTGATCTGCATAGTGAGGAGCTTTTGGTGCAGAAAAATAAATGCTAAAAGCTTCCTTGCAGAGAGGAGTTTATCTGTGCTGAATACGTAGAGCTGCATGATTGGTGAAAAAAGAAAAAGAAAAAAGGTCCAGATCCTTCACAGAGGAACACAAGAACACTACCAAACATGCTCTTGAGCAAGTCCTACAAAACCCAAGAGAAGAAGAACAAGAGACATTCATTCAAAAAAGGGCCCTGAGTCATATGTAGTGAAAGCTGAGAGTTTAAACCAAGTTTTGTTTTCAGTGTAATGGCATGAAGCCATGCTATGTCATTAAAATCCCTGCTAATCCTGAAAACTGGCACCTGATGGATAATCAAACTGCACTGTGAACTAAAGATGGAGCCATTGCTCTGGAGGCCACCTCCATGGCTTCAACAGACTACACCTGGTCCCTTTCCTCATTCTAAAAGGGAAACACTACACAATCAAGGCTAACATGGAGGCAGGGGAAGCATCTGCAAAAAACACTTCTGTTTTAACCTCGTCGGGCTGTGGGGAAATAAACACTGCAGTAGCAGAAACACTCGTCAGCACCAAGAAGAGTACGAATAAATAAAAGAGAGATAGAGAAAATGAGACGTGCGGTATATTCCCAGCAAAGACTTCCTTCAGTGAACGCTTGCGGCTTTGATGCGGCGAATGTGGCTCACCCAGACATGACGAGAAGAGGATGCAGGTTAAAAATAAGTCACAGAGAGCAAGAGAGAGAGAGAGAAATCCTGCTGATAAATTGCATCTTGCAGCTCAGCTCACCCACTGCATATGCTAAGCCGTTCTGCTTCAGCCGAGGTAGACTCCAATGAACAAAGTCACACCAACTCTGACTGATTCAAGATTCCAGGCCTAAATAAGATTCAGCATCAGGTGTCGGGTAACCTGCTACTTGAAAAAATGCAGTTATTTGGGAGTACAAAACACCAGCATGACTACAAGGATACCAGGGATTGCTTAGCACTCTGAAGCACTATTAGGATGGGATTAGTTTTACATGGGGAGGTCAGGTAATGTAACGTTTACCAGCATGTCGGTGATTTTGACTCCATTTAAATCCAAAAAATTTAATTTTATGGACTGCACACTAGCATTGGATGGTATATCTGTAATACTGTATATCGTGGTATTTAAAAATGTGGATGGTACCTGAAAATGATTGACGTGTCATGTCTAATTTCTGTTCTGTGTTTATTTTAAGCACAAGACCAGGGTTCATTAATGTGCATTTAAGAGAGCCACAGGAAGGGGGCACTGTAGGAGTTCATGACTGGTGATGTCATGCACTGAAAACTGGTGGGAGTGGGACAAAAGCCCAGTAGCCCATTTCAGTTGTGCATTTAGTAGTGATTTAAGGCTTAAAAGGGAGGGAAAGGGTTCTGAAAACAAACACAAAAACGAAGACCCTTCACTGGACTTTGTGCTGATTTGAGAGTTGTTTCTCGCTGGAGCATGGTCTATGGTCCATATCATATCATGGTCTTTTTTTGCTTATTTTCAAACTTTTCTCTTCTCTCATATTTTTTAATCATCAGAGTGTTTATCATCAACACGTGTCGGTGCGCACTGTTGGGCTGTGCAGAACAGAAGTGCACAGCAAAGCTCAGCACAAACACTCCAAAAAATCCTTTACTGGACTTTGTGCTCACAGATAAGTGTCAAGTCCCTGGTATGATGATATGGAAATGTGGATACTGCCAATTAATACTGCACACTCATGTGTTACCCGCTATAATCACAACCATAGAAATAAACTCAGATGACATGAATCCAATCCAAACTGCCATATGGGTAAAAATAATAACTATTCTGTGGAACCTACAAAATGCAAATATTAAAATGACAGAAAATGATTTCATTTCATGCAGTTGATTCTTGACTATAGGCCTAAATACCCACGCTAAAGACAATGCTGCACCCACAAAAGACAGCAAGGCAGACAGTTGAGTTAAATAAAATAATGGCTAAATTAAATATTTTGACATTTACTACTCTCCTTCTGAGTGAAGGCAGTGTATAATTCAAGAATCCACTCCCATCTCTGTCATTTATACAAGAATCACGATACCAAGAGGCTCAACCATAAACTTTACAGACGTCCTGTGGTCAAATTGCATTACTCCACCTCCCCATGGAACACTAATCCTGTCCAAATGCTACTTAAAAACCGATCTTTAACCCAGTTCCAAAATGTCTAAAAGGCAACTTGGTTTCCAGCTACTATGAGGATCCGAATATGTCTGCAAATGTGACATGCATCAATCTTTCTTAATAAACAGTCTGTGTGTAGAGTATAACACCAGTCTGACCATTCAGAACCATGCTCTTCCCTGAGGGGAGTGGGAGAGGGAGGTGTTGTGAGTGCTGGAGCAGACGGAGGGCCACCAGCTGCACACTGTCCTACATTCACCGCAAACAGCCACTCTGGCTTTCCCTAAGGAGGCCCAAAAGAAAGCAATGAACAAATGTGAGGGTCAGTTCAAAAAACCAAAAACAAACTTTGTTGAAAGGGATAAACTGCACAAATTCTATACCCCATAAATCAATTGTGTGCTGTCCTCTGACCAGATGCCTTGTGCCCACTCTCCTCAAAACCCCTCCACCCCCCCACCCCAAAACAGCTCAGTCACTGAACCGTTAAGTGGGGCGGAATCTGCCAAATGAAGGTCAGCATAGTATCTGCATGGCTATTGTCGTGGCTATCCAAGGTTCAAAAGCAAAGGCAGAGATCAGACTCGCTATAGGCACTGACTGAGACAGCAGCGAGGGGAGCTCAGATGGGTAACGTAGGAAGTTTGAGCAGGAGAGGGGTGGGCTAATGGATTTGCTCTGAGGAGTTACTGGGGTTGAGAAGAGGGGGCCCATGGTGTCAACAAGGCACAGGCTGCGAAAGAATCTGAGCAAACTTCTGCACAAAGGAGCCCCTCAGCGCCTGAGGGTTAGAGAGAGCGGGACACACACATTTCACTGGAGAGGAAGTCAAATCAAGCCATAAAACAGCACAAGCCATTAGATCGGCTAGCACTTAAACAAAACACTCTTTCTACAGCCACCCCCGCTGGCCACCCTACCCTCTCTCCCTCTTCACACATTATGTGCACACATTGCTCGGTCAATAATGCCTGTTTTCCTTTTAAACAACCCCCTCTAATTACATATTGCAGAGTCTGAGTAGCAATAAAAATGTTTGTTTTCATTTCTCACAAAAAAAAAAAAAACGATTCGGCAATACAGTAATTCTATTGTGTTAAAGGTCAACAAGGCCTGTGACTGACAGTAATGGTCAGAAGCCATGAAAGGGTGACAAGTCTTTGTGAAGTGTTCTGATAACACAGAACACCCCTTAAGTTATTTACACCCCCGAAGCCTCCGAAGGAGATGAAGTGTTGTCCCCGCTGGCCCAGTCTGGTCCAACGCGTAGCTAAAATAGGCCAAGGCATCTGCCCACTGCTCATCCCTGACAAGAGCGATCTGTCAGCTCCAGAGTGTCGATGGAGGCCAGTGAGTCAATCGAGGATTGAGTGACATGTCCTCACAGAAAGAAGCCTTGTCTCTCACTCTCACACACCTCATGAGGAGAGTGTGATAATGGGTGAGAGCCAATGGCTCGTTTACATGCCGTTCACTAAGCTATGACCAGCCACACTGCCAAACAAAAAAAGATAGCGCTCCCCACAGAGAACAAATTACACCTATTTACTCTTCACTTCCTCTAGATTTTAGCTTTGATAAAACCTTACAAGTAGAAACCATTTGGCCAGCACAGATCTATATACAGCAGTTTGCTTGAGTCTCTGACGTGATAAATACTATAAACTATGCATAATTTTTTGCATGTGCTGTTTCATAGATATTTAAGATATTTTTAGATGATTAAAGGAACACTAGGTAGTATTTTTTAACTTCAAATTACACCCTCTCTGTAATGCTTCACTGATGTGTAATAGGGACAACAGAGTCTATGTTGTTGCTACTCTGGGATCAATGAATTACAACTCTAGGGGGTGACCTTGAGCTAATATGCCAAAACTTTCCTAGTGTTCTTTAAGGAAAAACTAAAAATATTATAGATAATTGTGAAAAAAGGAACAGGTTTTGATGAAAAGAACACATCGCTAACTGTCAAGTGTTATGGTAGAGCAAATGTGTTTTGAGGTTTTGAGGACGTCCGTGGCACAGGAAGCTCTGCATAGGTAGATGGAAGAACAGATTACACTAAAAAACAGAAACAGAAAGTTTGTGGTTAGATATGCTTAAATATGCTCTGCATGCAAGACGGCCCAAAGAACTACAAAACAAGAAGAGTTCTACAAGAAAGCCTGGCTGAAAGTTCTAAAACTTGTGCATTAATATGTATTTCAGTTAGCAAAATGAGATTCGCAGGACTCCCAAGGTGACCTGAGGTGTGTTATGCAGAACTAACTTTGGATCTTTGTGTATAATTTACTGAGGTCATCCTGTTAGTATTAATGCATGCCTCAGAAAGGTCTCTCTCTCCCTCTCTATCTCTCTCAGCATGTTCTCGACTAAGACCATGACACAAACTTCCTGGGGAAAAACGTACAGACAAAAATAAACCTCTTCCCTGCCGCCTGTTCAGATCTGCGCTTCGCGTTGGACTTTGAGAGCATTATCTCAGTTTACTTCACTAATTCCTGTCCATTTCCACATCAATATTTAACAAACAAGGGAATCACAATATCTTCTCCCATCAGTTCTACTCTAGAGGGACAAATGGGAGAGCCAACAGTCTCTCTCAACAAACTTGGAGCCTTTCAAGTAGCGTGGCATAAACAAGCCCAATTTCCACACAAACCCTTTGATCTTAAGGCCTCAGCGAGGAAATTCTCCTCTCATTAAAGACCTCAGCCAGTAGCCAATCAAATGGCTGCCTCTGTAAATTCCTTTTCAAAGGGGAACCAATTGGCTGCCTGCCTCCTACTTCAGAAGGAGAGACGCTTTTACCACTTTACCTTCCACTTATTAATTCATGAACGTCAAGCGCTCCCTGACAGGCCGTGGATAAAAAGGCTCGTTTTGTGCCTTCTTATCCTGTACTCTCATTTACTGCCACTTGAATTGCCTCAATCCTTCCAAAGCGCTTCTGCTTGGTGGCACGTAATACTGTGGCGCATGACTACAACTCATGCGGCATTTGCTGTAGTCCAAACATCAATGAATTGATGCATTGGTTAAAGCTGTCAGGCTTAATATTAATGACTACTAGGTTGGGATACTGCGTTGAAGGTTATTGGGTTGTGTGAAGGAGGACCAAATGTTTAAAAAAAATAAATAAATCATGTGCTCCCTCAGACCTTGGGTAGATAAGTACATGTGCTTTTTGTCAAGGGTTTCGGTGGGATTCCTTTTCTGCCCCCATCCTTTCGACTGAGGGGAATTTCCCTATGATAATCCTCCTGGGTCAGTGAACAGGGGGCTTGTCCTAGGCCACACAAGCAGGAACAGAGAGAGGGGTCACCATTAGGATCAGTGCACACACATGCGTGTGAGAAACATGGCTATAGTGTGACAGATAAGTTTGAAAAACATTCCATACTGAGTCACTTCCAGCTTACAGAAGGCCTCAACTTTCCCAGAACTAAGTCACTCAAAGTCACTTGAAGAACTAACTGTACTTCTACCATCTGAGAAACTGTAAAAGTGAAAGCAGACAACACAGGCAACCTACAAACTCCACAACAACACACAATTAAAAAGGATTCGCTGATTAAGATAAAGCAGTCACACCACATTATGCGCAGAAATATATAATCAACTATCAGTAATTGAGCAGAACTCTATTCTGGCTAATTACCTCTGCATTAGCATTTTTTTCCACACAATCACGGGCCACTGCTTTAAGTGAGAGAAGATCATGAAAAATTCATGATTTATTAATGCGACACCAGAAACAAATAACAGAAGCAGTAGGGAAGATGTTGGGCATGCAGAAACTGCACAAATAAAACATTTGTGTTAACCTGAATAGAGCCAGCCCTGCCACGCCAGAACAAGTGTCACAACAGTGCTCCATTTTGTCATTTACCTCTAGCAGCATGCAACAGAATACCAGAACAAAAACATAAACAAGGTTTGTTGTATTCCGGAAAAAAAAAAGTGAAACACACCCTAGAGCTTCCATTCCCCAAATAATTCCATCAAAATGGGTTCTGGGCAATTTATAGAAGCAAACACACTCCCCCAACTCGCCTCAAGATTATTCGAAGGAAGTTGAACTCACACTGTCGAAAGAGGCTGACGATAAGCTTTCTTTGATGGAAATTTACCATAAAAGTCTAGTGTGGGTGAATTACAGAAACGCTGGACTGTGTCCTCAAATGGCCAAGAAAAGAGACATCACTTTACAAAGTCAATAAACGTGGAAGTACCCGGTTAAGTATTAAACGGCAAATCATCACCCAGCATTTTAACAAAAACTCTGCACTACAAACATTACCCTTCCATGTCTGCGCACTCATTTTCCAGGAAACAGGATTTGCCGGATTTAAAAAAAATGTGTGTGGGGGGGGGGGGCTTTAAGACACTGATGGAGCCGCAGCCTGGATGCCAGGTTGAATATCCCCCCATGGATGAGGGATTTAAAATCATTTCCTCCATCTGTATCTGATCAATGTGACAACTTCCACAAATCACACTGAGATGGATAGGATTTCCTCAGTATTCCCAGGCAGTGACCAGTGAAGGCTCTGAATGATTCTCTTGTTTACTAATGCATGGCACTGCGCTAGAGTCTTATGTCAACTTAGTGAAGGCTGGAATATTGTCCCCAGCACCAGGCCTCTATTAATCTTGAGTGACACTCAGCTGGACAACCAGGACATCAAGATGGGCAGGTGCAGGGTGGTTTCGAGCTGTGGTTGGCATATTAATGGGCTTAAATGGTTCCACTGGGTTTGGCTGTGAAATAGTGGCAATAGTTAATACCTTGCTCTTAAATCTCGTCAGGCATAAAACATAAGAACATTAAAAGATCTTGAAAAGCCGAGGGAAAAACGGCCAAGTTGGTTTAAGAGGTTTGGAAGCCACAAACTGTAGGAATATTACTGCCTAGATATGCTGGAACACAAAACTGGAATCAGCCCCTTTGATCCAAGGAGGGAAGGCTCTGTTTTAGATACAAGGCACTTATTTCCAGTACATTGTGTAACCACCACTGATTTGACAGGAAACATGTACAATCAAATTCATCACAGAGATACAGCTGAGCAAGTTTGCCAAGTTGAGTCAGATCATTTTCCTAGGTTTAGAGTTAACACTGTACTGGACAGCAGCCAATACTGGAAACTCTGACATAATGCATGTCCCTGTGTAAGAAGGGGGATGTACCAATCCTTCCAAAAAATAATAATAAAAAAAACGCATCACATCCAGGGGCCTCATGGGTTTTCGCACGTCCAGAAAAGTGACTAATGGTTAGGCATGGATACAGAACGACAGCAGCATTACTGTAGGTTTATCTGGATGCATAACATGCCTGTACAAAGAAATGATTTAAACCTGGTAGGAAAGAAATGGCCCAGTCATGCACCACGCTTAGGCCTCGTCAAACTGGCCAGCTTAATTTGCTAACTTCAATCAGCTTCCCCAGCTCTCCCCTTTCCCCATAGACAGGCAGAAAAAAAAAGCAATAATAAGAAGGAGCGGGCCCGTGTCAGCTGCGGCAATTCTGCTGGGCTCAGCTTGCTCAGGTTCCAAACAGCTGTCCACAAACACACCCGCTTCCCAATTAACATCAGTGTGTCCTGCTGAGTAGCACCTCTGCAGTGTCATGGGAGGGAAGGGTTCAATGCCAAAAATATCCTTGCACATTAGTGCCATGGCTAAGCAGGAGGGAGCGAGAGTGGGAGGCTGAGTGGTGACCTGGCGCAGGTGCACAGCCACAAATATTCCTCGGGAAAGAATAGCTCCACTGCAGTCTGATAACACATGTTTAATTACCAGCTGACATTAGAATACGAGGGATTCTAAGTTACACGATTGTGCTGGAGATAACACTGGTGCGTCTATGAGGCAGGAACTGTTCCTATTTCTGTACAGTGTTAACATAGTATCCCAATGTGTAGGGATGCACATTTGTGGACATTGTGGGTAGAGGCTGTAATCTGTTATTTTTCAAATACATAATTGCCTATGTACAAGCTCATTAGCCCAATACTGTCTAAATAAGACATATCACAACAAATGCTGGTGTAAAATGTACAATATCTTACTAAATTAGCTAAATCCATTGTAGCGTTGAAGTTCCAAGAAGCACATGATTTTTTTTTTTACCCTCTTCCACAAAATACCAAGGCAATGTTTGCACTCTTTAACTAGTGAGACAAGGTCAACATGGATGAGTCCGTCTCATTCCACCCTTCAGTTGATGTGCACACTGCTTAATGTTCAGGTAAATGAAACGTGTCCAAGCATATCCTACTTAGACTTCAACATCATAAGCCAGAAGAAGTGTGTGAAATATGAGATGGAAAAAAATTCCTCTGCTGGAGAAGGGTGAAGTGGAGGAAAGTGCACCGGCCCAGTCATTCACACAGATGTGCGTGCAAGTAATGAGCTGAGGCCAGAAAGAGAGAGAGAGCCAAGGCCTGTATCCCTCAACTCAAAGCTTTCTGAGATTGTGCCCACCCTGTCAATAGCTCTCATTGGCAATAAAAGCAGTTCACAATCTGGAAATCACACGCAGAGTCCATGTGCTCTGATTTGTCTCCAGAGCGATCAGGACAAACAGAGCTCCGGGGCATGTTCAATTCAATTTCGAGTTCAATTCAATTTTTATATGTGGTGCTTTTCACATCAGCCGTCGCCCCAAAAGCAGCCTCAGATCCTTTCAAGCAGAGAGGGGGCAACAGAGGATAGTGGAAGGAACAAGCTTAAAGAGTAAGAACACAGTGCCAAAGACTCAAAAGAAAATCTCATTCTCCAGCGGTCAAATACAGGAATTATAACATGAATCTTAGAATTTAATTTCTTTTTAATTTTTGTAAAGAAATGAGAAACTGGAAATGGCAATTGCCCTTTACTAATGGAGCTAAAATCTCATGACTATTAGAGCACTAAAAATGATCCAGAATTACTTGACGGGGAAAAACCCTGGTCAATTATCTTTTATTCTAAGCTAAGAATGTGTTTTTTTTTCTGTGAAGTCACAAAGACATCCTGGAAAAGCCATTAGAACTGGACAAACTCTATCCAAGAGGTGACTGACTGGACATAGGGTTACAGAACTAGAAGTTGGTACGTAAGAAGTTGTAATAAAAGAGCCACTACACGTGTCACACAAAGCATTAAAAAGAATTCCCCTAATCTACAAGTACCGTGGGAGCCGGAAAGCAAACAGCTGGGTCTAAAAGGACTTCTCAAAAAACTATTTCTAAATACATAAATAAGCCAAAAGTTTACACAGTTTAATTGGAGCATTGCTTAGTTCTGTTACTACTGGACAGTCCTGACACTGTCCGAATGACCGCTTTTGCAAATCAACTACAGCCGGGAAACTGCAGTGTAGAGCCTGGAGATAAGGGAAAAGAGCAAGAACAGCAGAAGTGTCTGTCACTGCACCAACTGGAATTAATGCAGGTGTGTCCAGCTGCAAATCTGAAGGAGCTTTCTCCAGTTCAGCACTTTCCCAGCACAAACACACTTGCTTCAACTCTGCAGTCGGTGATCAGATTCAGGAGATGTGATAGAGCAGAAGTATGTCTTTATTTATTTATTTAATTAGCAGCAGAATTCAACAATCTGGGTCTGAAAAGACTGCCCAAAAGGGCAACGGGCATCCCGTGGTTGGGCTACTGTCGGACAGTTCTCAGGTATCTGGCTGTCACAACCCTGCTGTGGGAACCCGCAGTGTGGCAGGGTAACCAAAGAGAGAGAGGTGTTTATCTCTCAACCCACTGCTGGGCATAAGGCAGGTGTGGTCAGCTGGAGGACCCTGCTCAAAGGCACCTGCTTCAGCTCAGCAGTTTGAACACAGGTGTATTAAGTGCATTTGATCCAGGGAATCCAGACTCTGCCCTCCAGAGTGGACGAGATGTGAACACCCCCCCCCCCTTGTTTTAGGCTTATACTCACTTGTCATACTCAGCGTTGTCCTTGTCGCAGCGTGCGTCCTTGTGCTTCTGCCAGTCCTTGCCATGCTTGCATGTGGTGAGCAGCACCACGTCCTCGGCGTTGTGGACATGGTAGAGGGCATTGCGCGTATCAGAGCCGATGCCGGTTAGGTAGCGCTTCCCTTTGAACACCAGCATGTACTTGCGGAAGGGCGGGATGGTGTTGGCTCGCAGGTGGCCCCTCTCCCCTCCGCTACGTGGGTGCTCTTTGGGGAAGAGCGGGATGGACACGTCGAAGTGGGGCCGAAAGTTCTCGGTGCTGACGCTCGCCTTGGCCAGCATGGCCTGTCCGATGTCGAAGCCCAGGTCTTCGGTGTAGTCGGGCCACGTGCCCGAGTACAGGTTGAAGATCAGATGGTTGCGGCCGTCGTTCCACAGCGGCAGGCTCTGCACCTTGGCCTTGAGATTGTGCACGTAGTGCGGAGACAGCTGGTCGCGGTCCAGAGTGTCCAGGCTGAGCACGAAGACGCACGCGCGGCTCGGGTCCGTCGTGTAGAAGCGCGAGCCCTCGATAGCCGCCAGGATGCTTTGGTAGCTCTCGGAGATCTTCTCGCCCTTCTGCTGCGGGTACACGTACACGTAGAAGCCGTTGTGGCGACGGCACAGCGAGAAGTCGAAACACGACTCCATGCGGCAGCGCTTGGCTCGGTACACGCTGGCGAGCACCTCGCGCTTGTGCCGCGGCGACACGTGTGCGTTGTACTCCTCGGTGTCCGTCTCGTCCCACGGGCTGAACGGCTGGAAGCGCTCGGAGGCGGACGCGTGTGGCCAAGGCTGACCGGAGCGTCGCCCCCTGCCGCGCTCATACCGGCCAGGGACCGGCGCGGAGCCCGGGACGCCGCCGAAGTAGAGCAGCAGCGCGACGGAAGCGCCCGTCAGCAGCGAGATCACGTAGCGCTTCTTGGCCTGCATGGGAGCTCGCTCAGCGGCGTCGAGGGGCTCCAAACTCGGGCACTCTCGCTCTCACCGCCTCCGGCTCCGCGGCTCCGGCGCCATCTTCCAGCCTGCACGGGGTCGCTCAGCTTCGGATTCCGTTCCCGCACCAAGAGGCCGGTCCAGCGCATGTGGGCGACTTGAGAAAGGCTAGTTCCACACTCTACCAGGGACCGGGTCGGAACCTGAGGGACTCATTGGGGGTCTAACAAACACTAACCTTCACTTCAGCCTACTCTCATCCAGAGAAAGTAACGCTAGCCCCGCGGCTAACACTCTGGTTTTTGCCGTCCAAACAACTTCTATCGGCGGTGGGTAGGGGGGAGCAGGAGGAGGGGGTCCTGGTAGTTTTTCCCCCCTCTTTAAAGAGCTCTCATAAAGCGGAGAGATGTGAAGTGAAGTCAGTCCTCAAAAACAGCTGAGATTTCTCCTCCTCCGCTGTAAACACGGGTCCCGTCTCACTCCATTTACCTCAAGGAAAGAAGACTACCACTGAAGCGCATGGGGATGAAAAGGGGGGGCGGCTCACCGTAACCTCACAAACCCCTGCATTTCTTTCTCTCGGTTTCTCGGCAAACAGACCGTCACACGCGAATGAAATAGATCCGTTTCGCGAGGGTTTTCATGGGTCCAATGAGAAGAGAGAACAAGCGGCGCGAAGAAGACAAACAGAGGCGTGTTCAGTCGTCGTGTACGGCTTGAAAATCTCTGAGTTGTCCGTCTGAACCCTGGAGCCCGGCTCCTGAGCGCTCAGCTCTCTCTCTCTCTCTCTCGCGTCCCGACACGACGGCAGCTATACGCCCCGCCCACCTCGCTGCGTCCCACGCTCTGATTGGACAGAGTCGCGGAGAGGAAAGGGTGGGGCGTTGATGGCACCCCTTCTTTACCACAGCGCTGCCGGCCATGATGCACAAAAACACAGAACTGACACAGAAGAGAAACGTAGAAGTGACCCGCAACCACTTCAGGGCAGTTTATCCCCAACCATGTTGCTGGAGGCCCACGTTTAAGCCATCCTCGCTCATAACACATTTGCCTCAATCATTAAATTGCATCCCCACAATTTTCCAAATAATTTCCCCATTATTTACATGTATGGAAATGAGTTCTCCAGGCAGGGAAAGCTCTAAAAACTTGCCCTCCAGGACTAGGGCTGGAAAACACAGAAAAGCCACGCCGTTTGTTGTAGCTTTAAGTGAATGTAGCTTTGTCTCATTTTAATATGTTTTTAACCTAACTAACAACTGATGATTAATAGTTTTTAAATTGAAATCTTAAAAGGGTCATTTTCGCCATTGTAATTATAGCTTACATTATTAACAGTGTTGCTTTACCATTTAATTTTTAGAATTTAAATTACAGAGCTTGGGACATGCCTGTAGTTACACAAAACCAAACCACATGCTTTTTGACAACATAATCATAACTAAGGGTCTCACATATTTTCAGTATTCAAAAAGTGGTTATATTATTTAAAAAAAAACCTAAACAAGCCTGGATCCCAACTTATGGATAATAAATAGCAATTTCATTATTTAAGATAATTAGATATTGCTACAAATTTACAAATATGAAGGTAACCCACACATGAAAATCAGAAATTACAGTAGCTTAAGGAAGAGATTAAGATACATATTTGCTTATATTATATTTACCTATGATCCACACCCTTGTCTCACTAGTCACTGACCAATCAGAAAGAGTTGCATGCATTTCACTAGAAGACTTATATAGATGTTATTCCTGTGTTTATCTAGAGATAGAGAAGAAATATCTACCAATGATCTGAATATAATAATGAAAATATAAATATGGCCAGTGCTGTGGGAAATGCTACCAACAAATTAATTTATATCATAACGGTATGCTACAAATCATAGTACACTATGTACACACATTAATATATCTTACAGTATATTTATATTTAACTATACAGGAGCACACTAAAATTGCAGTGGCTGTTATTGACCACTTTCAGAAAACAGAGGAAGACAAAGGAAGGTTCACTGTTGACAATTAACACGATACACCTCTCTAATCTCTGTGTAAAGAGCTGTGAAAATGCGGATAAACTATCTCTTTTCACACAGAGAAATGTGTGGCTGAATCAAGAGGTTTACTGGATAAAGCAGAGCTCCTGAAAAGTCACTTAGACGTTTTCATCAAGCGGTTCGATTGGAAGGGGTTGGTAATTACTCGAGCAGAGTTGGGTGAGAAGGCTGGGAGAGTGGCCAGGATCCTGGGGTTAAACAGCACAGCAGCAGGGAAAAGAAAGCCTCCCAAATAGAACATGACCCTTTCATTTTTCACTCACCTCTTTAGAGCGCAATGAGTTTTAAGACCAAGAGACAGTTAAAGGACTGTTCTGGGGTGATATCAGTTAAAAAAAATACTGTAGTTCAAAGTAGAAGTTGTGTGGCGGAGTACGTAAAATGGTGTTCATATAAGATGATTTCTGATTAAATGCACCAATTGTACTTAAGTTTTAAGATTAGAAGAGAGCTGTCCAGTGATGCTGTGGTTGCATTTGCTTTTACATACTGAGGAGAAAATGTATTTTATTCTCAAAACAACACCTGATTTTAATCCAATTGGACACTATATTACATCTGCTGTGACGGTAATCCAGAATTTAGTATTCTTCAAATCATGAAAGATAATGAAAACCAGACATGATACAATTAACCATTTGCAAAATAAGTCATGTAATGACTTTCTTCACTTACAGTCATCTGTAAGGGTTTCTTCATCTGTGAAGATAGCGAACTCAGGCTAGTCACAATTCCTCAGAACAATCCTGTGGTGAGAACGTCTTTGGTAGTAAATTACTCAGAATTATATAGCTGAAAGCAGTCTTCCTGTCACTCATCTTATTTACAAAAGTTTCATAAGGAACCTTTTCAGATCTACTTATTTTTAAGGCTGTAGGGGAAATTCACATTGGATTTGAAGTTAGTTGTTCAGAGAAAGTCATGTATCTCAATTTTTTTAACATTTTAATTTTTCAAAATGATTTCACCTGATTTCAAGGTGTGAACAATTCATGACAGAAGTAGAAATGGTTCAGGTATAAAATTGTAAAAATGTATTAAAAATGTATTTTTATTAACTTGAATTAAAACTTAAGATCGAGTTGTCTTTTCCTGTAAAGTTACTTTTTTTTGACAGCAGCAATATTTAAAAGCATAACTGTAATAGATTACTGCTCTCCTCTGGCTTCAGAGACTGAGTAAATGGAGTTTCCCTCTCCACTGTGGCCCTGTTCCCTGACCTGCAGACCACTGCCTTGCTACTGCTGCTGCTCATTTACTCCCCTACACTTCACTGCGTGCCTGCTGAATAGAGCTGAGCATTAAATCCTATTATAATGACTTATTAATTATCCTTATCAATCATAGCTAATCGCAGCTATCGCTTGAGCTGGAGGATATTATTATTTTATTTTATTTTATTTTAAACATTTTTAATGAATATTTTGCAGTAACTGAATTGCAGCAGCTGGTTATTGAAGAGGTGGGTTACCTGCAGGATTTGTTTTGTTCCCTGGCTGCAGATAAGCATCCCCACGCTGAAGCACTTCCCCTTCCCCACAGCAAGCCAGCCTGCGATAAAAAGGCCCAAATTTCGGCCGCTGTAAACAAATCCCTGTGTTCTGGAGGAGGTGTGGCGCGGGTGCAGGGAGTTCTAAGCACGGGGAAAGACAAAACAGCCTTTGAGAGTCCTCTAGCAGCCCGTGATTCATGCACTGATAAGGCCTGGCTGGATGATGTAACTCACTGCATTCCCCGAGTGTCCTGAGCAAGCACTGAGTGTAGCGACACAGAGCAGCAACAGGAGCGAACGTGGTGAGACAATTACACAGCCAAAACACACCCTCATAGCAAAGCCTCAACACACGGATACCGTGCCTGTGGAATGAACAATAAAGGCAGTGCTTAGCAAGTGTAGATGTAAAATAAGATCTGGGTCCATTGGTGGATTATTAGACTGAGTGAAGATTGGATCTACTCAGGCCTGCTTTGCAAAGGCAATATGTCAGAGAGTCATGCGTGGTACTTGGCAGTGCTTCCATGGGCTTTTGTCACACTGAGTCAGTTATAGTCAGAAATAATTCAACTGAGTCTTTCAATTATGGCACAGTCTTTTTATCCACACATTGCAGGGGTCATCCATGTGGTCATCAATGTGGATGTCCCTGGTCAAACACCCTAGATTAAACTCATCTGGTAATTACCAGAATTATGTGAATATGACGTGCATATCAGGAACCGTACCTTCCAAACACTGTAATGGAGTGTCTTGATTATGGCTGTATTGATCATAACATTTAAGCTGATATAGCTGCCTTCCGAAAATATTCTCATTAAGAATACGTAGGCTAATAAATAAACATCACTCATCGTTGTGCTCTAAATTGGTTTGTAACAAATATCAAATAAACACACATTGCTCCCTGCTCCCATCTACAAATGTTATTAATAATAATAATAATAATACATTACATTTATATAACGCCGTTATAATAACCAAGGTCGCTTTACACAAAATGACTATGAACTGTCCTCTCAAGGCCCTCTAACAAATTTAATAACAAATAATTTAATACTCACCACCATCCTCTAAAGTTGTTACCTACACCTTGAAACGTTTGTGACATGTTTTCATCACAATACCACAAGGATCAAACAACACAGCAAAGTTCTCCCACTGATTACACAGCCCTGTTTAGAAAGATTGACCATCTTGACACCATTTGATTGACACCATCTCACAGACAGAGGAACGAGGAGCGGAAGCTTTGGCTTTTACCCATTTTCACTTGATTTTCTTTCTTCTCCTTTCTCGATTTCAGTGATTTGCTCATTGTGTTTGCTCATTGTGTTTGTTCTGCTCTGTTAAACATCCTTTTTGCACTCTCACCTAAATGTGAGTCCAGTGCTTTTCATTGTAGTTTCATTCACTGAAACAGGGAGGTGGAGCAGTTGTTAATTCCCTGCACTGTACATAAGATGAAGCAGAAAATAAGAATAGATCATTTTATTTCCAAGTTTTCAGGCAAATCACACACACACACACACAAAAACATGTAATAATAATAATAATAATTTGAAAAAACAGTAACAAATGTGGGAAAAAACTACAGTGAGCTAAAATAATTGTGATCAGGTGATTGTGCAATAGTTGTGACAGGCCTAGTCTTGAATATATAGCCCTGTTTGATTTTTTTTATTCCCTTTATTCAAATATCCAGCCTTTAATCTTACTCAAAACACACAGCTGCTTTATCCCAAGAATGTGGCGGCCATTTCTGGCTTCTGATAAATGCATCCAAATCCTGCTCTCCTCTTCTCTGTGTGAGCTCTGATGCTACAGAGCCAGAGGCATTTAGGGAATGGGGAATCGAAGCACTACTCCATGACTAAAGCAGGCATGGCCACTGAGTAGGAGTGTAGTCTGAAGTTTCTGCTCCTCTTGTTTAACTCTCCCTGATGGCCTCCAGGCAAACGAAGCTTTAGAAAAAAAAAAAAAAACAGAGAGGGATTAAAAAAGGGGAAAAAACTGAACAGCCTTTCAAAGCACAAGTGAGGGTGTGGGATGGTTAGATACCTCCACGCTGCTTTATTTATTTAAAGTGACCTTTCCTTACTGGAATAGAGCGTACTCTCAGCAATGTGAAGGTTTAAATGCTGGGAGATGTAGGAGGGGAAGGCACTGGAAATGAAGAGAGAGAAGAGGAGGGAAGGAGAGAGAGAGAGAGAGAGAGAGAGAGAGAGAGAGAAGAGGAGGGGAGAGATAGAGAGAGAGAGAGAGAGAGAGAGAGAGAGAGAGAGAGAGAGAGAGAGAAGAGGAGGGAAGGAGAGAGAGAGAGAGAGAGAGAGAGAGCAGAGGAGAAAGAAAGACAGACTGGGAAAAAAAAGTAAAAAAGCAGAGGATTCTGGTGTCTTCAGAGAGATAGAGGCAGCAAATGAAGCAGAGCAGGTTAGATGTGCTGATAGGTTTTTGTCCTCATTAAAAAAAGCAGAGCTCTTGACTTCTGAACCCCTTCATTTGTATTCTGCAGCAATTTATTTGCTACCGGTTCTGACTTGGGGAATTAGAGCGTATTGTAGAGGTGAAATGAGACTTTCTTAGCTAAGAGCTAGCAAAAGATCCTTTATATTTGACTCTATTTTTGACTTAGCAGGATGTTTCCCAATGAGAGGAAAGTTCGTTATCCTCTCTTACTGAGAAGCTCTTTTAAAGGAGCAATAGGATTGTTTCAGTACATCCTGTAAGCCTAATGATAATTAGATATACAGGTGCAATTATCGCAGTTATAATTAACAACAACATCAGCACACAGCACACTATGAGTTTGGTCTGTAATTTAGTTCAAAAGAAACAGAAGGGAGATGAACCACACACACACACACACACACACACACACACACACACACACACACAAACCCTCTTTGATGAGATGCAGGGAGAATGTTAATGCACTACTTCCACCAGGGGAGATCAGAGCAGCTTTCCTTACCCTTCTGAACTTCCCCATGTTTCCACACACATCCCATCTGCAGAACACAATCAGGCATCTGGATGGATCCCCTATCACCTAGGGGTCCTAACATCTTGGTGTGTGTAACACACACACACACACACACACACTTACACCAACCCACACACTCTCTCTCACACAGACATGCATGTACACACAAATGCTGTTGGTTGTGTGCTGCCCTCCTCATTACTTAGCCCTGCTCGAAGGAACGTATGTACAATGTACAGATCCTTTAAAGTTCAGACTGTGACACTGTTAAGTAAATAAGACAATGCAGCCTGGAATGCCTTCTGTTGTTCCACTTCAGCACTAGAGGCACAAGTAGCATACTTTTAGCTTTGGCTTTCAGTGGCAACTTGTGCATGTTTGAGCTAGGCCTTCCGTTTCTCATAAAAACATTGTCAGTCTTATGGAATTCCAGTAGTATGTTAGTGCTAAGCTAACAGCAATTCACATGAACATTGTTTAGCTGTTACTGATTAAACAAAGCCATTTGTATAGTGCCCTGAGGTAATGGTGAAGCCTGAAGCTGAAAAGAAACATTAACATATATTTTATGTTGTACCAGATTTTCAGTGACAATCCCCATTAGGCTACTGTCCATACTCAGGGGCACATTTGTGACAAGTGTGAAAATGCAGTGACCGGTATGATTAACCAGCTTCTGAAGGCCTAAACATTAAGTTTATAAATCTGTTGTTTTTTAGCCTAATTATTAATTCATTCTATTCTATAACCGCTTATCAAGTTCAGGGTTGTGGTGAGTCCGGAGCCTACCCACAATCACTGGGTGCAAGGCGGGCTCACACCCTGGAGGGGGTGCCACACACACAGGGCAACACACACACATATATAGACACATTTGAGTCGCCAATCCACCTACTACTGTGTGTTTTTGAACCGTGGGAGGAAACCACAGCACCCAGAGGAAACCCTCACGGACACAGGGAGAACACACCACACTCCTCACAGACAGTCTCTCAGAGCGGGACTCGAACCCACAACCTCCAGGTCCCTGGAGCTGTGTGACTGCGACACTACCTGCTGCGCCATCATGCTGCCCTAATGGGTGAAATCATAATAAATACATACATACATACATTTTCTTTTCCGCTTCTCCATTTCAGGGTCGCAGTTCATAATAAATATTTTAAGTGAAATAAATAATTATATAGGGCGGCATGGTGGCGCAGCAGGTAGTGTCGCAGTAACACAGCTCTAGGGAACTGGAGGTTGTGGGTTTGAGTCCCGCTCCGGGTGACTGTCTGTGTGGAGTTTGGTGTGTTCTCCCTGTGTCCGCGTGGGTTTCATCCGGGTGCTCATGTTTTCTCCCACAGTCCAAAAACACACGTTGGTAGGTGGATTGGCAACTCAAAAGTGTCTGTAGGTAGGCGTGTGTGAGTGAATGTGTGAGTGTGTTTTGCCCTATGAAGGACTGGCGCCCCGTCCAGGGTGTATTCCCACCTTGCGCCCAATGATCCCAGGTAGACCCTGGACCCACCGTGAAACTGAACTGGATAAGCAGTTACAGATAATGAATGAATGAATGAATTAAATAATTATATATAAAAATATGTCACACTTTGGAAGGAAAATGAATTATGGGTTTGTTTTATTTATTGTTTTATTTATTAGGTAGTTTCTAAAATTGTTTATTTTATCACTTTTAATTATAATTATACATTGTGAGATATTCTAATAGTATCACATTTTTCTCCCAGTTTTACCTTATCACTTATTATATTTACATTATATTATATTACATATAATAGAGCCTACCTGGAATCATTGGGCGCAAGGCGGGAATACACACTGGAGGGGGCGCCAGTCCTTCACAGGGCAACACAGACACACACACACACATTCACTCACACACTCACACCTACGGACACTTTTTGAGTCGCCAATCCATCTACCAACGTGTGTTTTTGGACTGTTGGAGGAAACCAGGGCACCCGGAGGAAACCCACGCGGACACGGGGAGAACACACCAACTCCTCACAGACAGTCACCCGGAGCGGGAACCGAACCCACAACCTCCAGGTCCCTGGAGCTGTGTGACTGCAACACTATCTGCTGTGCCACCATGCCACCCTGTATTACATACACATACTTATATTTAAATTCCATCATGTGTTAGCATGTACGTCCATGCTGAGTAGGCTGGGATTTTATTCAGAAGAGGAGCAGGAGGCAGTCCAGGAAAAAAGAAGCAGCAATGCAAATAAAATTAGCTTTAAAAGGTCAAAGTGACAACTAAGGACATCTAGGACAGCACACCTAACATGGCAGCCAGGGTTAATTATAAATGCCTCACTGTGCTGTCTTCATGTCTCTTTTAGTTAAGCACTAAATGTGAAGAAGAGCTAGTCTCAGCTCAGTGCATTAGTGCACTCTCACTCTCACCTCACTTCAGTGGAGAATTGTACTATAAAAAAGAAATTAACCAAAATTCACCACTTCTTATTAATATTTGCCACTTAAACTTTTTTCCATATATCTACATACCCCTATAACTCACTTTTAAGGCAGAATAATCAAATGTTTCCACAGTTGATAAGGAAACACCACAGTGCAAAGAAAGCAGAGAACTGACAAATTAGCATGCTAGCTGGTGCCGTTTCCTGAAGCGGTTTTAAATGCTCAGCTAGCAAATAGCCTGTTAGCTTAGCTTGTTGATGCTGGGTTGTTACAGTCCTGTTGCTAGTTTGTAGTTTGTAATATTCACCCCCCCCCCCCCCAACAACCAACACCCACATACTTTGGCAACCACTGGGCTAGAGGAACATCCCCCCAACCACCCAGTACTGGGCCATGTAGCATGGGAACTGCATTCCTTAGAACGATGAAGCACCAGTCAATAATATTAGGATGAATTGGGTTGTGATCCAAGACTGATCATCTAACACCACCACCTGATCTGATTAGTATTTCTGAGACTGAATCCAGTCAAATCCTTACCAAAATGTTCAGAAATATAGATTAATGTTTATTAATGTTTCTTAAAAGAAGCTAAAAGAGGGATAAACTCACCATCAATACCTTTCATTTGGATGAGCAAGTTTCAGCAAGAACTGATGACAGTGTAGCTGCCTGGTTTGGAAACCCATATCAACATATTGCTGGTGCATCCAAAGTTTGATGTGATTGCTTTATAGCACACATTGGAGTTAATCCCAGGAGGGGTATGGGGCAGATACTTTTCTACAGCACTGTATCTTCAACTCTTAGCACTCACCTGTGTCTTTAGAAGCAGCCGACTGTAATTATGATCCAATTAGCGGCCTTTTAAACGTGTCCATTTGTCAGTGCACATAATGAGCGCTGGCATCTCCAAGCAGTGCGTTGTTGGAGAGTATCAGTGGCATGGCTGGGAGTGTTGTCATGGTGCCAGGGCTT
The DNA here is from genome assembly GCF_029633855.1 of Hoplias malabaricus. Lineage (NCBI taxonomy): Eukaryota > Metazoa > Chordata > Actinopteri > Characiformes > Erythrinidae > Hoplias > Hoplias malabaricus. The sequence continues at coordinate 29,671,461 of NC_089805.1, read as the reverse complement.
TATCTGGTGAATCAGTGACACTGGTGCTGAATCAGGCACTTGGCTGCAATTAGTCAAGAGCAGCAGCTTCAGACAGGAGCGCACGCTTCACAACGTGTCAAGACTAAAACCAGACAGCCTTCCTACAGAAAACAGGCCACCGATAGAGCGTCAGGATCTCATTTCGGCTCCTGAGAAGCTCTTAAAGTCTCTGACAATTGTTGTCACAGCTTGTTTACAGTGAAATCTCACAGCAGACGACTGTTTTATTGTGTGTGTGTGTATGTGAGATGTGTGGGTAATTGAATTGTGTGAACAAAGCAGACAGGCTGATGCTGTGATTGGCTGGAGGAATGTGTGTACTGCAAGTGTGTTAATTGTCAGCACACAGCAGTCGCTCCTGCTCGTCTGTGGGAGGCGCAGGGTTAAAAGTAGCTCTTTTTGAAGAACACATCGTGTGGTCGCCGCTCAAAAGCAACTACGCTATTGTCCCTTTAATATTTCAGCTGTACGCGGAGAGGCTGGGACACAGCGCCTCAGGCAGATCCTGTGGATTACAGAAACATTTACTATTCTGCGTGCCACACCATCCAGTCTCGCATCAGCCCTGTGTTAGTGAGGCAAACAATAGATTTGACCACCAATTACAACTCCTGGACTGTCAGCCCAGTCTACCCTATCAACACTCTCCCCTGCTCTACACAGCGTTCCGTCACTTTTTCCTTTCCGCTGAGCTCCTGTCGCTGGAGTCGCCCTGTACCACGGCACAATAAAAGCCCGGCTCCTCCAGGACACGCTGGTTTCATGGGTAAACTGACAGCACAATCTGCTCCTCACATTACTGCAGCGCAACACACACCAAAAGCCCTCTGTGAAAGCTATTAGTCTTACATAACTCCCCGCCTTACGCCAAAAGCACTTAGCCAAAACAAAACATAAAGAATATAGGAGCCCTGGCAGCACTGATTGCCTCCTCTAACAATAAGGGTGGAACTCTCAGCAGTCACACTTCAGTTCTTTATTTAGATCCATGTTTAAATGACTGTAGCAGCAGCGTCAAAGGAGCAGCGAAGACAACTTGCACTTGACGGTTCTAATAGTTTTTATTAGAACCTGGTAAACCACCAACAGCCTTGACATAGGCTCAGGAACGCTTCACTCACCGCATACAACACAGACCTGGAGGTCATCAGTAACAATGCAAAACACACGAGCACTACTTCATACACACAGCAGCACAACAAACACACTCCCAATTACACTCCATCTACACAATAATGTACAGCTACCACTTAACATTTACACCACAGCCTGTCCCAGGCTCTCTATGGGGGTGGGGTGGTGGGTCTGAGGCCGTGCTGCCCCCTTAACTTCCCTTGTCACGTACGGAACTGATGGAACCACAATACGGTACCCAATATTATTAAGTCCATTAGTCATTCAGTCAGGCGTAAACCCTTCACCACACAAGACTACAGTGCATTTTACGCTTCAACAGAATGTCTCCTCCAAATGTGATCATTCCAGTTCATTAAAAATGTTTTGCAATTTGTTGTGTGTCCCTCCCTGTTAAAGCAAGTTCATGTGGATGTAGACTGTTTTATACGATTATACTTGTATTCAGAATTAGTTTTTAAAGTAATGTTCACTATCTATCTATCTATCTATCTATCTATCTATCTATCTATCTATCATTCCAAGTGATGATTCCTATTTCCAGCAAATCTGTGACGCTGACCCTGTTATGGCTGTGAGGATGTGGGGTAAAGAACATGACAGTGCTTAAAGCATTCTTCTTTGTGACACTAAAGGAAATTATGGTCCACTAGAAATATTTCTGTCCATCCTTCCACTGTAATGGGTGGGTCTGATGGGTCTGAAAGGATGTGGAACAGACAAGGAGCTACTACTGAGAACAGGAAATAGCCTAAAAAAGGAGAACAATACACCAGAACAAAGAAACTAGACAATGGTGATGTGGAATTAAGGAAACTGGCTTCTAACGGTTCTAAACCTCATTTGGAATGACTTGTCTTTTGAGAAGAACTAAATCAATCTAGATCTAAAAGAACTAAAGCAGACAATTGCTTTAAGACTGAATTTCTCTGTTCATTTAATTGAAAACCCAAAGGGAAGTGAAAGGTATGGGATATTTTTACAGTATATCAGTCAGGGACTGGATCATCTGCCAAGAATTGAACGCACACATGGAAATGGACTTGTGTTCCCTGGTGTGAAGGGTGTACATTTCTGTGTGTGTGTGTGTGTGTGTGTGTGTGTGTGAGAGAGAGAGAGAGAGAGAGAGAGAGAGAGAGAGAGAGAGAGAAATGTTGGAATTTCATGCCAAGTCTCTTGCCTGAGTTTAGGGGACAGCTGTAAAAGAATGATCTGAACTGTGCAGCCACAGGCAAGAAGCAAGATACCAGTCTCTTTCTCTCTCCCTCCATCCTCCTCCTCCCCCCAACCTCCTCCCTCCCACGCACACACACACACACACACACACACACACACGCACACACACACACACACACACTGCAGTAACAGGCGAGCACCCACACCTCCAGCTGTGTCCACTGAGCCTCGTAAATCACACACTGCAGGTACACCTCATGCCCCCAAGAAAGCAGGAATATCTAAACGTGAACTTTTGGCTTCCCTCTGTGTAAATATCACAGTCTGGGAAGCCATACTGCACACACACACCCACACACACTCACTCATACACACACATACACGCGCATGATTTATCAGAGTCAAGCCCAGGCCAGCATTGAACAGACAGACTGGATGTAAATAAAGAGAACCACTGCCTAAAGACAAGCCGAAAAGAGGCAGCAGCTTTTCATCCTCAAGAAATATAGCCACTGTCTGCATCCATCCATGTTTTCCTAGGAAACTTAGAGCATTACCCCAGAATACAGAATTATAATCATTTACATAATTACTTTGTTATAATTACTCTATTACATCAAAATAAGCAAAAATTTTAATGCATTTCTTCTTTGTGGGAAGATAATAATGCGTTTACCTTCACTGGGGCACGTTCTGAGGAAAGCAGCTGTTATTTTCTCAGGTCTGGGTCTTCATGTTTAGTTCTTATTGACTTTGTTGGGGTGTAGCTTCATTCTGTTTTGTTGGTTCAGCAGCAGTTCTGCTTCGCTGTTGCTATTGACGTTTTATTGTAGGCTAAAAAGAGAAGCAAATGTCATTTCCAGTGCTCGGTGCACTCTCAGAAAAAACTAAAAAAAAACTTAATCCTGGAGATGAAATGGAGCGTATGAAATCAACACAATTTTAAAATCCACACTCATAATAGAACAAGGTATGTTCCCTATTTAAAAGTACTGAATACTTCTGAGGTCCCTCTGCTCACCTCTGCTGGGCTGTAGAGGCTCAGCTCAGAGAGTGTTAGACTGAGACTGGACAATATACAGAGAGTCCTCTGAGGTGAGAAGAAAGCAGGCCCCTTTGAGAAGAGAGGAAAGGGTTCTAATGCCGGACTCATTTTCTCAGTGTCGCTATTGGACCTTGAACTAACTCCCTCAGTTAGGAGCTGCAGGGCTGATGAGAATAAAATGTGGAATGTCTTGTTTTTTTCCTCCTGCTCCAGCCCAGAGGGATTGGGGAGTGAAAGGTAAAGAGAGCTCGGGGAGGGAGTTGACAGAAACGAGGGTTAGTGAGTCCACTGTGAGTTTGCTGTGTGTCTGGAACACTGTACAAGCTGCTCTGTAATTTCACAACACTCTGGAGGGACATCTGGGCGCTGCTGGAGTACCAAGACAGTATGTACAGTAACCTATAGATCTACATTCAATTCCTTACAGTGCTTTACAGTTATAGCCCGACAGGAAACAAATGTTTTATCCTTTCTCCAAACGTGGTCTGATAAGACAACACCTCTCTCCGTACACTCTGTCAAAGCTGTACAAATATGTCAGAGGTTTTGGAAAACGTTGGTTCGACCCCAAACCATCTGTCAGCACCCTGCATTCACCTCTGTTTTATGTTTGGACGGAAGTGAACAATGAGTGGACACAGACTTGAGCAGTACTGCTGTGTCTGATCCACTCATACTAGCGCAACACACGCTAACACGCCATCACCAGGTCAGTATCACTGCAGCGCTGAGAATGTATCCACCACCCAAATCAAACCTGCTCTGTGATGGTCCTGTGGGGGTTCTGACCATAGACAAACAAGGTGAAATGTGGATAAGAAAGTATGCAGAGAACTAGGTGGGACTACAGTCTGTGATTGTAGAACTGCACAGTGTTCCTGCGTGGCCAGTAGAGTTCATAAGATGGACAATGAAGATACAAGGCAGATTGTACACGCACACACACACACACACACACCTATATACATACATACATACATACATATATATATATATATCTCAGCGGCGATTGCTCTAAGACTGCAAGGGATGCTCAGCTTCCCCTAAAATGTCAAAAAATAAGTGATCAAATATATACTGTTGTGTGTACATGTCATTAAATAAATATGCACTACAACGCACTCAACTTTTGTTCAGAATCAGCTTCTTATCACTGGTAAAGACGCGGCTTTCCTCTCAATCATTCCTGCAGTTTCACAGTGATTTAAACAGAGTTCAATGGAGAAGCAGCGAAGTGCAGGGAAACGAGAGGAGTGATTGGATAAATCCTGGGCTTTGTCCCGCCCATCGGACGCTCAGCGTCTCTGGGGGTCTAGGGGGCAGTGGGCTGGCCTCGGCTGGCCCGGGCGCTCAGCTTCTGCATGATGATTGGATGATCCGTCTGAGGCTGAATCCCTTTTTGATTGACAGCGAAATGAGCGAATCAGCGACCCTTTGGTGTAAAGATCCGAGGGAGCATTACATTTTCATTCTGTTCTGCGTTGAACCAGACTTTCTTAATCCTTTTAGCGGCATTTTCTTTGTTAAAAACGACTAGCGACAAATTGAGCTTCTATTTCTGTTGGGTTTTTTGTAGCTGCTTGTGTCTGGAGACTGACTTCTATCACTCTTTCTGACTTCTATCGCAGTTTCTGTCCAGCGCGTGCTGCTGAGCCCCTCCACCGTCACAAAGCACTCACAGGCGGACACACTTCACATGGGCCAAGGCCGTTTAAGCAGCCTAGCTCTGCTGGCCATAGAGAGGACACTAGTCAAGTCCCTGGAAAAGACGCCTTGTTGGTACGACAGGGTCACAGATCATTTTCTTGAAAAGGAACGGAGGGTAGAATTTACGTATAAATAAACCGACACATTTTATGATGTAGGCCGAAATTGAGCTTCCCCTTCTTGAAAGACCAGCTTCCGCCACTGATATATATATATATATATATATATATATATATATATATATAGAGAGAGAGAGAGAGAGAGAGAGAGAGAGAGAGAGAGAGAGAGAGAGAGAGAGAGAGAAAGAGAGAGAGAGAGAGAGAGAAATAAAGAGATATATTAATCTCTGGACTGAAGTTCTGGTGCCTTCTGCTGGGTACAGTGCAAAGTTAAGGCAGACCCCTCTCACAAGGCTTCAGTGTGGGGGGTAGTTAATCAATGTGAGATCTACAAAGGTGCTCAGAGCACAAGCAGCTAGAGGCACCAGCCATCACAGCCATTAGAGGGGCGGAGGGTGGGAGGAACATGAAGCTGCAGAATACATAAGTATACGACTGGGAGATAAAGGGCGGGCATGGAAAGCGTGGTGTGTGTGTGTGTGTTTGTGTGTGTGTAAGAATCAGTGAGTGAGAGAGGGTGGAGCCCCTCCCCTGCGACCCCTCTGTTTCATTTCTGATTAAAAAGCACTGACTACACTGACTTACCGCTGCATTGTTTTTCTCTCACTGGGCTTTCACTCAAATCCCAATGTATTCACAGCAGAGGCATTCAGGAGGTGTATGAGGGTCAGCTATGACTCAGCCAGGTGTGACAGAGACCAGCATACTCAATAAGACCACCACTGGTGATAAATGCCGAGCTTGATGCACTCGATACTGTATCTAAAATGGCCCTGAACAGGTACAACTGTATTCATCAAAACAATGTAAATATACCTCAAGGGTGTTACAGCCCCGTTGTGCTATTCAACTACATCCATTTCTTATTTGTACCTTTGCATAATCTGGTATTTTCAAACAGAATATTACAATAAATAGCCTGGGGTCAAGACAGAGTGTATCTGAGAGGGTACAATGTAGAGTACTGTCTGCTGGGGTTTCACAGAATGAAACATGCCAAGCTCTACATATGACTTTAAAGGGATCGTCATATTTTTCCTTGCATTACATACTTATTAAAATGTAATTACACAGGTAATCGAGTAGTAATTACGTAATAAGTTAGAGATAAGCATCCTGTTCTGACAGGTTCAGGTCTGCACTTGTTCCTTTTGTTTGAGTTCGAAAACATTACACAAACACAGCGATATGTTTTTACTTTAAAACGTTATTGTGGTATAAAGTGAGATTTTTAAATAGAAACGACACACACACATTTGTTTTAATGTATTGTTTGGCCATTGCATAGTCTTCCACACATTTGTGAAAATGTACCCTTATGTTGTAGCCTAAACGTATCCCACAGCCTAAATATAAGACCAACACTAATCCTATCACTTTAACCCTAATCCTAACCCTAAATACTAAACATAAAACATACCTGCACCTTATAATTGTATAATATACGCTGTATGAACCAGTTGGTGGTCCCCATAAGAAAGAGAAGTCCCTAGAATGTGAGTGTGGTTTTACTCCCCACAACTGTAGTTGCCCCTCAGGGATTTGTGGGGCTTGCACACACACACACACACACACACACACAACAGCATGTCAACAGCATGTTAACAACATGACAAATTCAAACCCACCGTCATCAATCTCGCACGCCTCTTCCCAGACACACTTCCATCCTGAACATGACCCACAGGACGGAGTTCTCTCAGAGAGGATCCAGATGAGAGAGGGGTTCCAAACCGATGCGAGATGATTGTTGTGGCGGGGTTTGATTGGGAAACAGCAGCAACGCACAGTGGTGGCTTTGATGGAAATGGCCCACCAGCACAGGACCAAAAGAGACTATTACGAGAGCCATTTCACATCAAATGGACTTAATTAATACCCCTGACTCCAGCTCCCACTTTCTGACAGATAGCATTGTGCTCTTAAGCGTGGTCCAGGTTCATTAAAGCGGAAAACAAAGACCAGTTAAGTGCTTGCCTTGGGGTCCCACGGAGGGTCCTTCTGTAGCTGGTGGCTTTGATAATATGTGATAATAAGTGTCCCACTGTGATGAAATAGGTCCTTACAAAACCTGTGACTTAAAGCTGTATCCGTTCTGACAGAAAACAATATTGCTTCAGGATGAGGTCTGCCTCGGTTACTGTCCACTACAAGATCATTGGACAGGTTTAATACATCCCAGAAGAGCCACACAGCACTTGCAGCAGACAAATGAACCAACAACTGACCACAGGATAAACATCCGACTAAGATAGGGACATGGAGGTCGTGCTGCCAGGGATAACAACTACCTAGAGGAACTACTGTCCGAAATGAGTTAAAGGAGACATATTATGAGGGGAAAACCCTCACTTTTTGAGTGCACTAACACACTTATCTGGAACCTGGAGCGCCTTCCAGCTCACAAAGTAAAATAAAACAACCCCTGCGGTTTGCCTCACAGTCGGAAAACATGGGGAAAAACATACTGTTCTGATCGTGTGCTGCTCCTTACAGAGTGCAGAGTGTTACAGAGTTGCCCATTTCCTCCTCTCAGTCTCACCAATGCTAGTGCTGGGAGAGCACAGAGAATAGGTTAATAGGAGCAAAACACAAACAAGGAGGAGGGAGAAATGAGAGTACTGATTAAATACGGCAAAAACAAGTACAGAGAAGGAAGAGCACAGAGCGAAAATGACTCAAATCCAGAGCCTGAGCTGTAGCTCATTCTCATTTAAAGGAACAGGCGCTGAACCCGGTCGTTCTGAACATGGCTGTTTATACAGGGCGAGAACGGCCTTGCGGTATTTTGACCAAAGCACACATAAACATTTCATTAAGACCCCAGAACTGTAAAATTTAAAACTAAATATGGATTATTTTTCAAATTTGTTTATTTGCATACTTTTTTTTCTCTTTTCTTTTTTTGACACAAATGGTGTGTATAGAGCGGCCTGCTGGCACAGGTAGTGTTGGGGTTAAAATCCCACCTCGGTTCATTGTCTGTGAGGACTTTTGGTGTGTTCTCCTTGTGTCTGTGTGGGTTTCCTTCACATGTTGGGAGGTGGATTGAATGTGTGAGTGTGTGATGCCCTGTGATTGACTGGTGCTGTGCAGGGTGTGCTCCTGCATTATGCCCAATGTTTCTGGGTAAGCCCCAGGAGCACCCTGACCCTGAACAGGATGAACAGGTTACAGAAGCAGAGCAGGGAGCTGGGTTTAGTGCCGAGGAGCTTGAATATCCAATTCACAAAATTAAAAGCCAAATACCAACCAAGGAAGGAATATCTGAATTCCCGAATATTCCGAGCCAGCCCAGCAGGAGTAAGTCACATTGGGAGGAGCAAAACCGGTTTACACTTATTGGGGGGACCTGACCCCCTCTGGTCCACAGAGTAAACAATTACATTTTTAAGCTGAAACATGGTTTAAAGTTGTGTTAATGTTAGGGTTAAACTAGTAGTGTTTGTGGAATAGTTAATGGCATTGTGTCCACAAAATGAATGGGGGTCTATGTATGTTACAGCCCCACAATTCATCTTCATATAAGATTGTGTGTGTGTGTGTGTGGGTGTGTGTGTGTCAGAGAGAAAGAGAGAAAGAGAGAGAGAGAGATATTTAGATAATTTATTCCGTGTGGTTATCCTCAGCATAACTAATGAAATGAGTGAAATTGTATTCCAGCTAATTGAAAATACTATCTGATGGTGGTCCATCATTCCAGGGAACACTGTTCAGCAGAGTTCCACTGCTCTACAGAACAGGGCTTGGGAGATTTATATAACAAACACTTGGAAATGAGTATCCCAATTCATCTTGTGCTTTTCAATGGGGATTGCACAATGGGTGAGAATCTGAATTCAGAAACGATTAAGTCATTCTGCAAACATTTGGGGGCAATGAATACATTATTGTTGCAAAATGCAAATTTCATCTATCTATCTATCTATCTATCTATCTATCTATCTATCTATCTATCTATCTATCTATCTTTGTACTGAAATTTCTTTATTCAGAAGTATAAAGGAAACTCCTTGATTCATACCAGTTTCAAGAAGCCATGCCACTTTCATCTGAAAAAGAAACTCATACTCGCACAGACATGTCTGTCTCTGAGAGAGAGAGTGAGTGAGTGTGTGTGTGAGAGACAGAGAGAGAGAGAGAGAGAGAGAGAGAGAGAGAGTGAGTGTGTGTGTATGTGTGTGTGTGAGAGAGAGAGAGAGAGAGAGAGAGAGAGAGAGAGAGAGACACTTGAGAGAGAGCTTGGGGGAGAGACAGTGAGGGGGTCAGTGATGATACATCAGATCTTTGTACTGGGACACCTGTTTTCTCAGATACACACACACTTAAATTTCCCAGGTGGAGCACGTGGAAGGCAATGAATCACATCTTTCCTCACTGCATCATCTCCAAAGAAAAACAAAAACCTATTACCTAGAGTTGCACAACGTTAACTGGAAACAGGGCAAAGTTGTGAAACCAGATTGGATTTACATTGAAAGGATGAAGTTTCCCAACAGCACCACGCTGTTCTAACTGAGCTGAGGTCCCACTGTCCTACACTGTCACCAAAGACCAGCGCTTACTGTACACACGTGACCCCACGCCACCGCACTCTACTGTACACACGTGACCCCACACTGTATGATACACAACTGGTTCCCCATTAGCTTTTTCTACAATACACATCTGGGTCCTGTCAGGAATTTGGTGTGTTCTCCCTGTGTCTGCGTGGGTTTCCTCCAGGTGCTCCAGCTTCCTCCCACAGTCCAGGAACACATGTTGGTAGATGTACTGGCTAATCCAAGTATCCATAAGTGTGAGTGTGTGTCACCCTGTGAAAGACTGGCGCCCCCTCTAGGGTGTATTCCCACCTTGCGCCAAGTGATTCCAGCTAGGTAAAGACATCGGGATCCACATCATCATTATGTTTCAGGTGACTACACATCAGCCTCCTGTGTGAGAGCCTCGCTAACTGTACAGCGCAGTTTATTATTGTTGATTGACATTACTCTGAGCTGATGGTCCTGAATGTCCACTCCGCAGTACTTTGGAAAGGAAGGGAATGTTTTCTGATGTCTAAAGTTTTGTGGTACACCTGCAGCGTGAGTGTACTGAACCATTAAGTATGTTTTTGTTGCTGTGTCTAAGAAAAAAAAAATAACTGACAGAGGGGCGTTCCATTCACTGCCTGCAGTGTGAAGTCGGACTGTGTTGGCAAAGTTTTGCAGAAGTTGAGTGTAACGCTGCACATTCAGTGATGATGTTTGTTGGAGAAGGATATATTCTCACTAACTTTGAATTATTCCTCCTTATTTATAGTGGAGTGTCTTGTATCTTATCCTCGCAGAAGGAGCTTGAATCATTTTTGGATCCTATTACTGACACGCACCTATATTCACACAAGTTTACTCCATGGTAATAACTAGTGCTGGAACAACGGAGAGTCAGAAGGAAATTCTGATGCTGGGTCAAAGTTGCCAAAGCCAGGTCCAGTTCCACTGCAGGATTTTGAGGCTAAATTTATTCCATTCCTCCGCCTCCAGCTGGGAATTCCACACTGCCAGTTACTGAGTTAGCAGACCAGTGTGAGGCGGCTGTCTAATGTGGATGAGTGTGAGTGTTCTCGGCTAATGACACACTGGCAGCATGAGCACTGGGTAACTGCTGCTCATTACTGGTTAGAGATGGCCTGAGAGAGGGAATGAGAGGAAGAGAGTGAGAGAGGGAAAGAGAAAGAGAGGAAGAGAGAGAAGGGATGGCATTAGTGCATTAGTGACTGGTGCAGGCTTTAACGAAGCCAGCACTCCTCCATCCGTGGTCGTGTCTGGAGCTGGTAGCAAGCAGTGGCAGCTTCCTGCTGGGTTAGCTTCTCTGGGCCTGGAGGGGCTTAAAACATAAAGTCACATACATACATACATACAGAATTACATACAGTATCAGTGAGGATCTTTCACTTACCTCCAGGGGCATCATAGTGGAGTGAAAAGTGAGACTGATTTACCAGGTCCCCAAGTGGGGGGAGTGCCCTTGAGGAGTCTGGAATTTAATTTTTGAATGTATTAATGAGCGGGAATCAAACCCATAACCTTCAGGTCCCTGGGGCTGTGTGACTGTGACACTACCTGCTGCACCACCGTGCCATCCTACTACGCCCCTGCTTACCTGATAGAATATGAAGATATAAGTTACACAATTTTAAGCATACTGCAGCTCAGCTGAGAGAGAGTTATGGCATTTGGCAGGTGAGACTTTTCAATAATTGTAATCATATAACATGATTCTAGGTGCCTTGCTGTCTTTAATGTAGCCTGGTGTTCATAAGTCATTCCCTCTAAACAATAATACTAAAATATACACACAGCTACAGTGTAAACAAAATCAGTGAACACGTCTAGACCCAACAGTTCAACACACTTGGAGGAGAACCTCAGCTGTCTATTCTGATATTTTCATAGGCACCTGTGCTGGCTAGTCTCGCACTGAGTGATGGAAGGCAGGGAAGGGGCCATTCTACCCAGCCAGGCTGTTTCTTCAATACAGACTTACTGAAAAGACACACACACACACACACACACACACACACACACACACATACACCCCTTCTGTTCAGATTGAAAGATCTGACTCTCTCTCTGTTGTTTCTGGAGTAACAGAATGTGTGTGTGTGTGTCTGTGTGTGTCCAGATCTGAGGCCCAGGCTGTCTGCAGCTGTGACAAATGTTGAGAGAGAGCTCAGCGTGGCCAACACACTGAGCCCACAGGATTCAGCACTAAAATGTTTGTCCACCATAAAGATTTTTCTGTGTGTGTGTGTGTGTGTTGATCACTGAGGAGAATTGTGGGGCTGAAAGAGTAGGGAACTTGGAAAAGGCCTAAAATGCAGGGACAATTGTCACTGCCAGCATCAAAGCATAAACTGTCCTAAACACACACACACACACACACACACACACATACACACGCACACACATGCGCATGCTTAATTTCCGAGAGATAGAGATAGTAATTCTGGAAACAGACGTACAATAAACTAGACTAAACAAAGCATGCATGTGTGTGTGTGTGTGTAAAAGAGATTATGGTTTGTTATACTGAAGGTCTTGAGGAAAGAGTCGTCCAGCAGATAAAAAGCTTGAAAGGAAAGTAAGAGTGTGGTGAGTAACGGGAGAAAATGATAAGAGCAGATAAGCCGTTTTCATTCCGAAACTGCATCGACCTTATTCTTTTAAAGGATGGCTCCGGACTAAGGAAATGTGGTAATGTTCTACTCTAGGTGTTTATAAGACATGACTGTAACTCCGTCTTATAAGTGACAATTACTCTGTCATTACACAGCAGTACCACAGAACTGAGACTCCACATTTAACCCTTACATAGCAGTGAACCAATGTATACACACATTAAAGCTTATATAAGCGACATCTAACTGCATGAACAAAGACTTTTACCATAATTTCTTACCAGCTTTTTTTTTCTTTTTTACCTCTACATTTTTGTCTGTAAACATGTTCACTCACATCCCACTACAACGGTACAGTATTCTCTAGAGTGATTTTTTTTTTCGACTTAAAAGACAAGAAAAACACCGTCTGAGGACGTAGCTTGAGCTCGTTCTGTTCTGCGTGGATTTTTGGGGGCGGACTGCTTGAAGTGTTTTGTTGTTGTTGTTGTTAGCAGGTGAATGCCGAAAGAGGCACAAAGCATATGTTACTGTCAGAAAGCTGAGTAGCTTATCACAACTGATTAACTGCAGTGAAGGTCTTCAGATCACCCATTACCACAAAGGCCAGTGTGGGTGTCTGTGCACAACCGAAGTGTTTGGCAGTTAGTGTTCTCCTCCAAGCATGGTGAACTGCACTTGGTGACATCACGAGACTGGTGCAGACCAAGAGGTCTAGAAGGAGGTGTAGGGCAATGGCTATAAACAAGTGAAGACAGGGAATTATAGTCAGATGTTTAAATGAGTGCTTGTAAATCAGCGTGCTGAAAAATCTGTGGTTGTACCATCAGTTTGGATGCAAAGGTGCTCCATTCTGGTGCTGTATTCAGTCAAGGCTTCAAGTGAACGGTGAGTGTACAACATTGCGGTGTCTGCCTGAGTTCAACAGCTCAGGAATAGAAACATGCTTGACCCGTCCCTGTTGAATCAGCGGCCCAAACACACACACGCGGCTGGCTTTCTGCTCTGCGTTTAGGTGGCTTTCTCTGCGTGAGATTTTCAGGGTGTCGACTGTGATGTTTAATTCATCCAATGGTGTGCTTACACATCAGAGAGAGAGAGAGAGAGAGAGAGAGAGAGAGAGAGAGAGAGAGAGAGAGAGAGGGTGAATGCGAGTGTACGGCTTTGATGAGGAGAGAGTTGGATGCAGGTAAAGGGAAAGAGGAAGAAGGAATATGCTGTATATATAATGTACAGAAATAGAGTAAAAAGAGCACATTTGGGAATGGAGAACAGAGTGACAGGAGAGAGGGAGTGAGAGAGAGGAAAAGAGGGGAAAAGAGAGCTGGGAGAAGATGAGAGTGCTTCTGCTGGAGTCACAGGGGAGTATGGACAGACAGAGTGATGGACTGTCATCGGTTTCAGTTCGTTCATCTCTGAGCCTCCCTCTCCCTCTCCCTCTCTCTCAGCAGCTCAAATGAAGCCCCTCCGTCAGCAAGAAGACACCGCGCAGAGCAGCAGGAGGGTGGAGGAAGTCCTGGTCAAGCGCAGTTCAGCTAAACTCTGCAGTGAACTGACCTCACGAGAGCCTCTGTTGTTAGTGTCGGAACAAACCATTCTACCTCCATTTTAGTCACTACCTGAAAAGTTTGTGCACAATTCATGATGAACATTCCAATAAAAATAGTATATAATTATGTATGAAGTTTCCAGATTTTCATACAAGGTATTGCTCTGACAACAATGTAACAATGCAACTTCATAAATTTGCATTACGTTTTTGAAAGCATTTGAAAAAACATAAAAACTTTTCTTCACCATTCATTATCTGTAAGTGCTTATCCAGTTCAGGGTCGCAGTGGGTCCAGGGCCTACCTGAAATCATTGGGTGCAAGGCGGGAATACACCCTGGAGGGGGCACCAGTCCTTCCCAGGGCAACACTCACTCACACCTAAGGACACTTTTGAGTCACAAATCCACCTACCAACGGACTGTGGGAGGACACCGGAGCACCCAGAGGAAACCCACGCAGACACAGGGTGAACACACACAACTCCTCACAGACAGTCACCTGGAGCGGGACTTGAACCCACAACCTCCAGGTCCCTGGAGCTGTGTGACTGCGACACTACCTGCTGCACCACCGTGCCGCCCGCTTCTCTTCATCTCTAGGAACGAATGAACGAACGAACAAACAAACAAACAAACAAACAAACAAACAAACAAACAAACAAGAGGATCAGACACAGCAGTGCTACTCGAGTTTTTAAATAGCCTTTTCACCAAAGACCTTATAGACCTATATAGACCTTTACTTTCCCATCTATTAGACACACCAACTTCACTGGTCCACCTGTTGATATTCTCAGTCCAGCAGTGAAACCGAGAGGTTTTAAAAACTCCAGCAGCCCTGCTGTGTCTGATCCACTCGTACCAGCACAATACACTAACACATTATTTACATCAATCATAATATTAAAGCCATGTTCAACAAGGGGAACATGAGTGTTTCTGGTTCACCCGTTGTGCTTCCTCTGACCACATTTGGCGGGTACAACCAAAACATTATGACCATCACAATTTGGCCCTTGTGAAATTCACTCAGACCCCCCTCCCCCAACCTTCACAGGAACTATTGTAATGAGATGATAAACATTCACTTGACTTATCAGTGGTTTTAATCTTATGGCTTGTCAGTGAACATACATACAATTGTATGTCATTCATGTCACATTTTCATGTACACAAATATTACACTATTATTCTGAATGTCTGCGTTATCCGTCCCTGGTGCGGCTCTATGATCAGCTCCTGGCTCCTCCCCCTCCACTCAGACAGCACTGTCCCTGCTCTTCTCTCTTTATATGAAGAGAGGTGTGCAGTACACAACAAAAAACACATGCAACATTTGTACCTAATTAACATGTGATTAAAAGTAGACAGCAGCTGTGAGAGCACTCTCCACAGTCCAAGGTCCAGCCTCATCATCTGCTCAGAAACATGCACAGTACACAGCAAATTCACCAGTATTACATCAACACTGAGAGTGTTGACAAGTTTACATTTTTACACCAATGGTGTCAATTTAACACTGGTGAATTTGCA
Source organism: Hoplias malabaricus (assembly GCF_029633855.1). NCBI lineage: Eukaryota > Metazoa > Chordata > Actinopteri > Characiformes > Erythrinidae > Hoplias > Hoplias malabaricus. Next base: position 29,656,012 of record NC_089805.1, on the reverse strand, counting down.
GTGTCCGGCCAAAAGCGTGGACATTCATGCGCCCCGTGCCTTCTGCGATGAAGTGGATGAGAAGATAGTTGTACTGTATTGGAATTGGGCTTTACAGAAGATGTCAGAACATACCTGTGAAGAGCTGCTGGAAAGAGAGCATTAGTAAGGTCAGGTGCTGATGTTAAGTAATGAGTTTTAGATGAGGCCACTCCAAATAATCCTGAAGTGACTTCAGCTCCACTAGACCACAGCCGTAACATTTGGTGTCTAAAGGTGTTTGACCATATAACCACAAAAATAAACAAATGAATAAATAAATAAAAATAAATAAATAAATAAAAACCCCACACAGGTAAACGAGAGCTTCTGATATATTAATATATTTATTATAATTTATTAGACATTTTAACATTTGTTTTTTAGTCAACCATGTTTAGGCACACGATATGGATGGAGAAAAGATCAGGGTGGTCGGCATGCCTGTCCCATACACAACAGCAGAAAAACATAACATGCTACCATAGTGTTTAAAATCCCAGATGTGTGTGTGTGAGAAAGAGAGAGTAAGAGAGAGAGAGAGAGAGAGAGAGAGAGAGAGAGAGAGAGAGAGAGAGAGAGAGAGAGAGAAGAGAGAGAGAGAGAGAGAGAGAGAGAGAATGCATTATCACAGCATAAGTATGGAAACCGTACACAAAAGGCTTTGTTACACTAAACGATCACTGGATTAGGAACACCTACCTTAGGAGCTCCACTGACCATGCAGCAGACTGAAGTGCACCTCTCTCTCTGCATACATTCATACTAATTTCCCCCTGCTCTTCAATGGTCAGAACCCCCAGAGGACTACCACAGAGCAGATATGATTTAGATGGTGGGTTATTGTCAGCGCGTGTTTGGATTGGTGAGAGTGGATCAGACACAGCAGTGCTGCTGAAGTTTTTGAAGCCTTCAGTGACAGTGCTAGACTGAGAACAGCCCATCAACCAAAAATATCCAGCCAGCAGCGTCCTGTGTCCACTGATGAAAAATTAGAAGACGACCAACACAAACTGTGCAGCAACAGATGAGCTACTGTCTCCGACTTTACATCTACAGGGTGGACTAATGGGGTAAGTGTGTCTAACCGAGTGGACAGTGAGTGGACACAGTGTTTAAAAACTTGAGCAGCACTGCTGTGTTTGATCCACTCATATCAACACAACAGACACCAACACACCACTACCATGTCAGTGTCACAGCACGGAATACTCCACTAGCCAAATCATACCTGCTCTGTGGGGGTCCTGAAGATTGAAGAGCAGGGTGAAGTGGGGATAATAAAGTATGCAGAGCAACAGGCGGAATACAGGCAGTAATTGTAGAACTACAAATTGGAGCTGATGAAATGGACAAGTGATTGATCCAGTTATTGTTCAGTGTGTGTGTGTGTGTTAGTTCTATGTGCTCCAGTGTCCATTTGTGTAGTTCTTCTGAGGGGGCTTCCCTGCTCTAAATGACAGTCAGAGGGAGGAGCTGGACCACATGTCAGTGTACACTACTGTTCTAAAGTTTGGAATCTCTACACATGCTAGTAATTTATGTTAAGCACTGAGCCTTTTGTTAGTAGCTTGTTTGTTCAATCCCTCGTGCTTCCACAAGTAGCATAACTGTCTCACTCTCTATTGCCATTCAATCACTCTGTGCCTTCCACCAGGTTTGATCACTATTTCCCAAAATCTACAGCTCATTTCATCAGGTTCTCAGCAACTATGGATATATACACCATGTCCATGTCCACCATCTGCAGGTAAAACGGTCTTATATTATTGAAAACAGATTCCAAATTTTGCATGCCCATATTTCAAACTTCTGAACAGTAGTGTGCTGCAGCAAGTGCAGTCTTTCACCACTGAAGACTTTGTCTGATAAGTGGAGAGCTACTACAGATGCAGTGACCTATGTTTGATTTCCTGACACTCATTAGATCTCTGAGCACACGTTGAAACAGCATGTCACTGAAGAGGAGAAGAGAGTAGTATCTAGAGGAGGTTAAGATATCATTATGTAAAGAAGACGGCCCTAACCCCAGATCAGCTCTCTTATTCTGTGATGTGCTATAATTGTGGCCTGGAGCTCATAGACCACTAGGGTGAATCTGCTTTTAGCTCGAGGCTGAGGAAGGTGGAGGTACAGAGACGTGAGCATTCCGAGGTATATCTCTTGTTAATTCATTCTGTTTCATTTGTTCTTAGGCTCAACTTGTCCTCGACTTTACGTTAGAAGCCAAAGTAAATGGCCGTTATCCCAGGGCCTGGCTGATTTTAATGACTTTGAAGGGTCTAGTGTCTCGGTTTAACTGTGAATTAAGCAACTGAAAGAGGAAGTGCTTCCATTTCACTTGTGTGTTATATCCTGCTCCTCTGAAGTATGGGTCCTTTCAAAAGTTCAGCACTGAAGAATATCTTGACCGCCATCGTTCCCGTTTTGACATTTCGCAATATCATGGAACATTAAGTGTCAAATTTCCCAGTGGTCGTCCAATTACCTTTTCTCAAATGGTGCCTCTTCCATACGCACACAACAGTAAAAAAGCCCTCATTTCAACCATCCTGAAGGGGTAACAATTTTTCACCGCAAAATGGTTGAAAATACCCCAGGGACAGTAAAACTCTGAACAGACACAATCTGGCATGAGTAATTCTGTAAATGGGAAAAGTCTTTTCAACGACTTGCACTCTATGGCCAATGTACCATAGTTTTATAAACGTCTGATCAAAAACACTACTCTGTAAGGAGACTTCCTCTACGTTTTTGATATTTCACAGCACATTAGTTACAGTTAATTACACATGCCTTGGTAATTACAAACAAGGGTTAGTGGTCAACATTAATAATTAGTGATAGATAAATAAATATGAATATGTCTTAAAAAAATGCCCTTAAATGTACGACACCCATGTAACAAGCCCTGAAATGAAAACAAGGCCTCAAACCACTCTACACTCCTAAGACCAATTACATGCTCCTCGCACCACCATATCCCTACACACCACGTCAATAATCACAAAGCTACTGGCGCGGAGTCCTTCTGTGTAGGCTTCATCCAGCCATGAAATGGTCGTTCTTGGTTTAACTGTAACATGGTCTATCCCATGTGAGTCTGTTGTAGTACTTTTCCTGTAAACCATGGTTTGGCTAACACACGCTAGTCTAATCAATACCATTCAATCTGCGACAGTTTCCCACATCACTACATGAATCGACTTCATGCACTCTTTAATATCACATGCCACTGCCACCCTCAACACAAACTGGAACTGTTCTTTTAGATCAATTCCTAATTCCCCTTGTCTGCTCGACTGGAAGGCTAGTGCTATGTGTCATGCTACATTGTGAGATTGGGGTTAGTGGTTTTTATTTTTTTTTCAGCTACTGCATCACAAAGATTTGAGGTTTAAGACAATGGTGAACATGACAATGAGCGAAGCCAAGATGCGTCCACCCCATCCAGCAGTTCCATGTGCTTCATAGTAATAAAGGTAACAGTGTATGGCCATTATCACACAACAGTGACACCTCGGAATAGATCGGCAGACACAGAATAGGAAATTCACCACTTCCCTTGACAGACAAGACATCACGTATCTTTTTTTTCCAGTCAGTTCTTTCACCTCTATATTATATAATAATACTTTAATAATGTTATTCTACAGCTGGTCTTTTTTCCCCCCTCATAGTGGCTTGTTGAACTAGAGGAGGCTGCCCAAAAGATCCATCATCACAAGAAGAATTACTGGCCATTTTCCAGGGGCTTTACAATAGATGCAGTTCCTCTGGAAGTTTCCACAGCTCTCAGGTCATCTCCGTGTTACCGTTTCTAATCCCAATGAGGACCTGTTTTTTATTTTTTATTTTTTTTCTGTTGAGATGATCAGAATATAAGTGTTCTACTCCAATGCTGTAAGTAGATGAGGTTTGGGTGTAGCGCCCCCTGTGGCAGGGCAGGGTGGTCTGTTGCTTTCAGACACCTGGTCAGAGTCACAGTGCAGTTCAGACAGAGGGGAGGACTAGTGATCGACTAGTGGGACTCGGTACAGCTGCAGTGGAACACTGAGGGAATGCGATCACGGGGACACGATGAAACAGAACAAAGAGATGACTCATTAAGCAAGGCTACAACAGACAGTTCACACGCCAGAAGGAGACAGCAGACTGAGGACGAGACATGGGGGGGGGGGTTAGATAATACACAGATGTGCAAAATGCAATCTATTCGTAGTTCTTCCGTTGCCATGTAGAGTAGAGAAGAGGAAAAATGAGAGAGAAAACGAGAGAGAAATATAACAGGGCAAAAGAAAAAAATGGCCAGCCCTCCCCTACTACAGTGATTAGGAGGTCTAGTATGTGGTAGAATATATCATGCTAGTCTGCAGAGCGTAGCTAACAGGCTCTGGAGAGGTTACTGACAGGAAGAGCAAGGTTAAAGTGCTACATTTGATGAGATTACATACAGTGAGTGGCCTACGTCAGCAGCTAGTCTCACACTGTCCAGTTCAGGCAGGAAGAAGATCCATTGTCCAGGTCCTTGAGCTCCTTCATGGCACCAAGAGAAGAAGAACACTGAAGAGAAGCCTTGAGGGCCGGTCTTGGGGGAGACCAGAAGAGGTGAAAGTAGAGAAGGGGAGGGTGACACAAAGGATCTGATGTAGAAGAGGGACTGGAGACTTTTTTTTCTTCTTTTTTTTTTGAGAAGGTTCAGGAGACTTGGCGAGGTCTGGGAGGCTGGTGCATGTGCTGTTGGCATTTGAGAAGACGTTTGGAGGGTCACGCGGTGGCTTGCGGGTCTCCAGGAACGCTCAGGTTATGGTGAACTCTCCAGAGAGGCTGCAGAGAAGGACAGAGACCGAGGGGAAGATAGAGAGAGAGTGAGAAAAAGAGAAGGAAGGAGTGGAAGAGGAAATTAACACAGGGTGGGAGGGAGAAGGATGGCAGGGCGAAAAAGAAAGTAGAGAAAATTAGGAGTGAGGAGGGGGGAAAAGCAAGCGTGAAAGAGAGTGTGAGAGAAATGACATGAGGGATTGAGGGAGATAGAGCGGAAGCAGGGAAATTAAATGAAAAATAACAAATACAATTTGAGGAAATGGAAGAGGTAAAAATGAACATGGGCAGGGATGCGGAAAGCAAAGGACAAGACATTTAAAAAAACAAATGTTGTGGGTAGGAATTTAGCCAGATTTAAAAAAAAAGAAAAAGAAAGGAGAAAACAAGAGCAGAGGAGAAAACACAGCTTAAAATGGTGGTTACAGTGGTAAATCAATAGAAACACGGCTCAGGCTTAGCATAAAAAGACAGGAGAGGTCCCACAGTGTCTGTATATGTCAGTGAACTGGCACCCCACTAGCATGTCTGCCCTGAAAAACATAGAGAGAGAGAGAGAGAGAGAGAGAGAGAAATGATAGACCTAACATTCATATGCCTCTGACATGCCCGGACATGCCATGTGTGACGTGTGGCATCACAACACGTCTGATTTGAGACAGATCTGACACTCAGCAGTCGAACAGCTTGGTTAAATCTTGTAGGAAAGCTCCAGCAGAGGCTACCGTATCAATCTCTATTGAAAGAATCCCACTTATATCAGTGCAGATTATAAATCCATACATATGCGGCATAACAAAGCACAGCCTCCCTCTCAGTGAGCACCTTATTAGAGCGTATACACTCCAAGAACATGCATTGCCTCCTGGCTAGCATTTGAAATTCATTATCATGGAGCGTCTTGACAAGCTGTCAACGCGGCACAGGCTCTCCATCTCAAGCAGATGCATCGGTGCTGTTGTTGAGCAGTGAGTATGAATGGCTGACTCTGGAGGCTCCGAGCCTCAACCATAAAGCGGCTGCGTGTGTGTGTTTGTATGTGTGTCTGTTTTTCTGGGGGGATTCTGAATCAAGGTCAAGAATTTTCACTCACTTTGCCAGAAGGTGTGCCAACATGACAGCTACCATACGTGTACACACAAACACACTGAGGCGCACACACACACACTCACACACTCTTTGTCATGTCAACTGTGGGGTGAAATGCTTTAAGCACTTTCCCCTGAGGCCTAAAAGTAGTAAATGGAGAGTTTTTAGGGAATTGGCTGCTAGGCAGAACCAAAATATCCCATCCTTACGCATGCCGTCACTAGGAGTTTTAAGAGTTTTCCAGCAGTGGGCCTCCATCACACTTTGACATTTTGAACCACAAGTGGAATCATAATTTCCACTGTAACTGAGCAGTTCCTAACTTCCCACCACTCAGACTGAACACGGATTACTCATTCATGCACTGCCTCATTCCATTACGTGAGTAGCCAAGCATCACTGAGATTATTTTAAAGAATGGATAACCTGGTTCTGTTGTTGATTCCATGTTTGATTGATTTTAAAGCCAAACAACAAAAAATAGGATTTTTATATTAGGTGGCTATGTGTGTGATGTGTAATGATAATAATGTAATTCAAAATGTAAACATTCTTCTGCTCTTTTGTCATTTCAAGGTATCTGTTAGTAGTTTTAAAAACAGAAACTGTCATTTATTCAACAAATATAACCAAACAATTAAGTAGTTTGAAAATAGCGGATAATTTATTCGCCACTGCATTTATTATGAATTCCACTGAGGTAAAAGAGCTGCATAAGCATGTGCATCAATTTGTTCTGTTCTTTGGAATAATATTTTATACAAAAGTATTTGAGAACTTTGGTTTAGATGAAGTGTCGCAGTCACACAGCTCCAGGGACCTGGAGGTTGTGGCTTTGATTCGAGTTTCTGTAGGTGTGAGTGTGTAAGTGAATGTGTGTGTGTTGTCCTGTGAAGGACTGGCGCCCCCTCCAGGGTGTATTCCCGCCTTGCGCCCAATGATTCCAGGTAGGCTCTGGACCCACCGTGACCCTGAACTGGATAAGGGTTACAGATAATGAATGAATGAATGAATGAATGGTTTAGATGATTTAATTGTGATTTCAATGTCAGCGATCACAAACGTGGTGTATTATTATTAATTTTTAAAATAAAAATACAATTGTCATTTTACACAAGTTACCATAAAACGACAAAAGAGCAGGAGAATGTTTGAATTTTGAATCAAAGTTTTATGTTACACAAAAAATACTTTAAAGAAATTTTCTACATCTAATATGTGTCATTTTTACAGTGAGTCCTTCAGTAAAGCTCAGATGTTACTGTATACTACTGAAGTAGTAGTATGTCTTTACCATGGCTGTTTACCATGATGCTCAGATTAGTTCCATTTATTCATTTATTCCCAGTGCATTGAAAAACATGTATGTCCCAAAATAGTAACTTTAAAGTGAAGGTAAAAACCTTCTTAACTGTCAATGGTTAAGAAGTCAGAATGGTTAAAGAATGGTTAAAAAGTCAAAGTGAAAAGATTTCATCCCAATGAATTGGAGCATTTCTATTGGTCCATTCATCATGACTTTTTCACACAGTGTGAAGGACAGCTGCAGTGTTTGATTTAGTTTGTGAAAATCCACAAAAATGAAGAGACCTGTTATTTAATTGGACTGCAACAAATGTATATACCATTACGTCACATAAACACAATCTGTAACATGTTGGTTTTACTTAATACATAGACAATGTCTAACAACAAATTGTTAATGACTTACCGTTCAAAATACCAATTCATTGTTATTACATTCATGTATTCATTTTCTCTACCAAGTCACTGATTGTAATCTTAACCCTGGTATTCTAAAATCAAGTGACCCAGATAAAGTTTTCATTCTTGCCCGGGCGTCTTCTTTTCTATGATTACTCACCCCAAAGCCTGTTGAAATGACGCCATTTAAAGTACAGCTCTGAGATCACACTCCATTCTGCTTCACCCCACTGATTCCATCCTCAAACAATGTGATTTACTCTCGATGGAACGGTGGAAGGATTTGTGCAGTTCATATGCTACGCATTATATGCCTGTGTTCCGTTTCCTTTCCAAACAAAAGATGTTTATCATTGTAACCTTCCCCTGACGCAATTTATAGCGCAATAAAAGATGACGAAGATAGAGTGTTGGATCTTTTTTATCTCTTCCTGCACCATACTGGTTCGCCCTCAGCCTCTGTGGAAATGATAGATTGGATTCAAATGAATTACAGATGAGCAGCCCAGAGAGAGAGAGAGAGACTGAGAGATCCTGGAGAGAGCTCTGGAGGAGAAGGAGCTGGAGGCTACCTATGCATTCATAATCAGTTCCTACCTCTCCCACTGAATTCCTGCAAAGTCCCTGACTGTTCCAAGCCAAGCTTCTCTCTCTCTCTCTCTATAAACCACCCCAAAGCCCTTTGAGTTCCATCATGACTGACAGCTCGGCCTTTGTAGTGGTTGAGGAGCTTGCTGATTGGACGGCTCGCAAGGTTTTTGGTGACTCTGATCTACCGTGGCTTCTGTTTTGGCTAATGACCTGCGGCTATATTCGAAGACTCTGAAGGGGGATAGCCTCTGCTCTCTCCCTCTTGATTTTCTTGAATCGATTTGAAATGGCAGTGGAGGTGAGGCTTAGCATGTTGGCTACTGAGTGCTGCAGGTGTATCATTGCCTTCTATTCATGCAGGGAACCTCTAAGCAATTAAGTGCAGCAATGAGAAGAGGGGAAAAAAAATCTACAAAACACTGTGGTGTCTGACAGATGTGTGGGCTCACTGCCTGTCAGCTATTATGTATGTTTGAAATGGCAATTAGATGGAAGAGATTTGAAGACATGACAAGGTGCAGTTATTTGTTCGACACAGCAGCGTTCTGAAGTGGATTGTTCTTAAATTTATTGCCAATCACTGTAAGCTGGTGTTCAAATACCTCAGAACCCACGCATGAGCTTAAGCCATCAGAGTTTCCCTTAGAATGTCCATAAAATGTTTATATTCCTTGTGTAATAGGGAATTTAGCTATTTTAAGGTGCACTTATATACAGTCAATTGTGTTTACACAATGTTAATAATGAAAACACTGCACAAGCGGACAATGAAAATTGGACACAAACACAGTGATTAGCTAGCAACCTTGGCTTCCAGGGAGCAGGTGGGGGTTAGGCTCTTCAGCTGTGGATGCTGAGTGAGGAAAAAAGCACTAATCCTTCACTCTGCAAACCCATACTGTTTCTGCCGGTCCTGAAAAGCCCCCAAACATTATGCTGTGGGACACTGTAAATGGAAAGGGTGAATTCCACCCAATAGATTAGGAATTATCTGGTGTGGACCTGTGGTGGTCTATTCCAATGCAATCAAATTCTCACAGAAATGTTCCAAGATAAAGTAAAAAGCCTTTTTCAGAAGAGCAGACGAACAAACCCCCTATGAACACCCTTGATTACAGCACACATTTGGGATGAACAAGTGTCCTCAAACTTTTGGCCAAACATCGTAGCTTCAGCTCTTCTGTGCGTAGTCTGCCAGCATATGTACAAGGCTTAAATAGGTCGTCCTGTTCTCCCGCACACTTAGTTCCTGCCCTGATTTTTGATAACAAACAAAAGAAGGAAGTTTTCCAAACAAAACTGCTCGGCTGCATAACCCGCAGAGGTTAAGTAAATAGGTCTATTTATGCAGACGGAGTCGTTTGCTCTTTGTTCTGACTCTCATCATCAACGCTCCCATTTGTCGCTTTGGCTCCCTCCCCTCCTGCTCACTCCCCTCTTTCCCTCCTGCACTGAGTACAGAGCAGAGGCACTGTGGAGAATGGAGGCAGAGAACAGCTGGTTTAGGCACAGCATCGTCCCTACCTCACTTTTGTGTCAGTTCCCCCGCTGACTTCAGGAAGAGCTGCTGAATAAATCACTTGGAACACTCTTAAAACATTCACCAGTTTACATTTTGGTTTGTTTCTATGTTAACCAGAACTGGATAATTTCGCAGATGTAGCCACTTACACCTAGATACACTTTTGCATAGTCAATTAACCTATATGTGTTTATTGATTTGCATCCAGTGGAAAACCACACAGACACAGGGAGAACACAACAAACTCCTCACACACTGAAATTTTCCGCAGGTGTAAGAGTGTGAGACAGGGGATGAGACCCTCTGGTGGACTACCTTTTGCCCAATGATTCCGGTTAGGCTCCAAACCCACCATGGCTCAGTAGGAACTGCTTAAAGAAGATGAAAGAATGAATGAATAAATGTTATTTGAGTTCAACTCTTTCCGGCATACACTACACTGAACGATCACCTGATTAGGAACATTTACCTGCCTTGTATCTCCACTCATTTGCCATGTTATCAGCTCAACTGACAACACAGCAGCACACAGTAGTTCTATAATTACAGGTTGGTCATGACCACCACAGAGCAGGTATGATTTGTGTGGCAGAGCATTCACAGCACTGCTGGTACGAGTGGATCAGACACAGCAGTTTTAACACTGTGTTGACTCACTATCCACTCTGTTTAACACACTTACCTTATTGGTCCACCTTGTAGATGTAAAGTCAGAGACAGGATCTCATTAGTTTGTGTTGGTCACCTTATAATACTTCATCAGTGGACACAGGGCGCTGGTGATTGGAGGACTATTCTCAGTTCAGCACGGACACTGAGGACTTTAAAAACTCCAGCAGCACTGCTGTGTCTGCTCCACTCGCACCGTCACAACACACACTAACACAGTGTTACTAGAGTGCTGAGTATGATGCACCACCCAAATGTTCTGTCTTCTGTGGGTGCTGACCATGTGGATAAGAAAGTATGCAGAGAAACTGATGGACAACAGTCTGTAATAGTAGAACTAAAGTGCTGCGGTATGGTCAGTGGAGCTGATAAAATGGAGAATGAGTACAGAAACAAGGTAGGTGTTCTTAATCCAGTGACAGAAAGGTGCTCCATCACTCAAAAGAACACTTTCCACTACTTCAAAATCTAATATGGTATTGGGCATGGTCATCTCAAGCTCTCGAGCAGTTACTCCTGGGGGTTCACATTTTGTTTCCAGTTTTATTAGGGACACTATATAAGCTGTGCATACCCATCTAACTCCACATTTTAATTAATCTTAAAGCTGAATTTGCTCACTATAAGGAATGTCTAGAAACTCTTAAACACAGTTTGTACTCTCAGTGAACCTGAATATTCCACTCATCTACTGAGCAACTGTGAGAAACCTCTCAAGGCGAGAACTGTGGTGGGGAATATATGGCCCCTGTGATGAATTTGTAAAAAGACCAGTATCTTTAGAGTACTGTGTTCAATCACACAACTCAACTATTAAAAGGTATGGGCTGGGAAGGAGCTAATTATGCTAAGCTAAGGAGCTGTTATACTGTGCTGTAACTGAAAGAAAAAAGAAAGTCTTTTGATGTGGAAATGCTGAGGAGTTTTTGGAGGTTAACAACACTCTTTGCACTGCATATGAGAACATGTGTAGCATATATAATTAGTTATGCTGTCAAGTGATTAAAATGATCTAGATTAATCACACTTATTTGAGCAAATTAAAAATGAGCTGAAAGGAAAGTTTGAGTGCAGATCTCTTGAACTCATGCACCAGAAGGTCAAATGTCAGTAGAATGTACTCCTCTTGGAAGGGTTTATACTCAGTGCTGAAACATTGCGGTGAGGGTTTGATCACATTTGGCCATGAGAGCAAAATTTGGGTCAGGTAATACAGGGTGATAAGTTTTGTATCACCAACCAAAATCCAACTAATCCCAAAAATTATTGGATGGTGCTCCATCACACTGGGGAATACCATCTAGCTGACTCGTGGCATTGAGCAGGATGACCTGGTGCTGCTCTAGAGAGTCTGGTTTTGTATATGCTTCTGTATGGATATTATACAAGCAGTGCACACACAATAGAATGTGTTTTCATTAGGCATGCACCTTACAATGGGCGAGTTCCCTATACATAAATGCAGTATACAAACCTACGAACATATTGTGTATTGGGGCTGGACGATATAGCCAAAGTTATATTACGATTTACTTCTTAATTTCTGTCAATATGAACCATATAAAGCCACAGAAAAACTGCCAAGAAAAAACAAGGAACAAGACATTACCATCAAACTTCTTGGCTTTGTTTATATTAATATAACTATAAAAATGAGTGAAATGAACTGATGGCGGCGCCCTGTAATGAGCATCATTCAGTGACAGATGCTGTAAATAATGTATATAGAAATATTAAACATGGGTTTAAAAATCACATCACATCACATGACTGATCACAAGTCATTACATGTGTCAGCACAGTGTCAATGCAACAAGTGTCACTGCCACACAGCTTGTGTCTCAGAGTCCTAACCCTGGTTCAAACCTGCCTCAGGTCACTGTCTGTGAGGAATTTGGTGTGTTCTCCCTGTGTCTGTGTAGGTTTCCTCTCACAGGCCAAAAACCCATGTTGATAGGTGCATTGACAGTGAAAAAGTGCCCATAGGTTTTACAGAACATAAGTGAATAAATTAGGTGTCTTTTACCTGGAAACGTCACTTTTGTTATTTGCCTATCCTTAGAAGTTTAAGTTCATTTCTGTCTGGTCATGGAATCTCCCCCCACCGCAACCTAGGAATGGTTCAGTCCAGCTAATCATTCTCCACACCTGCAGGCATTCCTGAACTCATTATCAGTCCGACTTAAACATCTGTTCTGTATTTGTGAACATCTCTGCAGTCCTTAGCCTTGTCTAAGATGTGCCTGTTTTGAACGCTGCCCGTACTGACCATGAGTAAAGCTAAAGTTCTGCACATGCACCCTGCCTCCTGCACATGTCTCATTTATTTATTTATTTATTTACAACAGGGAAGCTAGGAGAAGTAGCTGTAGCTGAAGGAGAGGTAGCTGGGTCTCACCTTGCTCTTTCATGGTTCATTCATACACATACTCTCTCCTAAAGTACTGCTGGTGATAGTGATGCAGGTCGGGCTGAGGGAAGAGGAGGCAGAGGAACAGAAGGACATTCCGGTTAAACTGAGTATTAAAGTACAATGGAAAGACGAGGCTGGAGAGTGGTATACATTCACACTCCTTCACCTCTGGGTGAAAACAAAACGAGCATGACGCCGCGTGGTGAATCAGCCTGACTCACCTGCTTCACTGTGAACACAAACAAAACAAAGAGAGAAATAAAACATGATGCTCGGGGAGCTCGAGGTGCGAGATTCTGGAATTAACTCTGACAGCGAGGAACCTCTCCTTCTTTCTGCAATTTAGTGCCGCAGCACTGGCTGTAGCCTCAGAGTCAACGGTGCATGGAGCCAGGCTTGGCATGACACTGATAAATACCTGAGGAACTGGTCCCACTCTCTTAGAAAAAAAAAACAAAAATAAAACACTCTCTCCCATCATTAACCTTGTAAAACCTAACCTCCAGCCTATGATTAACGACACTCCATTATAGCCCTATTACCTAGCATTATTAAAGAGAATATTGTACATACAAATACAACAAACTTTGCCAAAAGGAGTATGAATGCTCTTACCGAGGTTAGCTCGGGGCACTCTGCAGTATAACACACACTGAAGAGGAATATTTATGTCAATATTAGCTTAAGGACTTGCATAATAGGCTGTATTTTATCTATTAATAGTTAAGCAGTTAACTATTTTTGTGCACTTCTCCACTTCTCGGAATGCTAAAATATACAGTCTGCATACATTCAGCATTGAGGGAATTTTAAAATATGGCCAAGAAAGAGAGGAGTATTAAAAGATAGAACACAAGAGCATGCAGAGAAGGATAAAGAGAAAGAGGAAAAGAGCAAACGAGAGAGAGAGAGAGAGAGAGAGAGAGAGAGAGAGAGAGAGAGAGAGAGAGAGAGAAGGCACACAGACACAGATGAGGGGAGGGCTGTATTCCCTAATGTGGTTCTGGGTGTAGGCTCTCAGCTCCTGCTCAGAGGATTACTGCATTTACACTTCAGCTTAAAAATAGCCCCCGTGATAATTTATTTAGCCTGAGTACGCCTGCCTGCATTGTGCTCCTGGAGAATGGCTTCTTCTGCCCAAGGCACGATAACCCTCCCTGTACTGCACATCTCCTGTCACCCTACCTCAAACACCCTTCCAACACCCCTGAAAATACATGCAACTGCAACTATCAGTACCTCCTTTCCCTCTTAATCACGTTACGACAAAAACACCACGTCATCAAAGTCTGGTAGGGACCTGGAGGTAGGGGAATAGGGGAAAAAAAGCCTAGAGCAAAAAACACAAGCATGCCTGCCCTTGAGGTTCGTCCCCTGTTGTTCTCAATCTCTGTCTGTAAGAAATAAAGAAATAAATAAAGCCTCGAGGAGTTTGATAAGAGAAGAGGAAAATAAATAAATAAATGAATGAGGTCCACTGCTCCCCAGAAATAAGTCCATGGAAAACTTGGAACTTGTCAGGAGCAATTACGGCAGACATTGATAAGGGTGTAGCCAGCAGCTCTCCTCGCTGGCTTGGAGAAGGCCTGTGGTGCAGGGTAGCAAGCTGGCCAGAGCTAATCGGTGAGGTGCCGAAGCTCATTAGCCCTTCATCGGTGGGGAAGAACTCTCAACAGAGCTCTAAAATGTGACAACTCGACACTTTCAGTAGCCATGATCCATGTCGGCCAGGAAATGGGTCCAGGAAGGAATCCTAATGTTTTGACTCAGCGCTTTATCTCCATAACCTTGAAATTCATTGGTGAATAATGACTCTCCTTCGTGAGTTGACATTGCTCATACGGGAAAAAGATATTGTATTTTTCCCCCCCTGCTGGCACCACCAAAACGCTGGTGCTTATTGAGGACGCTAAATTGCGGATTCTGTGACATAAAACAAAAGTGCAGATGGTGTACGTTATGTGCAGGCTAATAAAGAAGCACAGAATATAAAAAAAGCTACAAAGTTTAAGACAATGAGAAATTCACCAAACTTACGGCAAAGTGCTTTGCGATGACATTTCCTCGACCTTGCTGTAAAAGTACAGAAGTCTTTTCACTTACCCTTCATGTTGCTATTCTTTAATAGCACTTCAAAACAGACATAATCAGCCACTGAGTCCATAATGAATTTATACTGCGTTCACAAACTATACGCAAACCTCATAAGAAGGAGAAATGGGTCATGATCATATGCGCGTCTGAGATAAAAGTGCTTTGTGTGATCAGCCTTTCTTTATGACAGTAAACAACTGCCTTAAAGTGTCCTCGCAGCTCCACAATATGTTTGCAGCTGTGCTGGTGAATTTCTAACGGCTAATGGAGCTTGTGGAAGACTGGGAGACTGGGCGTGGAGCTGAACGCAGCGCCAAGTTAAGCGCATTAAAGAAATCAGGTTCAGTGCTTTGGACTTGAAACACAAACTTTCAAGCAGCACTGGCCTTTTTCCCTCCAGAGTTCTGCATGGCCCAGTGCTTCGTGGGGAAATGAATTCTACAGTAAAGTAATTAAATCAGAAATCAATTCAACAAACAATTAGTCTGGGAGAGGAGAGTTCCTCCATGAATGTGGGTGTCGGGATGTGGGCTGACTCATTCTGGTTGATTACAAACATGCTTTCTTTTCTTTTTTTCGTTCTTTCTTTCCTCCCCCTATTTGGTTTGTTTTTCTAGAAGCAGGAAATTCTACTCAGGGCAAGTCTGGGCCTAATTACCCAGGTTCTGGAAGGGAGGTGTGTACTGGGGTTACAGAAAAGAAGAAAAGGGAAATAGAAGGAGGATAAGGCAATATTCCAGTCACACCTCAAGTAATATTCCAGTAACATGCTCCATGGATGAAGGACATGGCTCTAGAGTTTGGTTTGGCTTTTGTAAATTATTCCCTTGCATGCGCATTAGTTTTACCTGTGGACATAGGGCTAATTATTACTGGAGTATCCCAGTAGGTTTAATCCCATGCGAATAGATCATTTTGGTAATTTTTTTTGGAGTGCCCGCTCAAAAAGAAAAAAAAATCCTTAATCTTTTACCTACAGTAAAACAAGCAGTAAAAACAAAAGCAAGGAGAAACTAGGCAAGCTTAATGTTGCCGAGATAGGGTTAGCTTGTGCTGAGCTTGTGAACTCTGGCCAATGCGCATGGTGTCACACCAAATACAGCCCCAGAAACACACACAAAAGGATCATGTTCCTGTCTTACTTCCTATTATTCAGCCAGGTGCTGAAGAACCTACCATACTTTGGTTCCAGCTGGGAACAAATTTTTGTTTTGTGAACCAGTTAATGTCTGTGGAAATGCACCGAATGGTTCCAAATTTAGTTCACAAATTGGAATGTGAAATATGGCTGAACTAACAGTTCCTGCTCACGCATGTGTGTTTCAATATTAGAAGTCTGTCAGTCAGTCACTCAGTCAGTTAGCAAGTGAAAATGCCTCCCAGTGCAAATTAAACTGTGGGGGGATTTTTCATTATATCCCGGGGGTTGGATTTTTCCATGGGTTTTCTTGAGAATGGAGCCACTGGAGGAGGCGTATAGTGATGAAGTATAAAGTTCAAGTATGAGGCAGCATTCAGACGTGTTATGTACATGTGTCCTACTCACCTAGTTACCATTAAAGGCTTTATATTATCAGTTATAATAACTAAATGAGGGTGGCATGGTGGCGCAGCAGGCAGTGTCGCAGTCACACAGCTCTCAAGTCCCGCTTTGAGTGACTGTCTGTGAGGAGTTTGGTGTGTTCTCCTTGTGTTTCCTCCGGGTGCTCTGGTTTCCTCCTAAGATCCAAAAACACACGTTGGTAGGTGGATCGGCAACTCAAAAGTGTCCGTGAGTGTGTGAGTGAATGTGTGAGTGTGTGTCGCCCTGCAAAGGATTGGCACCCCCTCCAGGGTGTGTTCCAGCCTTGCGCCCAGTGATTCCGGGTAGGCTCCGGACCCACCGTGACCCTGAATTGGATAATCGGTTTCAGACAATGAATGAATGAACGAATAACTAGATCATTAGTAAAGCTTTTTGAAAAAATTTTTTTTTGAAAGACTAGAAGATAAGTTTGTTGAAGTCTGGATATTTTGGAATGGAGGGCTGTTCTCAGAACACTAGTGACAATCTAAAAACCTGTGAAGCTCAGCTGTGCATGATACACACAATGCGAGAATCGAGTAGCCACTCCCATCTCTGTTATTTTCACCAAGACAAGATTTCTTATCCAGTGTGAACACACCATAAATATTTTGAGTTACATCTGTAAAATTACATTACCTCAGCTCCCCATGTAAAACTAATTCAGTCCAAATAGTGCTAAAGACATTGAAAGATGGCCTTAAGATACCAAGGGTCATGTCTGTAGTGGGGTTACTTGGGATTTCAAACCATTCTGACAGTCATCAGCATGCATCATAGTCTATGTACATTAAGAATCACATTAGCAACTGTAAGCTATGTAGGTCGCATCAGAAAAGGGTGTTTGCCAAGCAACTAAATGATAAATATTAATAACAAGAGTGCACTGGGACTCTGGGGAGTGCATGTCGCCATGACGACTCGCTTCCTTCCATCTCTGGCTTGTCGGCCCCTCGTCGGCTCTCATCACCGAAGCAACTGCTGAGACTAACCTGCCAACTGATTAGCCCAGCAGCAATACCCAGAGATCTTTGCCAGGGAGCCCTCTTTAAAGGGTTAAATTCATTAAAGAGCTTTTTAAACCAACAACAAGACCAGGAAAGAGGGCGGCAGAAGTGGTAAAACAAGCATATATCCAGCAGAAACAAAGTCAACAGAAAAATACAGGCCAAAGCAAACAAAGCCAGAGGAAGACTGTGCATTTGTTGATGACTAATGGCCGACCGTTCATTTGTGTTCCAATAAAACGTGTCGCCTGATCAAACACCCACTCCTCGCTGAATCACGGAGGCATACATCTGTCCTGTTAGCTCAGCCTCTCCTCTTCCCACCACACAGCCAATAAGCGCTCAGCAAACATGGCTGTGCCCACCGTGCACACCTCTGCTGAAGACGTGTTGGGAAACGGTGTGTCTGACTGCCAGCAGGGATAAGGTGAGAATTAACACAATGAGTCACTCACAGCCCAAATACGGCTAAACAATGACGGCGAGCGGAGTATGACAGGCAGAAGGAGAAAGGAAAAGACGGGGAGAGAGAAAGGACGAGAGAAAGAAAAGGCACCATCCTTGTTATCAGTTACAATTAAAAACTTTTCTGCCGGGAGCTTAGGGAGAGCTCAATGAAGCCGTGACACAGTCGAAAATCAGTTTTCTCCTTAAGCACCTATTATAATCATTCCTTTTATGGGAAAAGGGGACTTGCCCACATTTTCTATCTCAAGGCAATTATATTAGGAGAGAAAAAAGGGAATACAAAGGGGAAATGATTCAGTGAATCTTAATCACTCTTCAAAAACAGAGCCTATAGGCGCAGAAAAGCCCAAGCTGACTCCTTCTCAGCATTTAAATTAACCCTGTAACTTAGCCAGTCCAATCCAGACCCAAATGACTATGACTGAACAATTTGGGGAAATACAGTTAATTGTGGTGTTTCGGTCTAATATTGAGATTGCAGTTCAAGTTGAAGTTATTTCCTCTACATTTCCAGGGCCGTTTTTATAAACAAGAAGAGCTGGCATTCATTTTGAATGCTGAACCCAGTGTGTTGGTTTCGTTTGGTTGTGGTCATGTATACAGCAGCACCTCTTAACCCATTTAAACATCCATCCATCCATCCATTATCTGTAACCGCTTATCCAATTTAGGGTCGTGGGGGGTCCAGAGCCTACCTGGAATCATCGGGCGCAAGGCGGGAATACACCCTGGAGGGGACGCCAGTCCATCACAGGGCAACACACACACTCACACATTCACTCACACACTCACACCTACGGACACTTTCGAGTCGCCAATCCACCTGCAACGTGTGTTTTTTTTGGACTGTGGGAGGAATCCGGAGCACCCGGAGGAAACCCACGCGGACACGGGGAGAACACACCAACTCCTCACAGACAGTCACCCGGAGCGGGAATCGAACCCACAACCTCCAGGCGCCTGGAGCTGTGTGACTGCGACACTACCTGCTGCGCCACCGTGCCGCCCCCATTTAATCATATGAGCAAAAATGTTTATTTATGGAACCAAAAGTGGCTCCTCTATGGCATTGTTCAAAGAACCTTTATTGTTAAGAGTGTACATGTCCTCATATAAAACTTGTAAAGACATACATTCATGCATTCATTCATTTTCTGCAAACACTCCCTAGCCTACCTGTTATCACAGGGCACAAGGCAGGAACTACTGTTGCAAAGGGGTGGGAAATTTCTGATAAATTTCCAATAAATTACAAGTAACTTTTTCATGGGAAATTTAGCTCAGGAACTTTGGAAATTTTCCAAAATGTAAACTTTCCATGGAAATTTATGGGAAAACCATATCATACACTATCATCAATGTACAATTTTTTGTCAACAGCAGACGTGAAGGCATAAGAATACAAATAACTATCACACCTGTGATGTCATAGTTGATGCATGTGGCATTCTTCTGTTAAATAAAATGACAAAGTATAAAAACACTGAAGCTAATGGTCTTCAAAATGTTAAATAAACAATTAATAAGTATTAATTCTTGGTTATAGGAACCCATTGAGGCAAGTATATGTAGCTAGCCTATGCTAGCCTTGGTAAGCTAATCTCTTGCTAGCCTGCTAGCCTTGGTAAACTAATTTCTTAAATGAAATTGCTCATTAAGCTTTTCTGATTTACAAGACAGTAAGCAACTTAGATTACACCTTGACTTAATAGTTGCTTAAATGTTTCAATGCTATTACTGTCAATAAATATATGAACCTTGTAAAAACTTAGCTGACTTTAGGTAGTCCTTTGGTCCAAATGTGTGCTTTCAGTAAGTGGTGAGTGTCAGGTTTCTAGAAATCATCTGGACATATGCTGTACATGTGATGGAAGAATGAACAGTGCATGCAGAAGGTGTGGTCTCAATAGCCCTTCAGTGTGTGAGACAGAATGAAATATGTAGCTATTGTGATTTGAAAAACACCCTTTTTTAAACTGCAATTTCCATATAAAAGCAATTAATCTCTGCCCTAAAATAGACATAGGAGAGGAATTAATACACCTCTGTCTAATGAAGAGTCAATAGACACCAATGCGTGAAGCACACACTGTGACAAACATAAAAAAAATGTTCAGACTCACATTCTTCATCTCAATCCCCGGAAAGGCTCAAATCCTATATAAACATGTCACCAGTATCAATTTTAAGGAGCTGAAAATTCGGGGGAAGATAACAAAATCCAATATACACTATATGACTAAAACCCAATGGAGTCTTTTGAAATGAAGGGATTTAAAAGGTAGTTTTCTCCCTTTGGTTCAGAAATAGCTTCTTCAAGCCCCCAATGAACCACAACATTCAGACCATGCTATTTGGCAGAAGGCACATGTCAAACTGATGCCCCCATTAACTCCTAAACAGTTCCCAGCATCATAGTGCTTCCAATTGGACCAGGAAAGGCATCCTGGTGTCTTCACTCTTCCAGTCAAATGATAGACATACACCCGGTTGTCCACTTGATAAAAAAAGAAACAGGGACTTAATGGGGACAAGGTCACCCTCATTGACGGCTCCTAAGTCTAGATGCAATTCAAGCAGATCCTTTGTTTGTAAATTGGAGAGTGGTCAGGGGTTAGCGTAGGCAGCTGCAGAGCCCCATATGTGAAACTGGTGTAATACAGTGTTAATACTGCCCTCTGCAAAGCACACTAGGGTTCAATTGCCAGCTTCAACAGGAATACAGTGCTGTGCCACTATAATCGCTGTAAGATGATTAAATTACAATTATGAATTTTTGTACATTGTACCACAAAGGGCCCCTCTGTTAATTCAGACAAGAATAACATTCCTTGGCCTTGTGCACTGAAGAGACTTGGACACCTCCTCAGACCACTGTGCGTGTATTTCTGAGCAGTATCATCCCAGATGCGTTAGAGTTTAGGGCCAAATCATCAGGCCAAAAAAAATTGACTCTCTTACAAGTCTTTACTCCTGTCCCTTTCTCTCACATACATTACCTCAAGTACAAGAACTGACAGCTTCCTTTCTGTCCAACCTAATCCAGACCTAGACTGTTATGAGATAATCAACAGTATTAACTTCAATAGCGAATGGTCTTATTGTTGTGGTCCATCAGAGCATGCAATTACACTGGGCCTCAAGATCAGCTGATGTTGTCTGTCAACAGATATCAGTCAAATCCTAGACTCCAGAGGTTCTAACATCTCTGAATCTTGGAGCTAAGCTCTTCTCAGCACATCCAAATGCGGTAACTCTTTCCAGGTTGGAGGCTCGCCTCCTGGATGCAGACTCTGGCTATGTTGTATGCCAGAGGATGTAGGCTACCAGAGCTGTTGCATCAGGCATGCTGATATAGCACTGGCACAACCTACCTCTAATCATTCCTGACATAAAAAGCAGCTCTGCAAGCCACACCAACCCTATTAGGTGCAGAACCTAGAGAAACAATTCAAGAAGCATGACAGTGGAAAGTAAATCAGGGGCATTAATGCGTTAGTGGGTTTTCAGGTTCATGCGCTGGCGTGTGTGTGTGTGAGGGGGGATAGACATGTGAATGTGAGCATGTGCACTCCATTTTGATCTCTACATTGTGTGTGTATTTCATCTAGTTTACACCACAGCCTCTGCATTTCTCCCCTCCCTCTTCACTGCATCAAACCGAGGTGAAGACGAGCTGTCACACACCGCAGGAGAGCAGGAAAATGGCAGGATTTCATTCTTCATTAAGGGAGGAGAAAATGAGTTTGTCTTCACGGCTGGCTGCGGTGCAGGTTTGCAACAGTCTGCCGAATGCACTGTGGCAAGCAAACTTCCACTTATTTTAATGACATTTTCTGAGGAAAGGAGCACTGCCAAATAAATGAGAGTGAATTAGAAAATGAGTCGCTATCTTGATGAATGTTAATTTGATAAAAGGTTTCTCCTCTTTTCAAGCAGAAAATGGTGCTTTTTGAGCTCCTTTCCCTGAGGCTCTAAAAATTCAAATGGGCAAATAATCATTATGGCCTTGTCATGGTCATCATCACCATCATCACCTTATTCACATAGGGCCATTTCTAAAACAGATATAAAGCTACATTAACAGTTTAAACTGGAAGTGTATTACCATTATTACTATTCATTGTAATTAGCAGGGGTCGGCAAAGCCAGGTTGTACTGGTGGTGAAACTGTGTTCTTGAAGTGTTTTTTTTTTATTTAAGAGCTGAGAGGTTATTGTTTTTCCTTAAATATCATGACTTATATGTATACAAGTATCTTGGACCATTCGCCGTAAAGCTGAGGAACAAATAACTGTTTTATTGTAAGTTCTATAAGAGTAGGTTTTTTAAAAACAGTATAAAAAGTGGAGTATATCATATCATTTTAAGTACATAACTGAATTGGATTACACATTCATGTAAAAATCATAAAGGACTGATACAACTAGAAAGCAAAGATATGAATTATGGACTCATTTTTCAAAACAATACAACAAATGATTACAGAATATTACACTATGAAATACAGGTTTTAAGCAACTAGTTGAATGGACTGCAGGCTGGACTTTGTTACAATCCACACTGTTCAGTTTGTGTACATGCGTTATGGACACGGTAAAAGAAACCTTTGTGGTTTCCCTATAAAAATAATTGTAGATCTGAATTTAATTCATAGAATAGGGCTCCTGTCTGTTTCTACTAGTGTTGTACCGGTACCGACAAAACACTAGCAGTATTGGCTACAGAGAGCACCGATACAATAGGTGTGTTGAAAATGGCCCATTACTCGCTATTCCCTACATGTAGTACACATGGCACTTTAAAGGACACACCCCATAAGCAGATACTAACGGTGGATATGCGCCGCTAGATGCAGCTCGAATTTAAAGTTCGGGCAGATTATAAACAGACTGGGTATTTCACACCACACGACTGTAAGACTGTAAAAATGTCACACACAGTACATAATCCCAAACTCCCCAAACAAACGCATTTCATCGTTTCCTTGGAGACTTAGATAAATGCAGACATACAACTTGCTGTAGTTATTGTTTGCACTGCTATTTGTGTAGATCCACAAAAAAAAATAAAACACGTAAAAATGTCTTTGGCTCATGGATGGGAAAACATAGCCAGCGCAGTCTCTACACAATGCAGCCAGAGCTGGAGATTAGTAGAATAGCACATAGTTGCGGCTACGTTCCACCTTAAATGAATCAAAAACAATGGTAAGTGTAGCATGCATCACAGTGTTGCATAATTTAAGATCTAATGGATCATTAGAATACAGTTGGAATAACAGCGTGTTGTGGGGTGGCACGGTGGTGCAGCAGGTAGTGTCACAGTCACACAGTGCCAGTGACCTGGAGGTTGTGGGTTCTCCCTGTGTCCAAGTGGGTTTCCTCCGGGTGCTCTGGTTTCCAAACACACGTTGGTAGGTGGATTGGTGACTCAAAAGTGTCTGTAGGTGTGAGTATATGAGTGAATGTGTGAATGTGTGTTGCCCTGTGAAGGACTGTCACCCCTTCCAGGGCTGCCTTGCACCAAGTGATTCCGGGTAGGCTCCGGACCCACTGCAACCCTGAACTGGATAAGCAATTACAGATAATGAATGAATGAACAGCGTGTTGTCCTGCGCATTATGTTCTCCTATGAGAAAAAAAATCATAATTTGGGAACATGTGCATCCAGCACTATGTAATATATTGTAGTTTTTCATAGTTTTACTGTTTAATCCATCCTCCACTACACACGCCTGTTTTTACATTCTGTGCTCTGTTCTCATTGGCTGTTGAAGGGACTCGTTCAGCCTTGAGTTGGGGGAGAGTGTATACTACACGACTACATCCAAAGTCAGGTTGAAAAAAATCTTTTCAAAAACATTTGATATGCTGCAACCGGTATGAAATGTGATTTCGAGGAGAAAATAAATATTAATAAATATCAGATAAATATTAAAGAGTATAAGTATTAAAGAGTATTTATTAATTCCAATAATTCCCATGAATTTTCCAAAATGTCCATGGAACATTTACATTTTGGAATATTTCCAAAGTTCCTAAGCTAAATGGAAAATTAAAATGGAAAGTTACTGGTAATTTACTGGAAATTTATTGGAAATTTTCCACCCCTTTGCAACCCTATGGGCAGCATTCTCCAACAAACAATGAATTGTTGTCAGGAATTAAATTCAAAATGCTGGTCTTCCAGTTCCCTGGAAATATTTTTCTCTCTGCTTTTGTCAAAACCAATTATTAAACCAAGTATTTTTGGATTAATTGTATTTTCCCAAATATCTGAATTGTTAAAAAACAAAAATGGGGTTTTTGTTTTGTCATTAATACGACAGCTGCTGACCAGGCAGAAGCTTGCCTGGGCAATGCACAATGCCACATCATCCGTAAGGCTTTATCTACAAAGGAACATATTGGCAGATCCTGTTGTCTTGAGTACTGGCTTGGTCAGGCTTCAGTAATTGCTGCCACGGCTGGATATCTTAATCAAGACGTGGGCAGGATAGAGGAGGTTTCTAGGACAAGTGTTTAGAAGAAGTAAGTTTCCCCCCAGCCTGATGCTAAACATTTAAACATCTAAGCCATCAGTTTCTCTACATAACCTGCAATTAGAGCATCACTTTAGGGCATCATATACTGAGTCAAACCACGCTTCAGATGGGGATGTTGCGATCCTGCCGCAGGCCGAACAGTTCTTCAGGCTTATAGTTGACAGATGAAGGTAAACAGTTGTTACTGTCAGCTCTTGGGCAAAAACAATTTTTTCTTCTTTAATGCAACACGCACATGCGAACATTATGGAGAGTGAAAATGGTTTACCAAGAGATGTGGGGAAATGAGTGGGCTCCAGAGGAAACTGGACAAATGACAGAGGACAGAGGCATTCTGCTCATCCTGATTCTGAACTCAGCAGACATCATGTTCCTCATGGTTCCCACTACAGAGGAATGTTTTTGTGACTCCTCTGGGTCCGCGATTCCTTTGGGGTTTTATGATGTTCATGACTTTTCTTTTCAAAGCTAATCTAAACCTTCATAGAATTTATGAGGTTGCTACTTACCACGGTAAGACGGGGGCCAGAAAAGTCATGTCATCACAAAATGTCCTTGGTTAACTCTGCCGTGGGCCTAATGAACAGTACATTTGGGATATAAACAGAGTATAACCCACAGCCTTTATACTTTCCGCAGCTGCAATCTGTTTTCAGGGCATGAAAATATGCATATGCACACTCAAGCATTCTTCCTTTCAACAACGCATGCTTTCTTTCCACATGCATGCTCTGTCTTTTTAGTAAACACAGTGTTGAGCCTTTAGGCTGTGTTCATATTACAAGGTTAATGTGATACAAATCTGATACATTTCATTAATTTGACTCAGGCCTGATTGCTGAGTGTGCCATAAGGGACTGGGCTTTTTTGGTGTCTAAAGTTTGTTTCCTTAGTTTTACAAAGATAAAATAATGAAGTGTAGGTCACACAGCACTTGTCTGGGTGACAGTATTCTACTAAAAAAAACAACAAATAAAAAAATCAAAACAAAAAAAAACATACTTTACTGTGTACAATATCATTGCACTGAACACACACAATCTGTGAATTATGGGGACATCACACATATTTCCATTCATTCTGTGGAGACTTACCATTAACTTTTCCTTAAGTACTACTAGCCTAACCCTAGCACTGACCTTAACCCAAACTTAAAACTTGTCTTCACCTTATTATGTAATGATTTACATCGTGGGGACAAGCTGGCGATCTCCACAATGTGAGTGTGAGGCTTAGTCCTGCATTGTGATATTTTCTGGCACACACACCGACACAGTAGTGATTAGAGGAAGTGAACATACACACCCCCAAAGCAGTGGGAGGCCTTCAGGGCACCTAGGCAGCTGTTAAGAATTGGATGCCCTTGCTCAAAAGCAATTCAGCCATGAATGTTGAAGGAGGAGAAAGTGCTATATCTGCCCAATGCCACGAATCTGCCTTTTTCATTTAAGCCCCAGAAGACATAACATGCTTTAGCAGAGATGATGGTTTATGCCACAAACTAAATACAACACTTGGTGTCTGAAAATGACACAGCTATTATGTCATAGCTCCACACCAAAAAGGAACACAGCAATGGGGAGGAAAAGGTGCTGTTTGGGAGAGGTTAGCCCTGATGGCCTGAAGACACTTCACACAGGGTGTGGAGAGACCAGACAAGAGGCGATTATTATCAGCCATTGTTTTTTCCTCTCAACCAATTGAGGGCCTTTAGCTCAAAGACCTCCCCCCAGGACTGCCGCATTCTCACGGCACGGATGTGATAAGAGTCCTTCAAGCCCTTTCCCGGGAGCCAGGGCTGCAGTCCTGTGCCCCTGCAGAGGACATGCAGCTTCAGCCATCTCAGGACGCTGATATTTTACTGCCGTTAAAGGTCATATATTGATGCCTGCATTTATATTCTAATGCATATTTCAGCTCTCGGAAATAAACGCTCTGCTCTGACAAACCTATTTTGATTGGCACGGTGAGATGGGTCTTGGCCTTCAGCATAGATTATCAGCAAGTCTCTAAAGTGTCTTTTAGTGCTGAACTGAGACCAGTTTTTATGTTCCTCTTATTATGGTAGGGGATAGCTCATATTAGTGGGTGTCTGGGAGAGGAGAAAGGCTGCATGATAAAAATACTACCAAATGTAATATATATATGGCAATTACTGTAAACAGTATATTAAAAACGCACTGGTGAATCAATGGAGTGTCACAGTTAAAGCTTGGCATTCCTTTTAGTTATGCTTTATTTTCTGCATAATATTTTTGAGTAGTATTCAATGTGGTACTTTTGTTGAATACTGTTATAATACAGATTCACTGGAGCTGTAATTGGGAAATCGAATGCTTAAAAACAATATTATAATAGGCATGAGGAATTATATGCATACTGGAGCAAACTAGTTTGTTGTGCCATCTGTATTATCCTCTGAATTTGAAACTGTAGGTTTAAGTAGAATTCTCCTTGAGGAAACTTTATTTTATAAAAAACAAACCAAAAAACAAAACAAACACTTTTTGGGTAACTTTTTGCTAAAAGAGGATCTACTTGATCATATATACAGGGCGAGTCTAAAGTCGCAGGACACCCTTTTATTTCTTTGATATGCTACATTACCACTTCCCACTGGAAAAACTTGCCCATGATCCAATATGGTAGCTATAATGACATCTTCACCTCATAAACCCAATAAATTTGACAAAGATGGCAGTAAAGTTACTTTGGTAGTAGCGTACAGGCTGATGCTGGTGTTTAACAGTAGACTTACTTTCAACTGATGCCATT
Organism: Hoplias malabaricus; assembly: GCF_029633855.1. Classification (NCBI taxonomy): domain Eukaryota; kingdom Metazoa; phylum Chordata; class Actinopteri; order Characiformes; family Erythrinidae; genus Hoplias; species Hoplias malabaricus. The sequence goes on along the minus strand of NC_089805.1, from coordinate 29,628,730 downwards.
TCAAAGTGTTCATTTGCTTGTAGCATCATCTGTATTTGAATGACTCCGTAATTCAAATGACCTGGGGTTCCGTATAAGGGCATGACCCTGACCACAGTGGTCTACTGCAGAACACAGTATGGTGATAAGAGACTGTACTCTGTTGCTGAGTCTAAGGGGGATTAACAGGTCTCTGAGTCTACACTGAAAGTCCCAGTGTAAAGTGGCCTTTCACTTCTTTCCAAGGAGGCTTTCCGGCACTGCTGTCAACCATTCATAATTAAGGCCATGTCAGGACTGTTCTGGCCACACTCATATATACACCCCTTTAATTACCTCTGCATGTGACAAAGCCAAGTAAAAAGGATCAAAGGGTCTGCACTGGTTTGCCCCCATCTCTTTTATTCCCTCTTACACTCTCTCTCTTCAAGCCAAAGGTGATTACTCTCTCAAGCCCACCTCAAACAATCAGCACAGATGGAGAAGGGGAAGGAGCTAGGGTAAACATTAGCTTTGTGAGTGAGGACTACACACGAGCTCTGCATATCTAAGCCCCCTCTTCCATATGTGACCGCCTCATATTAGTGTACACACTCCTCTGCACACAAAACACTCTCAGGCATGAATGCACACACGACAAGCATACAATCGCACAAACATGCAATCTCCTGCACATCACCCCATTTGTGCACAATGCACCATATGCCTTCCCTTGCTTTCTAGATGAACATGCTTTGAACCCTTAATTGCACCCACAGTCTAACCACTGCACTGGCTACACTGATAGCAGGGATGTTTGGATCTTTACCTTCTGGCTTTGTGTGTTTGAAGAGGGGAGAGATATGGGACTAGCAAACACCATCTGCTGACTGCTTATCATGAAACTTACAAACAGAAAGTACCTATTGCAGATGAACTGTATCTCCATGGCAGTGCAACTCCACTGACCGGTGAGTGAACGGACAATTTAATGCTAAGTTCCAGTATCTGAAAGTGAGGAAAGAAAAGGAAGAGGGAAAAAAAAACGGGTCTCGACAAGTTTGTGGCTTGTAACTTGGTTAATGTTTATGTAAAACTTCTTGCTGCAGCACATTTTTATGGCTATGACGGCACTGATGACTGTGATCATCTAAAAAATGAGATGGTGGAACACTGATTACCCTTCAGTGCACCTCACAACCCATCCATGTATTCAGTCTTGGGTTAGGAAACACTCCACGGTGAGTACAGGTAAGCACACCAGTAGCTCCAGGTAATTACAATCACAAATTCACCAAAATTAAGCCAATCCTTGTAATATATTGAAGGGCAAACAATTTTGTTCAATCACGCTATTTCTGCATTAAGTGTGTAAATGTTGTCTTTGAGGCTTGGAAAAAAAATTGATTATTTGTTGTTGCAGTTAAACAAAACACTTGAAAAGTAACTTCTAAGCTTTCACCTAAAAAAATGTGAAATTTGCAAAACATAACTTTTATTGTAAGAAAGATTTTACAGAAACAAACACACACACTAATATATATATATATTGCCATGATTACAATTAATGAACGATTATTTTGTTTTTGTATTTTTGACCCTCATAATAACAAGTAAATATGCTCCAGTATAAAATAAGGAATATTTATTCTAATGTTGCTGGGAGCTAGTTCCTCTTGTTTACATTTGACTTTTGGTTCACTGTTGTTTTAACTGTAGTCAAACACAGCACGTCCAAACCACAAACTTCTGTGATTTTCTTTGGTATGAGCTGCTTGAGTTGCTTGGTCGGCCTCTGCATTTAGGTTGCTTCCATGTGGCAGATATGGGCAGAATCACGTGACTACAGCTTGGTAATATGGTTTTAAAGGGACATATATGAGCACACAGTGGGGACATTACAGAATAAAAACAATCAATATAATCGATATAGAGAAGATTATGTCGATTAGAAGTTCTGAATGTCAATTTCGATTAATTGCCCAGCCCTAATACGTGTGTGTTTTCTAATCCCACACTCACCTGTGTCTAAATTCCATCATATTAATAACCTTACAAAAAAAGATTCAGGGATTTAATAATGTATAACTAGGCCACCTTAACTTCTTCTATAAACCATCTGTGCCACCTTAACACTTCAGAAAGATTCTCCTGCAGGAGCTCAATGTCCTGCAGCCAAGCCATGTATGCACAGCAGAGGCCCCAGAAAGCAAAGGATCTGCCTAAGCCTGTGAGCAGGAATGCTGCTTCTTCATCGTGTTTGCTCTTCAACTCAGACACCTTGCCAATTGTTCTGGCATATTTCTGCACTGCTCGAAATACAACTAACAGAACAGTAAGAGCGCATATGAGACAGAGCTATGAAAAAAAATGCAGTGCTAATTAGCCACAGTCTAATGACACGTGTACTGGTGGGAGCAAAGATTTAACAGGTTATCTACTAAGAACTTCCACGTACTTAGCACAGGCACGAATCTGTAATTAACATATGACCAACGAAATATAACCCCATGTTTGGCTTAAAGTCTCAGTGTATTACAGCTCATTTCCACAAGTCTGGAGGAAAGATTTTTATCCTTCTGTTTTTATGCTTCTGTTTCAGATTGACTCAGAAAAGATCAAAACAATGACTTCTTTTCTCAAGGTTCCAACAAGGTTACTTTCAGACATGACTGAATGACAAATAATGAAGACCAGATAACACTTAAAAATGTTGGCAAACTACTCACAGCAAACCCCCAGCCGAACTCTTCCCTAATAGTATTTTTAAACTGTACTATACTAGTGGTTGAAGTGTAACTACATTTTTATTCGCTGTTTGAGTTACAACAGAGCCTCATCTGTAACTCAGGTTGTTTAGTTTCGTAGCACTTTTTGTCTGTGTTTACTTTCATACAGTCAGCTGTCTCCTGAATTTGAAGTCAGTTCTACATTAAGTAATGTGACAGCAAAAATAAGTCTGTGTTGCCCATCTATGGTGCCGGAATAGAGTAACATCCTCATCTCTTTTCATGCTTTTCAATGTTCTGAGGTCACTACGCAATTCAAGCACCTCCAGGTGTCAGCCATAGCTCAGCCAGAGAAAAGCCTGAGCCATTTCTGTCAAATTTTATAAAAAGTTTTTTGTATTTGGCAAACGTCACTTTAAAGTCAGATTTAACTACATTTAAATAAAGAACAAACTGAATGTCTGAAATAAGGTTATGCACAAATCACACTGGAATGAAGAGCTTCAGTGCAACACAAGCCTTGCATTCATTGTGTGATAAAGCTACTAAAGTAAATGTGAACCATGTTTTTCTCCATTCTACTCATTCAAATACTTGATCTGTGCTATTGAACTACAGTTCAAAATCCAACTCTTTTAGGGCAGCCCAGGAATACATGCATTTAACTGTCATCATTTCCAGGCACTGAGCTCAAAGGAGAGTCCTGGGCTAACAGATTTGAGAGCAGTGACCTTAAGTTTGCAAGGGCAGTGACCTTAAGGAAAAATCAATCGAGCAAAAAATGTAAGATAAGCTTGCAGAAGCGTAAACTGATCCCTGGTCAACAGGACGGCTTTGTGATAGTGTATCAATACAGGCCTGCACTGCAGATCTATGGACTTTTGTTTGAGCGGGAGCCATAGATATGTACAAAACACACACAGCACTTTCTGGAGGCACTGGCAGATTTGCAGATTTCCCTGCCAGCACTGTGTTACAAGCTGTATTCACATTTCCTTTTGTAAACGTTAAAATAGCATCTCTTCTCTGTGCAAATAAAGTTTAGTTCCAAAAAGTCTTTTAGGGATTTGAGACCTCCTTCGGCTTTCTTAGCAAGCTGTGTTTGGCATCAGTGAAAGAAAAAACACGGGAAACTAATGTGAGCTTTGCCGAAGCTATTCAAAAGACCTGTGTGTCAACAGTTTTACACAGCCTCAGCATACAGCTGTATTTTTAGCAGACACAACTTCATAATAAATGTTATAAAAACAATGCACCTATTAAGTCACATACTATACACAAGTGTGCCTTGGCATTTTCTAGATGCTTCTTCAATTCGCCCCAATTAGAGACAAAAGCAGAATGCCTTAAAGCAGGAATTTACAGAATCTGACACAAAAGATATATCTACTTCACACTGTTCAGTTAACTACTTCTTTACAATATATTACTCTCTATGTTCTATAGTAAGGGCAGTCACAAATGTAGACAATGGAATAGCCAAACTTTGGTCGTCCTTCACCAATTAAAGACGTTGCATGGAAAACCTTTCTAAAAGAGTGCATAAAAACAACACAACCTTTATAATCTCCATAGAATAGCAAGAAATATATCTAGGCATCCTGGAGTAGCTGCATATGACCCTGAGGTCACCAGGCCCAGTGCCAAGCATCATACAGAGGACAAGCATCAAACAGTAGATGAACTGCATTACAATACCTTTTTCATCATTTGGAGTGGAGTTTGTGATCCTGAACTAACCGTCCAAAATTAGAACCTGACCCTACCAGTTACTGGAGTGGCTAAATCCAATCAAATTCTGAAATAATTGAAGAAAATAATCCGTATAAAAGCAGAGGACCACTGAGATATTACAATAAAATACCTATACCTATACCTATTCTGGAAGAGCTGCTAGAGTTATCGCATAAATGCCTCAAGTTTGCTGTTATATCCGGCCCCCCCAAAAACATCTCAGTCTGACTGGTTTTCTCCTCACTGCTATCCATCCATGTTTTGCAGCAGACTATAATGTTATAGCTCCGGACTGTTTTCTGACATTCTTTTTCAATAAGACACTGTTAATGCAATTTCTGCTGGCTCTATTCGGAGAAATCCAGCCAGTGACAGGCGGGCCCATCAGCCGAGCTGGCAGGGGATCTGGGTTCAATATCTTTGTCAGATATATTGTAATTGTGAGGGGCAGTGTGGCAGAACCCGCTGGTTGGGATATTGGTTTGTATTTCCCCAGAGCCCACCTTAGCCTCCTCCAGTTCTTGCTCTCCTCTTTCTCTGTACATCTCTCTCTCTCTTTCTGTTTTTCACACATTTCTAGGAGAAGGAATGGTGGCATACCCAGGAGAGAGGGTTTGTGTCTCACACACTCATCCACTCGGCTGGCTGGAGCTCACTGATACAGTGATCCATTTAAAAGCCTGTATGAGGAGCAGGTGTCTGGGCAACTTCTCAAACAAGAAAGAGAAACACACGACGGTATGTCTGTGTATGCAAATGAAAGCACTTGCAATTATATATTAAAGAGGATGTCTACTATTGTGCAGAAATGCAGTTCTCTCTGGGTGGTTACATGTCTTTTAAGGTGGAATGGTTTGTTTGTGAATGTGGCCGAAGTTAAACTTGTCTGTAAGTTTGATTCACTGTTTGAGTTACTCATTTGTAACTCGAGCTGTTTAATTTTGTAGCACTTTCATTAATGCAGTTATCCGAATTTGGAGACATTTGGAGTGATCCAAAACAGCAAAAATAAGTCAATTTCCATGTCTAAAAAAATGACAGCTGAGCAGAGAGAGAGAAAGCCTAGCATTCCGCACCGAGGCAATTTGTTTTTTTTTCTACTAATTTACAGACACTGGGTCTTTGTAAACACATTAGGCAGGTTTCCAGCGCGCAAATAGAGTGGAGAGCTAGCTAATAGCAAGGAAGCATCTTCAAAATGTTATAAACAAGTGTCTTTTGCTTACAATCATGAACGTCTCCTTGAAGTGTTCAACAGTTGGAGGACACCTGCCCATCTAACATGTCTCCTGTAATCATGGGCTTTAATAGAGAGTTCCCGTTTGTTGCAGTAAGCGCATCAGATCTTACTCATGCTCTGAAGGCTGTTGACTAGATGCTGAAACCTGATAATTTTTTCTACATTGCACACACTTTCATTTCTGTCAGTCCAGAGAACACACTTCCACTGTTCCACTGCGCAGTGCTGGGGCGCGTTCCATACTTTGCATTAGCAATGTTGACCTTAAGCTAATGTAAAATAGCATTAGCATTAATATTTATTTCAGCTAATGCTCTTACTTCAGCACCCCAGTTCATCCTGTACTCATGTTTCATACAGAGGCTTCTCGGGTTGTATTGCAGTAGTGCATGCATGTTTGATGAATATATAATGTACACCAAAATAATAATTACACAGCATAAGTACAAAATTCATGTGTGCAGTCAGTGGTGAATGAGTATAGAAACAAGGAGGTGGTGGCAATGTAATGGCTAATCTGTGTATGTAAGATGTTCTTGTGATCGTGTGTATGCTAATTTCAGTGCTTTTTTTACTTTCACACATCTGCACATATTTTAACTTTTGGTAAGGTACTGGCAATTGATGTGGGCAGAGCAGTAGTTTCCACTGTCAGTGTTGTGTGTGACACAGGAGATAAGGGCTCTGCCAGGACCAACATACACCAAGCCCAAATACTGTGTCATACACTTGTTCTTGTTCCCTACGTCCTTGTAGTATGGGTATAATAAAGAGCAATTAAAAAGGCAATATGACTGTGTCCTTCAATCACACGGATTGCAACAGTATGAACACTGAATTTTTATGTGCATATTTAAATAAGTCTATAAGTAGTTAGAACTCACAATTAAATGTATTTGATTTGAAGATGCTCAGTGTATAATTGTGTTACACAATTGAACATGTTTTCCTTTCATTATAATTCATTTTCTACCCACAAAAGCCAACACAAACGTGAACTAGGCAGTATGACCTTCAGACAGCATCTGAATTCATTTAAAGGTAACCAGAGGGAGCTGTGTAGAGGCTCTGGATCTGCTCTATTCTCCTCCACCCCCAGTCTGTTCTGGTTCTCTTTCTTTTCCTCCTCTATCAAAGTCACTCTCTCAGCCTCTCCCTCTGTCCCAGTCGGCTGAATCCTGCTGGCCGTTAATCCTGCTCAGCCGCTGCCTTTCTCCTCCACACTGTGTTATTAAACACGGGCCTGTTTTAGTCAGTGGGATTAAGAGGGACCGAGTTGTGAAGTATAAAAGAAAGTCGTGTGGGAACGCTGCAAGCTCACAGTCTCATGCTGTGGTTCATGTTGTGATTTGTGTTACAAATAGGCCTTCAGCTAATGATCATTTCTAAAATCAATTAATCCATCAACTCTTATTTGTTTAACCCTACCTTATTGACCACCTTGTTGGGACTGGCTTTGTCTCCTTAAACAATAGAGCTTCCTTTTACTATGTAAAGAAGCACAAGGCTACCTTTATTATTGGATGCACTTTAATGCTTTCTGAGTGTGCAGATATTCAGATTCATCTCATGAAGGGCTTGTTGTTGATTTGTTTCATTAGGGTAATGGAAGAGGTGACTGAAGTGTGAAGCACCATTCAAAAGATTAGGATGCTGTTATTTTCTTCAGTAATACCCCATATAGCATAGACTGAAACAATAAGGTAGACATGAGAAGGTATTCCTTGATGTTATTGGAGAACATCAAATAGTAATATGTTAAATGATAATGTAATCTTTTTGCAGTTATTCCTTAATTGTTTATTTGTTTTGAAATTTCATATCAACAAATCAAAAAACGTGCTTTCTCAAATATTAAGCATTTTCTGTCATTACAAAAATAATTCATCACTGTGTACTTCATTCTAGCTGGGTCTCAGATATAGGTATGCAGTGCCCTACAGATTTGTTAAAATAGAACTTGCATCATGACATGTTTGTGTACTTCTATACATCTGTAACAGAATTGATTTTATGTTATTTAAAGGATTCCACAGTTAAGACCAGTAATGTGTGTATGCACAAATCTTCTGGGACAAAATGGTAGTCTGTGACACAAACAATATAAAAACCTAGTAAATGCAACAAAAGTAATGTTACTCAATTTGAGGAAGAGCACATATCTATCTCTGCTTTTAAGTGGTAATCGACTAATGTTTCTTCTTTTGTTTTCTCTCTCTTTAGCCTTTTTTTCAGGGTCACAATCATTGTGTCTATAGAACAAATGCTTTCTACTTTTATGGTGCCACAAAACAAAAGTAGCCATATTACCCACAGCGCTTCCCCTAGTGCACTGTTAATAGTCTAACTGTCCACATGGACTTCATGAACTTTACAGCTAACCAGCTTTTTGTTTTTAAGTTACTTACTGTTGATTATATGTATGGAATATTTTACTTATAGAGCAGTTGTACCCTTAAAATCTCCAAAAATATGTACAAAATTGTCTCTGAGGGGGTATATCACACTTGAATGGAGTGGCACAATAACAGAAAATATAGTACAACAGATGTAACCAACAGAATAATTATATTTTATAACCATTAAAGGTCTTAAAGATCCAGTGTTTTTAATTTCCCAGGGAGTACATGTATAATTTTATACCTTTTTCTGAGAGTGTATCTTTAGTCAGAACATAAGAAGGCGCCATATTCCACTGCAGTAATATATTTTAAGTTGCAATGATTCCAAGCACCTGTCTTAATTACAGACTTTTTAATTAATTTATTTTATTTTAATGTGGACCTTTCTGCCTGGAAAATTTAAAGCAGTGTACCTTTAAAGAACAAAAATAGACCTTTAACTATTATTGTACCTTTGGGGGTAATGTATTTTTAAGGTACACAATTGTACCTTAAGCCTATTATTATACCTTTGCTTGTAGCTTTGGTGAAGGAAAATGTACCTCTACAGTATCTTTTGTCTGACAGTGTGCTCACAAACTGGAGCTGCAAAGCCCAAGTGAACAGTAAATGCTGAGAGGAAGGACAGAAAGATAGAGAGAACAAGAGAGAGAGTGAGAGAGAGAGTGAACGAGAGAGTGAGCAAGGGCAAGAGAAGGCCAGTCCCCTGATACTCAAGCTCTCCAGGTGGTTTTTGGCTCTTTGCTCACAGCCCGTCTCCCACTTAGTCTGTCTCCAATCAGGTCCTGTGTGCGAGCTCTATCAAGCCACTATCGCATCTCCTGCTGCTGGAGGCTCACTGCATGACGATGACAGCACCCGTGGCTAATGAATACAATGCAAAAAATGAGCTGATGTGGGGGCCCGCAGGCTCAGGACTGCTGCAGATAAGAGGCTGAAGATGACGAATGGCCTTAGGCGCAGTGCCGCACAGATAAGCTGCTCTGAGGCCAGTCTAGCTGGGGACACATCTATTGTTGACCACTGTGAATACTCGGTGCTTAAATGCAGAAAAATGAAGCAAGCCCCATAAACATGCATTCGGTGATGGAACACCTAATTAAGACAAAGCGGGCCACAAATCTATCTGACATTTCTCCAGCACCAGAGGGGACGCCTGTCCGCATGGTAATGCTTTAAGACCCGGCCAACGACAGCCCCCTTGGAAACATCGTCACCCAATCTGATAGCGACTTTATCCGTGACATCCAATCAGAGATATCAGCGATATTTGGCTATGTACATAACTAGGGCAATCTGACAGTGATAGGAGGAGATTCTTACAAATCCACTTAATATTCCAACTGGCACGATGCAAACTGATCAGAATAAGAACCAGAGGGTGAACACTCCACACATATACAACATATACCAATTAAAGTCTGGATTCAGTATTTTTAGGTTTACAAATAAGTTTTAATGAATTTTTTTAATTATAATTGTAATTAATTATTCACATATTCTCCTGCTCTGTCATTTTACTCAACAGAATATAACCTACTTATTTAAGCAGGGGTGACACGGTGGCGCAGCAGGTAGATTCGATTCCTGCTCTGGGTGACTATCTGTGAGGAGTTTGGTGTGTTCTCCCTGTGTCTGCGTGGGTTTCCTCCGGGTGCCCCGGTTTCCTCCCACAGTCACTCCCAAAAACACACGTTGGTAGGTTGATTGGCGACTCAAAAGTGTCCTTAGGTGTGAGTGTGTGTGTTGCCCTGTCAAGGACTAGCGCCCCCTCCAGGGCGTATTCCTTCCGTGCGCCCAATGACTCCAGGTAGGCTCTGGACCCACCGTGACCCTGAACTGGATAAGTGCTTACAGATAATGAATCAATGAATGAACATTTAAGCAGTTTTAAAATTGCAAGCATAAAGCATCTATTTGTTCTGTTCTTTGGTATAATATTGTATCCAATATGTACTTTTTGGATGATTAAAAATTGCGATTTTGATGTTAGTGATCTTGAATGATAATTCATTTTTATTATTTTCAATACTACAAAACAGTAACCATAACATGACACGAGTTTTAGAATGTTTAAAAGTTTGAATTAAAATTATGTTACACAAACATGCTTTAAAGGTAATTTAAACTTTTTTGTAAACCTAAAATATGGTGTCCAGAAAATGTATAGAATGATATTAATAACAAAATATCACATTAAGAAAATTTAGTGTAGATTGGTGACATTCAAAAAGTGGGTTCCACAAATAGTTCAGACAAAAGCCACTTAAAAAAATAATAATAAAATAAAAAATTATAATATATACACACACAAACACACACACACAATTACATACAATTTTTAGAGCCCCCCCACCCCCGTTTTCCAATTAGAGAAGGTGCCCCTACTGTGGATATAAACAAAAACAAGATGAATGTGCAGAGTTCTCTACAGTGATGGAACGCATGTAAGTAATTACATTACGACCAAATGCATGAGTTAATATGACAACACCTGAGTCTACCCTTTTTAATAGTAGTGTTTATGTATTCACTCTTCAGGGAACGTTAAAGCAAGTATACATATCAGCGGAACTTTCCGAATCAGAGATAAAGCCAGCGAGACAGAGAGAAAGAAAAGAGCAGAGAGAGGGGGATCTTATCAGAGCGGCAGGCATGCAGGGATCAGCTCGAGGATCAGAGTGGAGCGAGGGAGGGTCACACTCAAAATCTGGAAGCAGCTTTAGACTGGCCTTATCACTGCAGCACTACAGAAAGGGAGACAGAGAGGGAGAGGGGGCAGAGGGGTTGGGGGTGGGGGGGGGGTGCGTTAGACTGGGTGCGTCAGCACTGAGGTGATCAGGCCCATCTGTGTGATGTGGCTTCAGACAGAACAGACTGCCACAGCCTGTGATGAGATTCTGCCCTTGTTGCCTCAGAGTAGGTAAATATCTCGCTTGCCGTGACGTGCTGCTTATGCTGGAAACAACAGGCTCACGCTGCCAACTGATAACATTCTCCAGCTTTTTACAAACAGTGTAGTACAACTGACCTGGGACAAAAGAAATATATCTAAGATCAACCAGGTTCATTGCCTCCCTTATGCACAGAGTTAACCTTTTCTACTAGGCTTAAACGTATTATTCAGTAACTTGTATAATAGTAGTGGTAATAATGTAATAATATGATTACCTGACTTTCTCTCAACAGTAAAACTTTCAAATCAGCAACAAGAAAAAAAAAAAGACGTACACACAGCAGCATTCAACACTTCCAGGATAACTTCTGTCCCCAACATCAGTAAATATTCTTTGGCTGAATACCTTCAGTATTCACAGCATGATTTCAGCAGCAATGTATGATAATCCACTCTAAGATGGACTCAAGGCTGTTTTATACTTCTGTGTAGATCCACATAAATGTCTGTGCTTGGGAATCTTGTACGTGTAGCATGCAGATGCTAATTGGATATCCAGTAGCCGTGGTCACAACGCCCAAACATTACTGAACCTGAGTCGAACTAGCATGGAGAGTTTAAGCTGGGGTTGTCAGAAAAGGTACAGCATGTTATTGGTGCAGGTGATGCTCAAAATGTGTTTATACTACATCTTCCTTTATTTTTTCCCCAGTATTCTCTTGCCTTTATTCATTCTGTGAACAATGGAGTGTGAGGCTTCCTTCCTCGTTGTTTGTTTCTATACATTCTCACTTGGATGCTTCCACTAGCGCACACACACATTACTTTAAAGTATACTGGCTGACACCTAGGTGAATGTCTGCATATGCCGTATGTGTCACAGTGCAGACACATTTACATGGGTTTTCTTAGAAGTATAAACCAGTCATTCACTCTGAACTAATCTTAAGCCTTCCCAGAGGAATCAAAGTGTTAGAGTAGTAAAAGGTGGAATAAACTACATTTGAGAATTGGGCACCACTTTAAAATAAGACTAACCTTACAAAGGTTTATACATAGTTTAAAACTGTTAATTAAATTGTTATTAATTGGGTTGTAACAAATGTGATGTAGCAAAATAAGGTGAGTATCTGGCAAGCTCTAAGGTTTACCAGTATATGCAAGACACGTTTATTTATAGAGCATCCTTCGTACACAATGGCAGTTCAAAGTGCTTTAAAGAGCAAAATAGGAAAATTACTGAATTAAAAAAGTTAAGGAACATAAAAAAACTATTAAAAAGTATAAAAATATAATAGAAACACTATATAATAAAAATAAAAATGATTAAAAAGCTATTCAAGTAGAATTCAAAACAAATCAAAATATAAAAGACAATAAAACAGTGTAATAAAAAAATGAGCTATTAAAATAGTACTAAGAATAAAATAAAATAAATCTGCATCTCTACTTCAGTCTAATTGCAGCGCTACTCAAAGGCACAGAAGAACAGAAAGGTCTTTAATCTTAATCTAGAGATAGTAATATTTGGGGCAAACCTGATGTCTTCCAGGAGTCTGCTCCAGGTGCAGGCAGCATAGTGACTGAAAGCTGCCTCCCCCTGTGTGGTTCTGACCCGGGGCACCACTAGCTGACAAGTCCCGAGTGATCTGAGAGGCCTACTGGGTTCATACAGTTCTAGCAGATCTGAAATATACTTTGGTCCGAGGCAGTTTATTGATTTATAAACAATTAATAGCACTTTAAAATCAATCATGTGTTTAATTGGCAGCCAGTGCAGTGACCTGAGGACAGGAGTGAAATGCTTAGTTCTCTTGGTTCTGGTAAGAGTTCTAGCTGCTGCATTTTGAATAAGCTGCAGCTGTTTAACTGTGGACTGGGGAAGTCAAGTAAGGAGACCACTGCAGTAGTCCAGCCTGCTAGAGACGCAAAGCGTCCGATGGGCGGGACAAAGCCCAGCATTTACCCGATGACTCGTCTCGTTTCGCTGCACTTGGCTGCTTCGCTATTGTTTCAAGCACTGTGAAGATGCGGGAATGATTGAGAGGAAAAGCCGCGTCTTTACCAGTGATAAGAAGCTGATTCTGAACAAAAGTTGAGCGTGTTGTAGTGCAGATTTATTCAATGACATGTACACACAACAGTATATATTTGATCACTTATTTTTTGACATTTTAGGGGAAGCTGAGCACCCCTTGCAGTCTTAGAGCAATCGCCTCTAGTATGCATTATAACTGATCATTAATGAGTTTTAATGAGCTTAAAACCTAAATAATAACCAGATTTTAAACTATTTATAAACCTTTATTAGGGTAGTTATAACCTTTATAAGGGTAGCATTTGTTACATGCTATAGATTGCTACAATTCAACTAGGAGTTATTCTGCATCTTTTTTCGTTCCCCCAAAGGCAATATCAGTTTATTCAAATGCTACTGCACGATGAGATAACTTCTGAGGGAACATTCCACTGTGTTTTGGTATGCTGCCGATGTTGCTGGCGCTGGCCCAATTTTTGTGGTCGCTCCATTGAGAAACATCCATTTTCATTTGGAACATCCATTTTGCTTTCTTCTATTTACTGTCATGATTTAACACAGCATGGACATAAGATCTTTACTGTGGGCTCATAGAGGCTCTTCGAGTTAAATGGTTTAATGGACATGATATCTTTTATGATATCAGCACAATTTTGGGATATTTTCATATATGAAATATGTGGTGCCAAGGAGGAGGTCCGGAAAGAGGCCTTTCGCCTTGCAAGGGAAAGTTGCCAAATCCCTTTTTGGTGGACAAGTTGTGTGCCAAGAGTTGATGAGTCAGAGTGGGATTGAGAGAAAAGATCCTAGCAGAAACACTCAGCAGCACAAGACTGCACTGCTACAGAGGCAGGAGGAAGGACGAGTCCTAAATTCGCTTTACATTCAGATTGCTTTGTTATGAATCATCGCCCAGAGCGGAACAAATTGCTATAAATGGCACTATTACCATAAACTAGAGGGTAAAGAAGACTTCAAATTAAGTCTACCACACACACATACACATGCACTCACAAGCAGTGTAATTATGCGAATGTGTGGAGTAAATACAGCCGGCTGGTGTTTGCTCTGTAATTGATTTGGCGGAGATGCTTTGTTTCTTAATGGCCAGAGGACACGGTGCTGACCCGCAGTGAGAAGGGGGAGTTTCTGTGCAGGGTGAACAGGTGCAGTTAGATATGATTTGTCAGGATGCTGAAATGCCCGGGACAGCTCCTCTTAATCATTCAGCTTAATTAAAAACGGCCTGCATGGTGTGGGACAGGCAGCTAATCCCACCGCTGCCACCAGTTCAGAGCAGAGAAAAAAAAAAACACTCCTCCTAAACCAGCAGCAATAATTAAGCGTAAAATGAGGGCAGCACTGAAGGCGTCGTGGGCGTGTGTGTGAGATCAGATGGGGTCACATTACGGTGGACCGTGCAAGATTGAGGTACACAGCAAATTAAGTGGTCAGTGGATGATAGTGGACTTCAGTTTCTGTGGTTCAGCCCTCCAGAGTAGCATGTGCTGTGCCTGGTACCTACTAGAAAGCAATACCATGGACAGAGATTGATTCAACTCAAGTGGAACGCCGTTTGGAGGTTGAAAGAGAGAGAGCACTTCCAGTACTGACATAAATAGAGATGGATGGCATCTTTTTTTCATACCATATCAAAATATTATCACGGTATACAGTACTATCGTGTGGGGTGCGTGAGCCTCACATCTGTGAGTGCGAGTCAATATAAGGGTTTTCGACCCTGTGCAGTACAGCTCAGCTCAACCTAACAGTGCACAATGTTGACAATAAAAAATAAAATTGGGGAGACAGCAAATTTCAGCAACTGGTGCCGGAGGAAAAGAAAAGTTAGAAAATACACTAAATAAGATGGATTCTACATTGTTTAGAAGCATAGCTGGCCAGCTAACAGGTACTTGCGGTTTAACACACCACAGCAGATGATTTTCCAGCTAACTGAAGCTCAAAACACACACATTTAGTGGATAAAGCACATGTCACCACAAAGTGTCTTCTGAGTATTTTGTCTGTTTTCAGCTTCATTCCTATGTCTTTTAACCCAAACTCAGAACTACACTCACAACTGCGGTGGGCTACTGAGCTTGTGTCCCCCCACCCACCCGTTTTCAGAGTATCACCAGTCAGTGAGCTCCCACAATTCCCCTCCCCCTAGAAACAAATTTGACACACAACAGACCTCATAAATACTGCCCACATTTTGAAAAACTGTCCACATTTTAAATACCGCAGTATACGGTATTATCATTATAAAGCCCAAGCCTAGATACAAACATAAAAAAGATATATGGATGAAAATGTCATAACCGTTTGTGACAACAACTGCAATAACATCCAATAAATATTTTGAACCACACTACAATAATATCCCAAACACTTTCTGAACCATGCTGTACAATAACATCCAGTAAACTGCATGAATGGCCTAACTGAGCTCGTGGGTTATGTATCTTGTGTTATTATAAAGCAATAAGCCATGAGAAGCCACCAAACCAAAAGATGCAAACAAAAGACAATTAGATTAAGAAGCCACTACTGATTGGAACGATTTGGTGACAACAACTGCATTTTTTTATATTATAAAATAAACTTTCAGAACCGCATTGTACAATAACATCCAACATAGTTTCTGAACCATGCTGTACTCTGAGCATTTGTGTCTTGTGATATTCTGAAGCAATAAGCCATGAGAAGCCCCACATTACTGTGGTTTCCCAAAGACGTGAAGCACGATGAATCACTGAAAACATGGCTGCCAGTGTCGTACTACTTTTATAAAATAGTGAACCCTTGAAGACGTAATATATTAGTGCATGAATCCCTCCTCCAATTTGACATCCTATAAACTCCTACATCTACCTTCTGTTTCTGTACCACCCACCACCCCATCTCTTACCTCCAGCTCAGCTCTGTCAGTCCTATCTCCATTTATCACCACAAGGGAGCTCCAACCTGAAAGCTCCCAGAACTCCAGCCCAGGTTCTCAGTATTCACTCCCCTCCTTCAATGTCCTCTTGTACTAACACAATGCTGAAGGCAAAGTCTGAACACTTCAGAAAAATGATGTATGAGGTGATAATATACACGCTGAGTATCGTATAATGGCATCAGACATGCCTCAGCTTGGTATTAAAACTGAAGCTTGCAAAGTTGCTTAGAGTCAGACCAAGGCTGCGTTCCTCAGGGTGTATTGTTTTGGTTATTTGGTGCACACCAGCGACTGTAATTCAACCAAAATGAAAATATTTTAATTGCATTTTACATCACCTTATACACTTCAGTGCTTAACTAAAGCACAAAATGTGACCTAACTGATCATAAATAATGCATAATAATTCTAGATGACCTTATCCGCATCTGTCTCCAAACTGGGCTGCTTCCCTGGTACAGCCTGCCAGGGTCATGCCCCTGTGCACTTTCCATTTCAGAGACTTTTCACTGTCAGGTATGTGACACGACACCTGCTAGCTTTAGTTTCATTATGGCAAGTGTACTGAAACCAAGGCAGAAAAACAAGCATTTAGAAAGCTTGATTTACCCGCACATATCCACTCCACTGCTTGTCACACACACACACACACACACACACACACACACACACACACACACACACACACACACACTCTATAATAACATCTGTTGACAACTGCTTATTCAATATTTTAAGTGTATCAATAAAGAGTTTGCAGCAGTTAACAGCCTCTACTCTTCTGGGAAGGCCTCACACTGCTGTGGGGATCTGACTGCATTAGGCCACAAGAGATTTAGTGAGGTCAACTGAGGTTGGTTGATTAGTTCAGGAT